>NC_140026.1:12372873-13057873 GCF_964263955.1 Coregonus lavaretus | reverse complement strand
GTGAAGGACTTGCTCCGGGCTCCGCTTATGAAAGTCAATAATGAGTTTTATGTCACTCTGTTCTTCTTTTACTGTCCACTGTCCACAGTATTATAACTGTCAGTCAATCATTTATTCATTCATTATTTGTTCATTCCACCTACACCTTTGTAATGAAGATCCTGCTCTATTAGATTTAGATAATTCTAATGTCAGATAAGTTTATATCATGTCACATTTAAGTTACAAAAAGACACCTGAGGGATGACGCATACCATTTATGTATGTCAAACAGCATGATCAAATCATCCCTCACTATGTAGACATAAAAAAGAATGAAGATGATAAAACATTGTTTGCTACTGGTTCAATAACTCTGCTCTCTCCTCTCTACTCCCCACCTCTCTCCCTCTCCATTCCTCCATCTTTCCTCACTTCATGGCTCCAGTCCCCAGAGATGAGATGAAGCCTCGCCTGTTGTCCACGGTGTCGTGTGGTAGCGAGGGGGGCAGCAGCCTGAGCGGCTCCCAGATCTACTTCTCCACCAAGGCTCGCCTCTCCTTCAGACACCAGATGGACAGCAACTTCAACGCAGTGGACGCCACCTGCTGAATAGAGCAGCCCCGACAGTCTGGATAGTGTTCATTAGGCATCAAACGGAAGAAAAGGGACTGAAATAGGGGGGGGGGGGGGGGGGGGCTACCTGGGCTTGTCCGATAAGAAATGCTCATTTTTGTTTTCCGTTGCAAAACATTTTTGCTACGGTGTGCCCTAATGAATATGACCCTGGCTCACAGCGCTGGGAATGAGACTTCAGTATCTACTGACGCATCCCTCCTGTCATCACCACCGCCCGGAAATTAGCTCTCGCCCCTCCACTATGGCATCCATTATTATAGCTCAACAGAACAGATAATGTAAAGGACGGGGACTTAATCTACTCAGTGGTACATATGTACTCAACGTTCTTTCTCAACTCCCCCTTCAGAAGTGACTGTGAAAGGATGGATATATCACACTAGATTGAGTTCTTCACTATAGAGAAAGACTGAATGTACTGCTGATGTGGCTAGTAGAGATGGAAAACTGTTTACTACATCATTACCAACAAAGTGCATTATTTTCCTTTTCTTTTTGGAGATTTGGGATTTCCTTTTTTTGAATAAATGTGTGTGTTGGGATGTAAGTTAGGTTGGTTTGGTCTAGGGCCAGGTAAAAGACCACAACAACTGCAAATTCAAGTCTTTCAAATACTAGCCGGTGAATACAAGAAAATTAAGCACTCCCAACTTTAAATACTGGATTTTTCGTTTTTATCCTGACACTATCCTAACTTGCTGAGAAGAACATGGTAACTAGATTTTGATCAGTTTGGCTAATAAAGACTAATGACTGTGCCTTTTTACTTATTTTGAACATTTCCTAAATTAAATTCAGTTTGGTGCTGGCTCTCTTCTTCTAGTGCCTGTTTCAACTGGTGCTTGGAATGTATCTACACTTTATTCATATCTAGAAATGTGAAAACTGCAGCTTCTCCAGCTTACGTGCCACTCTTACCTTCATTTCTGATGGCATCTTATGGGGAACATCAGTGAATGGAGGAGAAAGCCAACAGAGATTGTTCTGAGAAGACATTTCAACTGTTTTGGCTACAACCCACCCTCTCTAACCTGAAATATTTTTCCTGCTTCACGTACTAGTTTAAGGATAATAAATACTTATGTTTTTCCACTTCTAATTCTGTTTTATATATTTTTGTACAAATTGAGAACTTTATTGTATGAGAACGTAGTAGCTATTGTGGTAAGTTTGGAATGATGAGAAGAATGTATGTGATTCCTGATGACTGAAGAAAATATTGATAAATTTCCAGAAATGTCAATGATTTACATTTACTTTGATTAAAAGAAAAACAATCAAGATCCCCAAATTACCCAGTCCTCACTTTGTATACTGTATTGTTGTCATGGAAATGGACAAAATGTACTAACAAAGTAATAAAAAAAAAAAATATATATATATATATATATATATACACTGAAATGTTTTTGGTGGATTCATTGTGCAGTATATATGATGCGCATCATAGAGATACATCAATATTCCTTCAACCATATTTATTACAAAATGTTGTAATAGGTACAAAGAAAGACATGAAAAAACAAGGCAGTCCATCAGCCACTCACTGAGCATTGATCAGTGTTCTCCCCTCGGCGACTAAGTTCATAACATGTTCATAACATGACAAGTAATTGACAATGAAGACCCTACGTAGGGCGTTTATGCCTACTCTACATGTTCTTGGGTTTGGAGATGACTCCGTCTGGGTAACGTTTCTTGAAGCGAGCCACGACATCAGGATCCAAGAGGTGAATGCCATCTAACTGATTACCAAGAGTTACCCTGAGAGAGAGAGAGAGAGAAGGCTTAAAAAAAGAAAGAGAATACCCAGATACAGACACACACCTAATTTACAAATTCAATGAATACACACCACACACACACACATACCAGTTGGGTTGGACATTGTGAGGTCTGCCAAAGAGCTCAATCTTCCTGGTACCAGGTGAGAGTCTCTCGATCATCCCATAGATCTCATCTGGCTTGTGGCTGGTGGAACGCACCTGAAGGAAAGAAAGAAAGCGAGAGAAAGAGGTAGAGACAACAGACAATAATGAGAGAGAGAGCAGGAGAGAGAACAGACAGGGTTGAGTTAAAACATTCTCTCATAGGATTGGAATGGAACATCAAATGGATTAATTGTTTGACCCCTGACCTCTGCCACAATGACATCACAGTCCAGCCCTCTGTTGAATCCCTGGGGCTGTCCCTTCACGCCCACCTGAGAAGCACATGCACATCAATACAACTGTACACACACAACTATACCACAATAACAGTAAATATACACAACTGACTGCACAAAACTGCCCAGAGCCCTCAGAGTCAGATGAGATAAGAGGTATGATGCCGCACAACATATAGGGCGGCAGGTAGCTTAGTGGTTAAGAGCGTTGTGCCAGTAACCGAAAGGTCGCTGGTTCTAATCCCCGAGCCGACTAGGTGAAAAATCTGTCGATGTGCCCTTGAGCAAGGCACTTAACCCTAATTGCTCCTGTAAGTCGCTCTGGATAAGAGCGTCTGCTAAATGACCAATTATTATTATTATTATATCACAACACATTACATCACACTCACCAAGCAGTGCTCCTTCCCATGATTGAGCCAGTGACCAGTCCTCCCGGTGCGGATGATTCTCTGTAACTGGTTGGTCTTCACCCAAATGATCTCGTCAACACGCTCATAGCTACGAGAGAAAGCAAGGGGAAGACCAACGGTCAGATTATGACACAGTTGACTTCCTTATTGGTCCAAAGGTTGATGAATAAAGACTTACCCCCAAAGGCTCAGACATTCTCTACCCAACTCCATAGCCCTAAAATAAATATAGATAGGCATGAAGATTGAACAGCCTATTGAAAAAAGTGAAAGATGTCAATCAAAGCACCAATCAACATAAACTAAAATACGGAGTTTATGGCTTGTTATCATATAATAATTAACCTGTCAGACCCTGCATGCTTATTAGCATGCACTGTTCTTCTGGCAGCTGATTGGTCGAGTAGTAACACACTATTCCACTCATATCTGATTGGTGGAGGTACCTGCCAGTCACCCAGAGGAAGAGGAAGCCGTCGTCCTGGAGGACGGGGATGTGGAGCTTCCTCATCTCGTCGTCCGTCAGAGTTCCGTAGGGCAGCTCCATGTGGATGTCCCAGGGAGGGTCGGCCATCACCACAGAGAACTTCCCCAGAATCGACACATCCAGGACTCGGATGTCACAACAGATCCACTGTGATGGGGGACAAAACCGGATCAGACTGGATTGAACCGCAGCGTCAGACTGCCTAAGAACCACGTCTCCACACTTCTGGAGGTAACTGACATAACTTATGTAGACAGACTCATTTACCTAATTTCTCCCTTTGGGGATTCACACCTTTAGAGACATGTACCAAAATAAAAGCCTGTGTCATAAAAACCTAGTCTCCCTCCTTCCTTTTCATAGGCCACCCCCTTTTCCCTTCATGTCCCTGTCCCTCTCATTCTATTCCTCCTCTTCCTCTCTCTCACCTGAGAGGGGAACAGTTTCCCCACGTTGCTGTCTTCCTCCCCCTGGTGTAGTCCCACCTCCATGCCCCCGGCCTGGGGCCCCATCAGGCCACCCTCTGCCTCTGGAGGGGCGTCGATCTCATAGTGCACGTATTTACAGGTGTCCATGTGGAAACAGGTGTTGAGGAAGGAGCAGTCTCCAAGACTCTCGTCTGTGTGCTTGTTGATGATGCGTCTGAGAGAGGGGAGAGAAGACAGGGCTCAGCCAATACAGTGGGACCAGATAAGATGCTTCAGCCAATTAAAAGAGACTAAGTGATTGAATGGAGACATACAGCCAATGATAAGGGATGTGATCAGCACAACAACAAAATCAGGAAAAAGGCAATTTTGGGTTGGGTTGAATTAAATGCAAAAAATAAATAATTATTATAATAATAAAATCAGGATTTCATTGCAGTGCTAGAGGCATCACTACAGACCCAGGTTCGTTCCCGGGCTGTGTCACAACCGGCCGTGATCGGGAGTCCCATAGGGCGGCGCACAATTGGCCTAGCGTCGTCCGGGTTAGGGGAGGGTTGGCCAGGGGGGCTTTACATGGCTCATCGCGCTCTAGCGACTCCTTGTGGCGGCCCGGGCGCCTGCAGGCTGACCTCGGTGGTCAGTTGAACAGTGTTTCTTCCGACACATTGATGTGGCTGGCTTTCGGGTTTAGCGGGCGGGTGTTAAGAAACGCGGTTTGGCGGGTCATGTTTCGGAGGACGCATGACTCGAACTTCGCCTCCCGAGCCCGTTGGGGAGTCGCAGCGATGAGACAAGATCGAAATTGGGGTGATAAAGGGGGTTATACAAATATATATGGGAGTGTACTCTTATGGTTGTGTGTGGCAGCAGTACTGACCGGAAGTGCAGCTTGGTGCAGGGCTGGGGTGTGAATCCAGACCGCGTACACTCCTCTTTGGTCCCGTGGTCACAGAACTCCTGGACCTGAGCACGACCGCGTGAGCGGAACTTCTCAACAATGGACTGCTCTTTAGCTGTGCTGGTGTTCAGAAGCTCCAGGATTTCTCTGCTCATCTATAAACAAACACACACACACAATTTGAATTTGATTTCGCCATTGACTGTGTGGTTGAAAAGTGGATTGAACATTGGGCAGTATAATAAAGTTTGTACTGATATGGTTCAAACTACCCCCACGGTATCCCCATCTCTTTCCCAAGGTGTGAATGTACCTTCTTGCTCTGCTGCTCCTTGGTAGACTGCTGGTTCAGGAGGCTCTCTATCTCCATGTCCAGGTGAGACGTCTGCCCCTTACTGGTCCTGCCCTGTTTATCTGCCCCTCCCCTTCCTCCTCCAGCCTTCCAATCAGAGGGCCCGGTCAGCTGGGAGGAGGATGCCGGTGCCAGGGAGATGGAGGAAGTGGGCGGAGGGGAGGGCGGGCTCTGGAGAGCAGGGGAGGAGCCTGGCGGACGTTTATGGTGGGCTTGGTCCTCTGCTTTCCTCTTCCTCTGGCCTAAGGCCCCACCCCCAATCATGGCCCAGAGTTTTGTGTGGTCCACGGAGATGACGAGCGTTGAGGAAGAGGAGGAGGGGGATGTGGCCACTGATGGCTGCCGGACTTCGATGAGCTCCTGGGCAGAGAACTTGAGCAGCAGACTCTGGATGCAGCCATGGGTGACAGGCACTTCAGACTGTGGAGGAGAAAATAGAAGAGGAAGGTGAAGAAAGGATAGGAAAAGGAAAGTGATGCAGTTATGGGAAAAGTGGCTTAGCGATTACTCATATCCATAGTCTTCATTCAAATTAGCAATAGCGGTCAGCACACACACATATACTTTTCAGACCTGGGTTCAAATACTATTTTAGGTATTTCAATTACTTTTCAATACATTTTAAAACAAGTATTCAGATAACCTTTATTTGAAAAAACAAGTAGTTGAATATTGGAATGTAGCCTATTTGGAAATACAATTGGAAAGTATTTGAAAATACTCAAATACACTGACTCAAATACACTCCCATGCATTTAACCCAGGTATTTGAAAATAGTATTTGAAATAACAATTTGAAAATATTTTCAAATACAATTTGGTCAACTATTTGGTTTTTACAAATAACCATTAAAATACTCAAATAAAAGTACTTGTTCTGGGCTGTGTATTTGAAAATACTCAAATACACAGACAAAAATATTTAAATAACAAATACTCAACTCAAATACACATCTATTTGAACCCAGGTCTGATATTTTTTATCAGCCAGTAGACCTTGGTCACAGGGATACACACTCACAGTGTTGAGCTCATCAGTGATGGTCAAGGAGTCAGTGGGCAGTGAGAGGCTCAGGTCAGACAGATAACCCAGGAGTCTCTTCTCTAGTTCGGGGTCCGGGGGACGTTCAGCCTCCTCCCGTGGGGGGCTCTGGAGAGCTGG
Organism: Coregonus lavaretus; assembly: GCF_964263955.1. Classification (NCBI taxonomy): domain Eukaryota; kingdom Metazoa; phylum Chordata; class Actinopteri; order Salmoniformes; family Salmonidae; genus Coregonus; species Coregonus lavaretus. The sequence goes on along the minus strand of NC_140026.1, from coordinate 13,051,345 downwards.
TCCTGGACTCTCACTCCGCGCTGCAGCCCCTTCAGCACTGCTGCCTCCCACCTCTGAGAGAAGTGAAAACCACCAGTTGTAAATCCCATTGGCAGTAACAACAGTGTTTATGTAGATGAAGAGCTTTGGTCACTAGCTAACGTTACTCGTTAGTATCTGGACCATATAGTGTGTCCAGAGAGAATACAGAAACATTAACATTTGTTGAACTTTTTCAACTTTAACCATCAGCATAGAATCAAATACATATGTGTGTGTTGAAATCCCTATTGTCTAATCTTATGTTCCCTATCCCGCCTCTCTCTAGCTAGCTAACGCGTTAGCCTAAAAACATACCTGGAGCGAGTTGCGTGGGGTCTTTCCGTCGCCTCTGCAGTCTCTCTCGCAGCGAGTCCAGCTGCTTCTTGTGAGCCTGGATGTTGCTCCATGTATCTGACATTTAGAATAGGCACTAACGCGAAACTGAATCGAAAACTGTGCATGCAAGATCACTTAGTTTAGCGGGATAATGTGGACACCGCTCGCACTGTGTCGGACTAGCAACAACAACGAATGAATGGTTCCCCCTTGTTGTTGGAGGGAACCGCCAAGACAGACAAATCCAAAATCTATCAGCTAACTTTTCTTATTGCAAGTAGAAGTTGTCACCTCTCAGAACTCGTTCAAATAACATTTTTACATAATGTTAGGTCGTGACTACTTTAAAGCAATCGATATGTTAAAATGAGCACAAGACTGATGTGTTTTGGAAACGGACACATTTCCGGTTAAAAAGGGCCACTTCCGGCTAAGTCTGTTAAACAACAATACGAACTTTGTTGTTAGTTAATTAGCTAGCAATATGCGGTAAAAAAAAAAAAAAAAAAAAGAAACACAATGAACTTCAGTTTATTACTTTCAGTAAATACGAATAGTTTAGCAAATAATCGTTTAATATTATCCAGCTACTGCACACCCTCCAGGCCAGCAGGTGCCGTGTTTTCAATGTACTCTTCTTCTCGAATTCTTCTTGCAACAACCACTGGAAAAGATGGCGGAAATGGAGAAGGATGGTGATCCTGCGACTGACAAAGATGATTTGCAGATTTTAAAAGTATTGCAAAATATTATATTATTATCACTGCATGGAATATATTGCCATACGTTTTCTTAACCTCACAATTGTAATGGACGTCTTATTTAGACAGTTACATCCCACCTTTCCTTTGTTGCTAGCTAGCACTACAGACTCGTTACTATAACAATAATAATAATAATATGCCATTTAGCAGACGCTTTATCCAAAGCGACTTACAGTCATGTGTGCATACATTTTTACGTATGGGTGGTCCCGGGGATCGAACCCACTACCCTGGCGTCACAAGCGCCATGCTCTACCAATTGAGCTACAGAGGACCACAAAGTGATGTCAACTGTCATATTAATCGACCAAAATCTTGTGGTTGATTGTACTACAAATCTTCTAACCGAGTTGGTTGTCTCTAAATCTGACGAGCCATCAGCTTTCTCTATATGTTGATGTATCGAGCTCCTCGGTTAGTTAACTATTTAACGTTAGCTTGACTGGACTGACAATGTCTCTCCATCTTGGCTAGTCAGCTAACGTTAAGTTAGCGCCTGAGACGTCCAGCCATTAATCAGCCATAGCTAGCTAACTTGCTGTATCATCATCCCTCACTGCCAGTGAGCATGCATGCACGTGCAAGGAAACCAACATCAAGTGAATTTGCTGCCCAGCAACACTTTTCAAAATGACATTATTGTAACCTCATCTGGCTCATCATGATTGCATGCCATGCACCTAGCTAATAATGTCCTTCACATGTATCAATAACAATTTATCTCTTTCTGGATCAGGAACTAGTGGATGAGTTGTATCATTTTCGGGATCATTACTTTGAGACTCACAGTGTGGAGGATGCAGAGAGGAAACCGAGTGATGTGGCACAGGAGATGGAGAAGACACTAAAGAAGCTGGAGGAGAAAGAAGGTGAGAAAACAGAACAGAAAAGAAAGGCATGTTCTGATTTGGTAGCCACACATGTAAAAATAATATACTGACATTTTGCATGATAGCTTTGTATCCATTTGGCGATTTGGTGTAGCTACACATCTTTTACCACACTATTCAGCGCTCACAAAGCTTGCCTGACTAGAGAGGGATCTCTTTATGCATTATTGAATCATCAATGACTTACATAACTAAGGCTCATGGTGTCCCTCCATCTCTTCCAATCCAGAGTCATATACGCACTGTTGTCGTCCACCAGCCTGCTGTCCCATGCGGTAGCAATTGAGCCTGGGGACGAGGTTATAGTTTATAAGCACAGTGCTGGCTGAGCTTAGCTTGGCATCCATTTGGTATCTAATATGTGGGGTTACATCTTTAAACACACAGCACAAGTCAGTTGACTAGAGCAGTGGTTCCCAAACTGTGGGGACTAAAAAGTAACTCGTTTTCTAAATTGGGTAGTGCATCATCAGTTTTTCTGATATGTCAGTCATTGCATACCCTACAGAGCTATTTATAACTTATCAGAAATGTCCAGATCAACAAGCCCATGTCAGATAACGTTTTTCAGCTAGGTTTTTTTGCCCATAGATGTTATTGTAATATTCAAGTCACTCAAATATCACATGAATACACATTAGCCAGGGCAAAATGTATAGAGAGCTTTAAAACTGCAACATTTTCTCTACGCCAACAAGAGGGATGTGAACAGTTTGTGTAATGAACAGTGCTTGTGCCCATAGAAATAGATGTGGCGCGCGCAGGATGTTCTCCAATGCTGGAAGGGGGGCCTGGGTGAAAAAGTTTGGGAACACCTGGACTAGAGAATCATCTCTTTGTCATCCCTTCGTCTCCTCCAGAGTCGTATAAGCACAGTGCTGAGTTCCTGCTGCTGCGGGGCCGCTCCCTGGGGGTGGCTCCGGAGTTTAGCACCACCGCCGAGGAGTGCCTGTCCCGGGCCGTGAAGCTGGAGCCTGGACTGGTGGAGGGCTGGAACACACTGGGGGAGCAGTACTGGAAGAAAGGAGATCTGACCACCGCCAAGACCTGCTTCACTGGAGCCCTGCAGCAGGTTAGCAATAATAATACAGTAATAATGTGTTTTATTTGCATAGCTGAGCTTTTAATTTACAGACAGCATAAGTCACAAAGCTCTTGAGGTTAACTGGAGAGAGTGATGTCGGTGCTGTGGTACCGTTGTTGTGATGAGATCAAGGTATGCAGTAGAATCTTACTGATGGAGAATAGAATGCATGTAAAGCGTTCAGAACGGGTTGTAGCCCTAGTTATAGGCCTACACAAACAACAGCTGTTTATCTCATCCTCAAGTCATAACTCTACCTCCCATTGTGTGCACCTTCCTTTCTCTTTCTTTCTTTCTACCTTTCTTTTGTTTACTCTGGTCTGTTTTATTCTCTATTCCTACATCATTGAAATTGACCTACCCCCAAACCAATATCCAATTATTATTATTTTTAATGAGTGGGGCAGTCCCACTCCTTTCGTATAAAAAAAAAAAGCTTTATTGAAGCGATAGTACAGTGTTGTAAATATGGGGACGATAGAGGGAGAGTGAGTCAAAGGGCAGTGGGCCGGATTCGAACCCATGCCGACTCTGGCATACATGGTTGCCGGGGTCAACAGCTGTAACCGTTAGACCCAACAGGCGATAGTATCCTAACATTATCGCGATCACATCTCTTTTCTCCCTCTGTCCCAGAGTAAGAACAAGGTGTCTCTGCGTAGTCTGTCCATGGTGCTGAGGCAGCTGCCAGGAGGGGGCGGTGATGAGCAGGGGAAGAGGGTGCTGGAGAGTGTGGACATGGCCAGGCAGGCTGTCCAGCTGGACATCACCGACGGCACCTCCTGGTGTCAGTATGATGGATAGTTTCATATAACAGATTCATATTTTACAGTGGTTATGAGTTCAGATAGTTAAAGTGTGGGGGACATGGCTGGGGTTACTGGGGTGGAGTACGCGTACAGTTACATATGTTGTGTGAATGCACGAAATACAATTATTAGAATGTAATTCAGGTTCTCAAAAGAGAGGATAGAAGAACAGCTCTTAACATAAATGTTGGTATGAGAAAAATGTCCTCTATTACTGAATATGAGTGGATAGTTGATGATTTATTGGGGTATATTGACAGACATCCTGGGGAATGCCTACATCTCCCTGTTCTTCACCTGCAGACAGAATCCACAGATGTCTCAGCAGGCTCTGAGTGCCTATGCACAGGCTGTGAGTACACACACAAACCAAACTCAGTTGTATTTACAAAGCCTGACAGGATAGTATGAGTGGGTCAATTTGATTATTGTGCAATAATCATTGTTAAGCACTATATAATTCCTTCCCTCTGTTCTCTCTCAGGAGAAAGTGGACCCAACAGCAACCTCCAACCCCGATCTGCACTTCAATAGAGCCACGGTAACACATTATCGTTGATATATTCTATTAGGATTCTTATAATATGCGTGTGGTAAATGACTTAAATAATTCCATTACACAGACAAATGCATATAAAAGTAAACTGAAGCTAATGATCCATGCCTGTGTCTACCCCCTCCAGCTGTTTCAGTATGAGGAGATGTTTGGGTCTGCGCTGGGGGGGTACAGTCGGGCTGCGGCCCTGGACCCTGTGTGGGAGGAGCCTCCAGAGCGGGAGAGGCAGCTGCTGGAATACCTGGAGAAACTCACAGCACTCACAGAGAACAAGGTAGGAACAGGAGAACCCCCCCCCCCCACACACACACACACACACACATATTCATATAGATAAACTGGACAGGGCACATCAGTCTCCAATCTACATCTATCAGCAGTTAATGTGATCTGTATAGGATATAAACTTAATAAAAACATACAAACACATTTCTTGCCAACTCAAGCACTAATGCAAAAATGTATCAGGTAGAATTATAAACCACCAGTAGGTGGCAGCAGAGTCCTATGCTTTTCCACTGATAACAGTGGACTACTCTTTTTCTTTCACCCATACAGGGGAAGGTGAAGGCCCGGCGGCTGCGGACGATGCTCTCCAACCTCAGCACGTTGGCCTTGGGGCCATGCTCCTCCCCTCAGTTCCGCTCCCCCGCAGGCCGCGTTGGGAGCCTGGAGCCCTGGACCCTGTCTGCCCTGACACACGGCCACAACGCTGGGGTGGCTGCCCTGGGAAAGGTGGTGTTCAGCCTGGCCTCAGAGGGACGCGTGGCCTTGTGAGTTCCCCTTCCTCTAGTGATAAACTACTATCTGTAATGTGGAGTCTGCTGTGTACTTTATGTGTGTGGATCTCTGTGTGTAAGATGTACCTTTTTCTGCATGTTTGGGATGATGGAAGTAAGTTGCTATCTGCATGCCCCTTTGTTTGAAGTTGTTTGAACTGAAGGGTTATGATACTGTATGTTTTGCCTTGTTGGGGTACATTTGCTATGGTGGATAGACAGTGATATCATACTGTGTCTCTCTCTGTCTCCCAGTACGTTTGGCATGGTGGACAGTGAGGAAACGTGCTGCGTGGTCATGGTCTATAACACAGCAGACAGCTGGGGAGTTCTGATTGGAGACTCTGTGGTCATCCCAGAGCCCCAGGTCAAACGCCACAGTGTAGTACACAACGGCCAGGTTAGTGTGTCTCTCTCTGCAGCTTACATGGACCTTTACACACGTTTTACTTACAATGATTGTGATGTAGTTGTTCCATCTACTTTAGATGAATGCACTGATTTTAGGATTCTCTGGATATGAGTGTCTGCAAAATGTGATTGTGGGGACCCCCTCATAATCAGAACACAACTCGTGTGAGATAAAAATAGCATTGGCCTGACGGTCCAAGTCTCAGGCCCTGGGAAGGAACATTTTAAAGGCCCATCTCCTGGCTTTGGAGGGGAACTGTTGCAGTTTTCAAGCTAATATCCTGTAATTCTACATATTTTGCCATGAGACAGAGAGAAAACGTTGCAGTTTTAAAGCTTAAATTACAGTGTTTTTATATTTTTTGGGGGGGGCGGGGAATACAAAAAGTGTTGAGTGAAAAATGTATAATTCGTGGAGTACTCTGGATACCAATATTTACATTTTACATTTTAGTCATTTAGCAGACGCTCTTATCCAGAGCGACTTACAGTTAGTGAGTGCATACATTTTTCATACTGTGAACCTCCCAAGCCCGTGTTGCCCAGGTTTAAGAACGTAAATTGGAGATTAATAATATTACATTGTATTGTATTACAGCATCTAAACTTATTCCACGGATCCCTTGGCCAAAATGTTTAAACTGTTGTTTTTCATCATATTCATAGAAAAAAGAAATGTAAAATAAAATAACTATATATATATATCAACCAACGCTATTACAGATCTTGGTGGTCTCTTCATTTATGATTTTCTGATCTATAATCTCTCCTCCCTCCTCTCCCCTGGCCCTGCTGTAGACGTTTGACTTCCGCAGTATACGAGTGGACTCCCCTCTGCTCCTCATCGTCAACGGCAAGAGACAGAACGTCCAGGCTCAGACTGCAGCCTCAGTCAGCTACAAGCCCCAGAGCGAATGAGAGGAGGAGTGCAGGGGGGGGTGATAGAGGGAGGGGATCAGACAGACCGGGGTGCCAGGAAGGAGTGTGAAGAGCCTGTGTGCCTGTTTTTTTTCATGTCTTCGTTTTGTAAATAGTAGATCCTTGTTATGTTAAATAGTCTTGAGGAATACACTGTGTGTATTTTGTTAAAGTGGGAGGGAGGCTGGGGGATTTTGTAAATTACTGACTAATATGACTTATGGATTCAAGACATTAAAACAAACATTCCCAAAATATTGTGTCTCCAATGTGGACATGATTTCACACTGTTGCTTTATCATTAGCTTATGTAGTTGATAATCTTTCACCATGATGGTAGTCAAACCTTCCATTGTGAAAACTAACATCTTAATAGAACGATCATAACGCAGCTTTCTCACAACACTGTCATGCTGTATTTTATTGAAAAATAAGGGCAAATATTAAGTTGTGCATCAAAGAGCATTTCATCAAGATAAAGTAACTTAAGGTAACAAAAATACAACCACAAAACTACAATATCTCCAATTTGTAAGTCGCTCCGGATAAGAGCGTCTGCTAAATGACGTAAATGTAAATATCAATATCAAACAGTTTTTTGGGATGCTGGATGCTGATTGGCCGTCACAGACACACCTATGTCTGCTAACATTTTCCAGCTGAAAATGAAAACCGAATCTCATGTTCACGTTGCTTTCCGAATCATCTCTTGTATTTATATCAACTCGCACACTATTTCCCCTTACTTCCAGCCTATTATTTAGATTGGTACAGCGGCGGTTAATATAAACCTCGATGTCTGCCTATCCGACCTCGGAAACAATTGTTTCACTTTTGAATTTCGATCTCTGTGGCTCGTACCATACATTGTGAACAGTGCCCAGACGAGGCAACTTTTTCTGAGCCAGTCGAAATCACCCATCAACGTCATTATCATGGACATACTGTATCATATCCAAGTAAATGGCAATAGAAAAAAAGCTCAAACAAACGAAAATGCAGCTAGTGTACTGTCATTCCCGATTCAATGTTTGACGTGACTGAGTTAGCTGAAGTTGGCTAGCTGGCAAGTGACGAGACGTTATCCAGCCTGCATAGCAACCATTTTGTTTAGAAAGGATGACCAGGCCTTTTGCATAGCAATTTTGCAAAAATAATTAATAAAGTTTAAACGACTGATTCGCGTCTGTAGCAACATGACCAACATAACTAACAACCAGATTTTTGTCCATACTATATCTTCTGCTGGAATAATTAAATTGTATGAATTCACTTACACCATCTACCTGTGACTGAATTCATGATACAGCACTGTTTCTTGTGCCTTATTGCTTAAATGCAGACAGGTACCAAACCAGCACTGTGTCAGTATTAGAATAATAATTAGTGTATTCTATTAATTCTAATCCTGGAATTCTAGAATGCTAATTAAAGTCTCAGTCATTCTTGAGTAAGGCCCGGCCCCTGTCTCTGGCAGGAGAGCTGAAGGTCTTGGCTCCAGGGAGAATTATTTTTTATTTATTTATTTCACCTTTGTTTAACCAGGTAAGCCAGTTGAGAACAAGTTCTCATTTACAACTGCGACCTGGAGAAGAGCCGCATGTCTCCCTCAGGGCCCATGCCCAGGAATGGAGCACTCCCCTGGGGAAAGGGCTTTCTGACCACCCCTGGGAAACAGGTGGGAGGTGGTTAATTGAATCTATTTTTGTAAAGTTGATTTTCCCCTTTCATAAACAGTAAACTAATTATACCCTGTTTTGTCTCAACCTCCTCTCAAATAGCTTTCTCTGTCTTGTACTCTTTGTATTGTGTACCCACTCTTCTCTATACATCCTCCACTACGTCTTCATTACTTCCTCCCCTAATTTCTATGGACAAATCCTAACTTGAGATCCGCTTGCATGAGTTCATGCAACTCTTGTAAGGACATCAGTGCCTGAATTCATGTGAAAGCCTGAGTATTTTTACATATTGGTTTCTAGTTACGATTCAGGCCTATAGTATATCCCTAGATCTCCCCCTTGATTCTCTCTCTCTCTATCTCTCTCTCTCTCTCTCTCTCTCTCTCTCTCTCTCTCTCTCTCTCTCTCTCTCTCTCTCTCTCTCTCTCTCTCTCTCTCTCTCTCTAACCTGTGTTGAACTCTGCTGGTCCTGGCTGGCGTGGTGCCTCTGTCCCCCACCACCATGTTCCTCAGAGAGTCATGGAGCCCCTGCAACTTCTGGTACGGCCTGTTCCTCTCCATCAGACGCTCTGACACCTCACTGTTCTTCCTCTTGTACTCCTCCATCACCTGGAAAAGACAAGGGAACTGAGAGGGAATCCAGGGAGATGGAGGGAGAATGGGAGATAACAAGGTACAGTATATAATATGGCAAAATAAAAGTGATTGTGTTTAAGACACGCTTGCAATGTCTTCCGATAGGTGGTGTCATTCTAACGCGACATGCAGACAGCCGTCGCACTATCTGACGTAAAACAATGGGCAGGTGTGAGCCTTCAATTCTGGTGCTCAAGGCAAGCATTTGCTCCAGTCAGCCTAAGCACTCATTGTGATCGGTTCGATCAGGTGTGTTAGTGCTGGGCAAAAGCCTGCACTCTATGGTAGACTTGCCGACCCCTGGGTTTGAGGTGAGGTTGAGGTAGCTACCTTCTTCAGTGAGGAGACCTCCCCTCTCATGGTGTTGAGCACCAGCTCTCTTCTCTGGTTCTGCTGACCCTCGGCTTGCAACAGACTGTACTCCAGGAAAATACACTCCTGCAACACACAAGTCAGACGCAGACACATTTAAGTAAGCATTTCATTGTACTGTGCACAGTGTAAACCATGTGTATCCTGTGCATATGACAAATCAACTTGACCCACAGACACACATGCATGTGTACGGACACACACAGACAAAGTTAATAGTATAAGGTACAGTACACCTAGACAAATTATATGTAACATCTCTCAGCATCCCGCCCATCGTGTGTGTGTGTGCGCCTCACCTTCTATTGTGGTGATGACTTCCCATGTCTTCAGTGCATCTGGGTCCTCAGCGTACTCTATCAGCTCAGACACACACCTCACCACTCGGGAGGGCAGACACTCACACTCACACACCTTCCTCCACCTCCCTCCCTCTCTCAGACTCCAACATCATGCTCTCCTGCCCTGCAGAACAGTACTTTTGGGACTCACTTTATATGATACAAGCTTTCAGACTCCACAACAATTTCTACACAATGTTCTTAGCTTTGGGAAGCCTGATCTAGACAATTTACAGTTTTGAATGCAATTATATTTGTGTGAAAATAGGCTATTTGTCTAAAAACAGGCATGTTCCTCTGTCTGTGTACTCAGACTAGGCTGTAGATATACCATACAATCTTTCAGACTCCAAAACAATCTCTACACAATGTTCTCAGTTTAGGGAAGCCTGTGATATGCAATTATACACTGCTCAAAAAAATAAAGGGAACACTAAAATAACACATCCTAGATCTGAATGAATGAAATTATCTTATTAAATACTTTTTTCTTTACATAGTTGAATGTGCTGACAACAAAATCACACAAAAATTATCAATGGAAATCAAATTTTACAACCCATGGTGGTCTGGATTTGGAGTCACCCTCTAAATTAAAGTGGAAAACCACACTACAGGCTGATCCAACTTTGATGTAATGTCCTTAAAACAAGTCAAAATGAGGCTCAGTAGTGTGTGTGGCCTCCACGTGCCTGTATGACCTCCCTACAATGCCTGGGCATGCTCCTGATGAGGTGGCGGATGGTCTCCTGAGGGATCTCCTCCCAGACCTGGACTAAAGCATCCGCCAACTCATGGACAGTCTGTGGTGCAACATGGCGTTGGTGGATGGAGCGAGACATGATGTCCCAGATGTGCTCAATTGGATTCAGGTCTGGGGAACGGGCGGGCCAGTCCATAGCATCAATGCCTTCCTCTTGCAGGAACTGCTGACACACTCCAGCCACATGAGGTCTAGCATTGTCTTGTATTAGGAGGAACCCAGGGCCAACTGCACCAGCATATGGTCTCCCAAGGCGTCTGAGGATCTCATCTCGGTACCTAATGGCAGTCAGGCTACCTCTGGCGAGCACATGGAGGGCTGTGCGGCCCCCCAAAGAAATGCCACCCCACACCATGACTGACCCACCGCCAAACCGGTCATGCTGGAGGATGTTGCAGGCAGCAGAACGTTCTCCACGGCGTCTCCAGACTCTGTCACGTCTGTCACATGTGCTCAGTGTGAACCTGCTTTCATCTGTGAAGAGCACAGGGCGCTAGTGGCGAATTTGCCAATCTTGGTGTTCTCTGGCAAATGCCAAACGTCCTGCACGGTGTTGGGCTGTAAGCACAACCCCCACCTGTGGACGTCGGGCCCTCATACCACCCTCATGGAGTCTGTTTCTGACCGCTTGAGCAGAAACATGCACATTTGTGGCCTGCTGGAGGTCATTTTGCAGGGCTCTGGCAGTGCTCCTCCTTGCACAAAGGCGGAGGTAGCAGTCCTGCTGCTGGGTTGTTGCCCTCCTACGGCCTCCTCCATGTCTCCTGATGTACTGGCCTGTCTCCTGGTAGCGCCTCCATGCTCTGGACACTACGCTGACAGACACAGCAAACCTTCTTGCCACAGCTCGCATTGATGTGCCATCCTGGATGAGCTGCACTACCTGAGCCACTTGTGTGGGTTGTAGACTCCGTCTCATGCTACCACTAGAGTGAAAGCACCGCCAGCATTCAAAAGTGACCAAAACATTAGCCAGGAAGCATAGGAACTGAGAAGTGGTCTGTGGTCACCACCTGCAAAACCAGTCCTTTATTGGGGGGTGTCTTGCTAATTGCCTATAATTTCCACCTGTTGTCTATTCCATTTGCACAACAGCATGTGAAATGTATTGTCAATCAGTGTTGCTTCCTAAGTGGACAGTTTGATTTCACAGAAGTGTGATTGACTTGGAGTTACATTGTGTTGTTTAAGTGTTCCCTTTATTTTTTTGAGCAGTGTATAATCTGGTTGCGGACCCCTGCACCAGTACTTCCGCAGACCGCTAGGGGTCCGCAAACCCCACTTTGAGAACCCCTGTCCTAGACCAGGCTGAGATGAACACTGGATTGATTAAATACTGTGACTGTCATAGGCAATACACAGACAGACCTGGTAGGTCCAGAAAGCCAGTGCCTGGTCACTTATATCCAGCACCTTTTCGGGCCTGAGTCCCGACAGCACCATGGCTATGTACTCCTCAGACGGTGACAGCTCAGTGAGCACGATGTTCAGCTTCCGCGAGAGCGTGGAGGATCAGGCCAGGCAGATAGCTGGGGAGTGGCTGAACTCTCCAGACCCGTGCTGGTCACAGAAGGCGTGCGAGCAGGCCGTGACCCAGGCGAACCCACACAGCTTCACCCGACACTTCGGGTAGTTGCAGAGCAGACTGTCGTTGCACATAGACATTGCTGTCGGGGTCAAGAGCCACTGGGGTTATATCTGAATGAAACTTCAGAGACATTGGCCGTGTTCGAGAGCATCAAACCCATGATGTATCATGGATAAATTGTGAGTGACAGACTGATCTACAAATCATGTTGAGTAGTTATTTATGATGCAAGGTCATTTGTAGATCAGTCAGTCTCGACTCGCCTTTCAAGTCGGCTGCAATGTCAAACGCGCCCATTTACTTCATACAGAGATTGATGCTGTATGCAACCCATAGGGAATGATAGAGGCCTCTACTGGTCAAAAGGCTATTTTAGCATGGGCAGAGCCATTGAGGGCTTCCGCCACTACCATTAAAGTAATGAATTGGGTGGGGATTCCTATGGGTTGTAGCCTCAATGGCGCTGCCCATGCTGTCACAGACGCTATATTGGCACAAATATAAATATGAGTCCTCTATCTATCCCTATGATGCAACCAAACACAGCCATCCTTAGCATAGCAGCATGCTAGCTAGTTAGCTAGCTAACTGTCTCTCCACATAGGTAAAGAGCTCTCTAGCACTAGAGTTTCTTTATGAAATTAATAGCTACAACTCAGATTTTGCTGCGAAGAGACCGAATCATTATATCATTTGTTTTGGTACTGTTTTGGTAGCTTGTTTTTGGTCGCAGGTTCAGGAGCGGCTGAAGAATTGCAACAATTACCTGGAGCTAACTCTGCAAATAGCACTGCTGGGTGATTTGAAAAGTCATAGTCAATCGATCAATAATATAATAATACTTTTAGAAAACAGTTGTATCTTTAATTAACTATCTGTAAAAACTATGAGAATAGAAAGGTTCAGAACTTTTGTGAAACACCACAGCACAGTTGAAAAATATATTGCAAATTAGAAATCAAAACTGGATGGTGTTCAGAGATAGATGTGTGGGGTTGAGTGGAGCTGAAGGGTGGGACTGAAAACAACAAGATAACTAATGTAAAATATACTGTGTCTGGAAAATGTATATAGGTTCAGAACTTTTGTGAAATAGCACGGTTAAAATATATGGCAAATAGAAATCAAAACTGGATGTTCTTCAGAGATAGATGGGAGGGGTTGAGTGTAGCTGAAGGATGGGATTAAAAACAAACAATAGATAACTATTGTAAAATACACTGTGTCCATAAACATTTATTTTGTATGTATAAACTTGAAGTAGAAGCCTACGTGTTGTTGTCCGTTAGTTTACTCCAATTAGGGGAGGGGTGGTAGGGTTAGGGGAAAATAATAAAGGAAAAAAAAAAAAAAAAAAAAAATATATATATATACACTACCGGTCAAAAGTTTTAGAACACCTACTTATTCAAGGGTTTTTCTTTATTTTTACTATTTTCTACATTGTAGAATAATAGTGAAGACATCACAACTATGAAATAACACATATGGAATCATGTAGTACCCAAAAAAGTGTTCAACAAATCAAAATATATTTTATATTTGAGGTTCTTCCAATAGCCACCCTTTGCCTTGATGACAGCTTTGCACAATCTTGGCATTCTCTCAACCAGCTTCACCTGGAATGCTTTTCCAACAGTCTTGAAGGAGTTCCCACATATGCTGAGCACTTGTTGGCTGCTTTTCCTTCACTCTTCCGTCCGACTCATCCCAAACCATCTCAATTTGGTTGAGGTCGGGGGATTGTGGAGGCCAGGTCATCTGATGCAGTACTCCATCACTCTCCTTCTTGGTAAAATAGCCCTTACACAGACTGGAGGTGTGTTGGGTCATTGTCCTGTAGAAAAACAAATTATAGTCCGACTAAGCCCAAACCAGATGGGATGGCGTATCGCTGCAGAATGCTGTGGTAGCCATGCTGGTTAAGTGTGCCTTGAATTCTAAATAAATCGCAGACAGTGTCACTAGCAAAGCACCCCCACACCATAACACCTCCTCCTCCATGCTTTACGGTGGGAAATACACATGCGGAGATCATCTGTTCACCCACACCGCGTCTCACAAAGACACGGCGGTTGGAACCAAAAATCTCAAATTTGGACTCCAGACCAAAGGACACATTTCTACCGGTCTAATGTCCATTGCTCGTGTTTCTTGGCCCAAGCAAGTCTCTTGTTCTTATTGGTGTCCTTTAGTAGTGGTTTCTTTGCAGCAATTCGAACATGAAGGCCTGATTCACACAGTCTCCTCTGAACAGTTGATGTTGAGATGTGTCTGTTACTTGAACTCTGTGAAGCATTTATTTGGGCTGCAATTTCTGAGGCTGGTAACTCTAATGAACTTATCCTCTGCAGCAGAGGTATCTCTGGGTCTTCCATTCCTGTGGTGGTCCTCATGAGAGCCAGTTTCATCATAGCGCTTGATGGTTTTTGCGACTGCACTTGAAGAAACGTTCAATGTTCTTGAAATATTCCGTATTGACTGACCTTCTTGTCTTAAAGCAATGATGGACTGTCGTTTCTCTTTGCTTATTTGAGCTGTTCTTGCCATAATATGGACTTGGTCTTTTACCAAATAGGGCTATCCTCTCTATACCCCCCTACCTTGTCACAACACAACTGATTGGCTCAAACGCATTAAGAAGGAAAGAAATTCCACAAATTAACTTTTAAGAAGGCACACCTGTTAATTGAAATGCATTCCAGGTGACCACCTCATGAAGCTGGTTGAGAGAATGCCAAGAGTGTGCAAAGCTGTCATCAAGGCAAAGGGTGGCTATTTGATGAATCTCAAATATAAAATATATTTTGATTTGTTTAACACTTTTTTGGTTACTACATGATTCCATATTTGTTATTTCATAGTTTTGATGTCTTCACTACTATTCTACAATGTAGAAAATAGTACAAATAAAGAAAAACCCTTGAATGAGTAGGTGTTCTAAAACTTTTGACCGGTAGTGTATATATATATATATATAAATATATATGTATATGTAATAAAAATATATAAAAATATATGGGGGATTGGAATGATGCAGACTATTAGATTGATGGAAGCTACAATCTAGCTGCAATATTAAAGCTGATCTACCCCCTTTGTATATAAAAAAAAATAGCTACAACTCTATAAAACTCGAGTTCTGCACAACAGTCATTGGGTTTAGCTAACTTACCTGTTTCAATGGCTGAAAGTCAGACATTTGAGAAATGTTTTGATGCTATAAGTTTTTCTAGCTAGCTAGCTACACATCTTGAAGCGGCTGAATTAAAATTCTAATTGGCTAGCTAGTCATTTCAAGGGGCCAATCAAATAGGCCCTTTATTATATAATATAATACATATTTCTAGTTTACAAACGTTTTTAGACTTTTATGTAGTAGTACTAATTTAACTAAAAGTAATAAAATGTTAATAATAATAAAAAGTATTAGCTTATTACAAGTTGAATGGTGTCAAAGTTATCATTTTTTGCATCCATTTTTACTAGTTGCTTTTTCTGGGTAACTTTTGACATGCTTAATTAATTTAATATACAGGTAATGCTACCGTTTTGGTGCATGAGTTTAATGCAGAGAAATCTTTGTGCAATCATTGTTTTTAATGCAAGAAATACAGGCAATTATTTTATTTCCATTTAAGTTGCCAGTTGCTTTTCTTTCCTGTCGTCATGCATTGAGTGTGACATGTCATGTACAGTATGTGAGACACCTGCTTAATTGTTTTTCCTTTTTTCCCTCCCTCCTCCACGTGTTACAGGATGTATGCACTCACTAACTGTAAGTCGCTCTGGATAAGAGCGTCTGCTAAATGACTAAAATGTAAAATGTAAAATCGGGGGTTGGAAGAGGGGCATTGCGCTTGAGCAGCACTGGATCCGGGGGTTCATATTGAGAGTGAAGAGATGCTCTCTCAACTGTGTTCAGTGCGCCATTGTCGCAGATTCCCATCTATTCTCTGATTTTTAAATAGAGCTCTGCCTGCGCACCAGAACACTGGCATAAGGATGGGTCAGTGCGTAGGATCACATGTAATGGAATACATGCATGTTCTGATGCGGAATGGATGGATCCGCCTCAACATTCTCACACCACCTCTTTGTTGATAATTAGCCATATGTAAATCTGTGTGCTAATGCGTCCCATTCATTCTGCAATGGTGGACCCATAGACTGTCATGATCCCCCTTGCCCTCCCCGTGAATATTTAGCACATAATGATCATATATATATTGCAAGCAATGATAAGGCTATTATTATTTCCTTGTCTCTTGACCTCTTGTTGAGTATACAAGGATAAATTACTTAAAATACAAATAGCTATTCATGTAACGTTAGTCTTATTTGTTTAAGATTCTGAATTTGTTATTAACTTATGCTATAAGTATTTTTTGCTATCACTTAATTTCCCCAAATGTTATGCCAAAAATAATTAATAGTAATCTCGGCAAAACCTCAGAAAGTAAATCAACAAATTCTAGTTGAATGGGTTCAAACAACATGTAACAAGTAAAGTAATATGCTACTTTGATTTATTCATGTGGATTTTAACACCCAGGATGATCTTTGATTGAGAGTTTAGTGATGGCGTGGAGAAAATACGCAAAACACAGAGAAAAGGGAGAACCAGGGAGTCTGTGTTCCGCGCCATTGAAATGCAAATATCAGTGAGGAACAAGAAGAGGTTGTGTGTCTCTGTTTGTGTGTGCCAGCGTAGGGGAGCGGGGGAGGTGTGGCGCAAGTTTTGGACAGCGAGAGAGGCTACTTTAGAAAAACAGCCACACACGCACTCCAGGCAGCCTCATATGACGGTGCATTTATACGGATTTCTACCCCTCTTTGTTTTTCTCCATGCAAGGGACCAACGTTCTATAGCGTTATCTAGATGCAATTTAGAAATTCTAATTTTCCTGAAATGTGAGTTTGGATTCTGGAACGTGAAGCCTACAAGTGCGTAAAGTGGCCAGTGTTATTTATTCGGCGAATGCCCCCCTTCTCTCAGTCTCCTCGTGAATCATGTCACGCCGGAAGCAGAAACGACCCCAGCAGCTAGTTAACTCGGACCAGGGGGGCACGCGGATACTATCGCACGGTGAGAAAAGTTTATTATGGTTATTCTAAGGCATGCGTCTGTTTTTATTTCTAGGATATTTCCCATAGTTATATGAATGAATCAACAAACAAAGTTACAGGTCGGAATTTACAACTATGATGATGATCAATAGGGTTAAACAAGGTAACGTTATAAGATAACCTTGTTTGCAGAAACTGCAGTTAAAATCCTGCTACGAGAGTAGGCTTAAAGTCAAAGTTTGTTTATTTTGTTACATTTTATGTAAATTCCTCCTAAAATGTTACCGTTCACATCTAAAAAGTCATTTTACTCAGGTGACCAATCATCAGCATAACTTGATCTTTGCATTTTGGTTCTTTGTTTGCATATTTTATAATGGCAAAAAGTCATATCCTCTTGCAATAAGTTCGTTTAGTGGATTGCAGTCTGCAATGGGCCCCAGTAGTGGAGTCCGAGTCCCAGGTACTTGAGGGCTGGCCCTGTAAACTTGTCCCTGTGGCCTGGTTGATAACACCCATCTGTGACCATTTTCCTGTGATGTTTAGTCCTCTAGGAAACTAACAGGCTGCTCAGGGCTGACTACTGGAGGTCTTTCATTACTTAGATGACAGTCTCCCTATTCATCAACAAT
Organism: Coregonus lavaretus; assembly: GCF_964263955.1. Lineage (NCBI taxonomy): Eukaryota > Metazoa > Chordata > Actinopteri > Salmoniformes > Salmonidae > Coregonus > Coregonus lavaretus. Next base: position 13,033,693 of record NC_140026.1, on the reverse strand, counting down.
AAGGCTGGATCAGTGGGGGGGAAAGAGAGCTGGAGGGGGTCTTTTTGGTAAATATCGCTCATTCTCTCTGCTTCTATTCTCTTCTTCTCTCCTTGCTTTTGTCCCTCATGTTTCCTTTCCTACTTGTTCTCACCACCTTTCTACCCTCTCAATGCTCACTGAATGCTTCCCTCCCTCTCTACCCCCTCCTGCTCTATTGACTTGGTGTGTAAAATATTTTAGGGGGGGGTGTATGCAGAATGCTTGCACCTTCACTTGCATTTAACATTTTCTACACCTTAGAAAATACTAATAACTTATTAGAAGTTCTACAGATACATTTCCATAGAGATCAACTTGATGTCTGTGAAGAGAACCAAGATAGACTATTTAGCAGCAGCGAGTAGTACAGTCATTCATTCCATCACTATGTCCTTCTGGGAGGGAATAGTTAGTCTTTCCATTGTCCATACTCCCTCCCCCTCCCCCTTCTTTTCTCGCTCTCTCTCTCACTCTGTGCTCAAGATTCTGAAAGAATTTGACCCCAGAGCTCTAAAGGTCAGATGAGCAGACCAATCACAAGCTTCTGGACAGCGCCCAGTACCCTTAGCGTGTCCCGACCTCTGACCCCTGATGTGACGTCAGAGGGGGAAGGGTGAATAGGTAGATGAAAGGAGTGAGGGATGGGTTAAGAGGGGTTATGGGTTGTCTTGAAGATGGCCATTGTCCATTTAAACATGTTGTCATAGCAGCAAGGTGGTCTGCAAGCTTTTGTGTGGGAAGAATACGTTTGGAGAGTTTTGCTCAGGGAAGAGGAAGTAGACAGAAGACAAGATAATATCATGAAGAGGGAACGACTGTGACTCTGTTTGTTTGTAGACTATTAATCAATATCTGCTAATGCATTGCTTTACAGGAGAAGACTGCAACTTTAAGATTGGGATTGAAATATGAAACAATTGTTGTAATCAATGATTACACTTAAAGGTTTGGACTTTTGGACTTAAGTTGACCCCCCACTTCAATTCCATAGAGCATGCAGCCTTGCACCCGGTCTTTCATGATTCTTATAGGGACTTAACATCAACAATGAATTTGATCATGAAACTGAACTTTTCATTTGGTTGAATAGAGTGATGAAAAGGCACTAGTCTTAATCCTTGTTTTTCTCTCTCTGTCCATAGACGACCAGCTGTCAGCAAAGTCACCGTCCACGTCTCTGGGCTCCGAACTGACCTCCTCTGGGTCCTCATCGTCCTCCCCCACCTCCCTCGAAGATCGCCAGCCCCCCCTGGCCCCTCGGCCGTCACCTGGGGGTCTCCACGCACCCTCCCTCCCCAGCGAGAGCTCTTCGCCCCCCCACTGGCCCAGCCACATCGCCCCCTATACCACCTCCCTCCCCAACACCCACTCATCCCTCTCTCCAGACTTCCCTCACCCCTCCTTATCCTCCCAGACCCAATCCCTGCCACTCAACCTCAATCAGACATCGGGCCACACCCTCTCCCATCAGGCCCACTCCCACGCCACTATGACCTCACCACAGATGGGCAGCTCTGCCACCACCACTACCTCCTCCTTGTCCTCCTCCCTCCCTCCCCGCCAGGAGAGCACCAGTCCTGGGCATCAGAACGGCTCCAGCCCCCCGGTGCCGGGGCAAGGCCAGATCCAGGTGCCCCTGACCCTGGCTGTGGTCCTGGAGGAGCTGAGGGTGCTACAGCAGAGGCAGATCCACCAGATGCAGATGACCGAGGAGATCTGTAGGCATGTTCTCCGGCTAGGAGGAGCCATCTATACCCAAGACACCTCCCAGGCTGGTAGTGGAGAGAACCACCAAAGATCCACAGCAGGATCCCCCTCCCCAACACACCATCCCTATTCAGCCCCTGTCCCATCCTCGGCCTCCCCTCTCCTGGCCTGCCTCCCCTCCCTCCTCCCCCAGCTTACTGTCACCAAGCCCAGCCTCTCCTCTCACAGTAATGGGACCAGAGCACCACACTCTACCTCGCCCTCCACCACTTGGAGCTCCTCGATAGCCTCCTCCATGCATCCTCTGTCCCTGGGTCTACCCCCGCGCTATCTCCATGAGAAATCCTCCAACACCTCCCTGTTCGGCCACAGCAACGGGGTCAGCTTCCCCACCCCGCCCCTCCCCACGACCAGCCACTCCCAGGACAACCTGCTGCTGTCCAGTTCCTCCTCGGCCGGGTCCTCATCTGCAGGGCGTCCACAGCATGCCTGTAAGTTTTGTGGTAAGGTCCTGAGCAGCGATTCCTCGCTACAAATCCACCTGCGCTCCCACACGGGGGAGAGGCCATACCTTTGTCCTGTCTGCCTCAGCCGTTTTACCACCCGCGGGAACCTCAAGGCCCACTTCCTGCGCCACCGTGAGCAGAACCCGGAGTTGTCGCTCTCGCTGCTCCCTCCGGCTCTGGAGCAGCCCGCTCCTGTCGCCACCACCGCAGGCCAGAGACGCAGGAAGCGCCGGGCGGAAGATGAGGAGCCACCGTTCGGTGGCGTGAAAGGAATGACAGAAGGAATGGCGCTCAGTTTCCTGTCTGGGGCGTCTCCTCGGCCTTCCCCATCATCTATACCTATGCCACCCAGTATGGACATGGCGCTGTTGTCCACGGCTCACTCCCTGCTACAGCTGAACAGGGCCTCCGCTGCAGCAGCCAGCGCCTCGGGTAGTGTGTTACCTTCATCATCATCATCATCATCATCATCCTCCATGGGTGGCCAGTTCAAAGGGGTGAAGCAGCAGAGGTTTGATGAGAACACCCCTCCACACTCCACCATCCATCCAGGCTCCCCCTACTCCCAGCTGGCCCACTTCCCCAAGATCCTCTTCCCCGGAGGACCCTCGCCCCACCACCTTGCCCTCCTCTGTCCCCCAGGGACCCACACCACTGCCTCCCAGCTCCCCTACCCTCCCTACTCCAAACCCCAGACGTCCTCCCCCTCGTCCTCCTTCACCCAAACCTCCGACACCTCCAAGTTGCAGCGGCTGGTCATGACACTGGAGAAGCAGCACCAGGGAGGGGGCCAGTCGTCCTCCTGCGGCCAAGCAGACGGCTCCTCAAACAGGGACACCCACGGCCATGACCTGACCACCAGCTCCAACGCCTACCGCAGGGAGATGATGGCAGCGCTGGGCCTCAACCCCAACCCTGGGGCCATGGTGAGCAGCAACAGCCAGGGACAGGATCTCCCAGGATCCACCAATCCCGCCCTGGCCCCTAACCAGTGTGGTGTGTGCCTGCGGGTGCTCTCCTGCCCCAGGGCCCTGAGTCTCCACCAGGCCACTCACCTGGGCGAACGCCCCTTCCCCTGTAAGCTGTGTGGACGCTCCTTCTCCACTAAGGGAAGCCTGAGGGCCCACCTCGCCACCCACCGCGCCCGTCCGGCCAACTCCCGCACCCAGAACTCCTGCCCGCTGTGCCCGCGCAAGTTCACCAATGCCCTGGTGCTGCAGCAACACATCCGCATGCACCTGGGTGGTCAGATACCCCCGGGGGGAGAGGGGGAGGAAGGCCCAAATATGCCCCAAGAGGATCCCACTGATCTGAGCCAAATGACCACAGCCTCTCCATCCAAACCCTGCCTTCAAGGCCTCCAACCCATGGCCTTATCAATGACCAGCTCCATCTCTAACCCTAACCTGCTGGTCAGCAGCTTGGACTCAGGAGGGCCAGCGACCAAGGAATCCCATGCAGCTGACCCGAGCCCCCATATAGAGGGAGAGTCTGAACCCTCACCCTCAACAGCCAGCATTAGCCCACCTCTGACCCATAATCCCTCCCCAGAAGACCCCATGCTCCTGGGGCAAAGATCTGAGTCTGACGACGGCCCCGCTGGAGCCTCCATAGAAGACTCGCAAGACTCCCCAGCTGACCTCTCTAACACCAGCCCAAGTAGGCGACCATCCGCGACCAGCTCCCAGCCCGCCTCAGTGGTGAAGGGTGAGGCAGAGGAGAAGGAAAACGTCCCTCTCGCCCTCTGTCCCCCCAGACCAGGTGTGGATACTGATAGCAGTAGGTCAGGAGGGCTCACTAACGGCTCTGGGTCAACCACAGAGAACCAGACCAACTCTCCAGATGGACTCCTCCTCAGCCTTGAATCTGAATCCACCCTGAACTCCCCTGCCACCCTCACCCCATCCCTACCACCCTCACCCCCTCCCCCTAAAGAAGCTCCAGAGCCAGCCCCCCAGGCCTCCAGTATCACCCCACAGGAGCCCAGTCCTGAAGGGGAGGTGGCCCAATCTGAAGGGGAGAGCGAGGGCACAGCACCCAGAGATACCTCATCAGTAATGGGGCTTGAGAGTGAGAAGGAGACCCCTAGCTCCACAGAGGAGAGCGATAGGGCTCCAAAGGTACCAGAGGCCTCCCAGCTAGCCACCCCAGCCTCAACGCCCTCCAAACCCTACTCCTGCACCATGTGTGGGAAGGCATACGCCAGCCGCAGTGGATTAAAGGTAAACATAAGATAAGGATAGATCGTATTAGAACCATACGTTCCTATGGATATACAGAACACTTGACAGAAGCTAAATTGTGATTCTTGAGATTTGGCTATTTCTCATGTTTTATTGTGTTTTCATGCTAGCAAATATATTCTAATTAAAATGATTGATTACTTAACCAATACTATTTTTCTGTGTTTCCATCAACAGGGACACATGAAGACACACCCTGTGTTGACCAACGTCCCCACCGAGACTTCTCCTCCCGCCACCCTGACCAATGACACTGTGGAGGATCCGAGTTCTCTCTCAGCCAATGGGAACACTGGAGAGAAGGATGAAAAGGAACGATTGGCCAAATCTCCTGAGAAACTTGTTACCTTAGAAGATCAGCCAATCACTGCTGGTTCTGGGGAGGAAGCAGAGCAACCTGCGAACACTACTGAGTAAAAAGGCATATGATTGGCTGCTGAATGGTGTCAGTCAATTTTTTATTAAAGGCCCCTGACAAGGGAATGTATTTTCATCATAGAATTATAATTGATTCTATAAAGATTGATTGTTATTCTGTGTAATTTTGCTACTAGTCAGTTCGGTCTATTTTGTCTATAATAGAATGTTAGATTGTTGTGAAGTACTAATTCAGTCGGCATCTCGGCATGGTTACGATACCACTATCTCAAAGAACACGAAGAGGCCTTATTTGATGATATGATGTCACAGAATTATCTTGTAGTGTAATGGCACACAGTGACGTTCGTGTGTTGGATGGTAATAGACTAGATAAGTATGTTTTACAGCTAGTTCTAGTCAAACATATGAATGAAATTCCTCTTTTAATTGTGGAATAGGAATGAGGTGAAGGAGAAAAAGGTGGAATATCACTCTAGGATATATGGTACGAACACTATACCAAAACAGGCCAGTGCAGTAGTGGCAGTTTCTATGTATACTGATCAAAAATATAAACGCAACGTGTAAACTATTGGTCCCATCTTTCATGAGCTGAAATAAAATATCCCAGAAATGTTCCATAAGAACAAAAAGCTAATTTCTAAAAAAAATTGCACAAATTTGTTTACATCCCTGTTAGTGAGCATTTCTCCTTTGCCAAGATAATCCATCTACCTGACAGGTGTTGCATATCAAGAAGCTGATTGAACGGCATGATCATTACACAGGTGCGCGTTGTGCTGGGGACAATAAAAGGCCACTTCAAAATGTGCCATTTTCTCATACAACACAAGGCCACAGATGTCTGAAGTTTTGAGGGAACATGCAATTGACAGGAATGTCCACCAGAGCTGATAATTTAATGTTCATTTCTCTACCATAAGTCGCCTCCAATGTTGTTTTAGAGAATTTGGCAGTATGTCCCGTGTAGCTCAGTTGGTAGAGCATGGTGCTTGCAATGCCAGGGTTGTGGGTTCGTTTCCCACGGGGCGCCAGTATGAAAAATGTATGCACTCACTAACTGTCAGTCGCTCTGGATAAGAGCGTCTGCTAAATGACTAAAATATAATGTCCAACCGGCCTCACAACCACAGACCACGTGTAACCCAGGAACTCCACATCTGGCTTCTTCACCTTCGGGATTGTCTGAGAACAGCCATCTGGACAGCTGATGAAACTGTGGAGTATTTCTGTCTGTAATAAATCTATTTTGTGGGGAAAACAAATTCTAATTGGCTGGGCCTGGCTCCCAAGTGGGTTGGCTTATGCCCAGTCATGTGAAATCCATAGATTAGGGCCTAATTTATTTATTTCAATTGTCTGATTTCCTTATATGAACTGTAACTCAGAAAAATTGTTGCATTTGTGTTTATATTTTTGTTCAGTATATATATTAACCATGGTTACTATTTGTATGTTTATTATTATTTTTACATACTTTTCACTTTTTTAACTGTATTGCTGCTGTACTGTTGTTTCAATGGAGTTGCACTGACTTTGTACATTGCTGTCCATACATCCATTGAAACAGATGATGATAGTGAAAATGCGGATGATACTGACGATGATTGTGTTACACTGACCAGCCCGTATATACAATGTATGTTGGCAATCCTGGTTCCTGCCTTTATGATTGACCATACAGCAGCAACTTTAGACATGAAAAACAATTACCTATATCAGTGATTGTAATCGGTTTATCCACAATTGATTGGTTATCTCTGCACAGGGACATATTGAAGTAGCCTGGAATTCAAACAGATTGTGCTATGTTTCACTGTTGTGAAGTTTGGGTACCGGGCTAGAATAGCTGAATGTGGTGTATAAACCAACTGAACCTCCCAAGGACCAGGATGAATGATGTCTGATAGATTTACCTCATCCCTCCATGTCTCTCTCTCTCTCTCTCTCTCTCTCTCTCTGTCTAACCTCTCTCTCTCTCTCTCTCTCTCTCTCTCTCTGTCTCTCTCTACTTCTAACCTCTCTTTTTCTCCCTCTCTCTCTCTGTCTCTCTCTCTCTCTCTCGCTCTCTCTCTCTCTCTCTCTCTCTCTCTCTCTCTCTCTCTACCTCTCTCTCTCTCTCTGTCTCTCTCTACCTCTAACCTCTCTTTTTCTCCCTCTCTCCTCCTTTTCCCTCTCCTCTACCATCTCTCTCCCTCTCTCCTCCTCTACCATCTCTCTCCCTCTCTCCTCCTCTACCATCTCTCTCCCTCTCTCCTCCTCTACCATCTCTCTCCCTCTCCTCCTCTCTCAAAGCACTTGAGAGTTCAAGTTTTCTGTCCTGCATGAATTGTCTGCACTGTATCCTACATTAGATCAGTTTAGTTGTTGTACTTTTTTTTTTAGCCTTCGTATGGTTTTTCCCAGCCATTGTTTTTGTAGTTATGATGATAACATGTGCTTCCCATTTTTTGATGTAAAGAAAAAATAAAATGATGGTGATGGTGGAAGAAAGTGCTTTTTGGTTGTCAGTGTGTCTGGCTTTGTAAATTGTTTGTCACAGTGTTTCTGTCTCAGCATAGCTGGTCTCAGTCCATTCATTGATCTGTTTAAGTATTCTGCTTGCATGTCAACATGTTCTGTATGTCTGAGTGTACTCTCGCTGTTTGTCTCAGTGCTCTGTGTCTGACTGTCTGCCTCAGTTCCTTTGTCTGGGTGCTATATCTGTCTACTTATTCTGCCTTTTTTTGGCCTCACTTTCTTTTTCTATGTTTCAGTTCCTGTGTTCTGTGGTGTTTGCGTGTGTGTGTGTGTGTGTGTGTGTGTGTGTGTGTGTGATAGGGATAATCAGTGCTTGTGTGATTCAGAGTGCAGCTGTAGAGCCCCCCCCTCACCCCCACATCTTACTCTCTGTCATACTCTCTTTCATACTCGCTCTTTCATTTTCTCTTTCATTTCCCCACTCTCTCTGTCCTCCCCCTCCTAGTGTAATAGTCCGACACACAGGAAGCGCTAATCCTCACACAATGATAGCCCTCATCCCTCCTATGCGACTGTGAGCAGGACAGGGGGCAGCACACACAGAGACCTGGGCTAGCTGTCCCCAAAATGGCTGCCTTAATCCTCCAACCACCTTCCCACTAGCTGGGGCTCCCAAAACCATGACAACCGGTAACCAAGGAGAGGAATTTGGGAGCAGAAAGGGGAAAGAGACAAAGGGCTGAAAGACATGCCATATGTGAGAAGTTTGTCCATGTGTTGGGAGTGAGACAGAGACATCAAAAAAGTGAAGTTAGAAAGTGAGGCAGGGATGATTGTTGGGTGGTTGGGTTTGAGAGGGAAGGAGGAGGGTGTATAGAGTTGCAACGCCAGGGTTGTGGGTTCGTTTCCCACGGGGGTCCAGTATGAAAATGTATGCACTCACTAACTGTAAGTCGCTCTGGATAAGAGCGTCTGCTAAATGACTAAAATGTAAATGTGAAATGTAAATGTAGAGTGATTACAGGTGTGGATTGGGTTAGTGTACTTGATCAACAAGCTGTTGATGGCATACCTAAAGATATTCACCAGATGCTTTATTAGTATCTTCACAGGAACTTCACAGTGTGTTAATGGCGTGCCTTTAATATAATAATTTTATCATCAACGATCCTGAACAATGTGAAGTGTCAAAATCAAATGTTCCAAAACTAATGTTAATTGATTGATTGTCTAGATGATGAAATGGGTCATTTAAATGTACATTTAGAACAAGCTCTGCCAATCAGGAACACTCAACACAAAAGCAAAATACCACAATAAGCATAATTATGTAATGAAGCGCTCAAACCGTTGCCAACGTTGAAGAATTGGACGCGTGAAGCAAATAATGTCCACAGGAGGGGGCTATGTAACGTATTTTGGGATTCCTCATCAATTCCAACTGTGCAATGCAGCGATCTCCTTATGTGTCATAACTCATGAGGGACTCATGAGTCAAGATTGTTGACCATAATATGATATCATCAGTGTTTAAAAGCAACTATTTTATTTATTTATAATATAGCGGTTTCAAACATGCTCACATGGCACATACAATAAGTTAGGATAGTGATTACATTCTAAGTGACTCCGAGTCCTCAACATCCTTTTAATCATTTCTCAGTGATTAATCATACATTCGATTCCCACGCTGCTTCCTTCCGCGCCAGATGATTGACGAGTAAGAATCATCATCAACAACATCAAGGCCTAACATAATAGCCCAAAACTAAAGCAATCACCACCAACAACAGGTAGGATAAAACAAGAACTAAAGGGTCATGTTGATTTGAATTGCCACAAAAGAAAGAATGTGTGAACTTGTGAACGTGATCAGGCCTGTTAATGCATAAATCAATTTCATGGGAAGCAATTAATTTGACAGCGAAACCCATTACCAGAGCCCAGAAAGTGGTATAAAGTTAGTCCATCCCTCTCTCCCTCTCTCCCTCCCGCTATATCCCTCCTCCTCTTCCACCTGTCTCCTTCGTAGCTGTTGGGTCAAAAAACAGAAGTTCATCAGCTGACCAGCCTGTGCACCTTCAGACTCTGACAGGAAGGCGAGCCGGGTGGGTGACGCAAAGTCAGAGCAGAGGACGCGGCATCACGGGCACAAAGGGAAGGGCATCAGTGGAGAGCGCACAACGCGCACAGAGAGCGATAGTGAGTATAACAATGAGGGATGCGCAATTGACATGAACGTTCAATAAAAACCTGCGACTCATAGGCTATAGAGAAGAACTGCAACAGGACCCCCAAGGGAAGGAAGCCAAGTTCACCTATAGCGCATCCGTAGAAGGTAAACCCCCTGAATTAAATATGCATCTAACCTAACATACAGTAACAATGCAGGGTTTTACATTTGTATTATATCTTTCAAATGTAGAGACTGTCGTTTGGCTGTAGTAAGTGTACATTTGACTCTCTGTTCAACATGTGTTTTTCTCTCAGGAGATAGGTCTTTACACTACAGATTAACTTCTAATAGCATTGCTATGTAGCCTTACTAGCCCATGGTCATCAATAAAATGTGCTGTGTCAACTCTGGAGCTTTGCCAGCTCTGCAACGAATAAGCTCTGAGTTGGCAAAATGATTGCTGCCAGCTTGTCATATTCTGAGAGAGAGAAAAAAAGAGAGAGAGTGTGTGATAGTTTAGTTAGAAATATGATACAGCAATCTTGAGTGGTATATGATAGTCAATTTGAGTAGCTTACTTATCTTAGCCTTCTTGGACCTTGTATCTCACTTCCAGTAGCCTTCAATTGAACGCCTCCCGCTCTGCCCTTCGTAATCACGTGCAGAAGGCTATCTACTGTCCTTCGAAATCACTTCTTCTTTTGAACTGAACTCACATGCCAGGGGTATCTAGCTATCTAGATATCTATTTTTTGTTATTTTAGCAGACGCTCTTATCCAGAGCGACTTCCAGTTAGTGAGTGCATACATATTTTATTTATTTTTATATATATTTTTTCATACTGGTCCCCCATGGGAAACGAACCCACAACCCTGGCGTTACAAACGCCATGCTCTACCAACTGAGCTACACTGGACTATCTATCTATATCTATCTATCTATCTATCTATCTATCTATCTATCTATCTATCTATCTATCTATCTATCTATCTATCTATCTATCTATCTATCTATCTATCTATCTATCTATCTATCTATCTATCTATCTATCTATCTATCTATCTATCTATCTATCTATCTATCTATCTATCTATCTATCTGTACTACTTCTCCATCTCTCCCCCACCCACGTCTCACCCCTACTTTTGCAGCGACAATACTGTTCAAATTAAGATCCTACATCTGTAGCCTACCTCTCTACTGTATTCATCTGATCTCACTCTTCCTGATCTTTCTGATCTATCATTGGTTGATGTGATTGGACCTGTGTTCACTTTCTGTGTCAGGATAACACTTTTCTCTTCCTGTGATGTGACTGCCTATGATTGACTTGTTGATGTATTCTGATTGTATTGTGATGGATTTTCTCCAGAGTCACACAGATCTATAGACTAAATGACTCTGATTCTCTCTGTCTCATAGCTGGAAAACGACTTTAACTCAGCTCTTACAACCAATCCTCTCCTCTAACTGACTGATCGACAGCCACCTGGTCTAATCACTGCTCACTCCCCCACATCCCCTCCAATCACCAACCTCTCATTCACTCCCACCTGTTTTATTCTATTGTTTTGTTCTTCTATTGGTACCGGTGTTCTAGTTCTACCGATCAATCTATGTGTCTATCTACTTCATTCTTGTCTTTATTGATACCAGTCTACTGTAGAAGTTTCCTTCCGACCTAGTTGTGTTTTGGTCTTATTCATTATTCTGTGTCGTTTTATTAGCCCCTGTCTTGCTCTACTGGTCAAGCGTTGTTTGTCTAGTCTAGTACTTTGTCAGCATTATTGTTCATTAAAGTGCAGGCCTGTGTTCTATAAAAAAACGTTCAATCAACCCCCTACCCTCCCCTCGATCCCCAAAACAACTTCTTTAAGCTCTTGTACCGGGGAGGGGGGGGGGGGGGGGGGGGGGGGGGATAAACTGTAGACCCTGTGGCCCTGTCCCCTCACTTAGTGTGATGTGTGTGTTGTTTTGTTTAGGTCCTGACTGAGCATGTGTGTGATATACAGTATGGACACTAAGACAGCATGGTGTGATATACAGTATGGACACTAAGACAGCATGGTGTGATATACAGTATGGACACTAAGACAGCATGGTGTGATATACAGTATGGACAATAAGACAGCATGGTGTGATATACAGTATGGACCATAAGACAGCATGGTGTGATATACAGTATGGACACTAAGACAGCATGGTGTGATATACAGTATGGACCATAAGACAGCATGGTGTGATATACAGTATGGACCATAAGACAGCATGGTGTGATATACAGTATGGACACTACGACAGCATGGTGTGATATACAGTATGGACAATAAGACAGCATGGTGTGATATACAGTATGGACACTAAGACAGCATGGTGTGATATACAGTATGGACACTAAGACAGCATGGTGTGATATACAGTATGGACACTAAGACAGCATGGTGTGATATACAGTATGGACAATAAGACAGCATGGTGTGATATACAGTATGGACCATAAGACAGCATGGTGTGATATACAGTATGGACAATAAGACAGCATGGTGTGATATACAGTATGGACCATAAGACAGCAGGTGTGATATACAGTATGGACCATAAGACAGCATGGTGTGATATACAGTATGGACAATAAGACAGCATGGTGTGATATACAGTATGGACCATAAGACAGCATGGTGTGATATACAGTATGGACACTAAGACAGCATGGTGTGATATACAGTATGGACACTAAGACAGCATGGTGTGATATACAGTATGGACACTAAGACAGCATGGTGTGATATACAGTATGGACCATAAGACAGCATGGTGTGATATACAGTATGGACAATAAGACAGCATGGTGTGATATACAGTATGGACCATAAGACAGCATGGTGTGATATACAGTATGGACCATAAGACAGCATGGTGTGATATACAGTATGGACCATAAGACAGCATGGCGTGATATACAGTATGGACCATAAGACAGCATGGTGTGATATACAGTATGGACCATAAGACAGCAGGTGTGATATACAGTATGGACACTAAGACAGCATGGTGTGATATACAGTATGGACACTAAGACAGCATGGTGTGATATACAGTATGGTCAATAAGACAGCATGGTGTGATATACAGTATGGACCATAAGACAGCATGGTGTGATATACAGTATGGACCATAAGACAGCATGGTGTGATATACAGTATGGACACTAAGACAGCATGGTGTGATATACAGTATGGACACTAAGACAGCATGGTGTGATATACAGTATGGACACTAAGACAGCATGGTGTGATATACAGTATGGACACTACGACAGCATGGTGTGATATACAGTATGGACACTACGACAGCATGGTGTGATATACAGTATGGACACTAAGACAGCATGGTGTGATATACAGTATGGACACTAAGACAGCATGGTGTGATATACAGTATGGACAATAAGACAGCATGGTGTGATATACAGTATGGACACTAAGACAGCATGGTGTGATATACAGTATGGACACTAAGACAGCATGGTGTGATATACAGTATGGACACTAAGACAGCATGGTGTGATATACAGTATGGACACTAAGACAGCAGGTGTGATATACAGTATGGACACTAAGACAGCATGGTGTGATATACAGTATGGACACTAAGACAGCATGGTGTGATATACAGTATGGACACTAAGACAGCAGGTGTGATATACAGTATGGACACTAAGACAGCAGGTGTGATATACAGTATGGACACTAAGACAGCATGGTGTGATATACAGTATGGACACTAAGACAGCAGGTGTGATATACAGTATGGACACTAAGACAGCATGGTGTAATATACAGTATGGACACTAAGACAGCAGGTGTGATATACAGTATGGACACTAAGACAGCATCTGTGTAGTCATTCAAACTCTACTATATATGCTGCTGAAGGTAATGAAGTTTGAAAAATGTGACGTTCTGTTCAGCATGCTGCTGATTCCTAGAAGTGTCTCTGTGTGTCTGTGTCTCTCTGTGTGTATGTCTCTATGTGTGTCTGTCTCTCTGTGTGTCTGTCTCTGTGTCTCTGTGTGTCTGTCTCTCTGTGTGTCTGTGTCGCTCTGTATGTCTGTGTCTCTCTGTGTCTGTGTGTCTGTGTCTCTCTGTCTCTCTGTGTCTGTGTCTCTCTGTGTCTCTGTGTCTCTGTGTGTCTCTCTTTGTCTCTGTGTGTCTGTGTCTCTGTGTGTCTGTCTCTCTGTGTCTGTGTCTCTGTGTGTCTGTCTCTCTGTGTGTCTGTGTCTTTGTGTGTCTGTGTCGCTCTGTATCTCTCTGTGTCTGTGTGTCTGTGTGTCTCTCTGTGTCTCTGTGTTTCTGTGTGTCTGTCACACTGTAGAATGCTTACAGTAAATGATAGACTAAATATGACAGTGACAGTCAGTGATAGACTAAATATTACAGTGACAGTCAGTGATAGACTAAATATGACAGTGACAGTCAGTGATAGCCGGTAATGAACGTTACAGTGATGTCAGGCTGTTTACCTTTCTCTCCCACTCTGTCAATACACTCAAGCTTAAAAGGCCATTTACCGAAACCCCTAATGGCTCCCAAATTGCCATCTGTAAAATCCAATCCAATAACCAGCAGTAGTGTGTGTGTGTTATAACATTTGTGTTATTTTGCAATGAGTTAAGTTTAGCCTCATGTTTTTAAAATGTAGCATACAGACCAACATTTATGTAACAAACTGTACGTTTTTTTTATGTTCCAGTTGATGACTGTGCCCATATGGACAGCAGGTTGGTTTCCATGACAACACCCCCACACTCTCTGATAACACTTTTTATGTCTCTCTCCTCCACAGATGTCACCAGAGGGACCCTCATAGCTGGAAAAATTCTACAACTCAGCTTTAACTGACAACCAATCCTCTCCTCTAACTGACTGATTGACAGCCACCTGGTCCAATCACTGCTTACTTCCCCACATCCCCTCCACCCCACACTTCCAGTGCAATGGCATCCTACAGCCCCACCCCCACACAAGAGCCCGCCACCAACGGCGGGTCGCCCTCGCTCAAGTCGGGCGGCTCAGGGGGCGACAACGATTCCATGAAGCTGAAGAAGGAGATCTCTCTCCTGAACGGCGTGTGTCTCATCGTGGGCAACATGATCGGCTCGGGCATCTTCGTCTCGCCTAAAGGCGTTTTAATATACAGCGCCTCCTACGGGCTGTCGCTGGTAGTGTGGACCATCGGCGGTATCTTCTCTGTGTTCGGGGCCCTGTGCTACGCCGAGCTGGGGACCACCATCACCAAGTCAGGGGCCAGTTATGCTTACATCCTGGAGGCCTTCGGAGGGTTCCTGGCCTTCATCAGGCTGTGGACGTCCCTGTTGATCATAGAGCCCACTAGCCAGGCAGTCATAGCCATCACCTTCTCCAACTACATGGTGCAGCCCGTCTTCCCTACCTGCATAGCACCCTATCTGGCTAACCGCATGCTGGCAGCGGCCTGTATATGTGAGTATTTTATAGTCATTGTGTATGGAGGGTTGTTGTTTGTGTGTTACTGTTCCACTGTAGGCCTCTGCTATGGTTAGGGCCCTGAGTTTTTCCTTACCAATGGAAATGATCAGGAAGAACTTTGGGCCTCAACCATAGTATGTGCAAGGACTTTCCATGAAGACAATGATGTGTGTGTGTGTGTGTGTGTGTGTGTGTTCACACTCCCGTGAGTACTGAAGGGTGATGTGGGTGTATGCGCCTCTTTTTGTGGAAAAAGGGCGAACCGAAAGTAAATGACTCACAGCATACCCAAGTCAGCACCTCAGCAACAGAAGGGAACACTAGAAAGGTTGAAAGAGGAACAGAGAGGGGAGGGCAGAGACCACAGACTCCAACACGTGTTTCCTAAATAAAATACAGAAAATAGGGGAAAGGAGAATTTACTCAACTTCAGGATAATTTACCAACATTACAGAACGTCTGTGTGACCAGATAAAACTGCTGGCAATGCTCATGACAATAGAGTACAATAGAGTACAATAACGTACTGTAAATTGATAATTTATAAACCACCAAAGGAGGCAAGGAAGAATAGAGATGAGTAAGGAAATATGTAGAGAGAGGGAAGGAGGGAGTGTTGTCATGGATATTGTTCTAACAGATTAGAAGAAACCTGGACCTCTTAGCACAACCACTAATAGTCATACTATTATTGTGGGTTTAATAGTCATACTATTATTGTGGGTTTGATAGTCATACTATTATTGTGGGTTTGATAGTCATACTATTATTGTGGGTTTGATAGTCATATTATTATTGTGGGTTTGATAGTCATATTATTATTGTGGGGTTGATAGTCATACTATTACTGTGGGTTTGATAGTCATATTATTATTGTGGGTTTGATAGTCATAGTATTATTGTGGGTTTGATAGTCATACTATTATTGTGGGTTTGATAGTCTTATTATTATTGTGGGTTTGATAGTCTTATTATTATTGTGGGTTTGATAGTCTTATTATTATTGTGGGTTTGATAGTCTTATTATTATTGTGGGTTTGATAGTCTTATTATTGTGGGTTTGATAGTCTTATTATTGTGGGTTTGATAGTCTTATTATTATTGTGGGTTTGATAGTCATACTATTATTGTGGGTTTGATAGTCATACTATTATTGTGGGTTTGATAGTCATACTATTATTGTGGGTTTGATAGTCTTATTATTATTGTGGGTTTGATAGTCTTATTATTATTGTGGGTTTGATAGTCTTATTATTATTGTGGGTTTGATAGTCTTATTATTATTGTGGGTTTGATAGTCTTATTATTGTGGGTTTGATAGTCTTATTATTGTGGGTTTGATAGTCTTATTATTATTGTGGGTTTGATAGTCATACTATTATTGTGGGTTTGATAGTCATACTATTATTGTGGGTTTGATAGTCATACTATTATTGTGGGTTTGATAGTCATACTATTATTGTGGGTTTGATAGTCTCATTATTATTGTGGGTTTGATAGTCATACTATTATTGTGGGTTTGATAGTCATACTATTATTGTGGGTTTGATAGTCATATCATTATTGTGGGTTTGATAGTCATATTATTATTGTGGATTTGATAGTCATATTATTATTGTGGATTTGATAGTCTTATTATTATTGTGGGTTTGATAGTCTTATTATTATTGTGAGTTTGATAGTCTTATTATTATTGTGGGGTTGATAGTCTTATTATTATTGTGGGGTTGATAGTCTTATTATTATTGTGGGGTTGATAGTCTTATTATTATTGTGGGGTTGATAGTCTTATTATTATTGTGGGGTTGATAGTCTTATTATTATTGTGGGGTTGATAGTCTTATTATTATTGTGGGGTTGATAGCCATATTATTATTGTGGGGTTGATAGTCATTAGTAAGTACAGTATAAGCCAGAACTGGAACAGACTGATGGAACACATAGAACATGAAAACAACCAGACGAAACCCTGGGTCAAATAGCCGGAAGTCATGGACATATACAGAATACTGCTGCTACTACGCAACCAGATAGAACACTGTTACGAGCCTCATTAAAGGGGATAGTTCTGAGATAAGCATCCTTCAAGTTGCAAAATATCACTCAAGTAATAAATATCACTCATTCATCTAAC
Source organism: Coregonus lavaretus (assembly GCF_964263955.1). Taxonomy (NCBI): domain Eukaryota; kingdom Metazoa; phylum Chordata; class Actinopteri; order Salmoniformes; family Salmonidae; genus Coregonus; species Coregonus lavaretus. Next base: position 13,016,557 of record NC_140026.1, on the reverse strand, counting down.
TACAATCCGGACACACCCATATCCACACCCAGACGTACACACACACACACACATAACACACACACACACACACACACACACACACACACACACACACACACACACACACACACACACACACACACACACACACACACACACACACACACACACACACACACACACACAGATAAGCAATGCTTTAGGGAATGTTAATGTGCTGATAGCTGCTAGGTAAAAAGGTAAAAGTCCTTTCTATTTCAAGACTCTGACCCCAGGCTAATAGCTAATGACAGGTCAGTCAGCATGGCACAGAAGTGAACTATAACCACAGATCTAGGATCAGATTAGTCTACACCCCATCCTAACCATCAAGCGGATGGAAAAACACCTGATCTAGTATCAGTGTTTAGAGGCGTTAGAGGCGACGTCAACATACTCCACAGCATGGCACAGCCCTGAGAAGACCGGAAACACCTCCAGGTAGAAATGAACTATAACCACAGATATAGGATCAGATTACCCTACCATCAACCCTAACCTTGATCCTGTATAAATGGTTAGGAGTTCTCCGTACACCACAGGACAGCGCCCAAACATGGCAGCCGTCAATCTTACCCCTATTTTGATACAGTCTATGGGTTGCATCCCAAATGGCACCCTATTCCTTATGTAGTGCACTACTGTTGACCAGGGCCCAATGGGTAGTGCACTATCTAGGGAATAGGGTGCCATTTGGGATATAATCCATGGTCTCACCACACATCTGGACCAGATCTGGAGTAGCCTAGAGGACCGACCTGATCTACACCCTCCCACCCTTCTAGCCTTTCACTGTCAATACAACCACGCCTAGGACATCTGTGTGGCCCGCTATACTCTGTCAGTTCTCTGTTAGTCCGGATCACTCACTATCTCTGGACCGGTCTGGATGGTGAGATATGTTATGTTTAAGGAGATCCCCTATTGATAAGAGACTGTTATGATCCATGTCTTCATAACTGGGATAAAGTGTTATGATCCTTTAGGTTTGGGGGTGGAAGGGAAACATGCTATTCTGGTAGCTAAGTATTATTCTTATTTCGGGGGAGATTGGTGGACACAGTGTCATGGCCCACTCTTCATTTGGGAGAGGCAGGGAGAGATGGTGACAGTTATGATGATCAATGATATACATAGGCCTTCATCCATCTAGGATTATGATTAGGGTCTTGATATTTGGCCTGGCCATGTGACCGCACCAGGAAAAACGCAGGGCCCTAGTTATGAACCTCTTTTTATGTTGAGAAGGGTGATGTGTGTATGTACTGTATGTGTGTCAATGTATATATTTGTTTTAACATGAACATTCACTTGAGTTGTAGATCTGAACTTGAGTGTTAATCATTTAGGTAAACACTGGATGGTAGATATCATTATGGCTACTTAACATTACAGTAATGCAGGAAAATGTTGTTGAGGAGCATTTTGGGTATACCAGAGGCTTATCAAACATTATGCAGTGTGAGGGATATACTGTATAGATATATAGGCTGTGTCCCAAATGGCAACATATTCCCATTGTAGTGCAATACCTTTGACCAGAGCCCTACAGGTCCTTGTCAAAAGTAGTGTACTACATAGGGAATAGGGTGCCATTTGAGATGCAACCATAGTGAAGAGAGGGATACATTAGTTATTATTCAATCCCAGTGAGTGGGAGGACAGTGGGAGGACAGTGATGACTATCTCAGGTTTCTGAACTTGAAGGAACAAACACTGATAACATTTACATTTTACATTTTACATTTTAGTCATTTAGCAGACGCTCTTATCCAGAGCGACTTACAGTTAGTGAATACATTTTTTTTTTATTTTTTTTTATTTTTTAAATTTTTTTTTTTTTATACTGGCCCCCCGTGGGAATCGAACCCACAACCCTGGCGTTGCAAACGCCATGCTCCATCAACTGAGCTACATCCCTGCCGGCCATTCCCTCCCCTACCCTGGACGACGCTGGGCCAATTGTGCGCCGCCCATGAGTCTCCCGGTCGCGGCCGGCTGCGACAGAGCCTGGATGCGAACCAGGATCTCTAGTAGCACAGTTAGCACTGCGATGCAGTGCCTTAGACCACTGCGCCACTCAGGAGATAAGCACATAGAGAGAGAGAAGACAAACTGGAAAACATGTTTTCAATACTAAGAATGGGGAGCAGTGTATTACAAGGACACAGTTAGAAACTCAGTCTGTATCTGTCAGCCAGCCAGCTAGTTAGTGTGTCAGTCAGCCAGTAAGTCAGTCAGTCAGCTAGACAGTCAGTCAGTCAGCCAGTGAGTCAGTGTGTCAGCCAGCTAGTCAGTATATCAGTCAGTCAGTCAGCTAGACAGTCAGCCAGTCAGTCAGTCAGTCAATCAGCTAGATAGTCAGTCAGCTAGACAGTCAGCTAGTCAGTCAGTCAGTCAGTCAGCTAGACAGTCAGCCAGTCAGCTAGACAGTCAGCCAGTCAGTCAGTCAGTCAGTTAGACAGTCTGTCAGCTAGACAGTCAGTCAGTCAGCCAGTCAGTCAGTCAGCCAGTCAGACAGTCAGTCAGTCAGTCAGTCAGCTAGACAGTCAGTCAGTCAGTCTGCTAGACAGTCAGTCAGTCAGCCAGTCAGTCAGTCAGACAGTCAGCCAGTCAGTCAGTCAGACAGTCAGTCAGTCAGTCAGTCAGCTAGACAGTCAGTCAGTCAGTCTGCTAGACAGTCAGTCAGTCAGCTAGTCAGTCAGTCAGTCAGCATGACAGTCAGTCAGTCAGCTAGTCAGTCAGTCAGCTAGACAGTCAGTCAGTCAGTCAGTCAGTCAGCTAGACAGTCAGTCAGTCAGCCAGTCAGTCAGTCAGTCAGCTAGACAGTCAGTCAGCTAGTCAGTCAGTCAGTCAGCTAGACAGTCAGTCAGTCATTCAGTTAGCTAGACAGTCAGTAAGTCAGTCAGTCAGTCAGTCAGTCAGTCAGTCTGCTAGACAGTCAGTCAGTCAATCAGCTAGTCAGTCAGTCAGTCAGTCAGCTAGACAGTCAGTCTGTCAGCTAGACAGTCAGTCAGCTAGTCAGTCAGTCAGTCAGCTAGACAGTCAGTCAGCTAGTCAGTCAGTCAGTCAGTTACACAGTCAGTCAGTCAGTCAGTCAGCTAGACAATCAGTCAGTCTGTCAGTCAGTTAGACAGTCAGTCAGTCAGTCAGCTAGACAGTCACTCAGTCAGTCTGCTAGACAGTCAGTCAGTCAGTTAGACAGTCAGTCAGTCAGTCAGCTAGACAGTCAGTCAGTCAGCTAGTCAGTCAGTCAGCTAGTCAGTCAGTCAGCTAGACAGTCAGTGAGTCAGTCAGCTAGACAGTCAGTCAGTCAGCTAGACAGTCAGCCAGTCAGTCAGTCAGTCAGCTAGACAGTCAGTCTGTCACTCAGTCAGCTAAACAGTCAGTCAGTCAGTCAGTCAGTCTGCTAGACAGTCAGTCAGCTAGTCAGTCAGTCAGTCAGCTAGTCAGTCAGTCAGTCAGCTAGACAGTCAGTCAGTCAGCTAGACAGTCAGTCAGCTAGTCAGTCAGTCAGTCAGTCAGTCAGTCAGTCAGTCAGCTAGACAGTCAGTCAGTCAGTCAGCTAGACAGTCAGTCAGTCAGTCAGCTAGACAGTCAGTCTGTCAGCTAGACAGTCAGTCAGCTTGACAGTCAGTCAGTCAGCTAGACAGTCAGTCAGCCAGTCAGTCAGTCAGTCAGCTAGACAGTCAGTCAGACAGCTAGACAGGCAGTCAGTCAGTCAGCTAGACAGTGTTAGTCATTTTACTAATCTATAGAGGTCGTTTAATAACCCTTAGCACTCTATCTGTGTACTCCTTTTACCCCACTAGTCTCTTCTTCTGTGTCTGACCTTTTCTCTTTCTCCCTCCGTTCCTCCTACTCCTCTCTGTCTCTGTCTCTATGTGCTGCACTCAGCTCTTGAACCTCTGTGGAAAACAACGGCCTTGACTGCTGCAGTCAGCAGCCTCATTTCCTCCAGCTACGTAGACTGAAACTAGAACACACACACACGTCAGCGTGTGTCTGAGCGTGCGTGTGTGTGTGTGTAGTAACATGTAGATCTAAATGTCTAAATGTTTGTATCTCCTCTCCAGGTTTGCTGACCTTTGTGAACTGTGCCTATGTGAAGTGGGGGACGCGTGTCCAGGACTTCTTCACCTACGCTAAGGTCATCGCACTCATCGCTGTCATCATCACCGGCCTGGTCAAGATAGGACAAGGTACTGATGCTGCCAGGATGGCCCTCACACTCACACGCAATAATATTATCACACATATCGTCCAATTATTCAACCATCCACTCACTGTACTGTACTGTACTGTACATTCACAGAAACAGATATACCCACTGTGAACACTGACACGGTCCTATAGTTATTGTACATAAAATACATATTTATCTGTAGTATTTACATACAGTCATTTATACCAGTTAATGTATGTATTTACGTATGTGTAATAATACAGGATCTTGTGTGTGTGTGCGTGTTCCTCAGGCCAGACGCAGAACTTTGAGGGTATGTTTGAGGGCTCATCCACGGATCCAGGAGACATAGCTCTGGCCCTGTACTCTGCTCTGTTCTCCTACTCCGGCTGGGACACACTCAACTTCGTCACAGAAGAGATCAAAAACCCAGAGAGGTGAAGGGGGGGCAGGGAGGGCCAGGGGAAGGGTACGAGAATGAGAGGTAGTGAAGGAGTAGAGGACGAGTAATAATTAGTATAGTAAATGTAGGCTAAGGGATAAGGAAGGAATAAGAGGATGAGAGGGAAGAGGGAAGAAGGATGAGAGTGTATTAAGGAGAGGGAGAGAGAGGGAGAGGGAGAGGGGGTAGATATATGGAGTGGTTGTGAGTAAGAAGAGAAGGTGTAGTAATAGTGATTGATGAGGCAAGGATGGGAGGTATGGAGTGGGATGACATACGGACTGAATGGGTAGTCAGATGTATTAGGCGGGGGAGGGCGGGGTAGGGCTGGAGGCTCCTCTTCTCCTGGGGAAGTATTTAACTGAGCTCCTTCGCTCTGATTCACACAGCCAAACACTGATCAAATGGAGCAAGACAGACATGTGATTGGATCACAAGCTACTTCCAGTTCTCAGGCAGATTATGTGACAAACACACTCCCACCTCCCCCTCTACCTTCCTCTGCACCTCAACCCCTGCGCCTATCTTACTCTGCTCCTCCACATCCCCCTCCACCTTCCTCTGCTCCCCCACCTTCTTCTGCACCTTCCTCTGCTCCCCCACCTTCCTCTGCTCCTCCACCTTCCTTTGCACCTCCACCTCCCCCTCACCTTCCTCTGCTCTTCCACCTTCCTCTGCACTTCCACCTCCCTCTCACCTTCCTCCACATCCCCCTCCACCTTCCTCTGCTCCTCCACTTCCACCTACCTCTGCTCCTCCACCTTCACCCCACCCTTGCCCAAGAGGGTCAACTCTTGACCTGTTCACTCACGGAGAACCCCAGGATGTATCAGAGCCATTTCACTGCCTTCTGTCTGGGTGTTTATCTTCTTCTAAATCTAAGTGTTTCTCTGTCTCCCCCTGGTGTTTGTTTGTGTGAACTACAGGAACCTGCCCCTGGCCATCGCCATCTCCATGCCCATCGTCACGGTGATCTATATTCTGACCAACGTTGCCTACTACACTGTGCTGCCCATTCCTGCCATCCTGGACAGTGATGCCGTGGCTGTGGTGAGTTCCCTTCAGACAGAAATATACTGTAAATAGAACAGACATTATTCTATGTCATGTAGATTAGGGTAGTCATCACGTCAGATGTATACATTTCTATCTGCATCTCATCCCAATGAGCCCTAAATGACTTTGTTATATGATGTACTGTAAGTGTTCTGATTGGTCTAATATGAGGCCTGTTTTTATCCCCCAGACGTTTGCAGACCAGGTGTTTGGCGTGATGAACTGGACCATCCCTCTAGCGGTGGCTCTCTCCTGCTTCGGAGGACTCAACGCTTCTATTCTGGCTGCCTCCAGGTGAGTTAGAATGACAACGTTCTGATGCCGGCCTTCTTCCTTATCTTCCTCATCATCATCTTCATCAACATCATCGTTATCACTGATAATCTCCTCATTATTGACCATGTGTTCTGACCGGAAAAAACGATGGGCCCTATAGCCTAATTGCCCTACACACGATAACCTGTGTGTGCGTGTGGTTTGTCCATTATCAGTGCTCCAGTGACGTGTGTGTGTGTTTTTTGCAGGCTGTTCTTCGTGGGCTCCAGGGAGGGCCATCTCCCAGACTATCTGTGCATGATCCACGTCACCCGCTACACCCCCATCCCCGCACTGCTCTTCAACGTCAGTCATCTCGCAAAGCCACTGTCTTTGTGTGTGTGTGTGTGTGTGTGTGTGTGTGTGTTTGTGTGTGTGTGTACGTGTGAACTTCTGTCTGTCTGTCTGGAACAATGTACATTTCCATTTTCTTAAGAGTGGTTTTCTTTGTTCAGTGTTGTATTGGTCTCAGTTCTGTGTCAACGTTCTGTTTCTGCATCTACCTAACATTCTTATTTTATTTGGTACTTTTTACCCCTTTTTCTTCCCTATTTCGTGATATCCAATTGGTAGTTACAGTCTTATCCCATCACTGCAACTCCCGTATGGACTCGGGAGAGGCGAAGGTCGAGAGCCATGCGTCCTCCGAAACACGACCCCACCAAGCCGCACTGCTTCTTGACACACTGCTCGCTTAACCCGGAAGCCAGCCGCACCAATGTGTCGGAGGAAACACTGTACAGCTGGCAACTGAAGTCAGCGTGCAGGCGCCCGGCCGCCACAAGGAGTCGCTAGAGCGCGATGGGACAAGGACATCCCAGCCGGCCAAACCTTCCCCTAACCCGGACGATGCTGGGCCAATTGTGCGCCGCCTCATGGGTCTCCTGGTCGCAGCCGGCTGCGACACAGCTTGAGATCGAACCCGGATCTGTAGTGACGCCTCTAGTGCTGCGATGCAGTACCTTAGACTGCTGCACCACTTGGGAGGCCCCTCTACCTAACATTCTGACCCATTGTTTTGTCTGCCCCAGAAATCTGTTCTCAGCATTCTATTATTTTAACCCAGTGTTCTGTCTGCCGCAGAATTCCGTCTGTCTGCAATCTCAGCATTCTCTTTGTCTGTTCGTCCCCATAGTGTTCCGCTATATCTAGTTTCTATGAAATATCGTTTTTGTATAAGGCATGTTGTACATTTTGACATGGTGCCGTTGCTCTAAATATATCTCTCTGCTCTATACTATAGGGTGCCATGGCGCTGGTCTACCTGTGTGTGGAGGACATCTTTAAACTGATCAACTACTACAGCTTCAGCTACTGGTTCTTTGTGGGCCTGTCTATCCTGGGACAGCTGTACCTGCGCTGGAAACAGCCAGACAGAGTCAGACCCCTCAAGGTAGGACAAAGGGAATTCCACAGTAACAGAATTATTTTTTCACTTTTAAATATATGTCAAACAAATACCATAGATTGCAAAGTTAATTAAACCATACAACGCACAAGGACGACTTTTAACAATTCCCACAGAAAATTGTACAAAAACACATTTAGTTGAAGAACAGTGCAGATGCAAAGTTTGGTAACAGATTGATGGCACAAACAGTAATTCTGTTACCAAACTTTGCATCTGCACTGTTCTTCAAGTAAATGTGTTTTTGTAACATTTTCAGTGGAAATTGTTGAAAGTCATCCTTGTGCATAGGGTTATATGGTTTGTTTAACTTCGCAATCAATGTTTTTTATTTTTTGGGACAAACAATTTAAAGTGAAAATACTAAGTCTCAGCATCATTCTGTTACCATGGAATTGCCCCAAACATCCACACGTGGCCTTTAACACCCATAGACCCAACAAAAAAACACTGTAGCCTATAAACACATTCAAAGGCAAAGCTCCATTAGTGTTTTCATGTATGAAGCATTTATACTGTAATTCACAATGCGGGTTTGAATGTATGCTCTCTTTCACTGTTTGACATCAAAACCGGACCCTGTTTCGTATAGTTGTGTATTAACTCTTCTTCCCTATTTCTCTCACCCCCCTCCCTCTCCTCTCTCTCAGCTCAGTCTGTTCTTCCCGATCATCTTCTGTTTCTGCACTGTGTTCCTAGTGGTGGTTCCCATCTACAGTGACACCATCAACTCTCTGATTGGCATCGGCATCGCCCTATCAGGAGTGCCTGTCTACTTCCTGTGTATCTATACTCCCGCCACCAAAAGGCCCATGTGGCTCCGCAGGTTCTTTGGTAAGAATCAGATGAATGTTTGAGTTTAGTATAGGGTTGGAAAAATCTGGTGACTTTCCCAAAATGTCCAGGTTTTCAGGAAATCCTGGGGAATCTTCCAACCAGGATTTCTGGAAAACCAGAGAATTTTGGGGAAATTTCTGGAAATGTGTGACCTTAGTTTGGTATGACATGAGTTGCTTACACTTCTCATGCTATCTCTCGTGTCGCATTGATGTATTTGAAGGGTAGGTCTCTCATCCGCTCTCATCTTCTCCCTCCCTAGCCAACTTTGGTCTGTTGATTCAGAAGGTGTGCTATTCTGTCGTGACCGAGTTGGACGTCATAGACAAGTTGGAGTGAAGATATTAAAACCAACCAACACACTGCTGCCGCCGACAACTGAAGACGCACAAAACTAGAGGCTCAACCACACCCCCTCCTGGCCAGTATCTCCCTCGGCTGCCAATCAGAGGGCTGAGTCAAACGGCAGCCATTCATTAGACCAAATCTCTAGCCCAACCAATCATTGCCATGATATGTTCATTGGACTATGGGGTCGTTTTACAGCCAGGGTGACACTCCAGTTGCCTCTGACATCACAGAGGACATTCCACACAAACGCACACTACAGAAGAATCAATACTAAAACATTCCTGTGCTCAAATATGTTTATACTCAAATATGGATATTTCTGATAGGCTGCGTTTACACAGGCAGCCCAATTCTGATCTTTTTATCGCTAATTGGTCTTTTGAGGAATCAGCTCTGAAAAAGAGCTGATGTAAAAAGATATGTGATTGGTCAAAAGACCAATTAGTGGAAAAAAGATCAGAATTGGGCTGCCTGTGTAAACGTAGCCATAGTAGCATAAGTCACTACTGATACTTCTGAAGTCACATCAATAAGGAAACAAGAGACAGAGGCACTGAAGACATGTCGGAAAGTAATATAATTACTGAGGGTTAGTTCGTTGTATGTGGTTAGGCGAGAATAGTAGTATACAGGTTGCTCTAGGCACAATTATTTTTGTGGAAAATGTGTTAGATTTGTCCTATGTAAATGTCCATTCCACCTGCAGCCTTTAAGATTTTTTTTTAAGCAAAGGGCTATATTTTTTAATCAACGTATTAAGAATAATCTTTCCTCATTCACTCAACATGTGAGTTGATTTAAACAAAGGGGAGGGTTTTGGTTGAGTTGATCAATTCTTTAGACTATTTATAATAAATTACTGATGGAAATGTTAAATGACTCGATTCCCACCATAGATATGTACAATGCAAACACTAGTTGTAACAATTCCCTTGCCGTCATTCCAATGGATATAATGAACAATACCGATTTCATGTTTTCAAATAAGAATTCAGGTTATCATAATGTAAACAGACTTTATAAGGCAACAGAAGTTTGCTCTTTATTTAGAATATTGCCCACGTTCTCTACCAATCCCACTCTCCCTCAAATATGTACACATGATTCATTGGGCCTTCAAACTGTCTGTCACTCTTCTTCAACCAATAGTCTCCTCCCATGGCCTCTCCTTACCACCGGTTGCCGGGGCCGCTTGTTTTGCTTTGGCTGACTTGGTTGCTGATGTTGTTGCTGGAATGGATGGTGTTGACTGTTGTAGAGGGATGTGGGTGAAGGTCTGCCTCAGTGGACCTGGTTGGAGAGGACAGTACAAAGAGAGAGAGAAAGGCATGAGGTGAAAGAAAGGAAAACCATAAACCCACTACAATATTCACAGATAAAAATTAATCACTGAGGTACCTGTTAAAATGCAGGTTAGCGTTTTAACGTCATGAATCTTGTTCTGGAGGCAGCTTTGCAGAGTGGCCACTAGCTGGCACAGCCACAAAGTCAGAAAATCTGATTTTAAACCTAACCATAACCACACTGCTAACCCTAACCATAACCTTAAATTAAGACCAAAAAGCTCATTTTTGTTTTCATAAATGTTTACAATATAGTCCATGTTGACTTTGCTGCTGGCCTATGGGGAAATCGCTCAGTTCTGCCTCCAGGACAAGACTCATGACAATAAACGTCAACCTGCTGTGAAAACATTCCATTTAGGAGCAAAATAAAATAGAGTAAATGTAGAAAATGGCGCTGATCTGAAGAAGGGGTGGCGGTAAAAAGGCACCTTTAGGAGCGATGTCCAGGTGGTTCTTCATCCTCCTCTCCCTCTCCTCCAACTGCTGGGCCAGTTGAGCGTTCTTCCAGCCTATAGGAGAGACAGACAACCATGTTTTAATTGGGAGCAAGAGGAGAATGTATGTCCGAGAGTGAGTGAAAAGGAAAGAAAGAGAGAAAGACAAATACACAGAGCAAATCCAACCCAGAAAGAGAGGAGACTATTTTCACAGGTGACTCCATGACACATCCCCACCCCTTCACATCAGTTCCACTACACCCACCCTTCTTGATGGTATCGATGAAGCCTTCGTTCTGGGGCTGGCCGGAGACCGGGTGTTCGATCCTCTCTGGGATCCTCAGCTTCTGTCTGACCAGTGGGTGTTTGAGCAGGGCCACCTGGGCCAGGGAGAAGCAGTTGGATGTCATCCAGTACGTAAACACCGCCTGGGAGAGAGAGAAATGTGAGATTTCCAGACTAGCTCCTTGATGCTCAGACAAAGACACTCTTTTAGCAGTATGACCCTGCTGTTTTTGTTGTTGTTTAAAAATATACACTACCGGTCAAAAGTTTTAGAACACCTACTCATTCAAGGGTTTTTCTTTATTTTTTACTATTTTCTACATTGTAGAATAATAGTGAAGACATCAAAACTTTGAAATAACACATATGGAATCATGTAGTAACCAAAAAAGTGTTAAACAAATCAAAACATATTTTATATTTGAGGTTCTTCAAATAGCCACCCTTTGCCTTGACAGCTTTGCGCACTCTTGGCATTCTCTCAACCAGCTTCATGAGGTAGTCACCTGGAATGCATTTCAATTAACAGGTGTGCCTTCTTAAAAGTTAATTTGTGGAATTTCTTTCCTTCTTAATGCATTTGAGGCAATCAGTTGCGTTGCGACAAGGTAGGGGGGGTATACAGAAGATATCCCTATTTGGTAAAAGACCAAGTCCATATTATGGCAAGAACAGCTCAAATAAGCAAAGAGAAACGACAGTCCATCATTAATTTAAGACATGAAGGTCAGTCAATACGGAACATTTCAAGAACTTTGAAAAGTTTCTGCAAGTGCAGTCGCAAAAACCATCAAGCGCTATGATGAAACTGGCTTTCATGAGGACCACCACAGGAATGGAAGGCCCAGAGTTACCTCTGCTGCAGAGGATAAGTTCATTAGAGTTACCAGCCTCAGAAATTGCAGCCCAAATAAATGCTTCACAGAGTTCAAGTAACAGACATCTCAACATCAACTGTTCAGAGGGGACTGTGTGAGTCAGGCCTTCATGGTTGAATTGCTGCAAAGAAACCACTACTAAAAGGACACCAATAAGAAGAAGAGACTTGCTTGGGCCAAGAAACACGAGCAATGGACATTAGACCGGTGGAAATTTGTCCTTTGGTCTGGAGTCCAAATGTGCAATTTTTGGTTCCAACCACTGTGTCTTTGTGAGATGTGGTGTGGGTGAACGGATAAATTCAGCATGTGTATTTCCCACCGTAAAGCATGGAGGAGGTGGTGTAATGGTGTGGTGGTGCTTTGCTGGTGACACTGTCTGTGATTTATTTAGAATTCAATTCCCTGTCTTCTTGGTAAGCAACTCCACAGTGTAGATTTGGCCTTGTGTTTTAGGTTATTGTCCTGCTGAAAGGTGAATTCATCTCCCAGTGTCTGGTGGAAAGCAGATACCCAGGTTTTCCGTCTAAGCTTAGCTTAGCCTTGCCAGTGCTTAGCTCCATTCCGTTTCTTTCTTTCATTTTTTTTTTTTTTTTGGTGAAAAACTCCCCAGTCCTTAACGATTACAAGCATACCTATAACATGGTGTAGCCAACACTATGCTTGAAAATATGGAGAGTGGTACTCAGTAATGTGTTGTATTGGATTTGCCCCACACATAACACTTTGTATTCAGCACAAAAAGTTAATTGCTTTGCCACATTTTTTTGCAGTATTACTATAGTGCCTTGTTGCAAACAGGAGGCAGGTTTTGGAATATTTTTATTCTGTATAGGCGTCCTTCTTTTTACTCTGTCAATTAGGTTAGTATTGTAGAGTAACTACAATGTTGTTGATCCATCCTCAGTTTTCGCCCATCACAGCTACTAAACTCTCACTGTTTTAAAGTCACAATTGGCCTCATGGTGAAATCCCTGAGCGGTTTCCTTCCTCTCCGGCAACTGAGTTAGGAAGTACACCTTTATCTTTGTAGTGACTGAGTGTATTGATACACCATCCAAAGTGTAATTAATAACTTTACCATGCTCAAAGGGATATTCAATGTCTGCTTTTTTTTGTGTGCCATTTACCAATATGTGCCCTTCTTTGAGAAGCATTGGAAAACCTCCCTGGTCTTTGTGGTTGAATCTGTGTTTGAAATTCACTGCTGGACTAAGGGACCTTACAGATAATTGTATGTGTGGGGTACAGAGACTAGGTAGTCATTCAAAAAATCATGTTAAACACTATAATTTCACACAGTGAGTCCATGCAACTTATTATCTGACTTAAGCACATTTTTCCTCCTGAACTTATTTGGGCTTGTCATAACATTTTACATTTACACATTTACATTTACACTTATATAACAAAGGGGTTGAATACAAAGGGGTTGAATACTTATTGACTCAAGACATTTCATCTTTTCATTTTTTATTCATTTAGAACAATTAAAAAAAAAAAAAATATTCCACTGCCGCTGTCTGTCTCTCACACCAATCTCTTATCTTTTATACAACGGGTGGGTCTAATCCTGAATGCTGATTGGTTAAAACTGCATTCCAGCTGGAGTCTATTTCACAAGTTACCACCGGCTAAATCTATGACGTTGAAATGCCTATTTACTCAGTTCCATCTGACTGCGCAATCCACTGTCTCATCAACCCTGCCAGCAAATGTATAAACTTGATCTCCACTATAAAAAGCATCTAGATATTATCTCCCATTTCTTTTAGACTAGCATTTGGTTTTCAACAGCAGAGATTTGTATAAACCTTGCTGTCTGTCTCTCCGACCTTTTCAATATTGAATTGCGATCTCCACCGTCCCATATAAAAGTGAATGTGTCCGAACAAGACAGACAGCAAATTGAGCTGGTTGTCATAGCAACATACAAACCTTTTTTTCAGTTGACTGGCTAAATCGATACTTTGTTGCGAAAACTAAAATGAAGGCACTGTAGGTGACCAGCCAGGAGGGTTACCGCTAGACCACGGGCTCTGCATGACCCTGCTGTTTTTATCACCACGAGACTAACCTTGTTAAATAAAGGTTGAATAACAAGGAAATTAACAAAGTAGCCCAATACTACTGAAAGCATTGTCAACCACACTACCTGTTGTTATTCTTTGAGAGAAACAGGTTAGCAGACTGGCTCCATAATGCCAAGCCAGACAGAGATACACTTGTGACACTGAAGCTTTTTATCTCAACACGACTAACCTGGAAAAATATTAAAGATTGAATCACAACGAAATGAACAGAAGTATCCCAGGGCTACTGCATACTATTTATGATACTGCCACAGGGGGGCGCAAGAGATAAACAGAGAGAAACAAAGAGAGCGACTGACCGTGGGGAAGTTGATGGTGAGGGGGAGGATGACGAAGGGCATGATTCTGAACACAGTCTTCATGGCTTTCAGGTTAGGGTTATCCACACCAGACTCTGCCCCCAACTGAGAAGACAGGGAGACAGACAGGTGGTTGTTATTCAGGCTCAATACTGTTAATACTATGCAAATATTATTCATAATCTTGCATTCAAATATTTCAATAAAACATTTATAAAAGAAAAGTTATAATATTCTGTTTGATAAAACATTAAATATATATATATAAAAAAAAAGCTAATCAAGGTCAGCACAGCTGAATAATATTTCCCCAGACATGTCCGCCCAATGCGCAATAGCCTGGGGACAGGGTTATGACTTGACTAAACTTACCTCCAGGATGGCGAACATGGTTCCGGTCACAGCGATGGGGAGGATGTAGAAGGGGTCTGCTGCTGTGAGGTCGAAGAACCACAAGCACCCTCCTGTCTGCATACTGGGGACAGGGAGGTAGGACATCTTTCTGAGAGCAATGAAGAACGAGATGAAGACTGGAGTCTGGAAAAAGAGAGAGGGAGAGAGGTGGGATTAGTCTTGGGTCCTAAATACTAGGTCCCATTAATATCTTCTTTCTCCTTGTTCAATACTTCCCATAAATCGTAAAGCATTGGATTTTGTGGAGGCATGGGCTATAGTGGGAGTTTCCATCATTACTTATATATCAGTTATTTTCTTTCAAATCAGTGAAGGGAGAGGGGGGGGGGGGGGGGGAGAGACGTAGCTGTAACTGACCTGCACCAGAGGGACCAGGAAGCCACGAAGAGGGTTGACGTCATGCTTCTTCTGGAACATGGTCAGGTCAGAGTACGCCTTAGCAACTAGGAGAAACACAGAAATATTACCTCACATGAGAAACTGAGGGAGACATCACACACTAAAATCAAAACTAAAAACATAATTTCAAACCTTGCTTACATTTGAATACGATCATATATATCTCTATATTATGCATGAGAATACTTTGGAACAGATGTCCAAAATAAAAATCACTTGGAGCTGATTTGTTGGGATTTTTGTTATTTTATGTAAAAAAAAAAATATATATAATTTTTGTAAGGGCCGCTTTCCTGGACAGAGATCAAGCCTAGTCATTGAGTTAAAAGCAATGGAGATTCTCCATTGAAAATGGTTTTTAGTATAAGGCTTCATCTCTATCTGGGAAATAACGAAATGAGAAGAGTAGAGCAGCAAAAGAAGGGAGCAGTTCCAATGAGAGATGAAAGAGGGATAAATACAGAGGGAGGATACAGATGTCATTAAACAGAAATGAGTTGAGGAGGAGAGAGAGAGAAGACTAACAGTCAAACTTGTTTCCGCTCTGTTTGGCCTCGTTCATCTTGTTGGTGAGTTTGGTCATCTCTGGTATAACGTTGTTCAGCTTGGCTGCCTCCCTCTGACCCTTCACGATGACCGGGAACACCATGATGCGGGCCAGCACCGTGCCTGTGGGTGTGGGTGTGTAAGAGAAAAACAGAAATGGACAAAATAAAAAAATAAGGAAAGTCAGCAATACATCAAGATAAATACCAAAAGCCTCTTACAACCAAGTATCTCCTTGTGAATATTGGACTCAAGTCTGATGATTTGAAGCTAGACAGGCTGAGGCAACCCACACAGAGTTCTGATGAGGAGGGTCTCACCCATAGAGATCCTATTCAATTACATTCATTCCTAATTCTATGGTCTGTGACTCACTACGCGCTAACAGAACAGGGCTGCGGGCAGCTGAGCGGAAATGGAGGAAAACCAAACCTCCGGAGGACCTATTATCCTTCCACTCCCTCCTCTCGCTCTACCTTATTTTCCTCTGTATCGGCTGCTAAAGATGCTTTCTATCACTCTAAATTTCAAGCTTCTGCCTCTAACCCTGGGAAACTCTTCTCCACTTTCTCCTCCCTCCTTCATCCTCCACCTCCTCCCCTTCCCTGCGAATGACTGTCAACCACCTTGAAAAAAAGGACAAAGACATCAGTTACTCATTCACTCAGCCTACTGAGCCCACCGGTCCCACTCACACAGAACTACCTTACGCCTTGACCTCTTTCTCCAGATGAAATTCTGAGACTAGTGATGTCCGGCCGCCCAACAACCTGCCCACTTGACCCCATCCCATCCTCCAGACCATTTCTGGAGATGTTTTCCCATTCCTCACTTCCCTCATCCCTGACCACTGGCTGCATCCCCTCTGACTTCAAGATGGCCAGAGTTGCCCCCCTCCTCAAGAAACCAACACTCGACCCCTCTGACATCAAAAACTAAAGACCGGTATCCTTTCTTTCTTTTCTTTCCAACACACTTGAGCGTGCTGTCCCTGACCAACTCTCTGGTTATCTCTCAGAACAATTCTTCTTGACCCTAACCAGTCAGGCTTCAAGACGGCTCACTCAACGGAGACTGGTAGCCTAGTGGTTAAGAGCGTTGGGCCAGTAACCAAAAGGTTGCTGGTTCAAATCCCGAGCTGGCAAAGTGGAAAAATATTTTCTCTTTACACCAAGTCAATCGGCTCTTGCATATCCTCACATGGGCTCTTCTATCATTGCTATGTGGATGACACTCAACTACTTTTCTCCTTCCCCTCTTCTGACACCCAGGTGGTGACATCTTTGCGTGCCTTGCAAATATCTCAGCTTGGACGTCGGTCCTGGACAACACCCTGTCGTTCTCTGTAAACATCAAAGCAGTGACTCGCTCCTGCAGGTTCATGCTCTACAACATCGGTAGAGTACAACCTTTCCACACACAGGAAGCAGCACAGGTTCTAATCCAGGCACTTGTCATCTCCCAGCTAGACTACTGCAACTCGGTTGGCTGGGCTCCCCGCTTGTGCCATCAAACCCCAGCAACCTATCCAGAATACTGCAGCCTGACTGGTGTTCAACCTTCCGAAGTTCTCGCATGTCATCCCGCTCCACTAGCTTCCAGTCAAAGCTCGCATCATCTTCAAGACCCTGGTGCTTGTCTACGGAGCAGCAAGGGGAACTGCCCTTCCCTACCTTCAGGCTATGCTCAAACCCTACATCCCAACCCGAGCACTCCGTTCCACCACCTGTGGTCTCTTGGCCCTTCCACCCCTATGGGAGGGCAGCTCCCGCTCAGCCCAGTCAAAGTTCTTCTCTGTCCTGGCACCCCAATGGTGGAAAAAGCTTATCCCTAAAGTCAGCACAGCGGAGTCCCTGCACATCTTCCGAAAACGTCTGAAACCCTACCTCTTTGAAGAGTACATTTAATAACTCACGGCGCCCCCGGCAACCCACCCAAAAAAGACACTTGTCTTTTCATACTAGCACTGACTTTGCTGATAAATACTTTGTTGATACGATTGTGATGTGTTGTTGTCTCACATAGCTATCTTAACATGAATGCACTGATTGTAAGTAGCTCTGGATAAGAGCATCTGCTAGATTACTAAAATGTAAATGTCATGTAAATGTCTCACCTACAACAATAGCTCCCCACCACGGCATCCCCATGTCCACATGCATGAACTCGAGTAGGTTCTGGACCAGGCCCACGGGGGTGGCGCTCCCCAGGCCCAGCTCTGATAGGCTCAGCTCTACTCCCACCCCCTGCAGAACATCCATTACAGTTGGTGCAGCCTCAAATACCTGCTCAGTGATTGGCTGTAGGTTTATAGAGGCGGGATCCATGACTATGGTGCTGGGGATGGATGCTTCCAGCACTGGAGATGCCGTGGGAAGGGTTTCACTTGAGATCTGAAAATATAACATAGCATGCCAGCTTTTATTTTATATTGTGCCAATCAAAATACCTCTTTTACAAACCAGGTGGAAGGATTTCTAAAGGAACAGGACAAACTATTATACAACAGGAAGTGTCTTGGATTTTGACCACATGTGTCAAGGTGTAACAACCAGAGCATGGTGTAATGTTTTAAAACAATTGTGAGAGGATCAGACTAGTTACTGTATTTCGCATTGACACCGACTCACCTGTGAGCTGTTGTGCCTGACGGCCACGGAACTGACCAATAAGAACCTCCCATTGTGACGTCGACCGAGCCCAGCTCTAGTCGATGGACTCCTACATTCTACTACTGTGTGAAGATGGGACGTCTGTAGAAACCTCTGTTTAGAAGAGGGACACAATAACAAGCTAAAATCAGATGAAGAAGCACTACTACTTTCTGGTCCACTTTACTTTGTGGCTTATTGTAGGATAGGATGACTTAGACAATGCAGCAGTAATTGCAACATATGATTATGCACATGCAAAAGTCTATTTCTAGCCAAGTTAGCTGTATTGTGGTTTGGTTTGAATGGTCAGAGCGAATGACCACCATAATTGTATCACAAATCAAGAAATATATTGACTTTGGGGCAGATGGAGGCGCACACCAAGTTATTGCTTCCTTGTCATGATCATGTTTAGGCCAAGGTTTTCTATCAAAGATCTAACTACATGCCACACATAGGATATAATATTGTAGCTACGTATGTACAGTGGGGAAAAAAAGTATTTAGTCAGCCACCAATTGTGCAAGTTCTCCCACTTAAAAAGATGAGAGAGGCCTGTAATTTTCATCATAGGTACACGTCAACTATGACAGACAAATTTAGATTTTTTTTCTCTCCAGAAAATCACATTGTAGGATTTTTTATGAATTTATTTGCAAATTATGGTGGAAAATAAGTATTTGGTCACCTACAAACAAGCAAGATTTCTGGATCTCACAGACCTGTAACTTCTTCTTTAAGAGGCTCCTCTGTCCTCCACTCATTACCTGTATTAATGGCACCTGTTTGAACTTGTTATCAGTATAAAAGACACCTGTCCACAACCTCAAACAGTCACACTCCAAACTCCACTATGGCCAAGACCAAAGAGCTGTCAAAGGACAACAGAAACAAAATTGTAGACCTGCACCAGGCTGGGAAGACTGAATCTGCAATAGGTAAGCAGCTTGGTTTGAAGAAATCAACTGTGGGAGCAATTATTGACATACAAGACCACTGATAAACTCCCTCGATCTGGAGCTCCACGCAAGATCTCACCCCGTGGGGTCAAAATGATCACAAGAACGGTGAGCAAAAATCCCAGAACCACACGGGGGGACCTAGTGAATAACCTGCAGAGAGCTGGGACCAAAGTAACAAAGCCTACCATCAGTAACACACTACGCCGCCAGGGACTCAAATCCTGCAGTGCCAGACGTGTCCCCCTGCTTAAGCCAGTACATGTCCAGTCCCGTCTGAAGTTTGCTAGAGTGCATTTGGATGATCCAGAAGAGGATTGGGAGAATGTAATATGGTCAGATGAAACCAAAATAGAACTTTTTGGTAAAAACTCAACTCGCGTGTTTGGAGGACAAAGAATGCTGAGTTGCATCCAAAGAACACCATACCTACTGTGAGGCATGGGGGTGGAAACATCATGCTTTGGGGCTGTTTTTCTGCAAAGGGATCAGGACGACTGATCCGTGTAAAGGAAAGAATGAATGGGGCCATGTATCGTGAGATTTTGAGTGAAAACCTCATTCCATCAGCAAGGGCATTGAAGATGAAACGTGGCTGGGTCTTTCAGCATGACAATGATCCCAAACACACCGCCCGGGCAACGAAGGAGTGGCTTCGTAAGAAGCATTTCAAGGTCCTGGAGTGGCCTAGCCAGTCTCCAGATCTCAACCCCATAGAAAATCTTTGGAGGGAGTTGAAAGTCCGTGTTGCCCAGCGACAGCCCCAAAACATCACTGCTCTAGAGGAGATCTGCATGGAGGAATGGGCCAAAATACCAGCAACAGTGTGTGAAAACCTTGTGAAGACTTACAGAAAACGTTTGACCTGTGTAATTGTCAACAAAGGGTATATAACAAAAGTATTGAGAAACTTTTGTTATTGACCAAATACTTATTTTCCACCATAATTTGCAAATAAATTCATAAAAAATCCTACAATGTGATTTTCTGGAATTTCTTTTCTCATTTTGTCTGTCATAGTTGACGTTTACCTATGATGAAAATTACAGGCCTCATCTTTTTAAGTGGGAGAACTTGCACAATTGGTGGCTGACTAAATGCTTTTTTCCCCCCACTGTATGCATACATTGTAGGTGTTATCAAGGCTGTATCATTCAAGGCTGTATCTAGTTAACATTAGCTAGCTAGTTACTGGCTGATATGGGAATGCTAACTAACTATACTGAATAAAAATATAAAATGCAACAATTTAAAAGATTTTACTGAGTTACAGTTCATATAAGGAAATCGGTCAATTGAAAAGAATTATTTTAGGCCCTAATCTATGGATTTCCAATTTTTTACATTTTAGTCATTTAGCAGACGCTCTTTACCAGAGCGACTTACAGTTAGCGAGTGCATACATTTTTCATACTGGCCCCCCGTGGGAAACAAACCCACATCCCTGGCGTTGCAAGCGCCATGCTCTACCAACTGAGCTACACGGGAGGGCAGCATGACTGGGAATACAGAAAAAAAGATTGGGGCGTTGATCAGAACACCTGTCAGTATCTTGTGTGACCACCATTTGAAGAGATACAAACAGGCACAGACATGCATACAAACACACTATACACACAGATTTTGTGGGCACACACTTAATGTGTTGTGAATATATTGTAATGTTTTTAAAATTGTATACAACTGCCTTAATTTTGCTGGACCCCTGGAAGAGTAGCTGCTGCCTTGGCAGCAGCTAATGGGGATCCATAATAAATACACTGCTCAAAAAAAATAAAGGGAACACTTAAAACAACAATGCAACTCCAAGTCAATCACACTTCTGTGAAATCAAACTGTCCACTTAGGAAGCAACACTGATTGACAATAAATGTCACATGCTGTTGTGCAAATGGAATAGACAACAGGTGGAAATTATAGGCAATTAGCAAGACACCCCCAATAAAGAAGTGGTTCTGCAGGTGGTGACCACAGACCACTTCTCAGTTCCTATGCTTCCTGGCTGATGTTTTGGTCACTTTTGAATGCTGGCGGTGCTTTCACTCTAGTGGTAGCATGAGACGGAGTCTACAACCCACACAAGTGGCTCAGGTAGTGCAGCTCATCCAGAATGGCACAACAATGCGAGCTGTGGCAAGAAGGTTTGCTGTGTCTGTCAGCGTAGTGTCCAGAGCATGGAGGCGCTACCAGGAGACAGGCCAGTACATCAGGAGACGTGGAGGAGGCCGTAGGAGGGCAACAACCCAGCCGCAGTACCGCTACCTCCGCCTTTGTGCAAGGAGGAGCAGGAGGAGCACTGCCAGAGCCCTGCAAAATGACCTCCAGCAGGCCACAAATGTGCATGGGTCTGCTCAAACGGTCAGAAACAGACTCCATGAGGGTGGTATGAGGGCCCGACGTCCACAGGTGAGGGTTGTGCTTACAGCCCAACACTGTGCAGGACGTTTGGCATTTGCCAGAGAACACCAAGATTGGCAAATTCGCCACTGGCGCCCTGTGCTCTTCACAGATGAAAGCAGGTTCACACTGAGCACGTGACAGAGTCTGGAGACGCTGTGGAGAACGTTCTGCTGCCTGCAACATCCCACAGCATGACCGGTTTGGCGGTGGGTCAGTCATGGTGTGGGGTGGCATTTCTTTGGGGGGCCGAACAGCCCTCCATGTGCTCGCCAGAGGTAGCCTGACTGCCATTAGGTACCGAGATGAGATCCTCAGACCCCTTGTGAGACCATATGCTGGTGCGGTTGGCCCTGGGTTCCTCCTAATGCAAGACAATGCTAGACCTCATGTGGCTGGAGTGTGTCAGCAGTTCCTGCAAGAGGAAGGCATTGATGCTATGGACTGGCCCGCCCGTTCCCCAGACCTGAATCCAATTGAGCACATCTGGGACATCATGTCTCGCTCCATCCACCAACGCCACGTTGCACCACAGACTGTCCAGGAGTTGGCGGATGCTTTAGTCCAGGTCTGAGAGGAGATCCCTCAGGAGACCATCCGCCACCTCATCAGGAGCATGCCCAGGCGTTGTAGGGAGGTCATACAGGCACGTGGAGGCCACACACACTACTGAGCCTCATTTTGACTTGTTTTAAGGACATTACATCAAAGTTGGATCAGCCTGTAGTGGGGTTTTCCACTTTAATTTTGAGGGTGACTCCAAATCCAGACCTCTATGGGTTGATAGATTTGATTTCCATTGATAAGTTTTGTGTGAGTTTGTTGTCAGCACATTCAACTATGTAAAGAAAAAAGTATTTAATAAGATTATTTCATTCATTCAGATCTAGGATGTGTTGTTTAAGTGTTCCCTTAATTTTTTTGAGCAGTGTACAAATGCCTCATGCAGCGCGACAGCTCCTTCACAGAGTTGATCAGGCTGTTGATTGTGGCCTGTGGAATGTTGTCCCACTCCTCTTCAATGGCTGTGCTAAGATGCTGGATATTGTCGGGAACTGGAACACGCGGTTGTACACATCGATCCAGAGCATCCCAAACATGCTCAATGGGTGACATGTCTGGTGAGTATGCAGGCCATGGAAGAACTGGGACATTTACAGCTTCCAGGAATTTTGTACAGATCCTTGCAACATGGGGCTCTGCATTATCATGCTGAAACATGAAGTGATGGCAGCAGATGAGTGGCAGGACAACAGGCCTAAGGACCTCGTCACGGTATCTGTGCATTCAAATTGCCATCGATAAAATGCAATGGTGCTCATTGTCCGTAGCTTATGCCTGCCCATGCCATAACCCCACCGCCATCATGGGGCACTCTGTTCACAACGGCGTACACGTGGTTCACAACGGCGTACACGTGCTCGCCCACACAACGGCGTACACGTGGTCTGCAGTTGTGAGGCTGGTTGGACGTACTGCCAAATTATCTAAAATGACGTCGGAGGCAGCTTATGGTAGAGAAATTAACATTCAATTATCTGGCAACAGCTCTGGTAGACATCCCTGCAGTCAGCATGCCAATTGCACGCTCCCTCAAAACTTGAGACATTTGTAGCATTGTGTTGGGTGACAAAACTGCATATTTTAGAGTGGCCTTTTATTGTCCCCAGCACAAGGTACACCTGTGTAATGACCATGCTCTTTAATCAGCTTCTTGATATGCCACCATCCATTATCTTGGCAAAGGAGAAATGCTCACTAACAGGGATGTAAAAAAAAAATCTTCACAAAATTTGAGCGAAATAAACATTTTATGCCTAT
Organism: Coregonus lavaretus; assembly: GCF_964263955.1. Taxonomy (NCBI): domain Eukaryota; kingdom Metazoa; phylum Chordata; class Actinopteri; order Salmoniformes; family Salmonidae; genus Coregonus; species Coregonus lavaretus. The sequence goes on along the minus strand of NC_140026.1, from coordinate 12,993,413 downwards.
GGAAAATGTATGGGTTCTTTTATTTCAGGGGATGGATGTGTAACTAACATGTCATACATAACTGTCTGAACATGACAACTTGTGTATGCAGACAGTTGGACCGGACAGTTACCAACAATGTTATAGCTATGCATACATACGTAGCTACAATATTATATCCTTTGTGTGGCATGTAGATATTTGATAGAAAAGTTTAGGCTAATTCACTTACCTGCTAACGTTAGCTCAACATTGACTCAAAGTCACAGAGCCATGCACGAAGTTGGGCGTGCTGTTTAGAATCGCTGTTAACGCTTGCTGTCAGACTAACACATGAATTCAACAGCACAAAGACATGAACAACTCAAACCTGGTTCCATCTCTCTGTAAGTGAATGGTTGCCCAGACTTTGTCTTCCAGCTTGTCTTAAAAAACATATCGTTAGAGAAACCGGGGTCACCCCACTCCTGATCGCAGCCATGTTGGAATTGTTAGTGAAACAAACGCTGGTACGGAAAGTATAAATGGACAAACCACGTTATCAAAAAATGAAAAATGAAATAGTTAGAAAATGAATGGAAACTAGCTAAATAATTGGTATATTTTATTGACACAAAATCTATGTAGGCCGATATGGATCTTACTATTAAATAATTAAAATATATTGAAACTTTCAAAGAGAAAGACAGTAAGTTAGGTATATTTGTACAAGAGGCTAATTTAGTTCGTTTTCTCTCTTCATCTGTCAAGTTTTTTAGTCAAGACTGTTTTTTATCTGTAACTTTCCTGTGTTGTAGTATGAAGATATTATGATGGAAGTCCTTTACTATTAGAAAATACACTAAACAAAAATATAAACGCAACAATTTCAAAGATTTTACCACAGAACAATAAGACAGATATTTCACCGGATGTATAAATGTGAAGCATCCACTTTGCATTTCCACTCACTACCAAATATGGTAGTGAAAGGAAGCCCAGTGGCCGGCAGTGGGAGAAGATGGAAAGAGATGGATTTTGGCCAACATTCTGCACATTTTCTCATCGATAAAATATTTTATCTCAATACAATTTTCTGTTCCCAAAAGTAGAATATGTTACGAACAGAGTGGACTACGTTTTGTAGACTTTACCCTTTACGAAAGTTTCAGAAATTGAATTTAGTTATTGCGATCAGAGTAGGCGTTCCCTAATGGAAATATGCAAATGTTTTCTAAAATGTTCCAATAGGATTTCGTTAGCTCGTTTTTGGCTCTGCCCACCTCCTTGTTTGTTGACATTTTATATTTTAGTCATTTAGCAGACGCTCTCATCCAGAGCGACTTACAATTAGTGAGTGCATACATTTTTCATACTGGCCCCTTGTTCTGCCCACTGTGACTCATTTGTTGTCATTGGAAATGACAGGCTGTGGGCTTTCTTTGGTTAGTTATAAAAAATCTTAGATTTTACTGAGTTACAGTTCAAGGAAATCAGTCAATTGAAATAAATTCATTAGGCCCTTATATATGGATTTCACATGATTGGGAATACAAATATATATATACACTACCGGTCAAAAGTTCTGGAACACCTACTCATTCAAGGGTTTTTCTTTATTTTTACAATTTTCTACATTGTAGAATAATAGTGAAGACATCAAAACCAGGCTCTGTCGCAGCCAGCCGCGACCGGGAGACTCATGGGCGGCGCACAATTGGCCCAGCGTCGTCCAGGGTAGGGGAGGGAATGGCCGGCAGGGATGTAGCTCAGTTGATAGAGCATGGCGTTTGCAACGCCAGGGTTGCGGGTTCGATTCCCACGGGGGGCAAGTATAAAAAAAATATGTATTCACTAACTGTAAGTCGCTCTGGATAAGAGCGTCTGCTAAATGACTAAAATGTAAATGATGTAAATGTATGAAATAACACATATGGTATCATGTAGTAACCAAAAAAGTGTTAAACAAATAGATTTTATATTTCAGATTCTTCAATAGCCACCCTTTGTCTTGATGACAGCTTTGCACACTCTTGGCATTCTCTCAACCAGCTTCAAGAGGTAGTCACCTGGAATGCATTGCAATTAACAGGTGTGCCTTCTTAAAAGTTAATTTGTGGAATTTCTTTCCTTCTTAATACGTTTGAGCCAATCAGTTATGTTGTAACAAGGAAGAGGTGGTAAACAGAAGATAGCCTTTTTTGGTAAAATACCAAGTCCAAATTATGACAAGAACATCTCAAATAAGCAAAGAGAAACGACAGTCCATCATTACTTTAAGACATGAAGGTCAGTCAATCTGGAACATTTCAAGAACTTTGAAAGTTTCTTCAAGTGCAGTCGCAAAAACCATCAAGCACTATGATGAAACTGGCTCTCATGAGGACTGCCACAGGAATGGAAGATCCAGAGTTACCTCTGCTGCAGAGGATAAGTTAATTAGCGTTACCAGAATCAGAAATTTCAGGCCAAATAAATGCTTCACAAAGTTCTAGTAACAGACACATCTCAACATCAACTGTTCAGAGGAGACCGTAAATCAGGCCTTCATGGTCGAATTGCTGCAAAGAAACCACTACTAAAGGACACCAATAATAAGAAGAGACTTGCTTGGGCCAAGAAAAACGTGCAATGGACATTAGACCGGTGGAAATGTGTCTTTGGTCTGATGAGTCCAAATTGGAGATTTTTAGTTCCAACCGCTGTGTCTTTGTGAGACGCGGTGTGGGTGAACAGATGATCTCAGCATGTGTATTTCCCACCGTAAAGCATGGAGGAGGAGGTGTGATGGTGTGGGGGTGCTTCGCTGGTGACACTGTCTGTGATTTATTTAGAATCCAAGGAACATTTAACCAGCATTGCTACCACAGCATTCTGCAGCGATACGCCATCCCATCTGGTTTGGGCTTAGTGGGACTATCATTTGTTTTTCAACAGGACAATGACCCAACACACCTCCAGGCTGTGTAAGGGCTATTTTACCAAGAAGGAGAGTGATGCAGTGCAGCATCAGATGACCTGGCCTACAAAATCCCCCAACCATAACCAAATTGAGATGGTTTGGGATGAGTCGGACCGCAGAGTGAAGGAAAATCAGCCAACAAGTGCTCAGCATATGTGGGAACTCCTTCAAGGCTGTTGGAAAAGCATTCCAGGTGAAGCTGGTTGAGAGAATGACAAGAGTGTGAAAAGCTGTCATCAAGGCAAAGGGTGGCTATTTGAAGATAGGTTGAAAAGTTGAGCTGCTTTGTGACGAAAGTGAACTTTACATTTAGGGTTTAGCAATAAAGGTTTCAGAACTGGGATTTATATTAATCTGACTCTAGGAAACATGTCAATTTAATTTTATTGTAAAAGGGTTTTAACATACATATTCCATCACTGTTATATTCATAATTGGTTATAGGGTGTGCCTAACATGGGGTGTGAATACCATGGAGTGTGCCTACCATGACTGGAATGAAAGCTATGTATATCTTAGTTTCTGTACCAGATGGGTGTAGAGGTCTTCCTACACTTTAAAAAAAGGTTCCAAAAGGGTTCCTCGGCTGTCCCAATAGGAGAACCCTTTTGGGTTCAATGTAGAACCCTCTGGGGAAAGGGTTCTACATAGAACTGAAGGGGTTCTACCAGGAAACAAAAAGGGTTCTTCAAAGGGTTCTCCTATGGGGACAACCGAATAACCCTTTTAGGCTTTAGATAGTGGCTTTTTTCTAAGAGTGTAGGAGCCACTCCCTCAGAGCAGGTTATGAAATATCTGTCAGTCGTCAGGCACTCAGGTGTGAGCATCAGACACACAAAGCAGAAGTTTTTAATGCAGAGAACATTCTTGCAGCCGGTCTTGTCGTGCTACACCAATTGGCCACAGGTAGGGCAGGCACGAATGGAGGGGCATTCGGAGACCACCTGTACCTGGTGCAGAGTGGTGGTCTTGCAGTTTCAGGTCCTGGTTGATGCAGCCATTGTTGTCAGAGAGGGTTTGAGACCTTTCGACTGCTTCGCATGGAGATTAATTAATATATAAAGATTAATAGTCAGTATGGCTACTGATATAGACTGAGCCTACATACAGTGCCTTCGGAAAGTATTCAGACCCCTTGACTTTTTCCAAATTTTGTTACCTTACAGCCTTATTCTAAAATGGATACACATTTTTTTTAAACTCATCAATCTAAACACAATACCCCATAATGACAAAGCGAAAAACAGGTTTTTAGAATTTTTTGCAAATGTTTTAAAATTAGAAAACTAAAAAACACATTTAAATAAGTATTCAGACCCTTTGCTATGAGACTCGAAATTGAGCTCAGGTGCATCCTGTTTGCATTGATCATCCTTGAGATGTTTCTACAACTTGATTGGAGTCCACCTGTGGTAAATTCAATTGATTGGACATGATTTGGAAAGGTACACACGTGTCTATATAAGGTCATCATCACAGCATCATGCTGTGGGGATGTTTTTCAGGGACTGGGAGACTAGTCATGATCGAGGCAAAGATGAACAGAGCAAAGTACATAGAGATCCTTGATGAAAACCTGCTCCAGAGCGCTCAGGACCTCAGACTGGGGCAAAGGTTCACCTTCCAACAGGACAACGACCCTAAGCACACAGCTAAAACAACGCAAGTCTTTGAATGTCCTTGAGTGGCCCAGCCAGAGCCTGGACTTGAACCTGATCGAAGATCTCTGGAGAGACCTGAAAATAGCTGTGCAGCAACGCTCCCCATTGAACCTGACAGAGCTTGAGAGGATTGGGAGAAACGGGTCTGAATACTAATGTAAATGTGATTTTTCAGTTTTTTATTTTTAATACATTTACAAAAATTTCTAAAAACCTGTTTTTGCTTTGCCATTATGGGTTATTGTGTGTAGATTGATGAGGGGGGGGGGAAACAATTTAAGAATAAGGCTGTAACGTAACAAAATGTGGGAAAAGTCAAGGGGTATGAATACTTTCCGAATGCACTGTAGCTAAAACTATGACTAATAACATTGGAACATTGAACACTGAAAGAACACTGAATAAAACTAAGCTGAATATAATTAATCCAAGCTTACCTATTTTTTTGCTGACTCTCTCTGTCTGCTCTCATGTCTTCTAGCAGTGTTTGGAGGTGTGCTTTTTCTTCTCACCTAACTTCCTTCTTTCCCACCTCTATTCTCTTTGCAACAGACTGAAACTAGTTGGCTAATGAAGCTGTTTGTGGCCATTGTTGTCACTTTCCCTGAGATCTAATGTCAACTGGCAATTAGTTTTGAGTGACCTTGTGTCCCCGATGGGACGTAACAGACTCAGTCATATGTTCAATTCCTCTTCTATATTTGCAGATTTTTTTTTTCTTCTATACTCTTGAATTCCTCTGCTATACTCTTCACATTGTTTTCTATACTCTCCAATTCATTTTCTATACTCTTCACTTTCTTTTCTATACTCTCCAATTCCTCTTCTATACTTTTACATTTCTCTCCTTTACATTTCAATTCCTTTTATTCTACTTGCTTCCGCTTCTCTTAATTTTCTCTTATTTTTCATCAACTGTAGAGGATTGTCATCACTTCCTCTTCCAATGTTGTCTACCGATGTCTTCAATTCCTCATATATTCCCTTCCATTCCATTCCATTTTGATTATTATCCTCAATTCCTCCACTATTCTCTTCCATACACTTCAATTCCTATTCTTTTGTGTTCAATTCCCCTTCTATTAGTTCATCTGGAGCACATGCTTAGAATTACAGAGGTAAATGGATTCATACATTTGACTGTAATTGGTCAGAAAGAGTAATAGATGAAGGACGCATATTTCAGTTTAGCCAAGCAGAATACAAATTTAAGGCAACAAATCTACATGGATCAAACAGGAGCTGTTGAAGCCAGAATAACTGAAGACCTTTAAGATAAGTGATACTGTAAGGGTTGGTGTGAGGTGTGACCCAGGTGCGGTGCAGGATAGACAGTAGGCAGTAGGCAGAGATGGTGAAACAAGGATCTTTACTGGTGGTCCCGAAGCCAGAATACAAAAATAACGGACTTGTCACGATAAAATAAAGGAGGAGCAAAATGGTCTCCAAAAACAGGCTGACAGCAAAAATATGAAATACTAACTACGACTAAAACAAATAAAGAAACAGGGAGAACACTTTTCAAATACCTGTACATACGTCTCCGATCAGACACTGATTAGTACCGCTGGGCATAGAGAAACTAGCAGAGAAAACTGAGCAAGGGAACACAGGGAAGTGAGGGCGTAAATACACAGGTGAACAGGTAGACACAGGTGACACCAATAGGATCAAGATTAGTCCAGACTGTGAGTGAGGAGGTGCCTAAGGTTGTCGGAGGAGGACACCTAGTGGGTCGCTCCGGAACTGCGACCCCTCCTGTAACATGATACTACTGTAAGGGCTGACTGTATGACAGGTATTTAAAAAAGTAAAAAAGAGTATACTGTATATTGAGGAAGTGGTGTCTATAGGTGGTGTTACATTCTGATGAGACATCTTTGACATAATCTTTGACAACATCCTTGACATCATCTTTGACATCATCTTTGACACTGAAACAATCAATATTCAATAATAAAAAATAAAATCTTACCTGTCTGACTTTAGTGTCATCAAAGACATACCAGTTGTGATCATCATGGGACTTGATTGTAGCCATGTAATATCCATCTCTTAGACTCCCCACATGGTCCACAACTGCATAGAGTTCATAGTCACAGTTCTGTTCAGAGACATTGGATAAATCAAAAGGAGAAGGAGAGATATAACGGAACCTTCTGATTTCCTTTTATACTGCTGCTTTTCTCTTAGCCTAACCTGCCTGAATTAATATACAAATGTGTCGCCTATTTGAGAATGTGTTATGAAAGCACCTGTCAAATAAAGAAAGTATCTCTAAATACCTTTGTCTGTAATGTGTGAGGAATGTCCACACAGCAGTCCTTTTTGACATATGACATACTGTGGTCGTCAAACTCAAACCTCTTGAGTTGCAGAGTTAGAATCTCTGGGTGATGTAGCATCTTACCTGCAGACACAAAACAAACACTTACTATCAATCCGGATTAATATAGCCACTATAGGGAAACAGTGTTATACAGTACTACTACCTTATATAGTGAAAAGCATGTGTAGTGTATTAAGATTATGACTTGGTGAATGTTTTCTAGTGGAACCTGAGGGGATGTTTATTTTAGTTAAAAAAGAGCCGTTTTTAGGGTGACGCCCCAGGGGAGACAGGTGATTGGACAGCAGAGGGAGCAACCCATATTTTTGTATACCTTATAAGTATAGGCTAGACAAAGAAGAGGTTAGAACAGACATATTATCTTTGGACACTGTTCTCCAGCCCCTGCAGGGTCTGTAAACTTATGCTGACATCTTGTGATATAAATAAAACTTATAATCAAAGTACAGCCTAAGCGGACTCTTTGTTTGACAGCAATAATTACCAGCATTGACTCGATACTACAAATGGGGGCTCGTCCGGGATCGGTCTGCATCTTCCTTGTGTTCCATTCATGAGCCGCGAGGTGACTCCCGCTCAAGCCGGCTATAAGGTGAGATTCCTCACAAATTTTGGGCGCTAGTTGGTTCGCTGGCTTATGGGTGTGCATTGGAAAGGTGTACCGTGTAAATTACTTGTGTGTGCGGATGTGGTCTTGTTGCTGTCGACTAAGGGTCTGTTATAAATATTCTAAATTTTGGTTGCATTGGTAAACGGCGCAAATAGGGGGAGTGTCTATAGAAATAGGCTTGAATAGGAATTCTAGAACAATCGATGGTAGTGAATAAGGCAGATATACAAGGCAGATATACAAGGCAGATATACGTATACACATTAGGGCATTGCGGATCTGGAAAGACCTCTAAAACGGGGCAACCTCCATGGTGGGAGGTACACACAAAAAAAAAAAAAAAAAATGTATGCACGCATGACTGTAAGTCGCTTTGGATAAAAGCGTCTGCTAAATGGCATAAAAAAAAAAAAATGGTGGGCCATAAATCCTGATAACGCATTCGGTGTTTTAGGTGAGTTCTGGGAACTGGAGAGTGGAATATACATTCTTTTGCATGTTACCACTCAGCTGGTGTTTGACGAAGCATTTGTCTGATGTAACCTCTCATAGAATATCCATAACTCACGGCAGCATAAAGTTAGTGACAAAGGAAAAAGGAATTTAAGGCGCAATGCAGGTTACATTGTTACATTGTTACATGCCACATGGTACATACAGGCTAATGCTAATTGCTAATTGTGCTACATGCTGCATGCTAACATGTGACCTTAGAGGGCCATTGCGATGGAATAAAGCCTCTTAAATTATGTTTGTGTGTGTAGAATTTAGGTTCTATGCTTTGTGAGCTCTGTTAAATGTTGTTTGACTATGAGGAGAAAACGGAGTTAACTGTCGGTTTGGGTTGGGGAGAGAGCTGAGAAGCTCCCTTCCACGGTGAAATCGTATTGTTAAATGTACTGCGCATGCGTGTGATTTTATGGCACTACACTACGACACGTGTGATTTTACGACACTAGAGTGACGTAGGGATAATAGGTTCTCTGCTAAACGGTGCAAGGGGGGGGGGACACAGACACAGACGAACGTGGAGATTTGAACACGAATGGAATGTTCTAATTGTTACGTCGGCTGTTGTTTGAAAATGAGAGAGAGATGTTGACGGATTAAAATAAATAAAATAAAATGACGGATTAAAATAAATAAAAATGTTATTGAGCTATTTATTCCTGAGTTAATTCTTAGAGCGAATGTGAGTGGAGGAATATTGAATGCTGGAAATAACTCAGTGAGTGTATAAACTTTAAATGCTTGTCTGTCCTTTTTGTTCCTTTGTCATATGAGAGGCGATAGGACGAGAGGAGAGAGAGAGAGAAAGAGAGGAGGTGCTGATGTGTACATCACGTGACAAGGTGTGACGCGACAAAGGATCGAGTCAAATATCAGGCTAGTACTGTTCTGTTTACAAAGAACCTTCCCCTACAGGATATTTGATGTTATGACAATTTCACAGGGACTTGGCAAAAGACGACTGATTGAATAAAAATTGCATTTTGGAGTTGCTGTGAATGAGTTGGTTTGATTACAGTTCTGTTGGAAATCAAGTACTGACATTATTCTGTAAAATTAAGATAATTGGGTGCTTATTAAACAATGGAATTTATGAGTATTGTAGTGTTGTAGGATTGGAAGTCTTTATTTTTTGGGATTGCTGTGAAGTTGACTACTTGCATTTACTTTCCTGATGGGATGTGGTAAGATAGCCACTAATTGATAAACTGGTAAAATAGGATATAGAAATAAAAAATTGGTTTTGATTATTCATAATGTTTTAATTGATTTTTTAATTGATATTTTATTTTAATTAAAATTATTTTTTTGAATATTATTTTTTTAATAGATTTTTTTGAATATTCATATTTTTATTGATTGATTGATTTTTGGGTTGATTGTTTGGTTTATATTAATAATTAAAGGGGGGAAGCCATAGGCTATATAGTCTAAAATAAAATAATTCACAATAAAGGAATATAAAAGAGTTGTTACAATGGGGAGAAAGGACAGCAAGGCTATGAAAGTCATTACACCGGTTGATATAGTTGAAAATAGTAATCCTTTAGTTAAGGGTATTGCGAGGTTATCCGGCAAATGGAACAAACGTTGGCCTGACATTGAACAACCATGGCCAGTGGAAGGGACTCTTAACCCTGACGTCATCAACATCATGAAAGTGCTTCTGTCAATTTACAAGGCAGATCAAAAGAAGGGGAAAAAAAGGGAACAACGTAAAGAAAAGAGACAAAGAGAGCTGGGTGTTCTTAAGCTGTTTGAAGATGAAGGACAAAAACTGATGAAAGATACCAACGATAAGAGAAACAAAGGTATAGAGAAAATGCTAAAGGAAGAGAAGGCAACAGAAAAACTAAGGGCAGAAGTCAGTATACCTTTCTCACATACGGATTCAGCAAAAATACCCCCACCTTATGAGAAGGAAGTAGAGCTTAGGGATGTTTATCCTCAGCTTCCAGTGATCATCCAGGAGGGTGATTATTGCATCAGAGATGAAGATGAACGAATAATAGAGAGAGGACAAGCAGAAACGACCATAAAAATACATCCAAACTCCAAAGGTAAAAAGAAAACGAGATGTCTGGAAACTAAGGGTGGAATGAGGTTAAGTAGGATGGAACTGGATGAGGACGATGATGATGATCAGAGTGATGCAGAGGGGATCATGGGTGGATATGATCCTGTGATCAAACGGAGATTGGCCAGAACGGAAAGAAGGGGTGAGGAAAGTTTGAAGAAGAAGGATACAAGATATTCTAGTTCTGATGAAAGCAAAGATGAAGACAGCGATAAAGATTTGGAGACTAAAGGTGTGGCGTATTCAAGAGGATTTTATCCTACAAGGACTGGCACAGAAGAAATAGAAAGAGATATAGACCGATGCATATCATGCCTGGATAAAGCGAGGAGTTTCGAAGAAGTAAGAAAACTAGAGGAACAACTCAAGACGCTGAAGATACAGAGGGAGAAACTGCGGAGAAAAAAATCCAAAGAAGTTGAGGGAAAATATACATTGAGGCCAAGGAAAGAGGGCACGAGTAAGAAAATGATGCCAGTTATCATTCGAGGTCAAAACTTACAATATAAGCCTTTGCAAAATACCGATATGTCAGATATACTTGAGAAGTTGCCTACTCTTCAAGATGGAGCCTATCCTTGGATTTCAAAATGGGAAGAAATTACAGTGGGAACACAGTCTGCTATAGGAGATATTAAGAGACTTTTTGCTAATCTTCTGGGGATTCCAGGTATGGAAGAAATTTTTCAGAGAGCAGGACTGAATAGATATGTGGGGACTGCAGTGAATGATCCTGAATTGTTGGCTGCAAGTAGGAATCGTCTGTGGAGAGCATTGAAAGATACATTTCCAACAAATGTGCATCCTGATAATATTCTGATTGACCCACTAGGACAACAAGAAAATCCGAGAGCCTATGTGTCAAGAGTTTATCAAGTGTGGAGAAATATTACTGGAAATGATCCAGATGTGAGTCAAATTGAGCAGTCAATTTTGAGAGCTAAACTGCAGATGGGACTGCCCTCACCAGTAAGGAGCAAACTGGCAGAAGTGGTTGGACTTGGAAGCATGACAAAAGGTGTCTATACCGATCATATAGCCCATCAAGTGGATCTGTACAGGAAAAAGGAACACAACCAGAAAGAACAGGACGAAGAAACTCTCAGAAAACTCAATCAAATACAACTGGTAGAAAATAAGAAGGAGAAGAAACAAGCTTTGGTTATGCAGAATCAGTGTGCACCAAATCAACAATCACTGCCACAGCTTCAACCAGACCAGTTCCAACCGCAAGGGTACCAGCCACCAAGGGCGGTACCAGTTGTTTCATATCCACAGCCAGTTTCTGGACAGACACAGAATTGGAGAGGAAGAGGACGAGAAGGCTTAGAAGGAGGAGGAAGGTTTCAGTCACACTTCCAGCAATCTCAAGATGTGTGTTATAATTGTGGACAGGGTGGTCACTATGCCAGTGACTGCAATGGGTCAGGAGGAAACAACAGAGGAAATTTCTGAGGAAGATAAAGGAGCAAGTGAAGATCACCTGTTCTCCAGGTGAACCCTTAAAGGAGCAAGGATTCTAGAGTGCCTAGAAGATCCGAAGGGGGGTGTCAGCTGATAGCACCGATTAGGAAGAAAATATCCAACAATTGAAGTGAAAATAAAAAGGACTAGGAGAAGTGATAGTGGAAAAACTTTTATCTGTGTTGAGCCTAAAGAGGTTAAACATCTCACTATGTAAAATTAACTAATTAGGATTTGAGGGAGTAAAACAGTTGATTACTCTTAAGGAACCAATTGAGCTCTGCTATAAAAAATCAAAGAGAAATTAAAATACACATACTGGTATTAGAACATATACCTATTGCATTGTTGGGAAGAGATGCATTGTGTAAATTGAACTGTACAATAAGATGTACACTAGACGGCTGTCTGGTAGAAGATTTTAAAAGAATAGGGTTTTTGACAATCTATTAGACTGCCTATTAGACGATCTGTCTGAAAAATAAAGTTAAAAGGGGTGACTGTTATTCTGGGTTACATTCCTACACCAAGAGATTTCAAACTAGGCTAAAAGATGTTCGATCGTTTGCCAAGTCTGTGTGTAAAGAAGTCAGAAGCAGGTGGGAACTTCCCAATCACATATTCTAAAAATTGGTGGTAAAGGGATTTTGTGAATAAATCAGTGGAACAGGTTTTTAAAGGTTAGGAGAAAAGATTAGATTAAAAAAAGTTATGAGAACTAGGGTTGAAGGAGCTCTAGGGCAGTAAGCTAAGTTTCAAGGTTAGTAGTAAGAGAGAGAGAACAGTGGTGAGGGAAAATTTTGAGTTTAGTGTTTAGTGGGAAGATAGATATGGTAGGAGTTTAGATCTGTTAGGAGCAGATGCATTGAGAAAGTATGCGTTGCTGAATGATAAGAGACGATTGAGGGTGATTGAGTATCTATATTTACAATTACCAGCAGGAAGATCAAGGTAATTGTAAGTGTATTTTTTATAATCAAAAGTTTGAAAGTGAGGGTTTAGAATTGGGACTGAGAGTGAATGTAGTGACACTAGTGGTGATAGATGGAAGTACAAGTAAAGAGTTCAAAGCTTTGGGGAAACTAGATGAAACAACGACAATGACATCAACACTTTAGTATAATAACAGTGAGAAGCAATTTAACTCTTTCAACATTGATAGTTATTAAAGCCATAAATATATTGCATTTGATTACAAGGGAGCAGATAGCTCCAGCATCAATTTTAGAGGAATTTTATAGTCTGGGAAGCCTATCATTGGAGGATAAGTCTAAGAGAGAAGTGGAGATTTTTCCATGGTATGGTGTAACATTTGGGAAGATCATATTGATAATATTACCTATACTTTGCAGGGTTTGACAAATGAAACGATAAGAGGGTTTAATCTTCTGTCGAAGATGTTTGCTTTTGTAATATGTTACTGACCTTTGAGAAAGCTATGATATTGAGATAGGTTGGAGTAGTGATGCCTGGAGACAACATTCAGATGCCGTTGTTGACTGTTCCTGATCTGGATGAAGATGGACAAGTGGGACTGGATGGAGTATTGATGGATAAATATCCTTTTTGATTATTTGATCATTTTTCAATTTTTTTTCAATATTAGTGTGATTTTAGTATGATGTTATGAATCAAAGGGGGGAAATAGGATAATGTGATTCATACATCATTTATATATCATTTTTTTAATATTCTTAGTTGATATTGATGTTTTAATTTGAAAGTGTTGTTTTGCAAAATATACTGTTTGGTCTTTTCTTTTCTTCCAGAAGCATATGGGGGAATATGTAGAGATTGAAATATGCAAACAAGGACAATATGAAAGGACAATGACTGGAGGAGATGGAACAAGGAAGGTGTGGAAAGGTTCCGATTCCATCATCAACGATGCATTGGATCGACACTGCTGAGGAGATGAAGTGTAGTGGACTACATTCCAGTGTCTGCAATGAAATATAGACATATTTGCATGTGTAATACATAATGTGTGTCATATTCTTAGGTATTAATTTTTGTAGAATGATATTTGATGTTATTGGATACATGTGGGGATCTTAGATGTTTTTGTTTATTTCGGGAATGCTTAGGGACATGGAGTTTAGGCAGGGATAGAGATCCACTGTAGGGTCCGATGGGTCGACCAGCCTGAGAGTGGACATTTTGGATAGTATTTTGTTTGCTGGGGCTTTCATGTGTATTTAATTGCAGCATAGTTTCAAATGCATTGATAAAGATTTATGAATTGATCTGGAGTACCTAGGTGGTTGCCTGGGGCAGAGGGACCGTGAGAGAATTTTACTGTCTTGATTGATGGATGGATATTTGGAACGAAGGCTGCCAGACAGTTTTTCGCTCTCACACTCCATAAAGATTTGTTCATATTTCATAGTAATGTATTCACACTTCATAAACATTTGTTCATATTTCATTGAAAGGTATTTACACTCTAGAGAATTTTTTTTTTGGTTTAATGTTAAAGATACTCAATAAGATAAATTGTTACTTGTCATAATCCTGTTCTTTTTGTTTTCGAGACTTTTAGTTCGTCTCGAGGGGGGAATATGTAGTGTATTAAGATTATGACTTGGTGAATGTATTCTAGTGGAACCTGAGGGGATGTTTATTTTAGTTCAAAAAGAGCCGTTTTTAGGGTGACGCCCCAGGGGAGACAGGTGATTGGACAGCAGAGGGAGCAACCCATATTTTTGTATACCTTATAAGTATAGGCTAGACAAAGAAGAGGTTAGAACAGACATATTATCTTTGGACACTGTTCTCCAGCCCCTGCAGGGTCTGTAAACTTATGCTGACATCTTGTGATATAAATAAAACGTATAATCAAAGTACAGCCTAAGCGGACTCTTTGTTTGACAGCAATAATTACCAGCATTGACTCGATACTACACATGTTATCTTTTTGAGAAGCTTTATTGATTAAGGATATTGATTGAGTATTCCAAATATCACAACTCACAATGGTTGCATCTGTTTTCTCATCGCATTGGTCACAGTACATCCCACTGATGGTTGAAGACTTGATACAATGCTGTCATCACATCCTTTCTTCTTTGGACGATTTTCCTTGGAATCCATTTTTTTTATGTCTGAATAATCTTCATAAAACTTTTCAAAAAATGTTCTGTTTTGGAGAAAACTGTCACAAGATTTATATCACTTGATTTGGAAAAATATATAATTTACTTTAATGACATTAACTGTCTTAGTCATACCTTATTGTAAACTAATAATAGGTTAATAATAAAAGCATTATTATTACATTTACGTCATTTAGCAGACACTCTTATCCAGAGCGACTTACAGGAGCAATTAGGGTTAAGTGCCTTGCTCAAGGGCACATCGACAGATTTTTCACCTAGTCGGCTCGGGGATTAGAACCAGCGACCTTTCGGTTACTGGCACAACGCTCTTAACCACTAAGCTACCTGCCGCCCCTGCACAACACTAACAATTATAAAATAATAAATAATAATAAATAATAAAATCATAACAATAATTATAACAACAATGAAAACAACAACAATATGAATAAAGAAATCTACAATCATTATTATAATAATCAAGTCATGTAGCTCACACTATTATTCTTTTGAGAATATTACTATTATTATTATTATTATTGCTGTTGTTGTTGTTATTATTATTAGGCTTACTATTATTATTAACTCTAACCCTCACTCATAATATAGTGTTACAGGAGGGGGTCGCAGTTCCGGAGCGACCCACTAGGTGTCATCCTCCAACAACCTTAGGCACCTCCTCACTCATAGTCAAGACTAATCATCTTTTTGTTAACAAACTAGTTTTGGCAAGTCGGTTAGGACATCTATTTTGTGCATGACACAATTAATTTTTCCAACAATTGTTCACAGACAGATTATTTCACTTATAATTCACTGTATCACAATTCCAGTGGGTCAGAAGTTTACATACACTAAGTTGACTGTGCCTTTAAACAGCTTGGAAAATTCCAGAAAATGATGTCATGGCTTTAGAAGCTTCTGAAAGGCTAATTGACATCATTTGAGTCAATTGGAGGTGTACCTGTGGATGTATTTCAAGGACTACCTTCAAACTCTTTCCTTGACATCATGGGAAAATCAAAAGAAATCAGCCAAGACCTCAGAAGAAAAATGGTAGACCTCCACAAGTCTGGTTCATCCTTGGTAGCAATTTCCAAACGCCTGAAGGTACCGCATTCATCTGTACAAACAATAGTACGCAAGTATAAACACCATGGGACCACGCAGCCATCATACCGCTCAGGAAGGAGAAGCGTTCTGTCTACTAGAGATGAACATACTTTGGTGCGAAAAGTGCAAATCAATCCCAGAACAACGGCAAAGGACCTTGTGAAGATGCTGGAGGAAACAGGTACAAAATTATCTATAACCACAGTAAAACGAGTCCTATATCGACATAACCATAAACAAAAATAGAACTGTTTGGCCATAATGACCATCGTTATGTTTGGAGGAAAAAGGGGGATGCTTGCAAGACGAAGAACACCATCCCAACCGTGAAGCAAGGGGGTAGCAGCATCATGCTGTGGGGGTGCTTTGCTGCAGGAGGGAATGTTGTACTTCACAAAATAGATGGCATCATGAGGAAGTTAAAGCTTGGTCGCAAATGGGTTTTACAAATGGACAATGACCCCAAGCATACTTCCAAAGTTGTGTCAAAATGGCTTAAGGACAACAAAGTCAAGGTATTGGAGTGGCCATCACAAAGCCCTGACCTCAATCCTATAGAAAATGTGTGGGCAGAAGTGTAAAAGCGTGTGCGAGCAAGGAGGCCTACAAACCTGACTGTTACACCAGCTCTGTCAGGAGGAATGGGCCAAAATTCACCCAACTTATTGTGGTGTGGGGATCTAGATTTGATGACTAGCTTAGAAAGAATGCATTAATGATTAAACATAAAGGGTTTGTACTGTACTGATATAAAATGTTTCACATAACAAGCTGTGATTCATGTGAGGAACGTTAGGGGGTAGGATGAGCTAAGACTTGTATTTCTCACAGACACGAACACTGCCTCTTTGTGATCTGTGAACCGTCCAAGGACGTAGGTACAGGGGAACAGTGTCTATGGGTGATGACTCTACAGGTTGTGATGATAACAAACTTATGCCTGGCAACAGTGTGCAACAGTGGAGCGCCAAGGGTCTGGGACCAGCCTGTGCGTCAACGATTGGGGGGGGGGCTAGTTACCCCCTAGTACCCTAACCATGAGAATGTCATAGTGTTTCTGGACTAGGCTACCAGTCAATGTTTTATTTTATTTAGGCCTACCATTATTGTCCAGAATTATTTAGATAACCCGGAGCCAGTCAAGATGCACCATTTCATTTTTGTACATCAGTTTGCGCGGATTTTTGTTTTTAGATAACTGCAGCTGCACCCCTCAACAAAAATGTGCATGCATGAACGAATAGCATAAATTAACGAATTATGAATAGTAGCTACAGCAGAGCTGAAATACAGCCTGGAACCGGACAGCAGGCGCCTTACAGTACGTATATACATTATTTGATTACTCCATTAGTGTTTCATGTAGTCAACATTTGACCACTGTAATAACACTGCAAAAAACCTAAAGGCCTACCAACAACTTGCCAAGTTCACCAATTTTTTTTGGCGCAATGGCAGATCACTCGATAGAGCCAGATTCGAGAAAGAGAACATACTGTCGCACATGGCTTTTATAAATGTTCACTTTCGATTTAGATTCACCTCACCTCACTTGCAATCTAAATGGAAGACCCAGCTGTGCGTATTCCATACAAACTTTTTAAAAGAAAATATTGAGTTGTTATTAATGATTGATATATATCCCCTTTCTCACACACACTTTTTTAATGAAGCACAACATTTGTGTCACATAAAAGGTCTATGAAATTGAGATTATAGAGCATGTAGCGAACGTATTGCTGAAAAATGTATGACATATAGATAGTTCAGATTAAGTCAATAGTCTTGATAAAAATGTATGAAAAATAAAATGACAAGAGAGCAAGTAAAGAAAATTCAAATCTGCCTTCTAGTCACATACAGTAAATACAATTTTTTTGTTATAATTACATATAAACAACATTCTCTTTTCATCCTTTGGTTGTGAGATCAGAACTAGATTGTAAAGTCAACCTTTGGCAGTAGGTCTATATCAGAAACATACATTGGCTATCATCAGACATCCAGACACAGTAGGCTAGGTAGTGGAAGCAGCAGGTGGCTTCATTCTGCCCATTCATCCATCCCCAAGGCCAGTTGCCTCATCACCAAATGAATTACAGATTGGTTCTGGTAGTTTTACAGTACCAGTCAAAAGTTTGGACACACCTACTAATTCCAGGGTTTTTCTTTCTTTATACTATTTTCTACATTGTAGAATAATAGTGAAGACATCAAAACTACTAAATAGCACATATGGAATCATGTAGTAACCAAAAAAGTGTGCAAAGCTGTCATCAAGGCAAAGTGTGGCTACTTTGAATAATCTAAAATCTAAAATCTAAAATAAATGTTTATTTGTTTAACAATTTTTTGGTTACTACATGACTCCATATGTGTTCTTTCATAGTTTTGATGTCTTCACTATTATTCTACAATGTAGAAAATAGCAAAAATAAAGAAAAACCTTTGAATGAGTAGGTGTGTCCAAACTTTTGCCTGCTACTGTAAGGTAGTACTTTTCAAAGATAGCTGTCAGACACCAGAGCTTGTGAATTCAGTATAGACTTTATTACAAAGTAACACGCCGAGCTGGTCCATGGAGCAAATGCTCATCCTGACTCGGAGTTCTCCTTTTATACAGTTTCATTCTTACACAACATACATAGTCACTCCTCTTTATGCAACATTTCATCATATACGTACTGGAAATTTTGAAAAAGTTGTCCAATTAAGTTAGATCTAAATAATCCACTTGTTTAGATGAAACATTTAGATAAAGTTTTAGTAAAGTAGTAATATGTTGGATGAGTGTGTTGTGGGCCAGTTAGCGCTAGTCTATGCTAACTTGCTAGCTAGCAACTTCACTAGCAGTAAATGCTAGCCAGCTAGCTAGTTAGCATAAGCTGCTAGGAGTGCTAGCTAGCAACCTTACTACCAGATCGTCTGAGGTGAAATACATAAAAAAAGATAACGTAACTTAAATGTCAGTTGTAAATGTTTCCATTATTGACTGATAGCTTTACAGTTAATGCAACTTTATAGCCTTTTAGCTATTTTACACAGCATGTTATCTCATATAGCTAGATATCTATCTACGTTTTTAAGAAAGAGCTTTTGAATTGGCATCTCTCCCCCTGTTTTCAGTCACAGATGGGGACTAGATTAGGTGTGAGCAGTACAGGAGGTGGGCTCATGAGTTATGCTCCAATTTAACTGGGGATAGCTTTATTTGTGACCTACAGGTACAAAATAGAATCGTGCAATAGCAGAGCATAAGAGTTGCCACATCAATGTTACACTGAGTTAATCAGTTAAGTTATTGTTATTAAATGTTATATTCCAATGTTATTTAATGTTATTATTTATTTTCCATTCCAATATTATATTCCAATAACTTTTTATTTTATAAATTAAAAACAATTATTGAAAACCTTTTGCTCCTGAATGTAATTTTAATGACTGCTGGGATTTAAAATCTTGCATTATTCAAATCATATTTAGTGCAATTGTACATAATGGATTGTATGGAAAAGGAACAACAAAGAAAGAACAAAGAAAATGAATGTGCAGGTGAGTTAAAAAGAGGGACTTTACATCAAATCTCCTCATAGTGAGGATGTTAATGGTGACGTGCAACACCATTTCCCCCCCCATATTTTATTAAAATAATTAAAATAAGACAACTAGACTTAGCTTTTAAGTATTACTTACTAAAGGATTTCTCAATAAAACTGTTGAAATGGATGTTAACACACTTGTGTGAAACCCTATACCATAAACTTCTACCGGGGTAACTGGCACCCACATACAGTGGGGAAAAAAAGTATTTAGTCAGCCACCAATTGTGCAAGTTCTCCCACTTAAAAAGATGAGAGAGGCCTGTAATTTTCATCATAGGTACACGTCAACTATGACAGACAAATTGAGGAAAAAAAATCGAGAAAATCACATTGTAGGATTTTCATTGAATATATCTGCAAATTATGGTGGAAAATAAGTATTTGGTCACCTACAAACAAGCAAGATTTCTGGCTCTCACAGACCTGTAACTTCTTCTTTAAGAGGCTCCTCTGTCCTCCACTCGTTACCTGTATTAATGGCACCTGTTTGAACTTGTTATCAGTATAAAAGACACCTGTCCACAACCTCAAACAGTCACACTCCAAACTCCACTATGGCCAAGACCAAAGAGCTGTCAAAGGACACCAGAAACAAAATTGTAGACCTGCACCAGGCTGGGAAGACTGAATCTGCAATAGGTAAGCAGCTTGGTTTGAAGAAATCAACTGTGGGAGCAATTATTAGGAAATGGAAGACATACAAGACCACTGATAATCTCCCTCGATCTGGGGCTCCACGCAAGATCTCACCCCGTGGGGTCAAAATGATCACAAGAACGTGAGCAAAAATCCCAGAACCACATGGGGGGACCTAGTGAATGACCTGCAGAGAGCTGGGACCAAAGCAACAAAGCCTACCATCAGTAACACATTACGCCGCCAGGGACTCAAATCCTGCAGTGCCAGACGTGTCCCCCTGCTTAAGCCAGTACATGTCCAGGCCCGTCTGAAGTTTGCTAGAGTGCATTTGGATGATCCAGACGAGGATTGGGAGAATGTCATATGGTCAGATGAAACCAAAATAGAACTTTTTGGTAAAAACTCAACTCGTCGTGTTTGGAGGACAAAGAATGCTGAGTTGCATCCAAAGAACACCATACCTACTGTGAAGCATGGGGGTGGAAACATCATGCTTTGGGGCTGTTTTTCTGCAAAGGGACCAGGACGACTGATCCATGTAAAGGAAAGAATGAATGGGGCCATGTATCGTGAGATTTTGAGTAAAAACCTCCTTCCATCAGCAAGGGCATTGAAGATGAAACGTGGCTGGGTCTTTCAGCATGACAATGATCCCAAACACATCGCCCGGGCAACGAAGGAGTGGCTTCGTAAGAAGCATTTCAAGGTCCTGGAGTGGCCTAGCCAGTCTCCAGATCTCAACCCCATAGAAAATCTTTGGAGGGAGTTGAAAGTCCGTGTTGCCCAGCGACTGCCCCAAAACATCAATGCTTTAGAGGAGATCTGCATGGAGGAATGGGCCAAAATACCAGCAACAGTGTGTGAAAACCTTGTGAAGACTTACAGAAAACGTTTGACCTGTGTCATTGCCAACAAAGGGTATATAACAAAGTATTGAGAAACTTTTGTTATTGACCAAATACTTATTTTCCACCATAATTTGCAAATAAATTCATAAAAAATCCTACAATGTGATTTTCTGAAAAATTTTTTCTCATTTTGTCTGTCATAGTTGACGTGTACCTATGATGAAAATTACAGGCCTCTCTCATCTTTTTAAGTGGGAGAACTTGCACAATTGGTGGCTGACTAAATACTTTTTTCCCCCACTGTATCATAACCTAACCATGAGAATATCATAGCATATCTGGGCTAGGCTACTAGGTTACTTCCAATGTTTTTATTTTATTTAGGCCTACCATTTTTGTCAAGATGTACCATTTCATTTTTGCACATCAGTTTGCGCAGATTTTAGTTTTGAGGTAACTGCAGCTGCACCCCTCAGTTGTGGACAGCGACATGTAAAAAGTCTAATAAAATCTCATTGCAGATCTCTATTTACACTGTTCCATCTCACTGCGCAATCCAGTCTCATCAGCCCAGCCAGACAATTTATAAACTTGATCTCCACTGTAAAAAGCATCTAGACCTTATCTCCCATTTCTTTTAGACTAGCATTTGGTTTTCAACAGTGGAGATTTGTATAAACCTTGCTGTCTGTCTCTCTGACATTTGCAACATTGTTTCAATATTGAAATTTGATCTCCAGTTTTCCCATAGTAAGGAACTT
Organism: Coregonus lavaretus; assembly: GCF_964263955.1. Lineage (NCBI taxonomy): Eukaryota > Metazoa > Chordata > Actinopteri > Salmoniformes > Salmonidae > Coregonus > Coregonus lavaretus. Next base: position 12,971,760 of record NC_140026.1, on the reverse strand, counting down.
GTCTGTGTTGGAAGTCAGGATGGGACAGAATGGCAGGCAGCTTTTCTCAGCCAGTCGAAGTCCAAAATCAGCTGGCATACATTTTATGGATATATACAAAGAAATGTCAATAGAAAACAGGTAAAACGAAACGAAATGCAGCTAGTTTGATGTCTTTCTAGCTTCAGTTTGAAGTGATTGTTTTAGCTGTGTTGTTGGCTAGTTCCTCTGAACAACAGTGCGCTGACAACTACAGAGCACATTCTCTATGCCAGGCGAAATCGTGCATCATTAGCTCATTGTTATGGATGTATCCAAATAAATGTCACTAGAAAACAGCTTAAACAACTGCAAATGCAGCTACTTTGCTGTTAATCTGGCTGCACTGTTTGACATGACTATTGTTAGCGGTAGTTGGCTAGCTAGAAAGCAAAGGATCAGAACGTTGCCAACCGGTATGGCAATGGAATATTTTTAACAAACGACTGGGTCACATCCATAGATACAGAACAAAAGACTTCATGACTGGGTCGCGCCTCTGCCAACCTAACCGATAGAATGAATGACCAGCCGGCTTGGGTAGCAACCCTAGATTTTTGTCAGGACTATATCTGTGAAATAGTATGAATAGATTCATAAAAATAATGTTTTTAATGAAAGAAAATATGTAAATTATTATTTGAATATGTTGGTAACCCGTTGTATAAAAGTGATAATGCCCTCGAAGCCGGTGTTTGGAGGATATATGCACGGTATGCCGGCCCTCAACTCGGGCTTCACCTCGTGGCTATGACCATGTCCCAGACATGATAAAAATGTCATAACACATGGCCTCTCATGTATTATTGTTTAAATAAGGCACAAGAGGCAGTGCTGTATCATGAATACAGTCACAGGTAAAGGGCGTTGTTTGGCCTGACACAATATCACTGCCTCGCATGCCTTATTGCTTTTATAAAACTGTTACCAACATGTTCAAATAACACACATCATTTAATTTAACATTATTTTGATAAGTAAATCCATACAATTTCATTCTTCCATCAGAAGATCTGGTTGTTAGTTATTTTGGTCATGTTGCTACAGACTCGACCCAGTCATTCATTATTTTCATATAGTTTCTATGCAAAAAGACTGGTTGTCCGTTCTAAACAAAATGGTTGCCATGTGCTGAATTAAGTTATTGTCACTTGCTAGCTAGCCAGCCAACTTTAGCTTACTCAGTCACGTCAAACTTGTACCTGGAATGATAGTACACTAAGCTGCATTTCCGTTTGTTTTAGCTTTTTCTATTGGCGTTTACTTGGATTTACCTGTGACTATGTATGGTACAGAGATAAAAATTCAAAAGTGAAACATTGTTTCCGAGGTAGGACAGAATGAGAGTTAGGCTTTTATTCAACCCCCCACTGTATCAAACTAAATGTAGGCTGGAAGCAAGGGGAAATAGGAGTACCTTCATCAGACAAAAGGTAATCACGTAAAATAGAAAAGCACTACATGACCAAAAGTATGTGGACACGTGCTCGTCGAATATCTCATTCCAAAATCATGGGCATTAATATGGAGTTGGTCCCCCCTTTGCTGCTATAACAGCCTCCACTCTTATGGGAAGGCATTCCACTAGATGTTGGAACATTGCTGTGGAGACTTGCTTCCATTCAGCCACAAGACCATTAGTGAGGTCGGGCACTGATGTTGGGCGATTAGGCCTGGCTCGCAGTCGGTATTCCAATTCATCCCAAAGGTGTTCGATGGGTTTGAGGTTCTGTGCAGGCCAATCATGTTCTTCCACACCGATCTTGACAAGCCATTTCTGTATGGACCTCATTTGTGCATGGGGGCATTGTCATGCTGAGACAGGAAAGGGCCTTCCCCAAACTGTTGCCACAAAGTTGGAAGCACAGAATCGTGTAGAATGTAATTGTATGCTGTAGCATTAAGATTTTTCTTCACTGGAACTAAGGGTCCTAGCCCGAACCATGAAAACAGCCCCAGACCCTTATTCCTCCTCCACCAAACTTTACAGTTGGCACTATGCACTGGGGCAGGTCGCGTTCTCCTGGCATCCGCCAAACCCAGATTTGTCCGTCGGATTCCAATGGCGGCGAGCTTTATACCACTCCAGCAGACGCTTGGCATTGCGCATGGTGATGTTAGGCTTGTATGACGTTGCTTCCAGAGGCAGTTTGGAACTCAGTAGTGAGTGTTGCAACCGAGGACAGACTATTTTTACGTGTTACGTGCTTCAGCAGTCGGTGGTCATGTTCTGTGAGCTTGTGTGGCCTACCACTTCGCGGCTGAGCCGTTGTTGCTCCTAGACGTTTCCACTTCACAATAACAGCACTTACAGTTGACCAGGGCAGCTCGAGCAGGACAGAAATTTGACGAACTGACTTGTTGGAAAGGTGGAACCCTATGATGGTGCCACGTTGAAAGTCACTGAACTCTTCTGTAAGGCCATTCTACTGCCAATGTTTGTCTAAATCAAATCCAATTGTATTGGTCACATACACATATTTAGCAGATGTTATTGCGGATGTAGCAAAATGCTTGTCTATGGAGATTGCATGTCTGTGTGAGCGATTTTATACACCTGTCAGCAACGGGTGTGGCTGAAATAGCCGAATCCACAAATCCACAAACTTTTCTATATATAGTGTATAAGCCAGGCTGAGAGATGTTTTGGGAACAATGCTTAATAATGAAATATCTAAGTTCAAGATATTTATTGTACCACTGTTTGAAAGTATAAATGTCAGTGTTTCCTTTTCATTCATCTAGCCTGGGAACAAGTCTGATTAGCTAACACATTCCACTCCTTGTACTTTGTGTCATGTGCCAAAGAGCATGACAGGAGTGGCAAGGATGGGAATGATAGCTAAACAGACTGGTATACATGCAGGCTATCATTCATCTGCTCCTTTATTTGAATTGTTGCCAAAGCATTGTTTACTGATATTCCCCTGGGATCCCAAATCCGGGTACCACAGTCAGCTGTGCGTGTAAGTGTGTAAAGGTACATAAGGGTGATCCTGTGTGCTTGGGTTGGGCTGGATTTGGGAGGGGGAGGTAAAGGAGTTTGGTTATGGGTAGGCATACTGAATTATGGGTAGGAACCATGAATTCTGCTCTGTTTATTACATTTTACATTTACAATTTAGTCATTTAGCAGACGCTCTTATCCAGAGCGACTTACAGTTAGTGAGTGCATACATTATTTATTTTTTTCATACTGGAATCGAACCCACAACCCTGGCGTTGCAAACACCATGCTCTACCAACTGAGCTACATCCCTGCCGGCCATTCCCTCCCCTACCCTGGACGACGCTGGGCCAATTGTGTGCCGCCCCATAGGTCTCCCGGTCGCGGCCGGCTACGACAGAGCCAGAGCTTGAAAACCCCAAAATGTCGCTGAGTTAAAGCAGTTTTGCATGGAAGAGTGGGCTAAAATTCCTCCACAGCGGCATGAGAGACTGATCAACTGCAGGAAGCGTTTGGTTGGAGTCATTGCAGCTAAAGGTAGGTCTGTCGATGGAATTGGAATGTGGAGATTTTATGACATATGGGGGGGGGGAATTCCAGTGCCTGGGTACATGAAAGCAGAGGAGGTTGGACTTCTTGTAAATGCTAGAAAGCGAAAGTGAAATTTACTGATGTTGACAAACAAAGCCTGCCTCCCTTAGTCATATCTCATAGTCCGTCCTGTGTGTATGAGTCAGTAACAGAGAGAGAGACAGAGACTAAGAACAACACAATGGAGGACGAGAAGAGCTATGACCCCGGAGACAGGACACTCAAGTTTGTCAAACGACAGGACGACATTAGTAAGGTTTCTTTATGCCTCTCTTATACTAAAAAGGCAATGCTTAGAAAAATATATTAACTGTATAGTCAACAGTGTCAATAGTATCTTCAAAGTACCTCATGTAAAGGCATTAGGAACATATCATCCCTCATGTTTATTATTTTTTAATTAAATGTAATGAAATGTAATTAATCATCTGAAATGGAATGTTGAAAGGAACATAATCACATACTTTATAAGGTTGGTCTCTGTGTTGTAAATAATTTGGCAGCATTCATTGAAACTGGATTCCAATTATAGTGAGGGAAAAAAGTATTTGATCCCCTGCTGATTTTGTACGTTTGCCCACTGTCAAAGACATGATCAGTCTATAATTTTAATGGTAGGTTTATTTTAACAGTGAGAGACAGAATAACAACAAAAAAATCCAGAAAGGCGCACGTCAAAAATGTTATAAATTGATTTGCATTTTAATGATGGAAATAAGTATTTGACCCCTCTGCAAAACAAGACTTAGTACTTGGTGGCAAAACCCTTGTTGACAATCACAGAGGTCAGACGTCTCTTGTAGTTGGCCACCAGGTTTGCACACATCTCAGGAGGGATTTTGTTCCACTCCTCTTTGCAGATCTTCTCCAAGTCATTAAGGTTTCGAGGCTGACGTTTGACGACTCGAAACTTCAGCTCCCTCCACAGATTTTCTATGGGATTAAGGTCTGGAGACTGGCTAGGCCACTCCAGGACCTTAATGTGCTTCTTCTTGAGCCACTCCTTTGTTGCCTTGGCCATGTGTTTTGGGTCATTGTCATGCTGGAATAACCATCCACGACCCATTTTCAATGCCCTGGCTGAGGGAAGGAGGTTCTCACCTAAGATTTGACGGTACATGGCCCGTCCATCGTCCCTTTGATGCGGTGAAGTTGTCCTGTCCCCTTAGCAGAACCCCCCCCCCCAAAGCATAATGTTTACACCTCCATATTTGACAGTGGGGATGGTGTTCTTGGGGTCATAGGCAGCATTCCTCCTCCTCCAAACACGGCGAGTTGAGTTGATACCAAAGAGCTCGATTTTGGTCTCATCTGACCACAACACTTTCACCCAGTTCTCCTCTGAATCATTCAGATGTTCATTGGCAAACTTCAGACGGCCCTGTATATGTGCTTTCTTGAGCAGGGGGACCTTGCGGGCGCTGCAGGATTTCAGTCCTTCACGGCGTAGTGTGTTACCAATTGTTTTCTTGGTGACTATGGTCCCAGCTGCCTTGAGATCATTGACAAGATCCTCCCGTGTAGTTCTGGGCTGATTCCTCACCGTTCTCATGATCATTGCAACTCCACGAGGTGAGATCTTGCATGCAGCCCCAGGCCGAGGGAGATTTACAGTTATTTTGTGTTTCTTCCATTTGCGAATAATCGCACCAACTGTTGTCACCTTCTCACCAAGCTGCTTGGCGATGGTCTTGTAGCCCATTCCAGCCTTGTGTAGGTCTACAATCTTGTCCCTGACATCCTTGGAGAGCTCTTTGGCCTTGGTCATGGTGGAGAGTTTGGAATCTGATTGATTGACTGCTTCTGTGGACAGGTATCCTTTATACAGGTAACAAGCTGAGATTAGGAGCACTCCCTTTAAGAGTGTGCTTCTAATCTCAGCTCGTTACCTGTATAAAAGACACCTGGGAGCCAGAAATCTTTCTGATTGAGAAGGGGTCAAATACTTATTTCCCTCATTTAAAATGCAAATCAATTTATAACATTTTTGACATGCGTTTTTCTGGATTTTTTGGTTGTTATTCTGTCTCTCACTGTTCAAATAAACCTACCATTAAAATTATAGACTGATCATTTCTTTGTCAGTGGGCAAACGTACAAAATCAGCAGGGGATCAAATACTTTTTTCCCTCACTGTATGTAGGTTTGTCCTGTTCTGTCCCTGTGGCATTTGTACATCCCCATGCACCACTTGTCCAAAGGATACCTTTTTAATCACTGTTTTCGTTGTTGTTGTGTCTCAGCTCTGGATGATGATCCTGACACCTTGAGGGCAGAAATGTCCTTTGGTCACAAGGCCACCCCACAGTCACCGACCAAATGGTTTAAAAGCCTGAAGCAATTAATAGCGCCGGGGCCACACTCTGACCAGAGGCTGCATCTGCTGCAAAAATGTCCAACCGTCGCCTTACCCAAGGTACATGGGGTCACTGCCTGCCCCTCCATACGTGCCTGTCCCACCTGTGGCGCACTATTGGAGCATGACAAGACCGCTTGTAAGAATTTACTCTGCCTTACTTGTGTGCCTTAAACTCAAATCTGAGTGCATGAAGACCAGCTCACCCTACAGAGCCTGCTCTGCTGGTGTTGCCCCCAGGCAGACCTCTATACCCACCTGGAGTGGTATTTAAAGACTTTCTGCGTATATATTTATCACTTTCCCTCCTATGAGCTATCTGATCCAATACACTTCTCACAAGATATGTTTCCTGAGTGGTGCAGTGGTCTAAGGCACTGCATTGCAGTGCTAGCTGTGCCACTAGTGTAGCTCAGGTGGTAGAGCATGGCGTTTGCAACGCCAGGGTTGTGAGTTCGATTCCCATGGGGGCCCAGTATGAAAAAATTAAAATATATAATGTATGCACTCACTAACTGTAAGTCGCTCTGGATAAGAGCGTCTGCTGAATGACAAAAATGTAAAATGTAAGATAACAATAAAGGGAGTGCTCCTAATCTCAGCGTGTTACCTGTATAAAAGACACCTGTCCACAGAAGCAATCAATCAATCACATTCCAAACTCTCCACCATGGCCAATCAACAAACATCTATTCAAGATATTTTAGAAATGTATTATTAAGAATAATTAATGAGGTAATTGTATAAGTGGCATAATATTATTTTCGTATGATCTTTATTATCATATTGTTACTTTACTTTAATCGACGTCCTACTGCTAATGTCCATCTAAGTCCATCTTAGTCTATTGATGTAATACAAAAGAAATAACAATTATATCTTATATTAAATGATTTGTTTATGTCCGAGTATTTGTTAACATTGTACAATGAATATGAATTATAGACCAACTTTGCATTCATACAAGGAAACAGAAGTACCTGTGTAACCCTCCGGGCAGATTGGCATGCTATGATAAAGTTCATGATGCTACCATACCACGCCTGGTTTATAGAGGCCTGGTCTTCACATAGAGATAGATAGAGGACTCTAGTGCCCAAAAGCTTGTTTTAGCATGAGAAGTGCCATTGAGGACTTTTACCATTTATAAGTAGTCAACTGGGTGGGACTTCTTATGGGTTAAGGAAGGATCAGATGATTCCACCCGGGTCATCAGGAGGGATCAGCCAATTAATTATATTCGTCAGCAAACATTCCATAACTGCAGGTGGCAGTAAATCACCAACCTGGGCTTTATACCTACACACTCAAGGTGGCAGTATGCACCCTTTCAGTTTGTTTACCAACTCATAGAAGTAGTAGAATAAGAAAATGGACTACCTCAAAATGGAGATGGCCTCAATGGAGCTGCCATGCTCTCACAGACGCTGTAATGGGTCAAATACAATGATGCAATGTCCATCTAAGTCTATTGGTCTTCATAAGATTACGCAAGTTCTTTACTAATGGGGCTGAAGTCAGATAAGACTGGGTACAAGGTAATCAAAACAGTTCACGTTACAAAGGATTACAAACATATTTTATTCAATATTTATATCAATGATACAATGATATTGATATATAAAGGGATAAAGTTTTGGTTTGTTCACAAATGTAGGGGCCCATTGATTGATATAGAATCAAAGCATTCTCCATCATGGCTCAGTATGAGGTAAGCATAATTTATAGCTTGTTCGTAAGATTCATTGTTACTGTAAGACATCTTAATAAAGAGTTGTGTTATTGGTGTGGCAACCAGGTAATGAGCACTATTTCTCTTTGATGTATTTTAATCTGTGTATGTTTGTAACACATGATAAATCAGAGGACAAAAGAGGATGGATGGAAAGCTAAAATAGGGCAACCTATAGGGAAGGGAGCATTCGCCAAACAGGGAAATTCCAGCTACAGCAGCATATGGCCAGGTATCAGGTGTAGTCAATCACATGATCAGATGTTACCTGTCTCAGAGATTTTTGTACAATCAGTAACTGTTTTCTCTGTAGATTGCCCTTCATGTATTTATATATTTTCAACAAGACAACAGCTTTTAATTTTATTGAGTTTTAATGTTTGTCTTCCCATTTTGTGATATATTGCAATGGTGATAGTCAAAGGAATGAGATCCCAGGTCAGTGTACCTTGGTCTCTGCACTATGTGGTCATACACCTCTAGTTGTGACACTCTGGCTCCATGGACTTTGATATTTGAGCCAGGGTTGTTCATTTTCATTTGTTTGGGTGTATTTCTATGTTGGGGTGTCTAGGTTGTTGATTTCTATGTTTGGTGATTGTGCTTGATTAGTCATATGACTCCCAATCGGAGGTAACGAGTGTCAGCTGTCGGCTCGTTATCTCTGATTGGGAGCCATATTTATACTGTGTGGTTTCTCCTTGGTTTTGTGGGTTTTTGTTCCGTTTTCGGTCTGTGTACCGTGGACTTCATTGAGTCGTCTTTTGTTTTGGATTTTGGTTACTTTGCTAAATAAAGTCATGTTTCTTGGACACGTTGCGCCTTGGTCATACTTGGACGACATAGACGACCGTGACAGAAAAACCCACCACAAAAAGACCAAGCAGCGTGTCAAGCGGCAACAGGACCTACCTACACAGGATTTATGGACTCCCATAAAGGATTCATGGACATGGGAGGAGATTCTGGATGGTGAGGGGCCTTGGGATCAACCGGGAGAATATCGCCGTCCTCGTGAAGAGCGGGAGGCAGCTAAAGCCGAGAGGCGGCGATATGAGGAGGCAGCACGGAGGCAAGGCTGGAAGCCCGAGAGTACTACCCAAAAATTTCTTGGGGGGGGGCTAGAAGGGAGTGTGGCGAAGTCAGGTAGGAAACCTGCGCCTACTCCCTGGACTGACCGTGGAGAGCGAGAGTACGGGCAGACACCGTGTTACGCAGTAGAGCGCATGGTGTCTCCTGTACGCAGGCATAGCCCGGTTCGGTACATTCCGGCTCCACGTATCGGCCGGGCTAGACTGAGCATTGAGCCAGATGTCATGAGGCCGGCCCCACGCATCCGGTCACCAGTGCGTCTCCTCGGGCCGGCTTACATGGCACCAGCCTTACGCATGGTGTCCCCGGTTCGCCTACATAGCCCGGTGCGGGTTATTCCACCTCCTTGTACTGGTCAGGCGACGGGGAGCATACAACCAGGTAAGGTTGGTCAGGCTCAGTGCTCAAGGGAGCCAGTACGCCTGCACGGTCCGGTATTTCCGGCACCACCTCCTGTCTCCAGTCCAGTACCACCAGTGCCTACACCACGCACTAAGCCTCCTGTGTGTTCCCCGAGTCCTGTGCGTCCTGTTCCTGCTTCCCGCACTAGCCCTGAGATGCGTGTCCTCAGCCCGGTACCTCCAGTTCCGGCACCACGCATCAGGCCTACGGTGCGTCCCCAGGGTCCAGCATGCCCTGTTGCTTCTCCCCGCACTAGCCCTGAGATGCGTGTCCTCAGCCCGGTACCTCCAGTTCCGGCACCACGCATCAGGCCTACGGTGCGTCCCCAGGGTCCAGCATGCCCTGTTGCTTCTCCCCGCACTAGCCCTGAGATGCGTGTCCTCAGCCCGGGACCTCCAGTTCCGGCACCACGCATCAGGCCTACGGTGCGTCCCCAGGGTCCAGCATGCCCTGTTGCTTCTCCCCGCACTAGCCCTGAGATGCGTGTCCTCAGCCCGGTACCTCCTGTTCCGGCACCACGCACCAGGCCTACGATGCGCCTCAGACAGCCAGAGTCTGCCGTCTGCCCAACGGGGCCTGAACTGTCCGTCTGCCCAACGCCGTCTGAACTGCCCGTCTGCCCAACGGGGCCTGAACTGCCCGTCTGCCCAACGGGGCCTGAACTGTCCGTCTGCCCAACGCCGTCTGAACTGCCCGTCTGCCCAACGCCGTCTGAACTGTCCGTCTGCCAAGCGCCGCAGGAACTGCCCGTCTGTACTGAGCCTGCAAAGCCGCCCGTCTGCCATGAGCCTTCAGAGCCGTCCGCCAGACCGGAGCCGCTAGAGCTCTCCGCCAGACAGGAGCAGCCAGAGCCTTCCGCCAGACAGGATCAGCCAGAGCCTTCCGCCAGACAGGATCAGCCAGAGCCTTCCGCCAGACAGGATCAGCCAGAGCCTTCCGCCAGACAGGATCAGCCAGAGCCTTCCGCCAGACAGGATCAGCCAGAGCCTTCCGCCAGACAGGATCAGCCAGAGCCTTCCGCCAGACAGGATCAGCCAGAGCCGTCCGCCAGACAGGATCAGCCAGAGCCTTCCGCCAGCCATGAGCAGCCAGATCCGTCAGCCAGCCATGAACAGCCAGATCCGTCAGCCAGCCATGAGCAGCCAGATCCGTCAGCCAGCCATGAGCAGCCAGATCCGTCAGCCAGCCATGAACAGCCAGATCCGTCAGCCAGCCATGAGCAGCCAGATCCGTCAGCCAGCCATGAGCAGCCAGATCCGTCAGCCAGCCATGAGCCGTCCAGCCAGGATCCGCCAGAGCCGTCCAGCCAGGATCCGCCAGAGCCGTCCAGCCAGGATCCGCCAGAGCCGTCCAGCCCGGATCCGCCAGCCAGCCAGGATCCGCCAGAGCCAGCCAGCCAGGATCCGCCATTCAGTCCGGAGCTGCCCCTCAGTCCGGTGCTGCCCCTTAGTCAGGTACTGTCCCTTAGCCCGGTGCTGCCCCTTATCCCGGTGCTGCCCCTTAGCCCGGTGCTGCCCCTTATCCCGGTGCTGCCCCTTAGTCCGGTGCTGCCCCTTAGTCCGGTGTTGCCCCTTAGTCCAGGTGGGGTTAGTTGGAGGGTGGTCATTGGGAGGAGGCTACTGAAGCAGGTTGTGACTGTGGTGGGGTGGGGATCACGACCGGGGCCAGAGCCGCCACCGTGGACAGACGCCCACCCAGACCCTCCCCTAGTCCTTATGTTGGTGCGCCCGGAGTTCGCACCTTTAGGGGGGGGTACTGTGACACTCTGGCTCCATGGACTTTGATATTTGAGCCAGGGTTGTTCATTTTCATTTGTTTGGGTGTATTTCTATGTTGGGGTGTCTAGGTTGTTGATTTCTATGTTTGGTGATTGTGCTTGATTAGTCATATGACTCCCAATCGGAGGTAACGAGTGTCAGCTGTCGGCTCGTTATCTCTGATTGGGAGCCATATTTATACTGTGTGGTTTCTCCTTGGTTTTGTGGGTTTTTGTTCCGTTTTCGGTCTGTGTACCGTGGACTTCATTGAGTCGTCTTTTGTTTTGGATTTTGGTTACTTTGCTAAATAAAGTCATGTTTCTTGGACACGTTGCGCCTTGGTCATACTTGGACGACATAGACGACCGTGACACTAGTCAGCCTGAGTGAACATTGATCCATAGTTAATGAAATAATGGCACTATAAAAACTGATGCACACTAGTTCTGTTCAAATCTATAAACACAACACAAACAAAACTCCAAGCAATGCCATCTTGGTGAAATTAGAAGAGAAATGCATAACAGCTCTCACACTAATCCTTTATTTGGTTCAATTCAGCAAATCATCAAGGTTCATTACTTACATGCTCTTTTTTTTTTTTACTTCATACATTACAGGATTTCCCACCAATGATTTATCCAAAATCCTATGCCATGTCCTTCAATCTGATGACTACATTCAAAGGAATATCTAATATCATCTGTGAAAAATAGAAGACAGTACAGTAGAAGACAGTACAGTTTCTGTGAGTCCTAATAGTATAGACAATGACTAAAACCAACAGGCTAAAAAAACGGACTGAAGATCCATGGTTGTTGTTGTTGAGTATGGCATTTAAAGCGTTTTTATTAAAGCTCTATAAACTCAATGTTTTAGACAGAATCATTATCATTTTTTTCATTATATTCTATGTTTTTCAGGGTCAAATGAAATTGAGAGGAAACATCTCTGATCCCTTTCTTCTTCTCCTCTTTTCCCTTTCTTTTTTCTCCTCAAAATTTTTTTATTTTTCATTTATCTTTCCTTTTTATTTACCTCTATGCTTTCGCTCCATGATGTTTTGTTTGTTTTCTCTTTTCTACTAAACTCAGCAAAAAAAGAAACGTCCTCTCACTGTCAACCGTTTATTTTCAGTAAACTTAACATGTGTAAATATTTGTATGAACATAACAAGATTCAACAACTGAGACATAAACTGAACAAGTTCCACAGACATGTGACTAACAGAAATTAAATAATGTGTCCCTGAACAAAGGGGGGGTCAAAATCAAAAGTAACAGTCAGTATCTGGTGTGGCCACCAGCTGCATTAAGTACTGCAGTGCATCTCCTCCTCATGGACTGCACCAGATTTGCCCGTTATTGCTGTGAGATGTTACCCCGCTCTTCCACCAAGGCACCTGCAAGTTCCTGAACATTTCTGGGGGGAATGGCCCTAGCCCTCACCCTCCGATCCAACAGGTCCCAGATGTGCAGGTGTAATGCTCATTCCTTCGACAATAAACGCGAATCCGACCATCACCCCTGGTGAGACAAAACCGTGACTCGTCAGTGAAGAGCACCGTCCAACAACTGTGGGTTTGTGCCCATAGGCGACGTTGTTGCCGGTGATGTCTGGTGAGGACCTGCCTTACAACAGGCCTACAGGCCCTCAGTCCAGCCTCTCTCAGTCAGCCTATTGCGGACAGTCTGAGCACTGATGGAGGGATTGTGCGTTCCTGGTGTAACTCGGGCAGTTGTTGTTGCCATCCTGTACCTGTCCCGCAGGTGTGATGTTTGGATGTACCAATCCTGTGCAGGTGTTGTTACACGTGGTATGCCACAGCGAGGACGATCAGCTGTCCATCCTGTCTCCCTGTAGCGCTGTCTTAGGCGTCTCACAGTACGGACATCGCAATTTATTGCCCTGGCCACATCTGCAGTCCTCATGCCTCCTTGCAGCATGCCTAAGGCACGTTCACGCAGATGAGCAGGGACCCTGGGCATCTTTCTTTTTGTGTTTTTCAGAGTCAGTAGAAAGGCCTCTTTAGTGTCCTAAGTTTTCCTAACTGTGACCATAATTGCCTACTGTCTGTAAGCTGTTAGTGTCTTAACGACCGTTCCACAGGTGCATGTTCATTAATGGGAAACATTGTATAAACCCTTTACAATGACTATCTGTGAAGTTATTTTGATTTTTTACGATTTATCTTTGAAAGACAGGGTCCTGAAAAAGGGACTTTTCTTTTTTTGCTGAGTTTATGTCCTCCTAACATGCTCTTCTTTTCGTCCTCTCCACTTCCTTATTTTCATGCTCACTGATCTTGTTCCCTACCTTTCCTTTTCTCCCAAAGCTGTTCACAGTGTTATGTGTTCTGATCTGTCATAGTTTTATGTGTTCTACTCTGTCATGGGTTTATGTGTTCTGCTCTGTCCTGCTAACATGTTCTTATATTTATTGTTTCCACCCTTCTTGAAGCAAAAATATGTTGTTGTCTCCTCTGGGGTGTCTGTCAGTCTGCTCTTAAACGGGTCAACAGAACTGGGAAATTTACTGAGGTCAGTTTGACTCATTGTTGTCACGTCACATTCCTCTCCTAACTCTGCCACTCCAACCTCTATTATCTTTAGCTCACCACCACCTCTCTTTGCCGTTGTATCATCCTCAGCGTCTTCTATTATTCTATCTGGTTCTGTCATTGCAGAACCATCTCCATTCCTCTTTCCCCTTACTATTATTATCCATATCTCTGTCCGTTCATCCACAACAATATCCTCCTTTCTCTTTTCCTTATCTCCCTGAGTCTGTCCACCTTCAACCTTTTCTTCCGGTTCTCCTTTTACACCAAAACCATTTCTTGTCAGACCACAACCCTTTTGTTCCTGATCCTTTCATCATTCATCTGCGTCTAATCATTGGCCACTTCACCTTCCTGTTCGGTTTGGCCAACGACATTATCATCTCCTTTCAGTTCTCTCTCTCCAGTGTTATCATCATCTTTATCAGCTGCGACATTATCCTCTCCACTCCTATCTTGTATGTTCATCTGTCTAATAATTTGAACAACCTTGCCATTATCATCCTGTCTTTCCTCTGTGAACATCTTCTGTTCTCCCTACCATGTCAACTGGATTGATGGATTGATTTGATTGAACTTTTCTCTCTTCTTCTTCTCTTCTTCTGCTGGCTCCCATCTCAAAGGAACAGGAAGGAATAGAGAGCCGTGGGTTACTGAGTGAATGTTTGTGGTTGGTTCCATCGTTCATCTGATCTGGAGCATCTACTTGGAAACAGAGGGAAAATGACATAATGTCAGACATTAACATATGTTCACTATGATTTTTAAAGAGATTAATGTTTGACTATATGGAGAAATAGAATCACATGAATGACATGGATAAAATAGGACCACATAGATAAAAATGATAGTTCACATTTATTAACTTACATTTCCTGTACATAAGCAGTTACGCACTCTGGGACCTACAGTAATTGAATAATAATTAGTTACTTGAAGGCCTTCCAAATTGGACAATTACACTTCATTAAAGCTAGAATCATTAAGCTCATGAGACATTTATAAGTTATATTATTCAATAATCAATGGGTATTTAAAAAATGGATGTAGCAACTAAGGATTCTAGTTTAAACAAACACAAGTTTTCAAATAAAACACACCGACATCTTCTTAAAGTGACATTTATACTTACCTAAAACACATCTTGCTCAAATGGTTTTGAATTGAGCTGTAAGAGAGGGAGCAGTAATGCAGTCAACTATAACTAGGGATGGTATATGGATATTGAGGGAGTAGCGTGGTTTTTGTGGTAGTATATCCTAGATTTAAAAAAGTTAAGTATCCCTTACCTGACTGACACAGGTGTCATCCAACATATACCAGTTGTGATCCTCATAGGACTGGATTACAGCAATGTAATGTCCACCTCTTAGACTCCCCACATGGTCCACAAATGCATAGAGTTCACAGTTACAGTTCTTCTCAAAGTTCTGATAAATCAAAAGGTCCACCATGAACAGGCAAATCACTGAGCTTTTTCAGATAGGGCCCAATGTAGGGGTAAGGTACAGAGGAGGAGGAGGGCTATAAAGGAACATACAATGCTAATGTTCTCTCTTTTTAAAAGGCAATCAACTTAAGTGCCTAAGTTATACAACTTAATGAGAAAAAAAGTTGTATAGAATAATAACCTGTTTAAGAACTAAAGTTTGGTAGTTACCATTGTCTGTAACGTGCGAGGCACCTCAACAAAACTCTTTTTTTTTTTTTTACATATGACATCATGTGGTAGTCAAACTCAAACCTCTTGAGGAGCAGAGTCAGAATCTCTGGGGGATGTTCCATCTTACTTACCTGGAGACACAAAACACACTATTATTACACCACTAGACCCAGTAACACAGTATTTTTCAAAGTGTTATCTTTTTGAGATACTTTTGATACAATTAATGGTTTAGGAGATCCATTGAGTATTCTAAATATCATAACTCACAATGATTGCATCTGTTTTGTCACCACTGACAGTTGAAGGCTTGAAAAAATTATCATAACCATCTCTGAAAAATAAAATAAAATGGTATCTTCCACCTCCAACATACAGTGTTGTTTGCCTCTACCAATTTGTCACATCATAGAAAATTATGGTATCATTATCAATGAGATACAATGTTATTTGTTTTTTTCACAAATTCCAATATACAGTAAATACTTTCCCACTGAATGAATATGCTGTTATTTAATTCCATAAGACAAATTGCATACTATATGGCATTTGAAGGATTTGGTATGCAGAACATTTTGGAGTTACCATAATAGGTGAAGCAGGCTATATTCCCTACCACACTGTAGTTGTTGTTATCTTCCATTGACAGTGGCAGATTCCAAAACGGAACAACTTCATCACTGTTCACATGACGTTTAGAACAGGTGGCAATGTGCCTCAAATGTCCTTTGAAGATCTGAAAACAAACTTTTGTCAGTCTTGTAGATTTCATAACTTCTACATACTGAATTGCATGTAAAACATTTGTTAATTGATGCAGTAGGTCTACCGTAGACACATTAGGATTGGCCATGCTTAAAATCTTCTCAAAATATTCAGCAGCATCACGTTGCTCGTAAACTACATTGGCGGCAACAAAAAAAAATCAATGCACCCAATGATTCAATGATTCAATGCCCAGTTTCATTGTGACATCTTTAGTGTGAACTTGTTTTTTCTTTAAAGTCTCAAACAAACTGTTCAGCTGAAGACCATTAGTCTTCTGTTCAATATTCTGGGAGAGGGAGGAGGGGAGGGAGTTGAGAGAGACAGAGATGGGGAGAGAAAGGGAGTGAGAGGGAGAGAGTTAAAGAGAAGGAGGATAAATGAGAGAGAAGGGTGAAGAGAGAAGTGAGGGAAGTAAAAGAAAGGAGATATGGGTAGAGAGGGGGAGATATAAAGAGAGAGAGAGAGAGAGAGAGAGAGGTAGAGCACAATATAAGACCACAGAAACATGTTGGGAGAGACTCTTAGATTAGTATTTCAAGTGTGTCTGCAGGATTCTGATCACTGATTGGCTGTAGATCCTCTCCTGACCTGTCTCACCTGTGTTGGTCACCTGACCCTGGGGGGAGAAGCCCAACACAACAACACAGCACTGACTCAGCTACACAACACAATAAAATAACTGTAATGAAAATCAAATAAACCTACTGTCCCACGGCCAAATAAATAAGCCTCATGCCATAGCCTCATAATAATGTATAACACATGTTATAACACAGGATAACACAAGCAAGGTTACTGATGTTGGGAGGATTCATGTACCATCTCTCACACACGCACACACACACACACACTGGCACTCCACTCTAGCCATTACCACGAGCCCGTCCTCCCCAATTAAGGTGCCACCAACCTCCTGTGGACTATGGTAGTCGAAACGTGTTGCAGTTGTACGTCCTGATGTACTATGTTGACTGCTCCTATATGTATTCTTTTGTAAATATATTCTGCTAATAGTTCACTAAAGTGTATTGCAACGTGCTGGCCGCCTACTCGTCTTCTTTCTTGGATTACTCTCCATTTAGGGGCCTATCTTCCCACTGCCCTCATCTACCCGGCAAATCAAGACTACAATTTTAAAGAAAAATTACAAACTTTAGGAGCCTTTTTAATCCTCGAATACACAAGTTTGCATTTCCTGCTTTGCAGAAAAATTCCTGCAACAACAGGATGGTCAAATTAAGATACTGCATCTGTATCATTCATCATAGATGGTTAAATAGAGCCAGCATTATTTTCAAAATCATAATATAATATATAACATAATATATAATCAAATTGTTTATAAAAATACATTTCATAATGAGATCATTTGACTCTTATTGTAGGCTCTCTTGTAGGCCGATACTGACAGATGTTTACTTTAGTTTCATTAGTTCTCTCTTCCACCTAATGTAAAACCACAGTGTTGCTGTGTCCACTCCTTTTACAGAAAGGAGGAAGTTGAGTCAAGATAAACATGACATCAGATGCTCTTTTACTCTGTCTTTAAGGATCTGTAGATTTCTAATTCTGACAAAGCTCCGTTTGTGTCACAGCCACAGGAACTGTAGGGTTCCGCAGGAAACGTTGGTGTCTTCAGTCACTTACCAGCGGCTCAGAATGGAGAACACTTCACTTTATATGCTGCTCTGTGAGTATTACATTATGATGAATGTATTTATCTGTATTTATGAATGTTGTTAGCTAACTATTTCCTTTATTGGACAAGACATTTTTTAATTTATAGAATATCAAGTAAGTCATAAATGCACAATAAATGTGGCAACAGATGATGACGTTGTTTGGTTATACTGTGTTTACCCTTTCTAGAGCATTTACATTGACATTTTAGTCATTTAGCAGACGCTCTTATCCAGAGTGACTTACAGTTAATGCATTCATCTTGAGATAGCTAGATGGGACAACCACATATCACAGTACATTTTTCCTCAATAAAGTAACTATCAGCTATAGTCAGAGCTAGTAAGAGGGGAGAAAGTTAAGTGAGTGTTGGAGTTGTTGGTTATTGCAGCTTTTAATCAAGTTGTATATGAGTCTAAGAAACATTAGGAATCTGTAGTTTTATACCAGATAGAGTTGAAGTCGGACGTTAACATACACTTAGCCAAATACATTTAAACTCAGTTTTTTCCAATTCCTGACTTTTAATCCTAGTAAAAATTCCCTGTCTTAGGACAGTTAGGATCACAACTTTATTTTAAGAATGTGAAATGTCCGAATAATAGTAAAGAGAATGATTTATTTCAGCTTTTATTTCTTTCATCACATTACCAGTGGGTCAGAAGTTTACATACACTCAATTAGTATTTGGTAGCATTGCCTATAAATTGTTTAACTTGGGTCAAATGTTTTGGGTAGCCTTCCACAAGCTTCCCACAATAAGTTGGGTGAATTTTGGCCCATTCCTCCTGACAGAGCTGGTGTAACTGTGTCAGGTTTGTAGGCCTCCTTGCTCGCACACGCTTTTTCAGTTCTGCCCACAAATGTTCTATAGGATTGAGGTCAGGGCTTTGTGATGGCCACTCCAATACCTTGACTTTGTTGTCCTTAAGCCATTTTGCCACAACTTTGGAAGTATGCTTGGGGCCATTGTCCATTTGGAAGACCCATTTGTGACCAAGCTTTAAAATTCCTGACTGATGTCTTGAGATGTTGCTTCAATATATCCACATAATTGTCCTTCCTCATGATGCCATCTATTTTGTGAAGTGCACCAGTCCCTCCTGCAGCAAAGCACCCCCACAGCATGATGCTGTCACCCCCGTGTTTCACGGTTGGGATGGTGTTCTTCGTCTTGCAAGCATCCCCCTTTTTCCTCCAAACATAACGATGGTCATTATGGCCAAACAGTTATATTTTTGATTCATCAGACCAGAGGACAATTTGTATGTAACCAATAAAATTTGATTTGACATTCTAGACGATTCTGTGCTTCCAACTTTGTGGCAACAGTTTGGGGAAGGCCATTTCCTGTCTCAGCATTGCAATGCCCCCATGCACAAAAGGAGGTCCATACAGAAATGGTTTGTCGAGATCGGTGTGGAAGAACTTGACTGGCCTGCACAGAGCCCTGACCTCAAACCCATCGAACACCTTTGGTATGAATTGGAACGCCGACTGCTAGCCAGGCCTAATCGCCCAACATCAGTGCCTGACCTCACTAATGCTCTTGTGGCTGAATGGAAGCAAGTTCCTGCAGCAATATTCCAACATCTAGTGGAAAGCCTTCCCAGAAGAGTGGAGGCTGTTATATCAGCAAAGGGGGGGACCAACTCTTTTGGTCATGTAGTGTATTTTAAACTGCTCTTCTAGCTCAATTACTGTTCTCAGTCTCTCAATGTCACATATTCAGTTCTCTCTATCTTTCTCCCTCTCTATCACTCTCTTTCTCCATCTCTCTATGTATCTCTCTATCCCTCTCTCTTTCTGTGTTTCAGTGTTGAGTGCATTATTCTTCTGTGGACACAATCAAGGTGAGTAAATAATCTGAATGTATTTTTCTGCATTTCATCACTCTAACCCGATACAACCAGACACGGTTCAAATTAACAGTAAGTAAAGTCTGAAATCTTTCCAGGATTCCTCCATTTTTTCATTCTCATTTCATGTAATAATTGAAGAAATATGGTGCATTTGTTTAATATTTTTATGTTTCCACAGCTCTGCCCGTGGCCACATTGAGAATCTCTCCTCAGGGTCCGCTCTACTCTGGAGAGACAGTCACTCTGCAGTGTGACATACTAAGCTACACAGACTGGATGTACCTCTGGTACAGAAACAACCAACAGCTTCACAGTCAGACCAGTGAAACCATCACCATCTCTCTCCCTGACCAGGCTGGTCAGTACAGATGTGAGGGGACGAGAACAGGTCTGCCCCAGAGGTCACAACCCAGTGTTTCTCTTTCCATCAGTGTCACTGGTGAGTTCACTATTGATGCTTCATCACTAACTGGACCTTCCTAATTCTGAGAATAAACTTTTATTTGCTTTTTTAATTTTGAAATTGATAATGTTTTCCGTTTAGGTAATATGTCTAATCTGTAATATGTATCCTCAGCTTTAATAGTAACTGTATTACCTACAGAAGTCAGATCATACTTTGGAAAGATTGGTGCACAACTGCATTTGTCTTCATTTAACTGTTTCCACAGCTCTGCCCTTGGCCACATTGAGCATCTCTCCTCAGGGACCCCTCTACTCTGGAGAGACAGTCACTCTGCAGTGTGACATACCACTGTACACAGATTGGACGTACCTTTGGTCCAGAGACAACCAACATCTTTCCAGTCAGTCCAGTGAAACCATCACCATCTTTCTTCCCGACCAGGCTGGTCAGTACCTGTGTAAGGGGACGAGGAGAGATCGGCCCCAGCAGTCTCAACTCAGCGGAACCGTTCTCATCAGATTCACTGGTGAGCTTGAGACTGATTACATACTGGTGTAGGATCTTAATTTGATCACCCTGTTGTGAGCGAATTGTCCTGCGCCGCAGGAAAAATGTAGTGTATTTGAGGTTTAAATGGTTTCAAGAATGTGTAATTTCCACTTTGAAATTTCAGGCTTGATTTGCTCTAACGAAAAATACCTCAACCCCTACAACAATGTCCATGAATTATTATCCACATAATAATTCACATTTCCTGTTGATGCAGGATCAATTTCCTGCTGTAAGAAACTGGTTAAATTTAGATCCATGTGTATACAGTTGAAGTCGGAAGTTTGAGGGTAGAAGGATTACTGTTATACTATTCCAGGTATTCCTTAAAGAGGTAGGGTTTCAAGTGTCTCCAGAAGGTGGTCAGTGACTCCGCTGTCCTGGCGTCGTGGGAGAGCTTGTTCCACCATTGGGGTGCCAGAGCAGCGAATAGTTTTGACTGGGCTGAGCGGGAACTGTGCTTCCGTAGAGGTAGGGGGGCTAGAAGGCCAGAGGTGGATGAACGTAGTGCCCTCGTTTGGGTGTAGAGTCTGATCAGAGCCTGAAGGTAATGAGGTGCCGTTCCCCTCACAGCTCTGTAGGCAAGCACCATGGTTTTGTAGTAGATGCGAGCTTCAACTGGAAGCCAGTGGAGTGTGCGGAGGAGCGGGGTGACTTGCCTTCCACAAGCTTCCCACAATAAGTTGGGTGAATTTTGGCCCATTCCTCCTTACAGAGCTGGTGTATGTGAGTCAGGTTGTAATACTCCTTGCTCGCACACGCTTTTTCAGTTCTGCCCACAAATGTTCTATCGGATATAGGTCAGGGCTTTGTGATGGCCGCTCCCATACCTTTACTTTGTTGTCCTTAAGCCATTTTACCACAACTTTGGAAGTATGCTTGGGGTCATTGTCCATTTGGAAGACCCATTTGCGACCAAGCTTTAAATTTCTTGACTGATGTCTTGAGATGTTGCTTCAATATATCCACAATTAATAATTGTCCTTCCTCATGATGCCATCTATTTTGTGAAGTGCACCAATCCCTCCTGCAGCAAAGCACCCCCACAGCATGATGCTGCCACCCCTGTGCTTCACGGTTGGGATGGTGTTCTTCAGCTTGCAAGTCTCTCTTTTTCCTCCAAACATAACAATGGTCATTATGGCCAACAGTTTATTTTTGTTTCATCAGACCAGAGGACATTTCTCAAAAAAGTATGATATTTGTCCCCATGTGCAGTTGTAAACCATAGTCTGGCTTTTTTATGGCGGTTTTGGAGCAGTGGCTTCTTCCTTGCTGAGCGGCCTTTCAGGTTATGTCGATAGAGGACTTGTTTTACTGTGGATATAGATACTTTTGTACCTGTTTCCTCCGGCATCTTCACAAGGTCCTTTGCTGTTGTTCTGGGATTGATTTGCACTTTTCGCACCAAAATACGTTCATCTCTAGGAGACAGAATGCTAACTCCTTCCTGAGCGGTATGAAGGCTGCGTGGTCCCATGGTGTTTATACTTGCGTACTATTGTTTGTACAGATGAATGTGGTACCTTCAGGCGTTTGGAAATTGCTCCCAAGGATGAACCAGACTTGTGGAGGTCTACAATTTTTTTTTGAGGTCTTGGCTGATTTCTTTTGATTTTCCCATGATGTCAAGCAAAGAGGCACAGAGTTTGAAGGTAGGCCTTGAAATACATCCACAGGTACACCTCCAATTGACTCAAATGATGTCAATTAGCCTATCAGACGCTTCTAAAGCCATGACATACTTTTCTGGAATTTTCCAAGCTGTTTAAAGGCACAGTCAACTTAGTGTATGTAAACTTCTGACACACTGGAATTGTGATACAGTGAATTATAAGGGAAATAATCTGTCTATAAACAATTTTTGGAAAAATTACTTGTGTCATGCACAAAGTAGATGTCCTAACCGACTTGCCAAAACTATAGTTTGTTAACAAGAAATTTGTGGAGTGGTTGAAAAACGAGTTTTAATGACTCCAACCTAAGTGTATGTAAACTTCCGACTTCAACTGTTTGTACACCAGTGGTGGTCGGTGCCATTTAAGATGAGGGAGGATAATCTTTTTTTTTTACGAACATGGCCTTATTTCTATTACAGCATATTGGATGACTGTCATTCATATTCCACTCACCCAGCTCAATGTAACATTGATAGGTTTAGGCTACTACGTGATACTCTAATTTACCCTGTACCCATCATGAGGTTGGTACAACCTAGCCTATGAATTAAAGTTTACAACGAAGGTGCACAGTTCGAGAGAACTTCGAGTAATCAAGGTGACAGACAGTGACACATTCAATACTGCCTAGCACACGCTTGCCTGCATCTAGCTGATGTAGGGTGTAATTATTAGTCCAACAGTTGCAAACAAGAGCTGCTATTGGACAAATTCAGGTATGTTTTTCCCAGTTTTGTTATGTTCAGGAAGCGTTTTTCTACAGATTCGGTGCAATGAATACACCCTTAATCACATGCAAAAACAGTTCACATTCATAGCAGCCACATACAAACAGCTTGTTGTATATATAATTCCTTCTCGCATCTATCTACGCACTCTCCTCCTCTCACCTTTTCCCTTCGCTTATGGACTTCAGTGCAAAACACATCAGCTGTCTGTGATGAGGCGATAAACACCTTTCCAAGCCAAACCTTCATATCATGACCGCTAACCGCTACACACAGCCTACATCATGCAGTACAGTGTACAGTCAGCAGCAAGCAGTTTAGCAATTACACCGGCGGGTCCCGTTTGCAATAAATGAATAAAACCAAAAGCTTACCTTAACTTGGAATAGTTCCAGTGTTGGATAGCCATAGCCAGCTAGCTAACATATCATCCCTATCTGTTTGAGCTGGGTGTTTGAGTAGGCTTAACTAGCTAGCTGCATTCGATGCTAGCTAAGTAAGTGAAAAATATATATACTATGAAATATATATATTGAACAAAAATATAAATGCAACATGCGACAATTTCAAAGATTTTACTGAGTTACTGTTCATATGAGGAAATCAGTCATTTGAAATCAATTCATTAGGCCCTAATCTATGGATTTCACATGACTGGGAATTCATAAATGCATCTGTCTGTCACATATATCTTAAAATAAAAATGGGCCTCTCAATTGGCCTCAGGATCTTGTCACGGTATCTCTGCGCATTCAAATTGCCATCGATAAAATCCAATTGTGTTCATTGTCAGTAGCTTATGTCTGACCATACCATAACCCCACCGCTACCATGGGGCACTCTGTTCACAACGTTGACATCAGCAAACCACTCACCCACATGACGCCATACACGTGGTCTTCCGTTGTGAGGCCGGTTGGAAATACTGCCAGATTCTCTAAAATGATGTTGGAGGTGGCTTATGGTAGAGAAATGAACATTCAATTCTCTCTCAACAGCTGTGGTGGACATTCCTGCAGTCAGCATGCCAATTGCACGCTCCCTCAAAACTTGAGACATCTGTGGCATTGTGTTGTGTGACGAAATTGCACATTTTAGAGTGGCAACTGTGTAATGATCATGCTGTTTAATCAGCTTCTTGATATGCCACACCTGTCAGGTGGATGGATTTTCTTGGCAAAGGAGAAATGCTCACTAACAGGGATGTAAACAAATTTGTGCACAACATTTAAGAGAAATAAGCTTTTTTTGTGTATGGAAAATTTCGGGGATATTTTATTTCAGCTCATGAAACATGGGAGCAACACTTTACATGTTGCGTTAATATTTTTGTTCAGTGTAGCTCTCGCTCGCTCTTCTCCATAACTTTGGAATACATTTATTTGTTCAAAACTGTTCAACTATTGTCTTTCTCTCTCTTTGAGTCAACTACTCACCACATTTTATGCACTGCAGTGCTAGCTAGCTGTAGCTTATCCTTAGAGTACAGACCAGTACGGACAAATATGAAAATGAATGCACTCACTACTATAACTCGTTCTGGATAAGAGCGTCTGCAAAATAACTTAAATGTAAAAAAATGTAAATGTAAGTACTAGATTCATTTTCTGATCCTTTGATTTGGTGGAGAACATGTCAGTTCATGCTGCAAGAGCAAGAGCTCTGCTAGTTTGAAGGACATCCTATGGATGTTGTCATAATTATTTTGTAAGTCTATGGAAGGGGGTGAGAACCATGAGCCTCCTAGGTTTTGTGTTGAAGTCAATGTACCCAGAGGAGGACAGAAGCTAGCTGTCCTTCGGCTACACCATGGTGCTAACCTACAGCGTGCTGCTGAGGCTACTGTAGACCTTCATTGCAGAACAGTCTGTTTTAATCAATTCTTTGGTGTCGTGAATATATTTAGTATAGTTGTATCTAAAAAGGATAACTTTAATGTTTCCCTATTTTCATTTTTATGAAATTCACTGAGGATGGTTCTACCCTTCCTCCTATGAGGAGTCTCCACTGATGTACACCTAAAATGTACTTTTATCAAAACTCTCCAAAAGCTAAATCGTTAGAAATGTATCCACATGATGTGTATCAAATAATGTTCAAATAATCATATTCATTTTGTGCTCTTCTCTCAAAGCCCTGCCCAAAGCTGAACTGACTGTGAAGCCAAACCCTGTGTACCCTGGAGAGACAGTTACTATGACGTGTTCAGTAGGGTCTGACAGTATCTGGAGCTATCAGTGGTACAAAGACAGGAATGATAATGTAGTATCCCAGTCTGTCAGACACACTATAACAGGAGACACCCTCACCATCAGTAGTGTTGCTGAGTCTGACCAGGGTCTCTACTGGTGTCAGGGAGAGATCCAGTCCAGATCCATATCATCAATCATCAGTGATCCTGTCACCATCACTGTGAATGGTGAGTAAATGTGTTATGTGTGTCTCTTCTTAGTTATACACTGTTTATATTTAGTCATTCATGATGTATGTGTCAGTATTAATGTCTAAATCAGATTTGCTGTTTGATAGCAATAACAGATTCCTCCATTATCTCACTCTAATTTCATTTAATAATAAAACAAATATGGTGATCATACTTTGGAATTATTGGCAAACTAACTGCATTTGTCTTAATGTTTAACTGTGTTTCCACAGGTCTACCTATGGCCACAGTGAGTATCTCTCCTCAGGGTCTCCTCCACTCTGGAGAGACAGTCAGGATGCAGTGTGACATTTCAGACTACACAGACTGGGATTACCACTGGTTCAGAAATAAACAAAAACAGAGTCATGGTAAAACCATCACCACACTGTCTAACCAGGCTGGTCAGTACATATGTGTTGGGGTGAGGACAGGTCGGCCCCAGTGGTCTCAACTCAGTGTTTCCCTCCCCATCAGAGTCACTGGTGAGTTCACTATTGATACGCCATCACTAACTTGTTGTTGTTGTTGTTCTCATCGTAGTGTGTGTCAGGACACTGGAGCTTCCCACTCAATCCTATTGCAATACCAACAGATTATCAGCCCTCGACTAAACTGACTTCAGACAAAGAGGACGTATTCACAGGAGACAGTGTGACACTGACCTGTACTGTAGAGTCTACTGGATGGAAGTTTTACTGGTACAGACACAGACCAGACTCTACACCAGTAACCTCAACCTCTGGATACTCCTACACACTCAGCAGGGTCAGTGTCTCTGATGGAGGACAGTACTGGTGCAGAGCTGGGAGAGGAGACCCAGTCTACTACACCCTGTACAGTGACCCAGTCCAGTTACATGTTACTGGTGAGTTTATACTGTTTAGGATAGTGGGTTCCTATGTGGATTAATAATATGTAGTCTACTTGTTATCCATATGTTACTGAATACCTTTCATATCTTCAGGCTCTATTGTCGTGAGTATTGATGAATGTAATTTGTATTCTGATGTGTGCAACATATTCACTATGTGTTGTGTGTTGTGTCTGTGCAGAGAGACTGGTGGCTGTTCTGACCCTCCAACCCAACTGGACCCAGATATTCAGAGGAGAGACTGTCACTATGAGATGTGACATCCAGGGGGGAGGAGACTCTGACTGGAACTACAGATGGTATAAGAATAGTCAGTTAGTGATCCTCTTTAACACAAAGCCACAGTACAGAATCAGTCCTGTCTATATGTCTATCAGTGGTTCATATACCTGTGAGGGTGTAAAGGGAAACAAGTTCTCCAAGACCAGTGATGCTGTACAACTGACTGTGTCTGGTAAGTCTATTTAAGTCTATACATGTCATGATGGTTACCTAGAATATTTTTAAGATTAAAAGTTTAAAAACTGCCTTCTCCTTCATAACAGATAAACCCAAGTCTGTCCTGAGTATCTCTCCTCAGTGGATGAACCCTGGAGACTCAGTGTCTCTGAGCTGTGAAGTTGACAAGACGTCTACAGGCTGGAGGTTCTCCTGGTACAGAACTGTTCCCTACAGAGCTGGGTTACCCTCCCTATTGGACAAGTCCTACTCTGTAGAGCCCCTATCTGACAGTAGTACTGGAACTACAGAGAGCTTCTACACCCTGAGTCCTGCTGGTCCTAATCACACAGTAGGATATGTGTGTAGAGCTGGGAGAGGAGACCCAGTCTATGACACACTCTACAGTGAATCTCAGTTTCTCTGGTCAGGAGGTAACTAACTGCATTGAAACGGCATCGAATAATATTTAAGTCACCCTCATGTGTATGATATATATTATTTTACTATAGGTTTGACTCTGTCTCCCTTTGTTTCAGATCTGCAGCCTTCAGTGTCTCTCAGAATAAGTCCTAACACAACTCAACACTTTACGTCAAAGTCTCTCTCACTGAGCTGTGAGGAGAAGGGGAACTCTACTGGATGGAGACTGATGAAATACACAGAGATAGGTGTAGAGTCAGGGTGTGTCTCTAACTGGGGATTAATAGCAGGGACCACATGTACCATCAGCTACACGTACAAAGGGGACAGTGGAGTGTACTGGTGTGAGTCTGGATCAGGAGAGTACAGTAATGCTGTCAACATCACAGTGGATGGTATGTCTGTTGTACGACATTCACACACAAAAAACAACAACATTTTAATGTTTGACAGGATGTTCAACTCTGTAATGAATTGCATCTCTTATAAAATACAAGTTCATAATATTTTGAGGGTATGCAGTATGCAGATTTACAGTATTAGTTATATATTATGTTACACAGATGGTGATGTGATCCTGGAGAGCCCTGTCCATCCCGTGACTGAAGGAGACTCTGTGACTCTGCGCTGCAAATACTGGACAACTAGCTCAAACATCAAGGCTGATTTCTACAAAGATGGAGTACTCATCAAGAATGAGACAACAGGAGAGATGACCATCCCTGCAGTATCCAAGTCAGATGAAGGATTCTACAAATGCAAATACCCTGACAAGGGAGAATCACCAAAGAGCTGGATGACAGTGAGAGGTGAGAAAACGATTATGATCTCAAGTTACCTTTTCATCATCTACGTGATAAACATGTGATTTTAGTGTTGATGTTAACATACATTTGGATTTGTACTTCCATAGAAAATATGATATGTCAACTAAATTATCAAAAGATACAGACCGGTCTATACTCCTATATTACCTCTCAGAGTCTGATGGTGTTGTGTTGTTCTCTCTCCAGTCTCTCCAGTCATAGCTCCTGGATCCTCTACATCAGTCCTAGTAGGAGTGGTTGTGGGTCTGGTTGTTGCTGGTGTTCTACTGGTCATTCTCCTGGTCCTGATGTGGAGATTTAAAAACTCCAAAGGTAAGATTATTATTATTACTAATTTAACTTTTCATTTCATGTTTAGTTAGAAATATTTCAAATTACCATACTTTAAAACAGACATTACCCGATATTATAGTATGCATTTCTCGTTACAGGTTCCTGTTTTAACAGAATATTATTGTGAGTACACCGGTCTCTCAACTATGTTAATTCAGTAAGATATCATCTTAGTTCTTCATGAGTATATCTGTCCCTCTAGGCCCCCCCAGCCCCAGAGCACCAACCAGGACCCCCAACAGGACCAAGGATCTACCCAGGGTCAGGCTCCTGATACTGGGTATACACATCAGCAGCATGGTCAGTCTCTCAGCCCAGACCTCTACCACTCTCCTCTCTCTGTAACCTCATACACTGACTCATCAACATCCACTTTATATAACAACATGTTACTGTACTCTCTGTCCCTAGGGAAGCTGAGGGATAACCAACGTAACGAACCTTTCTCTCTCTTCATTGACCAACAGGTGGTGCTAACATCTACGATACGATCAATTCCTCAGACAACAATGATAATGGTACTATACACTGTATGTTATGTTTAGTATGAATACAGTAGAGTTACTGCTGCTGTTCTTCATGTTTTTAATATAATATTTAATATGACTAACACACTAAGACTAAGGGCTCTATTCAGTCCGTATCACGGAAGTTCAGCGTTACAGCGTGATTTAAATTTAAAGGCAATGTTCCCACGTTAGCGGAGACTGCATTCAAGGTAAACGCTGCATATGTCAGCTCAATCGGAAATTACCTTTACCTCTATCGCGCAATTTGTAACCGTTCAGCAATACAGATTGAATAGAGCCCTAAGTAGAGATATTAGTGTAGTACCTGTATGTTTCAGATGGTGCTGCTGCTGGAACAAGTCATGTGACATACGCCCAGATTCAACTCAAAAAGTTGGACAAGAAAAAGAAAGGTGACTCAACTGTGACATCAATTAATAATGTGCAGTGTATCAAAGATTAGTTGAAACATACACTTGTAACAGGCAAGTAGAATTAAGCAACAGTCTCTTTGCTAAATGCAATTAGTAATCCCTTCAGATGTTAAAGTTTTAAGTTCAACAACGATAGCGTCCATCTCAGTTCTCCTCATCTCTCGAGCAGCATCACCCCTTCCAGTGTTAAAGTTCAGTAAAAACATGTACAATATATGTTTAAAAATAAAACAAAATCTACAAATTCTCTGCTATTCTTCCTCCTCCTCAGAAAAGCCAGCTGATCCAAAAGAAAATCCAGTCTACTCTGAGGTGAAGACAGGGAAAGCCACAGGTAAGACCTATTCTACAAGTTGGCAGTTAGTCACTAAATTCACAATTTGGGAGTTTGTGATGAAGAGGTAGAATATGCATTAAGCTAATTCCTTCATTTGTTGACTGGAAATGTCCATTGTCAGCAGCAGCTGGACCTGTTGATGTGACCTATGCTGAGGTTGACCTCCAAAAGAAGGTCAAAGCCAAGAAGAAGAGAGGTAAGACTAGACATCCCTCCCTCCATATTCCCCCTATCAGAACCTCACTCCTCTTTGACCCCATATTGAATAGGTGGATATTATTCTGTATATTACTGTTATATTATTCTGATGTTTATCCTCCTACAGAAACATCAACCCCACCAGAGGCAGATTCAGTCTATTCTCAACTGAAGCCAGGCACAGCGCTAGGTAAGACTAATAGCCATATGCTATTGATACTAATATGATACTTATATGTAACCCTCTCACAACAGACTTGGATAGATCAGCAAGGGAATAATGGTGAAAAGGACATCCCAGTGTATTAACTTCTATGATATTGACTCGCTAGGGGAAAAACAAGAGGCAAGGGATATTACTAATAGATAAATATAGGCTTATATTACTGTTTCCAGAATGTTCTCAGATGCAACTAAATGAATGACTCAAAGAAAACACAACACACAGAATGCAATTTAACGTGAATATATAAATATAACATTTGCAGTTACACAAGTACCACACAATCAATTACAATATAGGAATAAATATATAACCCCATGGTATAGAGAGTGCACTGTTAAAACTGAGTCACTGACACTGTTCGACCTAGCATGCTAATGTTGGCGTGCATTGGAGCTCAATGAATTTTGATAGAAACCAAAACCAAATGACTCAGCAAATGAATTGGAAACCCCAGTGTTACTCACAGTACCGTAGCATACTCCCTGAAACTATAATTCCAAGGCCAATCCCTATCTATAATCCATGACGGAAAATGCCTTGCATGAAACAGAAGAGATGTCCAGCGTCACGAAAGAAGTCCTCAGGTCTCTCGGAACAAAACAGCTCCCGATCTGGCAAGCTAAGCTACCATGGCGAAATTCTCCACACAGCAGCAGGTGAATTCAGGCAAATTCGACAGGATATCCTACAGACACCCGACAAGGTCCAAATCCCCGTCATTCGCATGAGACGGAGATATCGTGGACGTAGGTCGGGGTGCCTTGTAAGGATACGACGACGAGCGAGTAAACTGCCTCTTCCATCGATCCTATTAGCCAATGTTCAATCATTTGAAAATAAATTAGACAACCTAAGATTACGGTTATCCTACCAACGGGACATTAAAAAGTGTAATATCTTATGTTTCACCGAGTCGTGGCTGAACGACGACATGGATAACATACAGCTGGCGGGATATACACTACATCGGCAGGATAGAATGGCTGACTCCGGTAAGACAAGGGGTGGCGGACTATGTATATTTGTAAACAACAGCTGGTGCATAAAATCTAATACTAAGGAAGTCTCGAGGTTTTGCTCGCCTGAGGTAGAGTATCTCATGATAAGCTGTAGACCACACTATTTACCAAGAGAGTTTTCAACTATATTCTTCGTAGCTGTCTATTTAACCACACAAACCGATGCAGGCACTAAGAGTGCACTCAATGAGCTGTATAAGGCCATAAGTAAACAGGAAAACGCTCATCCAGAGGCAGCGCTCCTAGTGGCCGGGGACTTTAATGCAGGGAAACTTAAATCCGTTCTACCTAATTTCTACCAGCATGTTAAATGTGCAACCAGAGGGAAAAAAACTCTAGACCACCTTTACTCCACACACAGAGACGCGTACAAAGCTCTCCCTCGTCCTCCATTTGACAAATCTGACCATAACTCTATCCTCCTGATTCCTGCTTATAAGCAAAAACTAAAGCAGGAAGCACCAGTGACTCGGTTAATAAGGAAGTGGTCAGATGACGCAGATGCTAAGCTACAGGACTGTTTTGCTAGCACAGACTGGGATATGTTCAGGGATTCTTCCGATAGCATTGATCAAGAAGGTCATTCTGAGAAAGATAGCAGGAGAGTTGGCTATAGACGGCACACTCAAGAGTTTTGGAGAGAAAAGAAAAAAGGGATACTGGTCTGTAGTTGTTGACATCGGAGGGATCGAGTGTAGGTTTTTTGAGGAGGGGTGCAACTCTCGCTTTCTTGAAGATGGAAGGGACATAGCCAGCGGACAAGGATGAGTTGATGAGTGAGGTGAGGTAAGGGAGAAGGTCTCCGGAAATGGTCTGGAGAAGAGAGGAGGGGATAGGGTCAAGCAGGCAGGTTGTTGGGCGGCCGGCCGTCACAAGTCGCAAAATTTCATCTGGAGAGAGAAGGGAGAAAGAAGTCAAAGCATAGGGTAAGGCTGTGTGAGCAGGACCAGCGGTGTCATTTGACTTAATAAATGAGGATCGGATGTCGTCAACCTTCTTTTCAAAATGGTTGACGAAGTCATCCACAGAGAGGGAGGAGGGAGGGGGAGGAGGAGGAGGATTCATCAGGGAGGAGAAGGTGGCAAAGAGCTTCCTAGGGTTAGAGGCAGAGGCTTGAAATTTAGAGTGGTAGAATGTGGCTTTAGCAGAAGAAACGTAGGAAGAGAATGTAGAGAGGAGGGAGTGGAAAGATGACAGGTCCGCAGGGAGTCTAGTTTTCCTCCATTTCCGCTCGGCTGCCCGGAGCCCTCTTCTGTGAGCTCGCAATGAATCGTCAAGCCACGGAACAGGAGGGGAGGACCGAGCCGGCCAGGAGGATAGGGGACATAGAGAGTCAAAAGATTCAGAGAGGGAGGAGAGGAGGGTTGAGGAGGCAGAATCAGGAGATTGGAGGGAGAAGGATTTAGCAGAAGGAAGAGATGATAGGATGGAAGAGGAGAGAGTAGCGGGAGAGAGAGAGCAAAGGTTGCGACGGCATATTACCATCTGAGTAGGGGCAGAGTGAGTAGTGCTGGAGGAGAGCGAGAGAGAAAAGGATACGAAGTAGTGGTCAGAGACTTGGAGGGGAGTTGCAGTGAGATTAGTAGAAGAACAGCATCTAGTAAAGATGAGGTCAAGCGTATTGCCTGCCTTGTGAGTAGGGGGGACGGTGTGAGGGTGAGGTCAAAAGAGGAAAGGAGTGGAAAGAAGGAGGCAGGGAGAAATGAGTCAAAGGCAGACGTAGGGAGGTTAAAGTCACCCAGAACTGTGAGGGGTGAGCCATCCTCAGGAAAGGAACTTATCAAGGCGTCAAGCTCATTGATGAACTCTCCAAGGGAACCTGGAGGGCGATAAATGACAAGGATGTTAAGCTTGCAGGGGCTAGTGACTGTGACAGCATGGAATTCAAATGAGGAGATAGACAGATGGGTCAGGGGAAAAAGAGAGAATGTCCACTTGGGAGAGATGAGGATTCCATTGCCACCGCCGCGCTGACCAGATGCTCTCGGGGTATGCGAGAACACATGGTCAGACGAGGAAAGAGCAGTAGGAGTAGCAGTGTTTTTTGTGGTAATCCATGATTCCGTCAGCGCCAAGAAGTCGAGGGACTGGAGGTTAGCATTGGCTGAGATGAATTCTGCCTTGTTGGCCGCAGAACGTCAGTTTCAGAGGCTGCCGGAGACCTGGAACTCCACGTGGGTCGTGCGCGCAGGGACCACCAGATTAGAGTGGCAGCAGCCACGCGGTGTGAAGTGTTTGTATGGCCTGTGCAGAGAGGAGAGAACAGGGATAGACAGACACATAGTTGACAGGCTACAGAAAAAGGCTACAATAATGCAAAGGAGATCGGAATGAAATGAACTAAACATCTGGGAAAGCGAGAGAGCGGGGCCTCCCTCACTTACGCTTCACTGAAACACTCAAATATAACTCTCCCAACTTCCACTTTAGAAATTATAATTGTTGTAAACTACAGCGGTTCAATGTTTTCTAGGAATAGACTCAAACTTAGTTTATTCAGCTAGCTAACTTGGTACAGTATTCTTCCGTGAAAACCGCCCAGGGCACCGAATCCTATGACGCCATAGCCAACTAGCATGCCAGCCTTCAATAACACGGTTTAGCACCAATTACTTACCCTTAGTAGCTACTGTTAGCCAGTTAAGTGCAAAGCTAGCCACTGAATCGATTCAGCCAGTTCGCGTCTGTCCCAACGGAGAGAAAGCGTCTCCAAAAAACCTCTCCCTCAACGTGATCAAGACAAAGGAGGAGGAGGTGGCTGTAGTGGAACAGGTTGAGAGCTTCAAGTTCCTTGGTGTCCACATCACCAACAAAATATCATGGTCCAAACACACCAAGACAGTCGTGAAGAGGGAACGACAAAGCCTATTCCCCCTCAGGAGACTGAAAATATTTGGTATGGGTCCTCAGAGCCTCAAAAAGTTCTACAGCTGCACCATTGAGAGCATCCTGACTGGTTGCATCACCGCCTGGTATGGCAACTGCTCGGCCTCCGACCACAAGGAACTACAGAGGGTAATGCGTACGGCCCAGTAAATCACTGGGGCCAAGCTTCCTGCCATCCAGGACCTCTATACCAGGCGTTGTCAGAGGAAGGCCCTAAAAACTGTCAAAGACTCCAGCCACCCTAGTCATAGACTATTCTCTCTGCTACCGCACGGCAAGCGGCACCGGAGTGCCAAGTCTAGGTCCAAAAGGCTTCTTAACAGCTTCTACCCCCAAGCCATAAGACTCCTGAACAGCTAATCATGGCTACCCGGACTATTTGCAATCTCCCCCCCCCCCCCCCCCCCCCCCACACACACACCCCACCCCAACCCCCTCTTTTACGCTGCTGCTACTCTGTTTATTATTTATGCAAGGTGCCCCCGCACATTGACTCTGTACCGGTACCCACTGAATATAACCTCCATACTGTTATTTTATTTTACTGCTGCTCTTTAATTATTTTCTATTTTTATTATTATTATTATTATTATTATTATTATTATTATTATATTATTATTATTATTATTATTATTTAATATTATTATTATATATTATTACAAACTGCATTGTTGGTTAAGGACTTGTAAGTAAGCATTTCACTGTAATGTCTACACCTGTTGTATTCGGTGCATGTGGCAAATACAATTTGATTTGATTAGATTTTTAACAAGACTTTCTGTACACTTGTAACAGGTAAGTAAAATAAAAATTAAGCAACAGTCTCTTTCCGACCATCATATAATTGGCATATACATTACTCTTACTGAATTTCCACGTGGGCGAGGATATTGGAAATTTAATCAAAGCCTATTGGATGATAATTAATTTTTAACTAGGACAAAGGAATTTATAACTGACTTTTTCCAACATAACATAGGTACAGCAAATCCCCTCATTGTATGGGACACCTTTAAATGTGCCTTTAGAGGCCATGCAATTCAGTACTCATCTCGAAAACTAAAGCAATTTAGGTCAAAAGAGTTTATACTAACAAAGGAAATAGAAAGTCTAACAGAACAGATAGATGGCAATAAAAACTGTAACATAGAGGCTCAGAATAAATTAGAGGAAAAACAAAAAGAAATGGAGAAACTTATTCAAGAAAGATCAAGTGTAATATATTATAAAAATAAAGCAAACTGGATGGAATATGGGGAAAAATGCACAAAATTATTTTTTAATCTTCAACATAGGAATGCTACCAAAAATAATTTAATGAAACTGGTTACAATTGACGGAGTCACCCATGATTCACCAAATTATATTTTGAAGGAGGAAACAAAGTACTTTAAGCATATGTTTTCTTTTCAGTTGCCTCCATCTCCTCTAACTGAAGCTAATTGTAGAGATTTTTTTTCTATTGATAATGTAAAATTAAGAGCCATACAGAAAGACTCATGTGAAGGTGAAATTACAGAGGAGGAACTTCTGGATGCA
The DNA here is from genome assembly GCF_964263955.1 of Coregonus lavaretus. Lineage (NCBI taxonomy): Eukaryota > Metazoa > Chordata > Actinopteri > Salmoniformes > Salmonidae > Coregonus > Coregonus lavaretus. Next base: position 12,936,505 of record NC_140026.1, on the reverse strand, counting down.
ATTACAGACTTTAAGTCCGGGAAAACTCCAGGGTTGGATGGCATACCAGTCGAGGTATACCAAACCTTTTTTGATATACTAAGAGGACCGTTATTAGCATGTTTTAACCACTCCTATGTAAATGGTAGATTATCTGACACTCAAGAAGAAGGTCTGATCTCATTATTACTGAAACAGGATACAAGTGGAAAATATAAAGATCCAGTCCATTTAAAAAAGTGGAGGCCCCTTACACTTCAGTGTTGTGATGCAAAAATTATAGAAAATGTATAGCGCATTGAATTAAAAAGGTATTGTCGGATATTATTCATTCTAATCAGACAGGTTTTTTGCATGGAAGATACATTGGAGATAATATAAGGCAAGTATTGGAAACAATAGAACACTATGGAAAATCTGGGAAACCAGGCCTGCTATTCATAGCAGACTTCGAAAAGGCATTTGATAAAGTACGACTGGGGTTTATATATAAATACCTGGAGCATTTCAATTTTGGAGAATCTCTTATAAAATGGGTGAAAATCATGTATAGTAACCCTAGGTGTAAAATAGTAAATAATGGCTATTTCTCAGAAAGTTTTAAACTGTCAAGAGGAGTGAAACAAGGATGTCCACTATCGGCATATCTATTTATTGAGGCCATCGAGATGTTGGCTATTAAAATCAGATCCAACAATAATATCAAAGGATTAGAAATCCAGGGCTTAAAAACAAAGGTGTCATTGTACGCTGATGATTCATGTTTTCTTTTAAATCCACAACTAGAATCCCTCCACAGCCTCATAGAGGATCTAGATACATTTTCTAACCTCTCTGGATTACAACCAAATTATGAAAAATGTACTGTTTTACGTATTGGATCACTAAAAAATACAATTTTTACATTAACTGTCACGGTTTCGGCCGAGGCTGCTCCTCTTCCTTGTTCGGGCAGGCTTCGGCGGTCGTCGTCTCCGGAGTACTAGCTGCCACCGTTCTATGTTTCATGTTCATTTGGTTTTGTCTGTTCATAACACCTGTCCCTTATTTGTGTCTTAATTGTTTCCCTATTTAGTTTCGTGTGTTTGGGTCAGGTGTTATGCGTGATTGTTTTCTTGTCAGCTGTTGCTCGATATATTTGAGTCTCTCGTATGTGTTACGAGAGTTCGCACTGCGTGCGCTTTTTCTTGTTTTCTCCGCACAGTGTTTTGTGCGTAATCTGTTTGCGCCACCCGGTTGGGTTGACGTTTATTGTAGTGTCAGACTTGACTAAAGTTCTGTTAAAGTCCTCCTGGTTTCCTGCGCTTGATTCCTTCCTCATCTACACACACCACTCTGACAGAATCACGCATCATATCCATGGAATCAGCAGGAGCGACCGCGCCGACAGCCGAGATGGCTGAACGTCTTCGTGGCCAGGAGGACCGCATCAACCAGGTCTGTCATGCCCTGGAGGGGGTGATGAATACACTGCACCGATGGGAGACCAGCGGGGTTCCCACACCTCCACGAACCGAACCAGCCCCATCGGTCAGCCCTCCTGTCTCGTCTCCGGAACCTAGTGGGATTCGGCTCTCGCTCCCGAGGGCGTACGACGGCTCCACTGCCGGGTGTCAAGGGTTCCTGCTGCAGGTGGAGCTCTACCTCGCCACCGTACACCCGGCGCCCTCGGGACACGAGAGCGTCTCAGCCCTCATCTCCTGTCTCACCGGCAAGGCGTTGGAGTGGGCCAACGCCGAGTGGAGGAGAATGGACGCCGCTACCACGAACTATGCGGAGTTCTCCCGCCGCTTCCGTGCTGTGTTCGACCATCCACCAGAGGGGAAGGCGGCGGGGGAGCGTCTATTCTACCTCCGACAGGGGATGAGGAGCGCCCAGGACTTTGCCTTGGAGTTTCGGACCCTAGCGGCTGATGCAGGGTGGAATGAGCGGGCCCATATCGACCATTTCCGCTGCAGCCTCCGGGAGGACGTCCAGCGAGAGTTGGCGTGCAGGGACACGTCGTTGACTTTCGACCAGCTTGTCGACATGGCCATCCGGCTGGATACCCTGCTCGCCACCCGTGGACGTTCCGGGAGGGGGTTGCCCATTCCACTCTCCAGCACCTCCGAGCCGAGCCCTATGGAGCTCGGAGGTGCTGGCGCTAGGGAACGGAGGAGGAGGAGCCCGAGGGGACCCGGCCCTTGCACCAACTGTGGTCGTGGAGGGCAAACCGCGGCTAGGTGTTGGGGCGGGTCCTCCAGGGAGGTAGAAGGCAGGTCACGCATTGGGGGGTCCACCCAGGTGAGTAGGCGCCCTGCTTACCCAGAGCTTTCTGTCGTGCACCTAACCTTGCCTGTTTGCTTCCCACAGGTTGCACCTCGTTCCCAGCATAAGGCGCTGGTAGATTCAGGCGCAGCTGGGAATTTTATAGATCGCCAGTTCTGTATAGAGTTAGGGATTCCCCTCCTTCCTGTGGATAAGCCTTTCCCCGTCCATGCCCTAGATAGCCGTCCGTTAGGGTCTGGGTTGATTAGGGAGGTCACAGCACCCCTTCAGATGATGGCGCAGGAGGGTCATGAGGAGAGAATTCAGCTCTATCTGATTGACTCTCCTGCGTATCCGGTAGTGCTGGGTCTTCCCTGGTTGATGACTCATGACCCTATTATTAAGTGGCGAGAGAAAGCTCTTAAAGGGTGGTCTGTTCAATGTGAGGGGCGGTGTCTGGGTGTTTCCATAGGGGCGACCTCGGTGGAGAGTCCGAATCTAATGCCAGCACTGCAGATTCCCCCCGAGTATGAGGATTTGGCACTGGCGTTCAGTAAGACTCGGGCGGCGCAGCTGCCTCCTCATAGGCGGGGGGATTGTGCGATAGATCTCCAGTCAGGAGCAGCTCTCCCGCGGAGCCATGTGTATCCCTTGTCTCAAGAGGAGAGAAAGGCTATGGAGACGTACATCTCTGAGTCTCTTAGACAGGGATACATACGGCCCTCCGTTTCACCCGCTTCCTCAAGTTTCTTTTTTGTAAAGAAAAAGGATGGAGGTCTGCGCCCGTGTATTGATTACCGCGGTCTCAATCAGATCACAGTGAAGTACAGCTATCCACTTCCTCTGATTGCGACTATGACGGAGTCACTGCACGGTGCGCAGTTCTTTACAAAATTGGATCTTAGGAGCGCATATAACTTGGTGCGCATTAGAGAGGGCGATGAATGGAAGACAGCGTTTAGCACGACTTCCGGACACTACGAGTATCTAGTCATGCCATATGGGTTGATGAATGCTCCCTCAGTCTTCCAATCCTTCGTCGATGAGATTTTCCGGGACATGCAGGGACAGGGAGTAGTGGTGTACATCGACGACATTCTGGTGTATAGCCCTACCCGTGCTGAGCATGTAGCCCTGGTGCGCCGAGTATTGAGGAGACTGTTGGAGCATGACCTATATGTCAAGGCAGAGAAATGTCTGTTTTTCCAGAAGTCGGTCTCCTTTCTGGGTTACCAGTTGTCTGCGTCAGGGGTGAAGATGGAGGTAGACCGGGTGTCAGCTGTGCGTAATTGGCAGACCCCAACCACTGTGAAGGAGGTGCAACGGTTCTTGGGTTTTGCGAATTATTACCGGAGGTTTATCCGGGGTTTTGGACAGGTGGCAGCTCCCATAACGTCTCTGTTAAAGGGAGGTCCGGTGCGCTTGCGGTGGTCAGCTGAGGCGGACAGGGCTTTTGGGAGACTGAAGGACCTGTTTACCTCGGCGCCGGTGTTGGCGCATCCGGATCCCTCTTTACCGTTCCAAGTAGAGGTGGACGCGTCAGAGGCCGGGATAGGGGCCGTTCTTTCCCAGCGTTCTGGCACTCCACCTAAACTCCGTCCCTGTGCGTTTTACAGTAAGAAGCTCAGTCCGGCGGAGCGGAATTATGACGTAGGAGACAGGGAGCTGTTAGCCGTGGTACAGGCCCTAAAGGTGTGGCGGCATTGGCTCGAGGGGGCTCAACACCCTTTCCTCATTCTAACTGACCATCGTAACCTGGAGTACATCCGGGCAGCTAGGAGATTGAATCCTCGCCAGGCTCGCTGGACTATGTTTCTAGCCCGGTTTGTGTTTAAAATCACATACATCCCTGGGTCCCAGAACGGGAAGGCAGATGCTCTGTCTTGGCGATATGACACAGAGGAGAGGTCAGTTGAGTCCACGCCCATACTACCGGAGTCTTGTCTGGTTGCACCGGTGGTGTGGGAGGTTGATGGTGAGATCGAGCGGGCGTTACGCACCGACCCGAGTCCTCCACAGTGTCCTGTGGGTCGGACGTACGTTCCGCTCGAGGTACGCGATCGCCTCATTTGTTGGGCTCATACGTCCCCCTCCTCTGGCCATCCGGGTATCGGCCGGACAGTGCACTGCCTTAGCACGAAGTACTGGTGGCCAACGTTAGCTAGGGATGTGAGGATTTATGTCTCCTCCTGTTCGGTGTGTGCCCAGTGTAAGGCGCCCAGACATTTGCCCAGGGGTAAGTTACAACCCCTGCCTATTCCACAACGACCCTGGTCCCACCTCTCGGTGGATTTTGTCACCGACCTTCCCCCCTCACAGGGGAATACTACCATCCTGGTCGTTGTGGATCGGTTCTCTAAGGCCTGTCGTCTCCTTCCCATGCCGGGTCTACCCACTGCCCTACAGACCGCAGAGGCTCTGTTCACCCATGTCTTCCGGCATTACGGGGTACCCGAGGATATAGTGTCTGACCGAGGCCCCCAGTTCACCTCTACAGTGTGGAGAGCATTTATGGAACGGTTGGGGGTTTCGGTAAGCCTTACCTCGGGTTACCACCCGGAGAGTAATGGGCAGGTTGAACGGGTCAACCAGGATGTGGGCAGGTTTCTGAGGTCATACTGTCAGGGCCGGCCGGAGGAGTGGGCGAGATATGTGCCCTGGGCCGAGATGGCACAGAACTCTCTTCGCCACTCCTCCACCCAACTAACCCCTTTTCAGTGTGTATTAGGGTACCAGCCGGTTCTGGCACCATGGCATGAGAGCCAGATCGAGGCCCCCGCTGTGGATGAGTGGGTGCGGCGCTCGGAGGAGACGTGGGACGCTGCACACGTCCATCTGCAGCGTGCCATACGTCGACAGAAGACGAGCGCCGACCTACACCGCAGTGAGGGGCCAGTATACACACCTGGAGATCGAGTCTGGCTCTCAACCAGAAACCTGCCCCTCCGCCTGCCCTGCCGGAAGCTGGGTCGGCGGTTTGTGGGGCCATTTAAAGTCCTGAGGAGATTGAACGAGGTGAGTTATAGGTTAGAACTACCTGTTGATTACAAAAATATTAACCCCTCGTTCCATGTGTCTCTCCTCAGGCCGGTGGTAGCTGGTCCACTCCAGGACTTTGAGATTGAGGAGACTCCTCCGCCCCCGTTGGACATCGAGGGGGCTCCGGCGTACACCGTGAGGTCCATCCTGGATTCTAGACGCCGGATGGGGGGTCTTCAATATCTCGTGGAGTGGGAGGGGTACGGTCCGGAGGAGCGGTGCTGGGTGCCAAGGAGGGACGTATTGGACCAGTCCCTACTGACCGATTTCCATCGGGGTCATCCTGCGCGCCCTGCTCCGCGTCGTCCGGGTCGTCCCCGAGCTCCGGGTCGGCGCACGGCTGGAGCCGCGCGTCAAGGGGGGGGTACTGTCACGGTTTCGGCCGAGGCTGCTCCTCTTCCTTGTTCGGGCAGGCTTCGGCGGTCGTCGTCTCCGGAGTACTAGCTGCCACCGTTCTATGTTTCATGTTCATTTGGTTTTGTCTGTTCATAACACCTGTCCCTTATTTGTGTCTTAATTGTTTCCCTATTTAGTTTCGTGTGTTTGGGTCAGGTGTTATGCGTGATTGTTTTCTTGTCAGCTGTTGCTCGATATATTTGAGTCTCTCGTATGTGTTACGAGAGTTCGCACTGCGTGCGCTTTTTCTTGTTTTCTCCGCACAGTGTTTTGTGCGTAATCTGTTTGCGCCACCCGGTTGGGTTGACGTTTATTGTAGTGTCAGACTTGACTAAAGTTCTGTTAAAGTCCTCCTGGTTTCCTGCGCTTGATTCCTTCCTCATCTACACACACCACTCTGACATTAACATGTAGTTTACCAATAAAATGGTCTGATGGTGATGTGGATATACTCGGAATACATATCCCAAAGGAAATAAATGATCTCACTTCAATACATTTTAATTGAAAGTTAGCAAAAACAGATAAGATCTTGCTACCTTGGAAAAGTACATACCTGTCAATTTGTGGAAAAATCACCCTGATTAACTCTTTAGTATTATCCCAGTTTACCTATTTGCTTATGGTCTTGCCTACGCCTAGCGAACAGTTTTTTAAATTATATGAGAAAAAAATATTCCATTTTATTTGGAACGGCAAGCCAGACAAAATTAAATGGGCCTATTTTATATAATGAATATGAATTCGGAGGACAGAAATTATTAAATATTAAAGCATTAGACCTATCACTAAAAGCTTCAGTCATACATTTTAGTCATTTACATTTTACATTTACATTTTAGTCATTTAGCAGACGCTCTTATCCAGAGCGACTTACAGGAGCAATTAGGGTTAAGTGCCTTGCTCAAGGGCACATTAACGTCATTTAGCAGACGCTCTTAGCCAGAGCGACTCACAAATTGGTGCGTTCACCCTATAGCCAGTGGGATAACCACTTTACAATTTGGGGGGGGGGGGGGGGGGGGGGGGTTAGAAGGATTACTTTATCCTATCCCAGGTATTCCTTAAAGAGGTGGGGTTTCAAATGTCTCCGGAAGGTGGTGAGTGACTCCGCTGTCCTGGCGTCGTGAGGGAGCTTGTTCCACCATTGGGGTGCCAGAGCAGCGAACAGTTTTGACTGGGCTGAGCGGGAGCTATGCTTCCGCAGAGGAAGGGGAGCCAGCAGGCCAGAGGTGGATGAACGCAATGCCCTCGTTTGGGTGTAGGGACTGATCAGAGCCTGAAGGTACAGAGGTGCCGTTCCCCTCACTGCTCCATAGGCAAGCACCATGGTATTGTAGCGGATGCGAGCTTCAACTGGAAGCCAGTGGAGTGTGCGGAGGAGGGGGGTGACGTGAGAGAACTTGGGAAGGTTGAACACCAGACGGGCTGCGGCATTCTGGATGAGTTGTAGGGGTTTAATGGCACAGGCAGGGAGGCCAGCCAACAGCGAGTTGCAGTAGTCCAGACGGGAGATGACAAGTGCCTGGATTAGGACCTGTGCCGCTTCCTGTGTAAGGCAGGGTCGTACTCTCCGAATGTTGTAGAGCATGAACCTGCAGGAGCGGGTCACCGCCTTGATGTTGGCGGAGAACGACAGGGTGTTGTCCAGGGTCACGCCTAGGCTCTTCGCACTCTGGGAGGAGGACACAGCGGAGTTGTCAACCGTGATGGCGAGATCATGGAACGGGCAGTCCTTCCCCGGGAGGAAGAGCAGCTCCGTCTTGCCAGGGTTCAGCTTGAGGTGGTGATCCGTCATCCATACTGATATGTCTGCCAGACATGCAGAGATGCGATTCGCCACCTGGTTATCAGAAGGGGGAAAGGAGAAGATTAGTTGTGTATCGTCAGCGTAGCAATGATATGAAAGGCCATGTGAGGATATGACAGAGCCAAGTGACTTGGTGTATAGGGAGAAAAGGAGAGGGCCTAGAACTGAGCCCTGGGGGACACCAGTGGTGAGAGCACGTGGTGCGGAGACAGCTTCTCGCCACACCACTTGGTAGGAGCGACCGGTCAGGTAGGACGCAATCCAGGAGTGAGCCGCGCCGGAGATGCCCAGCTCGGAGAGGGTGGAGAGGAGGATCTGATGGTTCACAGTATCAAAGGCAGCAGACAGGTCTAGAAGGACAAGAGCAGAGGAGAGAGAGTTAGCTTTAGCAGTGCGGAGAGTCTCCGTGACACAGAGAAGAGCAGTCTCAGTTGAATGACCAGTCCTGAAACCTGATTGGTTTGGATCAAGAAGGTCATTCTGAGAGAGATAGCAAGAGAGTTGGCTAAAGACGGCACGCTCAATAGTTTTGGAAAGAAAAGAAAGAAGGGATACTGGTCTGTAGTTGTTGACATCAGTGGGGTCGAGTGTTGGTTTTTTGAGAAGGGGAGCAACTCTCGCTCTCTTGAAGACGGAAGGGACATGGCCAGCGGTCAACGATGAGTTGATCAGCGAGGTGAGGTAGGGGAGAAGGTCACCGGAGATGGTCTGGAGAAGGGAGGAGGGGATGGGGTCAAGCGGGCAGGTTGTTGGGCGGCCTGCATTCACAAGTCGCAGGATTTTATCTGGAGAGAGAGGGGAGAAAGAAGTCAAAGCATAGGGTAGGGCAGTGTGAGCAGGACCAGCAGTTTCATTAGACTTAACAAACGAGGATCGGATGTCGTCAACCTTCTTTTCAAAGTGGTTGACGAAGTCATCCACAGAGAGAGGGGGGGGGGGGGGGGGGGGGGGGGGGGGGGAGGAGGATTCAGGAGGGAGGAAAATGTGGCAAAGAGCTTCCTAGGGTTAGAGGCAGATGCTTGGAATTTAGAGTGGTAGAAGGTGGCCTTAGCAGCAGAAACAGATGAAGAAAATGTAGAGAGGAGGGAGTGAAAAGATGCCAGGTCGGCAGGGAGTTTAGTTTTCTTCCATTTCCAGAGCGACTTACAGTTAGTGAATACATATCTTTTTATACTGGCCCCCCGTGGGAATCGAACCCACAACCCTGGCGTTGCAAACGCCATGCTCTATCAACTGAGCTACATCCCTGCCGGCCTTTCCCTGCCCTACCCTGGGCCAATTGTGCGCCGCCCATGAGTCTCCCGGTCGACAGAGCTTGGATTCGAACCAGGATCTCTAGTGGCACAGTTAACACTGCGATGCAGTGCCTTAGACCACTGCGCCACTCAGGAGTTCATACAAAAGTTATACTTAAATCCGAACTGGTTCTCAAGCAAATTAGTAAGATTGTCTCACCCAATGTTCAAGAATGGCCATTTTCCCTTTATTCAGATTACAACCACTCACTTTCAGTTATTTGAAAAGGAAATCATCTCCCAAATATCACTATTTCTAAAACAAGCCATAAAAAGTTGGTTGCAATTTAAATGTAATCCTCCAGAAACGACAGAACAAATAATGCAACAAATATTGTGGTTAAACTCAAATATACTAATTGACAAAAAAACTTTTTTTTTTGACAAAATGTTTAAAAAAGGTATAATCTTCGTAAATGATATCATCGGTAGGACTGGTGGAGTTATGTCGCACATGCAGCTAACAAAAACATATGGAAATGTCTGCTCTACCCAAAATTCCAACCAAATAATTGCAGCCTTACCGCAAAAATGGAAGAGGAAAGTAGAAGGGGGAGAAAGTAAGGAACTTATCTGTCGCCCTTGCATTAAATAACATAATTGGTTAAGGAAAACTGTGATAAATAAAAAAGTATATCAGTTTCATTTAAGGACTAAAGGATTGACAGCCGTCCCATATAGATTGCAAAATAGTTGGGAAGAGATTTTTGACGTACCGATCCCGTGGCATAGTGTTTATGAACTGATATGCAAAACGACACCGGATTCAAAAATTAAAATCTTTCAATTTAAATTATTATATAAAATTCTTGCTACCAATAGAATGTTATTTATATGGGGGATACAATCTTCCCAGCTCTGCAGATTTTGTTGCGAAGAGACAGAATCATCAGATCATTTGTTTTGGTACTGTCCATTTGTAGCTTGTTTTTGGACACAGGTCCAGGAATGGCTAAAGGATTGCAATATTTACCTGGAGCTAACCTTGCAGATAGCATTACTGGGTGATCTGAAGGGTCATAGTCAATCGATCAATAATATAATAATACTTTTAGCAAAAATGTTTATTTTTAATTCACAATCTGTAGAAACAATGAGAATAGAAAGGTTCAGAACTTTTGTAAAACATCACAGTGCAGTTGAGATATATATGGCAAATAGAAATCCTGTATGGATGGTGTTAAGAGATAGATGGGAAGTGTTGAATGGAGTTGAAGGATGGGACTAATAACAACTAACAACAAATAATAACAAGATTACTAATAATGTAAGCATACTGTGTCCATAATAAGTATATAGGTTGTATGTTGGGAGCTTTTGGGAAGGAGGACAGTTAGAAAGATATGGCATATAGAAGCAATCTGGATGGACATCATGAAAATGATCGGAGAGGTTGAGAGTAGAAGAAGTTCAGGAGAAAAAACAAACAAAATATAATTATTGTAAAATTGACTGTGTCCATAAAATGTAGATAGTAAATATAAGCTGGAAGTAGAGGCCTAAGCATTGTTCTTCACTAGTTTACCCCAAGTAGGGAAAGGGTGGCGGGATTGGAAAGTAATAAAGGGGAATATATATATAAAAAACATGGGGGATTGGAAGTAATGCAGACAATTACATTGATGGAAGTTACAATCTATCTGCAATATTAAGCTTATCTACCAAAAAAATGTACTGAAAAAAAAGAAAAACAGTCTCTTTACTAAATGCAATTTGTAATCTCTTCAAATGTAAAAGTTTTAAATTCAACAACGATAGTGTCCGTCTCAGTTCTCATGTCTCGAGCAGCATCACCCCTTCGAGTGCCTCAAAAGTCCTGTGCCACAGCAAACCCAGAGTTTACGCAATTGGGCCAAAACTTTAACAAGAATTCTCATTGGCTAAACCAAATCAGGTTACTTAGTTTACATGAATGTAAAATGTCAAAAATAATTGAGTGGACAGTATATCAAAGAATTCAAGCAACTGTGACTCTTAACATTTTAGTCATTTAGCAGACGCTCTTATCCAGAGCGACTTACAGTTAGTGAATACATATATATATTTTTATACTGGCCCCCCGTGGGAATCGAACACACAACCCTGGCGTTGCGAACACCATGCTCTATCAACTGAGCTACATCCCTGCCGGCCATTCCCTCCCCTACCCTGGACCAATTGTGCGCCGCCCATGAGTCTCCCGGTCACGGCCGGCTGCGACAGAGCCTGGATTCGAACCAGGATCTCTAGTGGCACAGTTAGCACTGCGCCACTCAGGAGACTAACCAGTGCGGTCAAAAATGTGATTTTCCTGTGTTTTATATTTCCACACTAGGATGTTGTTAAAATTATAATAATGCCCTTTTAGTTTAAGAGCGGTTTTGAAAAGACCGATAGACATTTCCACCTGTTTTGGTGGGATGGAGTTGTGGCCTTCCATGGTGACATCTCCATGTGGTAAATTAGTTAATAGACCAATAAGAAAGAGATCATTTTCAGTTTTCCACTCAGGCCACTCCCAGACAGTCCTAGCTAAATTCTTGCTTGAGAAATTGCCCTTTGCTAAGAAGCATTTTTTTTCTGACCATTTTTTATGAAAACAATCACAGGTAGGTGATTCATTGTTACCCAGAAATAATTTATTGAGATATGCATTGGACGTTTAAATTACTGACATGTCATTTCTTTGAAGCTTGCACATGAACATAACACAACATAGGCTCAACAGCAGAGGCTGTAGTAACGACATGTTTCTAATACATGGTTTATCAATGTATTACACTTACAGTATATGGAACTGATGCTCCAATGTCAAAGTATACTGTATCTATTCACAGTATTTATACAATATTACTTTGTGTGGTGATATGTTACAGGTCCATGAGGGAGATGGAGGGATAAATAACTTTGTGTGGTGATATGTTACAGGTCCTTGAGGGTGATGGATGGATAAATAACTTTGTGTGGTGATATGTTACAGGTCCTTGAGGGAGATGGAGGGATAAATAACTTTGTGTGGTGATATGTTACAGGTCCTTGAGGGAGATGGAGGGATAAATAACTTTGTGTGGTGATATGTTACAGGTCCTTGAGGGAGATGGAGGGATAAATAACTTTGTGTGGTGATATGTTACAGGTCCTTGAGGGAGATGGAGGGATAAATAACTTTGTGTGGTGATATGTTACAGGTCCTTGAGGGAGATGGATGGATAAATAACTTTGTGTGGTGATATGTTACAGGTCCTTGAGGGAGATGGAGGGATAAATAACTTTGTGTGGTGATATGTTACAGGTCCTTGAGGGAGATGGAGGGATACATAACTTTGTGTGGTGACATGTTGCAGGTCCTTGAGGGAGATGGAGGGATAAACAACCTTGTGTGGTGATATGTTACAGGTCCTTGAGGGAGATGGAGGGATAAATAACTTTGTGTGGTGATATGTTACAGGTCCTTGAGGGAGATGGAGGGATAAATAACTTTGTGTGGTGATATGTTACAGGTCCTTGAAGGAGATGGAGGGATAAATAACTTTGTGTGGTGATATGTTACAGGTCCTTGAGGGAGATGGAGGGACTCACCATCAGAGGAGGAGCAGGAGAAACCTGGGAACATGGATTTTACACACACACAACAACACACAGTACAACAACGATTTTTATTTATTTTATTGACGAACATATATATTTGTATCATAGTTTGATTGTGTATTACTGTATCAGCTTTAAAAAATGCTGTAATGATGATGGATCTTATCTGCAGTTACAGCAATTATATCTGCTTTGTATTGTGTATTGAATTGTTGGGTTGTAAATGTACTGAAATGTATTATATTTGATTAATTATTTCTGTCATTCAGATGATAGAATAACATATTTTGTAGATGAATTTCACATATACGTGTGTTCTTCTATTGGCCTGTACTTTTACTTTATCTTTGCATTGTTTTTTTTTAATACACTTTTTTTGATCATCCACTTAATGGTGCTCTGTTACAGTAAACTGAGATTGTCCCTCGACTCTTGGCCATCCCTCCTTTTAGCCTGTAGTGTTCTTGGGCTCCACAATGTGTAAGTTAAAGGGGGAAAATGTGATTGGTCCATCAGTTTTTCTAACCACTGAGAATTGTCATAATGACTGCTGGTTGGTTTGTGTTGAAGTTGAGCATACCACTGGAATCCACCTAGCATGGCCACACTCTTAGTTCTATCTCGATGTCACGTTCGTTTATAGATGGGTCAGACCAAGGCGCAGCGTGATATGCGTACATGTTTATTAAATATTAAACACCACGACAAAACAACAAACAAAACGAAACGTGAAGTCCAAGGCAGCACAACACAACATACCTTAACTGGAACAAGATCCCACAACCCACTAGTGCCAATAGGCTGCCTAAGTATGGGCCCCAATCAGAGACAACGAGCTACAGCTGCCTCTGATTGGGAACCACACCGGCCAACATAGATCTACACATAAGAGAACACCAACATAGAAATACACAACATAGAACATACACACCCTGACTCAACATATACGAGTCCCCTGAGTCAGGGCGTGACACTCGAACCAAAAAGGGTTTTGCTATGGGGACAGCCGCAGAACCCTTTTGGAGCCCTTTTGTTCTATTTTGGGTTCCATATAGAACCCTCTATGGAAAAGGTTCTACATGGAACCCAAATGGGTTCTACCTGGAAACAAAAGGGGTTCTTCAAAGGGTTCTCCTATGGGACAGTTAAAGAACCCTTTTTGGTTCTAGATGGCACCTTTTTTTCTAAGAGTGCAATGTACTCACAGTCAAAGGGCTGGCTAAATCTAGCTACTGCAGCCCCATAACACTATCATCTGGGAGATAGGGCTGGGGTCCTGTGGGTAGGGTGCGCAGGGAAGTGCTGGGCACTTTAATTGAATGGTTGGATTTCATCTGATGGGCCGATTTGATGTTTATTGTCATGATTATTTCCCTTCAGGCAGAACTGAGTGTCAACGCGTGCTGTAGGTGGGTGCAGTGGTGGAATCAAACGCAGGACACAGACGGATAATCCAACAGACTTTAGTGATCGCCAAACACGGCAATAGGTCAACTCTTGCCCGAAGGCGAAATACGCACGAAGGCGAACAAAACAAAAGCGCACAAACAGGTGCGTAAATACTCCAAAAGTGGAGGGAAGCTCAACCGAGCGAAATACAGGAATCACGCCCTATACACGACTGACAAAAATCAATAACACACAACACTAGACAAACACAACGAGAAACTTATAGAACACTAATTAGGCTTAAACAAGAACAGGTGTGACAACAAACAGACCAAAGCAAACGAACATGAAACATACAACGGTGGCAGCTAGTATTCCGGAGACAACGAACGCCGAAGCCTGCCCGAACAAGGGAGAGAGGCAGCCTCGGCCGAAACCGTGACACTGAGCAATTTCTGCTAGATGGGCCAGCTGCAAAGTCTATATTTGCTATATTGTAAAATGCTATATTGTAAAAATTCATGAAATCAAAAATGAGCTTTTTGGTATTTTAATACAACGAGATTTAAGTTCATTTAAGTGACTAAGATTAATTTACAAAGAAGGTTACACATGTATATGAAAAACATTGACAGAAGTTTGTTATTATTGTAGGCAGTTATATAATTATTGTAGACAGCTAAATAACACATAAATATATAGCTCAATGATAATGTATTAACAATTTTCAGATTAAGAAACAAAACATTACAGAAACAGAAATATGGTCCTCCTTAAACTGTATATAGTCTCATACAGCATATTATCTGGTAACATAAAATGTACAGTATGTCAAAACTAACATACCACCTCTGCAGGATTAACAATTCAACTTGCCCCTGCCTACCCAATGGCAGGTCAGTTATCAGTCCTCATGAATCCCTACATATCTGATAGATGCCGCTCCACCTTACCACTGAGTTAGTTTACAGCAAGTTTATTCAAAATTCCAGAAACAGGCATAAAAAATCTCAGATCATTAAATCAATCACAAATCAATATCACCAATCAATGATAGGCACACATAAACAGTAAATGAAATTGATAGACCCCTTCAGCGCCCGTAACTAAACCCTTATTGGGGTGTGCCAATAAAATATTTGTTGTCTATTACACTTTTATGACAAGCACAATATCTATACACTACTGTAACACACTTCTATCAATGGGCTAGCCTTAAGGGTTCCCCCTAGAATTTTACCTTAACTGAGTATAATAAAAATCTAAATATGAGTATAATAAAATCAAAATATATTTTAAGCTAAAAAGCTACAGCAAAAATCTTCTTCCAGCAGTCGACAGGTTCTTCCAGCAACCTCAAAGAGAGTTCTCCCCTTCTCTAAAATCATGGCTTCTTTATACCCTCCATCTTCCTTTTTGCTAACCCCCCATGACGCATTCAGTGGTTAACACCTAATGCGGACATCTCTCCTTTCCCCACCTAGGCAGGATGTTTGCTTACACAGGATGCCCGCCTTGACAGGATGTCTCCTCCTATCCGCTCTGACCAGGGAATGTCCAATGCAAGCTAGCACCCTTAATACACTCCATTATCATTAACTTTTAACCCATTGTCACGCCCTGGCTCTGGGGACTCTAGTATGTTGAGCCAGGGTGTGAGTTTTCATGTGTGTTGGTTCTAGTTGTTGTATATCTATGTTGGCCAGGGTGGCTCCCAATCAGAGACGGCTGTAGCTCGTTGTCTCTGATTGGGAGTCATACTTAGGTAGCCGTTAGGCATTCATTCATTGTGGTTTCTTGTTCCGTGTTGGTTTGTGTATGTAACCAGGGACGTCACGTTTTCGTTCGTGTGATCATTATCAAAATAAATATGTTCGCATTCAACGCTGCGCCTTGGTCCTCCTCTCTTAACGACGATCATGACACCCATTAATTTCTAAACATTAATATTTCAACATTAATATTCCCTACTTCACTCAATTATAATCTTACTCCAATTCAACTTATTACTCACATTACATCTTAAATTTCCGACAACTTAAACATTTCATCATTACAACATCTCAACATTATAACCTTTCATTATCAACCTCCTCCTAAGGCCTTGTTCCTCTAAGCTTAACAAACATAGTCTATATGCATCATACCTTAAAGCAAACAACATTATCACATTATTAACCATTTTACTGCATTCCTTTAATCCCCCTTTAATATACCCCACTGTATGATTCCCCATACTTTCAGCATTTTACATATTTAACCTTTAATTATTATCTTAATAAATTCCAGTCCAAATTCATTTATTTTTCTTCTTGTTCTTCTTTTCTTCAATTCATGTCAATTCTCTCTCAATGTTCATTCTTTGTTCTCCGTGTGTGTGTGAAAGTGGAACTTCTTCATATGTGTGTGTGTGGGTGTATGCAAGTGTGTCTCTAAAATGTCACAGAGAACTGGGCCTTAACCTACTACTCTTGTCAAGTATTTCTTGAATATAAAAATCATGAATAACAACACTGCTCTTTGTTTTCTTTTCAGCATTTATTTTATAAATGTTCATGTGGTTTTTCCACATCTTCTTTGCTTTACTATGTCTCAGTACTACTTTCTCCAGAGATGATTCCACCCTTTACTCACACCAGCTTTAAAGTAATCTAAAGCTCCCTTGTGTTCCTCAGCTCTCTTCTTCATCTCCTCCAGTTTTGGCACCTTCTCTGTCAATCCTGTCTCCTTTATATTCTCAATCAGGAAGCCAAGATGCACAGCAGTGGACAGTGAGAGAGCCTTCAAAGCGGTCTCTTCCAGTTTGACGAGGCACTGGTAGGATTCCTCCACCAGTTTGGCCTTCTGGAGTGTGAACTGCTCCAACTCTATCTGAAGTCTGATGATCACATTCCCTTTCTCCCCAGCAACTTGCTCATTTATTTTATACTTCTTTTTCTTTTCCTCATTTGTCATTGTATCCTTCTTGGTCTTTCCAACATATATTTTATATTCTTTGACATGCTTGGTGTAGTGACATTTGCCAGTACACACAGTGCAGTAGTTATTCTTCATCGCACTGCACCATGAGAGATCGTTGACCCACCAGCAGTATGGATAGTGACAGTTCTCCTCACAGACACTGCAGGTGGTTGCCTTCTCCTCTTTTGTATCTTCCTTTTCTTTGTACGGCACATCAACAGTATATATAAAGTCCTTGTTTTCCTCCATTTCTTTCTTGTGTTTATCGAGTGCTTCTTGAGTCTGCTTGATTTCATCCTGCTTCAGATCAATCATGTGGCTCTTCTCGTGTATGTTGCTGACACACGCCTCCAGTTGTTTGCGCTCTCTCAGAACTCCTTCAGTCATCTTCACGCTTTTTGGTTCCATTTTATAGTCGAAAAACTTGTCCATGGACTTTACTCCCTTGTCCCAAGCTGTCTTCTGACTAGACACATATTCTTCATAATCGTCATTTTCCTCATCAAAGACTTCACATTGACAGTTGTTGAACACAAAATGAACGGGTTGATTCCTGTCATTCTTGGCACAGTTTGGAACGTTTGCTTTTGTAATAGCTTCAAGGGCATTCTTTGGGGACCTCCCTAGTGAGTGTGTGATGAGGGCTACAATGTTCTTCTCCATGTCTTTGCCAAATAAAGACAAAACTGCATCGAAGATGTACTTCTGTCTGTCACTGAGTCGATTCTCAGATGCCTTCACCACTAAACCCACAGCATCAAGTTGATGAATCCCATCTGTAGACCTAAACAACTCCAACAGTTTTCCAGAGATCCGTTGGTCTTCTTGGATCCCTCTGGTGTCTCCGTACCCAGGAGTGTCAATGACGGTGAGAGAGTAGGGGACTCTCAGGCCCTCACACCCGAAGACTTCATATACAGTGACAGCTGTAGTTTGACTTTCAGTCTGACTTCCTTTTTCCTCTTCAACGATCTCAAACCAGACGTTATCCTTCCACTCTACACCCAGGACATAATTGACCATGGCATTGATCAGAAATGACTTCCCTGTCCCTGTCTCTCCCACTATCAGAATGGTTTTGTTGATCTTACAGTGATCTCTATCTCCAAAGGTACATCTTCTGAGCATGTCTTCATCATCTAGATACTGTTTCTTTGTTACCAGCTGATACCTTGCAGGAGGTCCTTGATTGATACAGGTACTTATTGCAATGGTGTCTTGTATTTTTGATGACGTGTCCCTAAAATATATGAACATGTGTTATACTCTTATGCCCTATGCATTTCATTATACATTAAATTGTCCCTTGACAATAAACATCCTCTTACTTTACAATATGAATGATGTCCACAACCTTAGGGACATAAATGTCTAAGTTGGGGCTTAGCCCTCCGATAATGTTTCCCCAGGATTGTTGTTATCTTCATGGCATGGATCAACTAGTTCATGTTTATCATGAATAATGTCATTTATTTAATGGCCATTGTGGTCATATTCTTTGCTCTAAGCCAGTCCCACTCTGTCTATATGAGCCGTCATTTATTTTTATTTTACTCAGAGATCTTAAGGATGGTTGATATGACGACTGTTTGATACAAGATTATTAATGTTTGTAAACTCCTGAGCTGCATGTGGGAGAGAGGACAAGGACACACCATGTGTTATAGAGGTCACTGGTGAGTGACAGAGTGTCGGTGTGCCAAGATAGATTGGGGGCCACTTGTGATAATCTTAGAAGGAGTACGTGAGGGACTGGCCTGCCTAGGGTGCCACACGATATGTATGGGGATGCTATTGTAGTAGATGAGTGACACTCAATAACAACTGTTGGCAACTGTGTGGGACAGAAGTAGATCGGAGAGCATTATATCAACTGAGAGACTTTTTATGGAAGTCATTCATATGACAAGAGGCTATGCACGTACCGTCTGTCATTGAATTGTCATGAAGTGTTGACTACTCTCTTACATCCTGAAGTTCTTGATGCCAGAGAAACTCGTCATAACAGTGGTATAGGGGGTGACTCAACATCTCTACTTTTTAGGCTTTAGCATAAGATAAAGGATCCTAAATCTGTTGTTCTATTTAATATAATAAAATAACACATTACATTGAAATCTATTTACATTTATGCTTCTTCCCTGCCTCTTTTCCTTGGAGTCTTGATTTGCACAGACTGGGTTACATTATTACAGTTTTACTCTGTAGAGGAATATGTTTATGTTTGACACAGAGATATAATGGCATTCAACCTGACTGACTTGGTCAATGGTTTGATTAGTCAACCAACTCTCTCTGCCATATCAGTCCTCCATGAAAATGAATGAATGTTAACTACAAAGAGATTTAATGGAAGGGTTGGCGTAAGCAAACACCAAATATCCTTAGTTATTAAACATAAGGCTGTAATTAAGAGGAAGCTTAATGCGAAGGTTGGGGTATGCTGATGGAAGTATTGTTATCCCTCTGTTATTATCTATGGTACTAAATTAATTATGTCTTCCATCTATGCGCCAAATGTTTTTAAAGCTTAAATTGCTAGACTTCCCAAACTCAGTGACCATTCTTGGGAGAGATTTTAACCTGACAGTAGATTCTACATTGATACCACTAATACTGACAGTACGGCATGCCGGGCACCTTCAAGCTATATTAAGACCTTTTTGGAAGATTTTAATATTGTGGATACCTGGTGCCTTAGAAATCCTAGTACTAGGGATAATACCTTCTTCTCCCCATCATCAGTCTCTCTCACAAATTGATTGTCTTTACTTTCCCCTGTTTTTATGATATGTTTATCCCATGCAGAGATATATATGCAGTTATCAGATCATTCACCATTATTGATTTATTTTCAGATTTCTCGTTGTGGCCATAATTGAGAACATTAGAAAATGTTTGTTTAAACTGTTTCTCCATCTTAAAATGTGAATTTATGTCATTGACATAGTTGCACGTGATCAAACACTACATGTTAGCTGTCCCCATAACATAACCTTGAACATGTAGCCCTATGCTAACCTGAGCAGGTGGCAGTGATTATATCCTGTAACAAATTACAATGGCATTTCTTAAAATAGGTAAACTGAGCCACCAGAGGGATATTTTCAAACTATTCCGCTTGGTCCATCTGAAGTGCACAGTGCCTATATTGCATGGTGCATTATTGATAAGGCTTCTAGCTACTAACGTTAGACAGAATTCAAAAGGCACGCTTTCTTGCATATATGACAATATCCCACGTTTTTACTCATCTGTTTCACACACGTGTTTTAACGAATAAAAAGATAAAGGAGGTCTATACAGCATTTAAGTTGTCCCACTCCTCTTCAATGGCTGTGCGAAGTTGCTGGAAATTGGCAGGAAATGGAACATGCTGTCGTACACGTCGATCCAGAGCATCCCAAACATGCTCATTGAGTGACATGTCCGGTGAGTATGCAAGCCATGGAAGAAGTGGGACATTTTCAGCTTCCAGGAATTGTGTACAGATCCTTGCGACATGGGGCCGTGCATTATCATGCTGAAACAAGAGGTGATGGCGGTGGATGAATGGTACGACAACGGGCCCCATGATCTCGTCACGGTATCTCTGTGCATTCAAATTGCCATCGATAAAATGTTATTGTCTTCATTGTCCGTAGCTTATGCCTGCCAATACCATAACCCCAACGCCACCATGGGACACTGTTCACAACGTTGACATCAGCAAACCGCTCGCCAACACAACGCCATACACGTGGTCTGTGGTTGTGAGGCAGGTTGGAAGTATTTCCTTATTCTCTAAAACGACTGTAGAAATATGAACATTCAATTATCTGGCAACAGTTCTGGTGGACATTCCTGCAGTCAGCATGCCAATTGTATGCTGCCTCAAAACTTGAGACATCTTGTGTTGTGACAAAACTGCACATTGTGGCCTTTTATTGTCCCCAGCACAAGGTGCACCTGTGTAATGATCAGGCTGTTTTAATCAGGTTCTTGGCAAAGGAGAAATGTTCACTAACAGGGATGTAACCAAATTTGTACACAACATTTGAAAGAAAAAAGCTTAAATTTTGCGTTTATATTTTTGTTCAGCATAGCAAGTTGGAAATTACTGAGTTTCCTAGTTCAGAATACCACGTGATCGCGGCATTACCCCTGGTTTTGCATTAACCTGTAAGAAGTCCTTGATACCAGTTGAGATTTTATACATGTGCCTCGTTCAACAAGTTAGCAATTTCTGAGTTTCCTAGTTCCGCTTGCATGTGAAGGTGGCATCTACCCACCTACATTATGGGAAGTAAGGAAGTGTTGCATAAGAGGAATATCTACTTATTTCTCATCACATTAGAACAGATAATGAAACCTATAGATTTATTTAATAGAGAGAGAAATAGCCCATCATAGTTGATGCAAAAGTCTAATTATACTGAACATAGGCAGATAACTTATCACATTTAAAAGTGAGTATAAGATGGTAACTGTATATGATGAGGTCCTGTGTGGGTAGAGCACGGATCTTGTTTGAGCTAATAAAGCATATGTTTTATTGTTGTTTTGTTAATTTGCAGCTGTTTCAGGCTGATTTCAGTGCTGTTGTAAGGCGGCTCCCGAATGCAGCTGTTTCAGGCTGACTTCAGTGCTCTGTTGCGGAGGGACTTGCCAGGGGGCAGCCCTTGGTTTTCTCTGGTTGCACGTCATTGGTTTCTGTGTGCTCAGGGGGTACAGCACTCACTGGGAGTTCCAGGCAGCTGTAGACCCCTTGGCTGCTGACATAGAAGTACATTAAAAGTGTCCGCCCAAGGTCCACTGACACCCACTATGAGTCTGTGCAGTGGATGGGGCGAGCTAGAGCGGTGTTTGTGACAAGGGAAGATCCCTGAAAACAGTTCTCCTCGCAAGAACATCTGTAAAGTCTGAACGGTTTGAGCTACAAACTATTATGACCCCATTCTGAAAAGCTTATGACCCCATTCTGAAAGGTTCTCACTTACAGAGACATGTCGCCTGTTTTGCTCTATGACGCTCACAGGTCACACAGGACTCGTTAGAAGGTAAGGTTGGCCACTTCCCAACTCTGCACAAAATGACTGTTTGGCAAAATGAATGGAAGTGAATGGGTGTTTTTCTACATAGAAGATCATACACAATTATTGCATTGTGCTCGTCCATGATGTTCTCCACTTACAGCCAGATCACAGGTAGTGTTATAAGACAATGGATGATGTTATGTGGATATTTCACCAATTCCCATCCAGGACATATTGTCATTCTAGGCAAGAGCCTCCCTGTTTGCCCATCCCTTCTCCTATTGTTTTTTATTTAACCTTTATTTAACTAGGCAAGCCAGTTAAGAATTTTTATTTATTTACAATGACGGCCTACCCCGGCCAAGCTCTCCCCTAACCCGGACGACGCTGGACCAATTGTGCGCCGCCCTATGGGGCTCCCGTTCACGGCCGGTTGTGATACAGCCCGGGATCGAACCCGGGTCTGTGATGCAGTGCCTTAGCCCGCTACGCCACTCGGTCCCCCTCCTTACAGTCCTAGCATTTCGTTGACCTATCAAGCGAGGAAAATTGTTATGGCTGCTATAACAGCAGGCAAAAAAAAATCTGAGGAGCTGGTTCAAACCAAATATTGTCCTGTGTAGGATTTGGGTACTTGACATCGCCCAGTTTAAGAGGTCTACTGCCAGATTGTATGGGGCCAAACCCGAAACTCTGGCCAACTGGTCTCATGCTATTTCCAAGGAACTTATTAAACAGTGTTTGTTCTTGCAAATGGGAGATAGCATTGTCCTGCTCAATTACTTTCCTATGTGGCTATTGTTTTCTGGCCCTTGATATTTATATGAATTGCCTGTGTCTCTATTTATTGAAATCAATCACTGCTTCACTGGCAAATAATGCAATATACTTTATGTTGCAATGATTTTGGTTGTTGTTGATTTTCTTTAAGTTGTTTTGTCTTTTATCATGTATATTTGTTTTGTCTAATTGTTTGTCTGTGTGTCCATTCTGGTCCCCCTTACTGAACTGATCATATTATATACACTGAGTGTACAAAACATTATGGACACCTGCTCTTTCCATGACATTGACTGACCAGGTGAATCCATGTGAAAGATATGATCCCTTATTGATGTCACTTGTTAAATCCACTTTGAGGAGACAGGTTAAAGAAGGATTTTTAAGTCTTGAGACAATTGAGACATGGATTGTGTATGTGTGCCATTCAGAGGGTGAATGGGCAAGACAAAAGATAAAAGTGCCTTTAAACAGGGTGTGGTAGTAGCTGCCAAGCGCACTGGTTTGTGTCAAGAACTGCAACGCTGATGGGTTTTTCATGCTCAACAGTTTCCTGTGTGTATCAAGAATGAACCACCACCTAAAGGACATCCAGCCAAGTTGACACAACTGTGGGAAGCGTTGGAGTCAACATGGGCCAGCATCCCTGTGGAACGGGGAATTGAGGCTGTTCTGAATATCGAAAGGGAAGGGGGGGGGGGGGGGGGGGGTGTAACTCAATATTAGGGAGGTTTTCCTGATGTTTGGTATACTCAGTGTAGACCCTTTAAATATTATATTTTCGAAGAAAAAAGTCTGTAAAAGTACACCTTGGTCTTGTGACCATTTTGAGAAATCTTATGAAACATCTCTGAATCATACTAGACACCTTAATAATGCATAACATGACTTATTAACTTTAACTTCTCTAAAGCCTGTAAAGTCCCCCAAAAAATGTTCTTCTCACTATTGTGGCCGATGGGATTAAACTGATTTTAAGTGGACTAAGGGCTGGTTTCCCTGATTCAGATTAAGCCTGAGCTATTCTTCATTGAGAATGTTTTTACTCCGGGAGTAGGCTTAATCAAGGCCCAGGAAACCATGCCCAAATATTTATAATTGTGTCCGTCAATAATCTTAAACATTCAATAACATTTGAAATGACAATGAAATCTGTTGACACTTACATGCATGCCATGATGGTCTTTAGTTGTGTAATCCAACCAAGGAAGATAAGGTTGACAGGTGAGTTATCTCTGTAGACAGAGTACATGGCATTTCAACTGAGGAATGTTATACTGTATATGAAACAATACAACTAATCAACAATCTCAGTAACGGTGAGAACTCAACAAATTCTTGGAGTTTGGAAAAGCCTTTTAAGACTGAATCTCAAACCGAACACTTGGCCCCTAATGGTGTCTACATGATTTCTAATCCGTTTTTGTGTGTGATATATATATATATATATTATGTGGAATTGTGACCTTTTTGTTCGTTTTGGTCTTCAGCATGGGTGTTTTTGGCTGTTCGTGCACACAAAGATGTTTCTTGAGGCAAGGCAAAGTATGCCCCTTCGTCAGTGATTGGTCAACGGGATGGATTCTTCAATAAAGTATTGTTGTTATTCAACGATAGACAACTCATTTTCATGCACATTTTTCACTTGAGAAATACTGCACCAAACATCATAGTTATATGTAAAATTACACGACTAAGACCTCTTTGGCAAAAACGTCAAAATTAATTACAGATTTCTTGTATTATCAGATTAATTCAGACTATTTTGAGGAAGTATACTGGCTACTGCGTCTCAAGAGCGGCAAACAGTAATATTGCAGAGCGAAAGTCTTTTAAAAATAGAATTTCATAATGTTTTGGTAACCGAGAAAAAAGCACATGGCCAGCTATTAGCTACAGCAGTTTGTACCATTTCACAATAGCCTGTAATCACTAGTTATTACTTCTAAACAAAATACAATTTTGGGTGGATTCTTCTTGTTTGGTTTACTGTTTGAACAGTCACTGAGATTATATTTGGTTATCAATGGAAAATAAGCTCCTTTGATGAATAGCCTATATAGCCTATAGATCAGATCAAGGAACCAAGTGACAGCACTGCCCCCACAGCTGCAGAAGGAATGATAAGGTGTGTCTCAATTTTCAGGTAGTAAAAAAGTATGTTGAAAGCCGGAGCGTATTACAAGAAGCCGCCCCTTTTCTGAAGAAAAACGACATTGCAACACGCTGCGCTGAGCTTGTAGTAAGCTTTAGAGGGAACATTGGTGGTGACTATGTTGTTGCTAGGTAACAACACACTGAGATTGCTGGGAAGAAGCTACCAAGGGCACCGAGTCAACACAGGGGTGAACGACTCCATGATTTTTGGTGTCGACTCTGACTCCTGTGGTTGGAATCAAAGGAGTTGACTCTTGCTCGACTCTCAATATGCGCTGAAACGGAGTCTTACTAGGAAGACACATTTTGCGTTCTAGAGAGGACTGGCATGAGCATGATGCTGCCCAATCGGTGTAGAGATTGTGCTGCATAATCCCATGGGATCTGTCAAGGCTGCGCACAGCAGAGACATTTTCTAGTACTTACACATCACCTTCTATCTTCAAACAAAATAGGCATTCTATTAGTTTATTTGTATTTTTAATCCCAGGCCCTGTCCCCACAGGAGGCCTTTTGCCTCTTGCTAGGCCATCATTGTAAATAATCATTTGTTCTTAATTGACTTACCTGGTTAAGTAAAGGTTAAATAAAATAAATACAAAATTATCTGTGTAACAGTTGGGCTAATTGGACAATTCTGAGTATATATTTGTCATCCCTGGATTGAGGTATGTTTTATGAGCCATATCCCGTCTTAATCTACACAGGAATGCTGTCCGACCCTAGTGCAGCTTTGAGCAAGAGGGTCGGATCTGCTGGCTACTTTGGGACACAACATCAGGAGTCAGTGAACGCCGGCTATATCGTGGTAGGGTTATTTTCTGTCGCCACCCACCAGAACGATACACAACTCAGGGAGTCCAATCAATACACAGACTCCCGATGTTGTGTCCCAAAGCTATAGGCATATGCCAATAAGGCTATTATTTGCTGTGTTATATGGCCCTATTCAGACAGGACAAGTATTACTAGAGACATTGGTTATGTAATTATTATTAACTGGTGTTTCGAGCCCTGAATGCTGATTGGCTGACAGACGTGGTATATCAGACTATATACAACGGGTATGAAAAAACATGTATTTTTACTGCTCTAATTACGTTGGTAATCAGTTTATAATAGCAATAAGGCACCTCTTGGGGTTGTGGTATATTGCCAATATACCACGGCTAAGGGCTGTATCCAGGCACTCTGCGTTGCGTCGTGCTTATTGACATCCCTTAGCCGTGGTATATTGGTCATATATCACACCACTTCATGCCTTATTACTTAATTATCCAAGCATGTGTGTTATTCCAGAGGATAATTCTCACGGGATTAGATTTGCAAATTGCTGGGGGGTTTTTCTCCATTCAATTTACTCTTTTGATGGATGCCTGGAGTGGAGGTTTTTATTCTAGGCGTGAAGATATTTCAACATCGTGTCTAGACCAGTGGTTCTCAAACCTCTCCTTGGTCCCCCCAGCCGTTCCATGTATTTGATATATTCCAGAGCTAGCAAATCTGATTCAACTTGTCAACTAATCATCAAGCCCTGACTAGGTGAATCAGGTGAATTAGTTTAGGGCTACAACAACATTGTGAAACGTCCGGGGCTCCCCGAGGAGAGGTTTGAGAACCACTGGTCTAGACGATAGGCTGCACTGATAACTCGTGCTTTGCTGCCACATGTACAGGTGTCCCAATAATATTTAAATTGGGAAAGTGTTTTCATAATCATTATTTTAGCGATCCATGGCAGACGTCCCTCCTAATACAAATGTCCCCCATCCTACTGATTTGAGCTATTGAACAGTATTTGCACTTGAGATGCGTTTATGGATGAGAAAAGGCACAATTTCGTTAATACTGATGAACCGGCGTTTGAGTTGTGTGGTTGCAATATCAACAGTCCCTTATCTCTGGTATATCTTGGTATGGATCATTCAAGACTAAGTTTAAATTAGGTTCAGAGCAATGGACATATAATGCACAATGTCTCAGGAAAGACTGTTTATCTCACACATTCCCTCGCCCTTGATTTAGCTATCTAACTAACTGACTAACAAATATATGCACTGTCAATCGAAAAAGAAGCGCCCAAATCTTTTCAATCGCATCAACCCTCAGCACTTTGATGCGTGAATCCGGGTATTTATACACTGACCTCACACCTCAACAAGCTTCTGATTGGTCAGTGTCAATACTCCTGATCAACATTGGTTGGCAGATGGGTGAAGTATATGCGCGTGCCCACAGAAAAGTTTTTCAAGGTCGAGGGAGGGTGTGAGAGGGAGGCATCCGCACAAGCTCAGCCATCCACATAAAGAGAAGCGCATGCAATTATTGAACTGGGAACATTTTCTCGCTGGGAGAAATTTTACAGCATGAAGTCACAATCAGAACACGATCAGAACGATTGGGAACTATTTCACACTGGGAAGATTTTTACATTATACAGGGGAGTCTCTCAAGTTGGATTTAATTTAATTTGATTTAATTTACCTTGAATATTCCAGCCCATTTGTATAAACTATTAGCCAGAGAAAACCTGCCGAGTTCAACAGTACATAGTGGCTGAATTTATCCTCAAGCCACTACTTTCTTCCTAATTGTTAGGCTATTTGATGTGTAATTTTTATAAAAAGTGTATAAATAGCAGCTAAATTCGGTATATAGCTATAGATTGTAGGCTACACTGCATAATGAAACAATCTCTAGTAAGCTAGTGTTTTGAGGGTGGACTGACTGTATTATTCAACCTGGTCCCAGAGCATTTCGTATTATTATGTATGTAAATCCGGGAAACTCCTTTCAGTATAATATGTTATGTTTCGTATGGAATGTATTAATTTGTGGATGTCCATCACCCATTTTGTATCATATCTTACGAATTACAATTTGTATTATATGTTACAAATTCGCAAAACATATGATATGTTCCAAATTTGTAAAACGTATGATATGTTACGAATTCTAGCTAGTTGGCTAACGTTAGCTAGCTCGCTAACGTTAGCTAGGCTAGGGGATAGAGTTAGGGGCTAGGGTTAAGGTTAGGGTTAAGTTTAGAAGTTAGGTTAAAGGGTTAAGGTTAGGGTTGGCTAAAAGTGTCAAGGTTAAAGTTAGGGGAAGGGTTAGCTAAAAGGGTTAAGGTTGGGGTTAGGGGAAGGGTTAGCTAACGTGCAAAGTTTTTGCAAAGTAGAGAAAAAGTAGTAAGTAGTTAAAAAGTAGTTAATTAGCAAAAGTTGTCCATGATAAGATTTGAACTCTCAACCTTTGGGTTGCTAAACTTGTTGTCCATGGTGAGATTCGTTCTCGAAACCTTTGGGTTGCCAGACATTCACGTTATATGCCTACCGATCCACCCCGACCAGCCACCCTACTTTTGTTTTTGCATTAAGTAACCATCTGTCTTATGTAACCATACCAAACGGAACATATCCTGCTAAATGGATTCCCTCGGATTTACGTACAGAATAATACGAAATGCTCTGAGACTAGGCTGTATTATTTGGCATTAATAGACTGGGTTAATGCCAACAACTTTCTATCCAAACTGGGCAAGAGCGCGAAGAAGCCTCATGTTCATGCAGGTTTAGGTAGGCTAAGACAGTTGTATATTCCAAGAAAAATATATTGGTAGCTGATTAATATGCTGTTACATCGAAAATGTATTTTACAATCTGCAATGTTTGAATTTCCAACTTTAATTACTGAACAAGTCGGATAATTACATTTTTCCGCCAGCCAACAGACAGACACCTCGTTTGGTTTGACGACCAAATAGGCCTATCAATAAACTTTTATCCATTAGGTAAAGAAAAGCTATAGAATAGCCAAATCTATACTTTGATATACTTTAGATGAATTTACGAGGCATTGCAAGACAAGACATTGCGAGATACTGATTACCAAGCTATAGCCTATGCGCAAGGTTCCGACTGTCTGTCTGCCTGCCCCTCCTCTCTCTCCCTCGCCTTCACTTTCTCAATCTCTTCTCCATGAAAGATGTGTGTTTTCAGTCTTCAGTCGTTTGCGTGTAGAATAGCCTACTCATTGATTACCCCTACTTTAGTTAACTTGCGAGACATTGCAAGCCAAGAAATTGTGAAATAAAGTATTGCGAGATACAGCTTCTGATTAGTGGATGCACGGTTCTGACTCTGCCTGGTAGATGCGAAAGTTTGTGTTCTCGGAAGTAGCCTATGGCAACTACTCAGTCTCATCCTTTGCACAAAAACTGAATTGGAATCGAAGTTTGACACCCAGAAATGGGAGTCGACACAGGGAGTCAACGGACAACGAGTCGAGGAATCGATTATATTAGAATCGACTCTCCACCACTAGCACAGGATGCCCACTCGATAAAGATCCTTCCACTGCGCCATTTGGTGACTCGACAACTAGCGCATATCGAGTGGTCGAGTGCTCAAAGTGTTCGTTTTGAGATTCAGACTAAGTAAAATCTTAGCATATTTTCATCCCTTTTAACTTACCTCTGCTCCTGGAGACGGTTTGTTTCAGTTCTGCAGTCAGAAGAATAGAGAAGGAGAAAGATAAAGAGCCGATGTGTGTTGCAGGTCTTATAGTGGAACAGCCCAGCATTCTCCTCCCACCTCACCTCACCACTCCAGTACTGTACTCCCCCTCTCACCAAGTCAGCTGATTTCAGAGAAGAGATATCATTTCTTCAGCAGAGTGTACAGGATAGGTGGCACGATTCCAAACAAATAAATGAGATTTCTTCAGTAGAGGCAGTTGGAGCCAAATTCTCTATTCTTTATTTGTGTTATATTAATTGTTTTGTCCCATTTAGAATATATCATCATCTCATATTGCTATTTATATTGTGATTATTAATGTATTATGAAAGTGAGGAATTATTAAATTAACTTGAATGAATTGAGTTTGTATGTTAAATTGGCAATATGGAGTCTCAGCTAGACACACCCCTTATTCTCCCAGGGACCCTTTCCTTAGGCCATATAGGGTTGGTAATATGGGCAAGCTAATCTCTAGGCACAACGGCAAACAGTTTTTAAACACACATTTATGCTTTTTGTTATCAGATTGCTTAGTTTTTGGGGATTTCATACCCGGCTGTAGGCAAGAAGTGAATAGACTCATGTAACAGGTGGTGACATAGAACTTGTGATTACAAAGATATGATTTACTACTAAAACTATAAAGGGCAACAACGAAACAAAGATAGTTTTGTGGTTAACACATTCTCAAAAACATACAGATATATTTACATTAATATAAATAAGATAAGATAAATGCCAAATTTCAGTACCTCACATCATAACATGCAACGTTTACCCCATGCATCAATAAACTACAATGATATGATATCAGTCTAGGCACATTTTCCAGTTTTTCCAATGTTCTTTGGTAACATTTGTGAACAACTTCCTAAGAGAAGGACTTGTTTGTTTGTCTCTTATCAAAACCCAGAACCAAGTCAGCTAAAGCAGTGCCTAGGTAAATACTGCTGGTGGTGAGAATACAGGATACAGGCCTATTCTGTGAAATCAGCTGACCAAAGAAAGGGAGGGGCTTCAGAGTGATGCACAGGGTTGAAAGACCATGTCTACTTGAATTAATGTAACTTTATTTAAATTGTTTATGATCCTATTTCTATGTCATGTACCTTAGTGCTGCAGTCCAGAACTCCTCCTGTCACAAAGTCATCTGACTTCAGAGAAAAGAGACTCTTTATTCATCATGTACCTTAGTGCTACAGCCCAGTACACCTCCTGTCACAAAGTAATCTGACTTCAGAGAAAGAGACAATTTATTCATCATGTACCTTAGTGCTACAGTCCAGTACACCTCCTGTCACAAAGTCAGCAGCTTTCAGAGAAAATATACATTTTCTTCAGCAGCAACCTTTATTATTTTATATACTGTATCCAGACTAATTGCCTTATTGCTTTGCCATATACTTTCGCTGACCCTAACTACCGTCATAAAAATAACTGTCAGAAAAGTGAAGAAATGCGTCAAGACCTAAACCCAGACAGCAGTCAGTACAGGGTCTCTTCGATTTTGAGTTTAGTTTAGCTGTTATGCTAACCAGGTGTTAAAAACAACACTAAGTTAGCCAACATTAGCTAGCTAGATAGCTTGTAGTCTAGCTATTAGCATATGTCTCTCTCATAGGCTGCGTGTGAGTTCAAGGTTTTGGGGAAGCAATTTTTTCACCATAATAATTCACCATTTTAATAAAGCATTATATGCATTTATCATTGCATGTGCAGACTAATGTAAGCCTACTAATCCTAATGTGATTAGTAAATTAGATAGTCATAATTTAGGTTATTAATATAACTCAATACATTTATTTTCTTTCCTTTGCATGGGAAAAATGTGGACTTTGATGAACACATGTCATGCAATTCTACTACACTTCATATGACTGGAAACATTAGAAAAATATTTTTTTATACGACAAATCACAGGGTAGCTTAGGCCTGCTCTGCTGACACTGACAAACGTATCAATAAAAACGACCTCATCTTGCAACCATCTAATCTAGGCCTACGAGAAGGGGAGACACAAATTGTACAATATGATGTACAATAATAGGCAAGCAGCTTGGTGAGAAGGCAACAACTGTTGGCGCAATTATTAGAAAATGGAAGAAGTTCAAGATGACGGTCAATCACCCTCGGTCTGGGGCTCTATGCAAGATCTCACCTCGTGGGGCATCAATGATCATGAGGAAGGTGAGGGATCAGCCCAGAACTACACGGCAGGACCTGGTCAATGACCTGAAGAGAGCTGGGACCACAGTCTCAAAGAAAACCATTAGTAACACACTACGCCGTCATCGATTAAAATCCTGCAGCGCACCTAAGGTCCCCCTGTTATTCTACAATGTAGAAAATAGTAAAAATTAAGAAAAACACTGGTACTGTACATATATGTATCTTAATAAATGGCAAATTGTATTACACTTACAACATGTCTATAGAGGGCTATAAACACAGCATCAATATAAACATTCACCTCTTGGAGAGAGAGATAAACGAATTACTTGGATTAACAAAGGGTTGTGTTGGAAAATGTCATCATGTGAAGAGACTTGAAAATGTTAATCTTGTCTTAGTGTCATAAATAATCCTTGGTTCCTGTCTGTGCTTGGTAAAGATATGATGGGGGGGGGGGGGGGGCATGACCCCCTCCTTACAACCATCTGGCAGAACGGCCAGAATATGTTCTTTAATTTAAGATAGGAGACGGTGCCAGACACACGCCGGAACCAACCCTATGAACTATGCCTATGTCACGTGCCTGTAACCAGTACAGTGTATTCGGAAAGTATTCAGACCCCTTTGACTTTTTCCACATTTTGTTACATTACAGCCTTATTCTTAAATTGATTAAATAAATACCAATTATCATCAATCTACACACAATACCCCATAATGACAAAGCGAAAACAGGTTTTTAGACATTTTTGCAAATATATTAAAAATAGAAAACAGAAATACCTTATTTACATAAGTATTCAGACACTTTGCTATGAGACTCGAAATTGAGCTCAGGTGCATCCTGTTTCCATTGATCATCCTTGAGATGTTTCTACAACTTCATTGGAGTCCATTGAAGGTCCCCAAGAACAGTGGCCTCCATCATTCCTAAATGGAAGAAGTTTGGAACCACCAAGACTCTTCTTAGAGCTGGCCGCCCGGCCAGACTGAGCAATCGGGGGAGAAGGGCTTTGGTCAGGGAGGTGACCAAGATCCCGATGGTCACTTTGAAAGCGCTCCAGATTTCCTCTATGGAGATGGGAGAACCTTCCAGAAGGACAACCATCTCTGCAGCATTTCACCAATCAGGCCTTTATGGTAGAGTGGCCAGACGTAAGCCATTCCTCAGTAAAAGGCACATGACAGCCCGCTTTGAGTTTGCCAAAATGCACCTAAAGGACTCACAGACCATGAGAAACTAGATTCTCTGGTCTGATGAAGCCAAGATTGAACTCTTTGGCCTGAATGCCAAACGTCACATCTGGAGGAAACCTTGCACCATCCCTACGGTGAAGCATGGTGGTGGCAGCATCATGCTGTGGGAATGTCTTTCAGCGGCAGGGACTGGGAGACTAGTCAGGACCGAGGGAAAGATGAACGGAGCAAAGTACAGAGAGATTCATGATGAAAACCTGCTGCAGAGCGCTCAGGACCTCAGACTGGGGCAAAGGTTCACATTCCAACAGGACAACGACCGTAAGCACACAGCCAAGACATGCAGGAGTTGCTTCGAGACAAGTCTCTGAATGTCCTTGAGAGGCCCAGCCAGAGCCCGGACTTGAACCCGATCGAACATATCTTCAGAGACCTGAAAATAGCTGTACAGTGATGCTCCCCATCCAACCTGACAGAGCTTGAGAGGATATGCAGAGAAGAATCTGTGAAACTCCCCAAATACAGGTGTGACAAGCTTGTAGCGTCATCCCAAGAAGACTTGAGGCTGTAATCGCTGCCAAAGGTGCTTCAACAAAGTACTGAGGAAAGGGTCTGAATACTTATTTAAATGTGATATTTCCGTTTTTTTATTTGATAAATTTGCACCAAAAAAACAAATGTTTTTGCTTTGTCATTATGGGTTATTGTGTGTAGATTGATGAGGGGGGAAAAAAACAATTTAATCCATTTTAGAATAAGGCTGTAACTTAACAAAATGTGGAAAAAGTCAAGGGGTCTGAATACTCTCCTCTTCAGGACTGCCCCGAAGAGGAGAGCTCACTTCAGACTGGTACTTTTTGCATCTAAGTTTGACTTTGACCTCTCCAGCACGCTGATAATAAACAATGATTCATTTATGACTTTGAGTGTCCCTGTGTAGAATTTCCACAACAAGGTCAAGATTTATGGCACCCTCACTCTTCCTGCCTTGTGTGAGAATCTGCTAGGCTGAGAGTTTATGAGATCTGCCCTGGCGCCACAAGGTATTATATTACTCTGCACATGAGCAAGCTCCAATACAGTGAGGGAAAAAAGTATTTGATCCCCTGCTGATTTTGTACGTTTTCCCACTGACAAAGACATGATCAGTCTATAATTTTAATGGTAGGTTTATTTGAACAGTGAGAGACAGAATAACAACAAAAAAATCCAGAAAAACGCATGTCAAAAATGTTAGAAATTGATTTGCATTTTAATGAGGGAAATAGGTATTTGACCCCATCTCAATCAGAAAGATTTCTGGCTCCCAGGTGTCTTTTATACAGGTAACGAGCTGAGATTATGAGCACACTCTTAAAGGGAGTGCTCCTAATCTCAGCTTGTTACCTGTATAAAAGACACCTGTCCACAGAAGCAATCAATCAATCAGATTCCAAACTCTCCACCATGACCAAGACCAAAGAGCTCTCCAAGGATGTCAGGGACAAGATTGTAAACCTACACAAGGCTGGAATGGGCTACAAGACCATCGCCAAGCAGCTTGGTGAGAAGGTGACAACAGTTGGTGCGATTATTCGCAAATGGAAGAAACACAAAATAACTGTCAATCTCCCTCGGCCTGGGGCTCCATGCAAGATCTCACCTCGTGGAGTTGCAATGATCATGAGTACGGTGAGGAATCAGCCCAGAACTACACGGGAGGATCTTGTCAATGATCTCAAGGCAGCTGGGACCATAGTCACCAAGAAAACAATTGGTAACACACTACGCCGTGAAGTTCTGAAATCCTGCAGCGCCTGCAAGGTCCCCCTGCTCAGGAAAGCACATATACAGGCCTGTCTGAAGTTTGCCAATGAACACCTGAATGATTCAGAGGAGAACTGGGTGAAAGTGTTGTGGTCAGATGAGACCAAAATCGAGCTCTTTGGTATCAACTCAACTCGCCGTGTTTGGAGGAGGAGGAATGCTGCCTATGACCCCAAGAACACCATCCCCACTGTCAAACATGGAGGTGTAAACATTATGCTTTGGGGGTGTTTTTCTGCTAAGGGGACAGGACAACTTCACTGCATCAAAGGGACGATGGACGGGGCCATGTACCGTCAAATCTTGGGTGAGAACCTCCTTCCCTCAGCCAGGGCATTGAAATGGGTCGTGGATGGGTATTCCAGCATGACAATGACCCAAAACACACGGCCAAGGCAATAAAGGAGGGGCTCAAGAAGAAGCACATTAATGTCCTGGAGTGGCCTATCCAGTCTCCAGACCTTAATCCCATAGAAAATCTGTGGAGGGAGCTGAAGGTTCGAGTTGCCAAACATCAGCCTCGAAACCTTAATGACTTGGAGAAGATCTGCAAAGAGGAGTGGGACAAAATCCCTCCTGAGATGTGTGCAAAGCTGGTGGCCAACTACAAGAAACGTCTGACCTCTGTGATTGTCAACAAGGGTTTTGCCACCAAGTACTAAGTCATGTTTTGCAGAGGGGTCAAATACTTATTTCCCTCATTAAAATGCAAATCAATTTCTAACATTTTCTACATGCGTTTTTCTGGATTTTGTTGTTGTTACTTTGTCTCTCACTGTTCAAATAAATCTACCATTAAAATTATAGCCTGATCATGTCTTTGTCAGTGGGCAAACATACAAAATCAGCAGGGGATCAAATAGTCTGGGATGACTCTAGAAGCTTGCCCATGGCAGTGCCATACAACACCTTAATAAAGGCCACTATAGAAAACACTGTGGTAGCGTGAGCATGCAAAATACTATATTTACCAATACAACAATTAAACCACTTCCACTAATGTACTTGTGCAACCAATGCAATAATAACCCTTATGGCAGAACGGAAGAATACTACATTCGATAAATAATGCGCAAAGCAGCATTGGCAACTCTAACATTAAAGAATACTAACAGCCATACAGTAGAACATATGGCTGAAACGTATCAAAGTAACATTAATTAATTAGTGGTAATTACTTATTATTACGCACAACATTCAGACATTCGTGTTACTGTCGACAATAAAAAGTCCCCAGAAACATGCATCTTCTCCCTTCGGACGATGATAACACTCTGACCTGAGTGGGCTAGTGCAGTGTCCAGATTCGCATTTCCAAGCGCTTTGATTGGTTGGGAATGGCAGGGCTATGATGGGTGAGGGATAACTTAGGTAGGCTGAGCATCCAAACTAACTGGACTTAAGGGAAACTGAAGGGACTGTGAGGGGAAGTTAGGTAGAGAGGAGAGGAGCAGGATTTGCCTTTTTTACAGTACCGTTTAGAGAGAAACACCTGCGTGTTGAGAGCAAACAGGAAAGTGAACGAGGTGTGGCTGCTTACAGTATTGATTGAGTCTGTTTTTTCAATATTCCCAGACTCACTAAAAACTCACTAACATGAGGATGTAGCCTATAACTGCAAATACAAACTACACTTACTATGTAGAGTAAATTAACAAACGTTTATCAGCAAGATAAAAAGGTTCACAACAAATTAAGGACTGTAGACAATAAAATCACCTGTGTTAAATTCTGTGTCAAAAGTGATCGACTCCCATAGAGTTGTTTTAGCAAATGGCAGTGCCAAATGACCCCTAGCGTCAGCGCTGATAACTGGTGTTAATTGCTAAGGTATAACATTTTACTCTATTAGTGTCGACTTTTACTCAGTAAGTGTAAACATCATCACAACCCCGCCCATAAATTCAGTTTCTGCATTCAAATTTCCTCTTTTCTCAACGCCATTGTTGGATCAACAAAATCCCAATTTGTTCCACGCAAAGGTGAGTTTTAAACAGTTATTTCACTGATATTATTTAGCTATTTTAATTTAAATGCTTGATAATATATTGTCAGACTGCAGTGTAACATAACAACTCTAACAGTTTTGATTGTGTGTGTGCAGTTAATGTTAGAGTTACTTGCGTTTCACTTTTTGCACATCTTTGCTAGATAGCCAGCATGCTAGCTAACTAGCTCGCCCCTGTCCTGTGCAGTTAGTCTACTCCACGTGGTGGTTCCATGGGCGGGTCTCTCATTTCAGCACCTAGCTTTTTTAGCCTCATGCTAGTTTGTTCTCTATATTTCAGCTGTTTGCTATATATTGAGGACTAATCTGATTAAGGTGAGTTGTTTATTTAGCCAAATTATAACTGAATTTTTGACTTTGTGGGTGATGCTTTTAGAAAATTTTGTGGCCATTGCATCAGCAGCTAGCTAGTCTAGCTAACTGCGTTTCCCACTCGCTTTATCACCAGTTCATTTTGGCGGTCTTGTAAGACTGCTCCTAGAACATGACAACATAATATAGTGACTAGCTGGAATTATGAGTGTATTTTACTGGACTAATTAGGCTGTGTCCATATTTCGGGACAGTGAATGTGAGTTGAATAGTCTGTTTGCTGTAGTTTGGGACCTGCTTCAAGTAATATCAGACAAGTTGTGGTCATGATCCAATATTTTC
Organism: Coregonus lavaretus; assembly: GCF_964263955.1. NCBI lineage: Eukaryota > Metazoa > Chordata > Actinopteri > Salmoniformes > Salmonidae > Coregonus > Coregonus lavaretus. The sequence continues at coordinate 12,899,510 of NC_140026.1, read as the reverse complement.
ATAATATACTTTGAAATTAGCATTGCTAATGTAGTGTATTGACATTATGATGGTCTTAAATGTTTTTTTAAGTGGAACTGAAAGAATGTTGATTTTGGTATCAAGAGGGAAGGTTTTAGTGTAGCGCCACATACAACAGACAGGAAGTGTGTTGTAGACACGGGGATTGGACAGTAGAGGGAGCCACCCACATCTTGGGAGGTTATATATAAGGGGGGAACAACGACGGAGGGGCAGAAAGCATTAAGATTCATTTGGGACTGCTTCTCCGGATCTCCGCGGGTCTGTTAACTTACGCTGTAACCTCGTGGTATTAATAAAAGCCTCTAAAACACGATACAGCTTAAGTGGATTCTTTGATCGACAGCAATACCCACCAGAATTCGACGCGATACCACACTAAGTAAAGGAGTATTGGTGAAAACGTTTGCAGTCATCCTTATAATGTTTCATGATTGAAATACAAATGTAATGCTTTTTCATCCATTTAGGCCTTATCTCGTACCATTAACTGCTTTCAGACCTAGTCATGCTCATCAAGGTGAAATTCAATGGTGAACAAAAATATGTCAAGATCATTGACCTGACACTTGAAAACCTTTTGATTGTGTTGGGTTCTATTTTCTAATAATTGGATTGATGGGATGACTAACTTAGAAAGAATGCATTCTTGACTGGGCTAATGTAGGTTGTGACACCTGGCAAGCTGTGATTGATGTGAAGAGCTGTTTTAGGGGGTAAAGTGAGATAGGGATTTGTGTCTCCAGATGCTGGAATATACTGGTTCTTTGTGATCTGTGAACCTTCCTTGGACGTAGGAATGGTGTCTAAGGGAGCTGGCTCTTCTCACTATGACAGGTTGTTATGATATGGACATATGCCTGGTAACAGAGATGCATCAACGGATTGACTGAGTAAGTCTAAACCACGCTCAAGTCTCTACTCTAATTGGTCAGCAGAGAGGTGGGAAACTCACTCTGTCAGAGTATTTGAGCAAGAACCCAGAACAATGGGTTAGTTCTCTGGGGTGCCCTGCGAGGTATTTCAGAGAGCCCGTATATACGAAACATCATATTTACCATTGAAGGTTTTTGCATTAATTAAAATAACTAGTATATCTTAGAAGTCGTGTTGACCTCTTTTGTTCCTAATACCAGATTTGAATTGACGCAACTTTGACAATTGGTGACACTCCGACGTGATCTGGTAGAAGGGACTTCGCTGGGTAATGTCCGGCCCATTTGGTCACCTCTTTCATCGAACCGTGTGTTTCACAAAGTGCCCGGGCTTCTAAAAAGGTAAGCAGATACCTATTGTTAAATAACTAAAGATCTGCAAATTGGCTTTATTCAAATTAATTTTGTTAAACAACTGTCTGATGTAAGTGAACTAAATTATGAAACTATTATGAGTAGATAAGCACAATATTGTGACATGCAAACCTTTGGTAAATGTGATGTTTAAACCATGGTACCAGAGAGTATTGATCTACCGGCATGGTCCGTAACTATGGATACGGCTAGGTTCAGGAGACAATGCTGACATCTACCGGCAAGGTCCGTAACTGCGAGGATACGGCTAAGGTTCGGAGATACAGGGAATTATTGGCTAAGGGTGTTGGCTACTGACACATATCCATCGAGATATGGCTAGGTTCTGAGAAAATACTGAAGTCTCCAGGCTAGGATCACCAGGGGTGAGAACTGGAGACACAGGGAATTATTGGCTAAGGGCGTTGGCTACTGACACATATCCATCGAGATATGGCTAGGATCAGAGGAGCGCCAAAATTTTAGTTGAGTATTGTTTCTTTGACACATATCCAGAAGAGATATGGCTAGGTTCTGAGAAAATACTGAAGTCTCCAGGCTAGGATCACCAGGGGTGAGAACTGGAGACACAGGGAATTATTGGCTAAGGGCGTTGGCTACTGACACATATCCATCGAGATATGGCTAGGATCAGAGGAGCGCCAAAATTTTAATTGAGTATTGTTCCTTTGACACATATTCAGGGAGATATGGCTAGGATCAAGGAAGATACTGAAGTCTCTGGACCACAAATGGTGGAACTGTGAGATACAGGGATTAATTGATCAAAGTGTAACGTTGTGGCACATATCCACTGAGATATGGCTAGGATCATAATGGGCACTTAAATTTTAGATAGTGTTACGCTACTGACACGTATCAGAAGGCTAGATACGGTTAGGGTCAGGGGGACACTGGGTGTTGTTGCATGCATGAGTGCGCGAATGATCACAGATGAAATAAAATAGTGAATAGGGGTTATTAAAAATAATAAACCTGTATATTAAGACGTCTGTGGCTGTCCAAACGGTATAATTTGGGAATAAATGTTGGATTTGTGGTTACTCAAACCATATAACCCGTCAGTGACAATCGAAAACATGAAATAAAAAGTGATGAATGAGTGTGACTGAACTAAAACGTTTGAACTGATATATTTGAAATATAACATTTGATGTTTGACATAGCATAGTACTGGTTTTAAATAAGTAAATTGAAGTGATATGGTGTGGCGCTTGATTTGATATAACAACCATTGGTTAATTAATTAAAACACTTGGGTTTATTCGTTCAATTTACCATTTGATGTGTGGCACTGTAAGAATACTGCTTTCAAATAATTAAGGCTGAAATAAACGTGCACCAACTTTAACTAATTAGGTGGGAATTATTTGATTTTAATAAATAGACTGAAGTACTTTGAATAATGGCAGAATATTGGAAACGCGCTAAAACGAGAAACAGCTCCTCATAGCTCCTCACAAAGTCTGTTCCCCCTGGACAAGAAAAAGGTAGAGTTGCGAGGGGAGGGGCTGGAGAGAGCGGAAGTGTGGCTTTTGGAGCCAGAAAAGACTGGGAGTTGGCTGGGAACGCATGTGGGTATCTGACGAGAGAATGTTCTAAACTTGCTCACCCGAGCGTAGACGTGCGTCATGGGTGAGAAAGTAGAGAATATTTACATTAGCATTTTTGGTAATTTGGCAGACGCTCTTGTCCAGAGCGATTTATGGGAGCAATCGGGGTTGAGTGCCTTGCTCGAGGGCACATCGGCAGATTTTTCGCCTGGTCGGCTCGGGGATTGTAACCGGTGACCTCTCGGTTGTTGGCGCGGCGCTATTGGTCACTAAACTGCCTGCCGCCCCATAAGAGTTTAAGATTGTGGCGTTGTTGGATCATGTGATATTGGAATAAACTGACCATAAGTAATGTTGTTTTAGACGTAATGTATAATATAGTACAAAGCAAATAGAGGGTTAAATTGAACTAATTATCATGGTAGAGCTAACGTAGTACAGTGAGGGAACTTCATTTTGTGTCAGAGGGTAAAATGAGAAATCAGTAATATGCTATTGGTGGAGATCTATTTATCATTTCAAGGCATGGAGTAACAATCTGCATTTATGAGTGTAAATTCCACTGCTGATGTGTTGATTGAATGGATACGATGGAGTATTTGGTTTGGTAATGTTGAATGGACTATTTGTAGCGTGTTTTGGGGTTAAATAGAAAAAACTCACTTATTCAATAGGGAATGGGTGGAGAAAGAGAGAGTTTTTACGTGTATTAAAAGTTGCATAAGATAGGTCTATGAAAATATGTTACAAGTACGAATGACATTATTACCTAAGAAGGAAGATTGTAGGGAAGTTTCCCGCGCCTCCCCCATAATGCAGGAAGGAGCAGGAGAGGGGGAGGAGATGTAAGAGACAGGACATAGTTCAGATGGTAGGAATGTCATTAAGTGTATGCTGATAAACGATAGCAAGTATTTGTTTTATTAATTAAGGCCTAATCAGAGAGAACAGTTAAAGAAATTGAATAGCGAACTGAAATGGGTTAGCGGGAAAATACAAAATAGTTGGACAATTTTTGAACGATAATTTATTTTGGTTAGGATGAAAGTATGCATTGGCTGTTGTGCTGGGGAAATAGCGCCAGCCTGTGGTGGGTCCTGGATTGGTAAAACAGGGGGGACAGGAACAATAGAAGGGGAGACAGATTTTCCTAGAGGGTTGAACAAATAATTGATAATGGATCATTTGAGATGAGATCACATGTAGCAGAGATAGGGTAATCAATTAAATAATCATTGTATACTCGAGGAATTTTGAGTGGTTTAATGAATTAGATATGAGGAATTAGAATGATACAAACAATTATTGATGGGTTAAGACTGGGGATATCTGTATCATGTTTTGTGTGTACTACCATCTTTAGATTATAACTAGGAGAAAGAGATTAGCTCATCTCAGTTAGGCAGTATTTAGGTCATAAGAGGGAGCTACCAAATTAAGTTGAGCCTAACTATATCTGATTGTTATTTTTCAATTGGGTTTTTCGAATAAATAAATAAAAAACACACCCAGCATGATGCTTATAAAGGGTTGTTATGTTGAATTTAGGGGATTTTCAACAGATCATGGGTGGTGTTTACTATGCTGTAGGATGGAACGGTTTGTTGGGGGATATTTGAACCTAAATTAATGGAATAAGCTGCAGTAATCAGAGGAATGGTTATCACTAGGTAAATGGATAAAACAGGGGAAAAACATTACTGACTGGCAGAATACACCAAATGGGGATCAGTATGGCCACTCCACTGGGAGATATAGAAGAAAGTTGAATTGGAGAGCAAAAACCCAGCCCAGGGTTCACCTGGAGATAAGTTTTAACGGATGACAGGAAGAGATTTTCTTAACTCAAGAACAGGAGGCTGAGTTAGCAGCAATTCCGTTCAAATTATGGTCACAAGGACAGCCGATGTAGGACTAATTAAGGGGGTAGCTCCAGTACAAGTGATTCCTCGATCCGATAATAGACCATACCAAAAGCAATATCCTATGAAACCAGAAGCAATAAAAGGGATAACACCTACATTTCAGCATTTACTTAAGGGAGGGGTGAAAATTCCTGGAGATGAGGCACAACGCAACTCTCCAGTATTTCCTGTTAGAAAGGAGGCACCTAGCGCCGACTGGAGGATGGTCATGGACTTGCAGGGGGTTAATAGAAATATCATTCCCAGAGTTCCATGTGTACCAGATCTACATACATTGCTGAACCAATTGAAACCAGAGAACTCCTATTTTACAGTGATAGATTTAGCTAATGCTTTCTTTAGTATCCCAGTTCATCCGGATAGTCAGGGGTGGTTTGGCTTTACTTTTCAGGGAAGGAAATGGACTTACGCTAGGATGCCTCAAGGCTACTCGGAAAGTCTTACAATCTTTGTCCAGGCTATAACTAGGAATTTGGGAAAGTTTGAACCTAGGGAAGGAAGCCAAATGTTAGATTATGTAGATTATATTATATTGGCTAATCCCACTCAGGAGGGATGTAAGAGGGATACAATCCAATTGTTAACCTTCCTGGCAGAACAGGGACACAAAGTGAGCAAAAAGAAACTTCAACTTTGGCAGAGCGAGGTCATTTACCTAGGACACACTATAACTCAGGAGGGGCGAATGTTAAACTCATCCAGGAAAACTGCTATACTTGAAGCGCCAAAACCGTTAAAACAAAAAACAAATGATGAGCTTTTTGGTAATGATAAACTGCTGTAAAGTTTGGGTACTCCATTATGTACTTCATACGGGTAAATTAAGTGATCTTATCTATGGGAAGGCAATGGCAGCCCATGGTAAAATAATTTGGAACTCTAAGGAGGCATACATACATCAGGGATGTTACCCAAATGGTAGAGAGTAAAGAGGGATATGACATTGGTCGTGATTTAAAGATGATGAGGTTTTTTGGTGGGCTACTAGATATAACTGGGTTAATCATGAACATAGAGATTTTTATTCTTTGTTGCTAGACAGAAGACTTAGGTGACCTAAAAATAGACTTGTCATGTCCAACAATCAGTCTTCAGGTCAAGCCTGGGAGAGCCTGGGTAGAACAGAGTTTGAACTAAACATGAGTGTTTTTACAAGATAAGAGATTGATGATTGGATTACTAATTGATTCTGAACTGGATGAAAGTTGAATTTAGCTGCCATAAAAGACAAAGGAAGTGGGAGGAGCAATAAAGAAGCAAAAGACAATCTCAAAAATGAAAGGCATGGTAATTGGATGATAAATTACCTAAGGGATGGTTTAGAAAGGTGGTAATATTGACACATGGGCAAATCATGTGTCAAAAAGGGGGAGTGATAGGATTAAATAATAATGATAGGATTAAATAAATAAAAATACTTTAAAAAATAAATAAAAATAACAATAGAAATTGAGAGCTCAACATGTATGTGTGAAGATAGTTTATTAACCACACCCGTATGTCAGAGGTTTTGTGCCCCACAGGTGAACTAAAGGAGAAGGTGACCCACTCTATCTCACCAGGAGACTGGGTGTGGATCCAGTCCCTAAAAGAAGAAAAACTGGAAGCAGGCCTGTTGGGAAGGGCCCTATCAAGTCCTATTAGATCCACCTGGGTGCATGTCACACACTCCAAAAAGGTAAACCCAGTTACACACCTGATGAACAAACACAGAGTTAGGAGAAAGAACCGATCACCACTAGGGCTCGGGGGTTGGCTCCTTAACGAAGATTCCCTTACCCTGTCTGATCATCCCTGTGTGAGTTTGGTAGAAGGTGAAGCAATGGGTTGGCGTCTGACATGTTCTCAGGGCAAGGGTGGGGATTCACAGGTCTCCTGACGGTAGGTAGCTGTCTGATTGTGGGGGCCATATTCCTAACACACTCAAACCCTTCTGATCAGCCAAAAGTAGTAGTTAACCTAAAACAAGTTGATAAAATAATACCTGAGCACAGTCTACGAAGGCATAGGAGACAGCTAGACGTAGGGAAAGGGGAAGTACTAGGGACTTTAGGGGAGGACATCACCATATGTATGTCACCATGTACATCCTGGGACTATGTAGTTGCTCATACCGAGCGGGGGGGGGATATGTAAATCTCCATACATAGTTTAGGGACAGGTGTAGTATTGTGAAAGTAGGGAATTACCAGAAATGGCAGTGCGACCCATAGAAGGGTAGGTACTGTCTGAAAGTCTGAAGTACGCAAAAACAGGTTTATCCTCCATGCAAGCCACCTGGGAATGTGGTGAAAGAGTCTTGTAGTAACTTGAACTATCAGTATCCCATAACAAAGTCATTCAGATAACAAAGTCATTCCGACCTAGGTTGCCTACGTTTGAAGACTCAGGGGATTCTAATTGTTTTTCTAGGACTAGTAAGATAGGATACAGAGTAGGGCATCTTAGCTCCTGCTCCTACACAGAGAATGTCACAACTAAAAGAGACCATCTCTCCTCTTTGTTGCAGCCAGAGGATTTTAGGAACTAAAACCAGGCCCGTGCTGACATCTGATGGTTGTGTGGTGATTACTGATTGTGAACTCAACTACATATGTAAACAATCAAACGTGTCAGAGACTGGTGAGTTGTCACATAGAAAGTAGGACCTCCTCCCGGGATCCTTTGATGAAATGATCCTTTGATGGGATAGGAGTACCTCGAGGGGTTCCAGAACAATTCAAAGCTAGGAATCAGATCGCAGCTGGGTTTGAATCAAGTATTTTCTGGTGGTCAACAATTAATAAAAACGTAGATTGGATAAATTATAAAGATTTATAAACCACACTCGTGATGCAATAAAGGGATTAGCTGAGCAGACAGTGGCAACTAGCTTAATGACATGGCAGAATAGAATAGCTTTAGATATGCTTTTTGGCTGAGCGGGGCGGAGTTTGTGTTCTGTTTGGATATATGTGCTGTATTTTCATCCTCAAACAACATAGCACCGGACGGGTCAGTGACAAAAGAGCTTCAGGGGAGTAACTACGCTGACGAACGAACTGGCTGAGAACTCTGGTATTGATAGCTCCATAAACGGTTGGTTTGATAACATATTTGATAAATGGAAAACTATTGTTGTAACTATTCTGGGTGAAGTTATAGCTTCTATGGGTATACTTGTTCTTTGTGGATGTTGTCTTATTTCCTGTGTCTGAGGTTTGGTGAGAAATGAGATGGAGAAGGTGATTTCCCAACAGATGGTGAGATACGGCCCAATCCTGGACTCTGACCTAAGGAATTAAGGATATGACCTACCAGGCTTGGTGGAGTGACACTAGAGGGTGTCTAAAGGGGGCCAAAATATACTTCTCTGTTTGTGTTTTATGTTTTAATAGTCTTATGTTTTGTGTTCTATTAATCCTGTGTTTTATGCTTTATTAATCAAGTTAACCATGTGAATGTTGTCTTTCCTTATGTGATGGTTTGAAGTTCTTTGATGACTGGTAACAATTTGCAAGTTGGGTGTAGATGGACTGAGGGTTTTAATTTTTTAGTATCATTATGGCCTATTAATAAAAGTGTGATTATTTTTGTTTGTATTGTATTTTAATGAGTGACATCCTAGAGGGTGTCAAAAGGGGGATTGTTGGGTTCTATTTTCTAATAATTGGATTGATGGGATGACTAACTTAGAAAGAATGCATTCTTGACTGGGCTAATGTAGGTTGTGACACCTGGCAAGCTGTGATTGATGTGAAGAGCTGTTTTAGGGGGTAAAGGGAGATAGGGATTTGTGTCTCCAGATGCTGGAATATACTGGTTCTTTGTGATCTGTGAACCTTCTTTGGACGTAGGAATGGTGTCTAAGGGAGCTGGCTCTTCTCACTATGACAGGTTGTTATGATATGGACATATGCCTGGTAACAGAGATGCATCAACGGATTGACTGAGTAAGTCTAAACCACGCTCAAGTCTCTACTCTAATTGGTCAGCAGAGAGGTGGGAAACTCCCTCTGTCAGAGTATTTGAGCAAGAACCCAGAACAATGGGTTAGTTCTCTGGGGTGCCCTGCGAGGTATTTCAGAGAGCCCGTATATACGAAACATCATATTTACCATTGAAGGTTTTTGCATTCATTAAAATAACTAGTATATCTTAGAAGTCGTGTTGACCTCTTTTGTTCCTAATACCAGATTTGAATTGACGCAACTTTGACAATTGGAGGTAAACTTTTAATTTGTGATTGGAAATAAATGTTTTGTTTTCATACATTTACAAGTCAGTCTGATTACTCTTACCATTACGATTGCAATTCTAATTGTAGGTTGTTGTTTTAATGTCTTTCCTGAAATTTGAGATCCCACTTACTAGTTTATCAGAGGCAAAAATGTATGATGGGTCTGGAACTGAAGTTGATGGGGATGTGTTTGAAGAGGTGGTGAAATGGCCAGATCTTGGTGTTTTCAAGATCAACCTGAAAAATGATGCTAAAAGTATGTGTTGGATTTCAAGTCTTGGTTACTTGTGGCATTACTTTCAATATAACGATACATTTGACATGCCTGTATTGTCATCTTTGTGTATTTCAGAATCTTCCCTGATGAGTCCTGTCTCTGCCAGTTCTGTAATGGGTGGTTCACACCATGATACAATCATTTTGAGTGAGGATGGTAGCCCCTCACGAAAGCGTCAAAGATCTGATGACTAAGCAAAAAATGTACGTTTGTAATTCATTCTTCAATTCACTTGCCATCAAATTGATTTTTCACTGCTGTTTTATACAGCTAATAGAGAGCATACTGAAGAAAAAGGTTGTCATCAAGGATTACTCCAAAACTAAAAGCCTGACTGACTGCACCAGACGATGACAGAGACTCACGGGTAAGTTTAAAGGAAAGATTCATAATGAAAATTGTTGAGCATTTGTGGTGTCCGAGACAATGATGCTGATATGCTGTGTAGACAAGGAATCCGCTGACACTGTACTTTGATTATATAGGTTTATTACATCAAAGATTACAGCATCAATTTACAGACTTCTGCAGAGTCTGGAGAACAACAAACCCAATCTCAAATATGATTATTCTCCCCGTCCTTTGTTCAAACATGGTATTTATATCCTATGTAACATAAGATGGGTGGTTTTAGATAGACCAATCCCTGGCCTTTACACATCCGAATCTCCTCTGTCTTAGGGGGCCCCTATAGTAATACTCTCCAGATGTTTCAGCAAGCAGAGCCAAGTTCTGGAATGCTCAGATACTACATATTTCCCCCCTTCGAGACTAATTAAGTCTCGAAAACAAAAATAATAGGATTATGACAAATCTTGTGTAACTTTAACAATAAAACAACATTTATGAAGTGTGAACACATTTTTATGAAGTGTAAACAAATCGTTATGGAGTGTAAGAGCGAAAAACCTGTCTGGCAGCTTTCTTTCCAAATATCCATCAATCAATCAAGACAGTAAAATTCTCTCACGGCCCCTCTGCCCCAGGCGACCACCTAAGTACTCCAGATCAATTTATACATCTTTATCAATGCATTTTAAGCTATGATGCAATTGAATACACATGAAAGCCTCAGAAAACAAAGTACAATCAAAGTTGTCCACATTCAGGCTGGTCGACCCATATATCCCTAAGCATCCACGAAAAAAACGAAAACATCTGAGGTCCCCACATGTACCCAACAACAGAAAACATTATTCTTCAAAAAATTTGTACAGAAAGAATATGAGACAAATTATGTATTACACATGCAAATATGTATAGAAATCATTGCAGACACTAAAATGTAGTCCACTACACTTCATCTCCTCAGCAGTGTCGACTTTCAATGCAACGTCGATGATGGAATCTGAACATTTCCACACCGTCCTTGTTCAACTTCCTCCAGTCCCTTCATATTGTCCATGTTTGAGTATTTGAATCCCCTCTACACATTCCCCCATATCCTTCTGGAAGAAAAGAAAACACCAACCAGTATCTTTTGCAAAGCAACACATGCAACTTAAAACATCAATATTAAAAATAATATAAAAATGATATATAATATGAATCACATTCCATTTCCCCCTTTGATTCATAAGAAAATACTAAATATCACAACAAAATGCAAAGAAATGCGAAAATTATCACACAATCAGATTTTCAAAATGGATATCTATCTATCAACACTCCATCCAGTACCACTCGTTCATCTCCGTCTAGATCAGTCACGGTTAACAATGACATCTGAGTGTTGTCTCCAGGCATCACAACTCCAACCCATCTCAATATTATAGCCTTCGCAAAAGTCAATAACAAAGTACAAAAGAAAAACATCACACACAGCGCTACAAGAGCTGCTACTAAAATCTGAATTATCACTGCTCCCACTGGGCCTAACTGATCTTGCAACCAAGCCTTCGCTGACCATCCAGCTCCTTCAGATCGACCAAACGCATCCCTTATACTCTTCAATGCATCTATAACACTAGTGATATTATCGGAACTATCAGGGATCAAAGTATAACAATCGTCCCCCGTCAAGTTCATAGCCACACATAAGCCACCCTGTTTGGCTAAAATATAGTCAAGAGCCATGTCATGTTTCAACAGCGTCAGTCTGTGACTTCTTTGAGTATTTGACAGAAGGTTAAACCCTCGTATCGTTTTGTTTGCAAAACCCTGCAAAGTATAGGTAATATTATCAATGTGATCTGCCAAAAATGTTACACCATACCATGGAAAAAGTCCAAGTCCCCACTTCTCTCCTAGACTTATCCTCCAATGGTAGGCTTCCAGATTATGAAATTGCGCCGTGTCCCTTTTCACCCTATTTCCAGAACTAGAATCAGATTGAGCTGTGTCTGGTGCTTCCCCTTTCTGAATGGTAAAAACCTCATATGGAAGCTTCAACGTTGACATGTAACAACATCCTGTCCATCCATAGGGTAAGAATATATAGGCTTTATCACCACAAACCCACCAAATATCTAAAAAGTTCCCTATAGTCACATTGCCAGGCAAAAGCTGATCTTTTACCATCAAAGTCCTGCTCTTCTTATTAAATGGAACAGAAAAAGTTACTTTATATGTCTCATCACTAACCTTACGTTCATGCTGTTAGAAATTGCGTAATTCAAATCTGGTATTGGAATAAGAATCAAGAGATCTTCAATCCAAGCTTAATTTATTATATGCAAAATGTATGTATGATAAGTATGAAGGTTCGTATATACGGGTCCGCTGAAATACCACGCAGGGCACTCAGAGAACTAAACCACTGTTTACAGGTTCTTTCTCAAATACTCTGACATAGAGTTCCCACCTCTTCTGTTGGCCAATCAGAGTAAAGGACTGAGTGTGGTTTAGACTTTACTCAGCCAATCCGTTGGCGCACGGGTTAGTCCCAACCCCTTGGCGCTCCACCCCTTGGCGCTCCACCGTTCCCAGGCATAAGTTGCTATCATAATAACCTGTAGAGTCAGCACCAGTGGCGGCTCCTGAAAAAATTCTCAGGGGGGGCAATTTTTCTGATGATTTAGGTGACCTACACACATTTAAAAAAAGATATGTCCAGCAACAACATGAAGACAGGGGCAGCATATAAGTCAATGCCAGAAGCATTTATTGACTGATCTCAAAAGTGTTGGCTTACAAAAGCAAAATAAGTTATCACAGTAAAAATAATCAAGGGTGTTCTTTCACATTCCTCAACACTGCATAAACAATATGCATTTCCATAAACAAATGAAATATCAGCTGAAAATACAGCATCTTGGTATTTGTTCAGATTGCAGGATCAACAAGAGCTTTTACCACATTTTTTGCCTCATGGTTGAATTGGAAATATGTGCACCTGAGCATAATTCACAACAAGCAAGCAGGAGCTTTTGATAGAGGCTACTGAAAACATTGATGCAAGTTATTGGTAATAAGAAATTTTTATAGACTTCCATATTCTGCCCTCTTGTATAGATTTGTGAAAATGAACAGTGATAGACATTTTGCCTGAAAACAGAATTTGAAAATAATTTATAGAAAAGGTAAACACAGCTATCTGTATGGCTTTGTAAAAACGAACAACCATATTCTGGCCAATTGTATAGATTTGTAAATATGAACAACCATATTCTGGCCAATTGTATAGATTTGTAAAAATGAACATGAACAGATTATAATTTTTTTTTTTTACTTTTTTAAAAATGAAAAATAACTATTTTAAACAACATAAACTGTGAACTGATTTGGGCGTGTGTGTGTTAAAGAAACAGACAGGGAGGGACAAAGAGAGAGAGAGGCTACATTACTTGTACTGAAACTGTTCTCTTCTCTCTTTCAATGCAGCAAAGCGGTCAATGACTTTCTCATTGAAATCAGGCATGCTGAGGACTAGTTCCCTCTCCATGGAAAGCATGGCCAGTGCATTCAGACGTTCCTGGCCCATTGAATTTCGCAGGAATGTCTTAACTCGTGTCAAAGTTGAGAAACATCTCTCAGCTTCAGCTGTTGTCATGGGAGTAGTTATGAGGATGTTCAACAGAGTCACAGTCTCAGAGAACGTCTCCTGGAGGTTGTAGCTCATGAGAACCTGGTACAGTGCCAGTGCACCACAGTTTGACTTTCTCGTCGTCGGCAAAAAGACCGTTCAGTCTCTCCAAAAGCACACTGGCGATTGAGACTGAGGTTGATTCCGAGATGGGAAGGAACTCAAAAAAGCGCTCCTGCACTTTGTGGTTGCTATCTATGTACCTCAGCACAAGCACCAGCTGTGTCTGTGTAGAAACGTCCGTGGTCTCGTCAGCTTGGATAGCTACGAAGTTCGCCGACTTCACCTCCTCCACAATATGTTCCCTCATGACCGCTAGCATACACTCCAGTAGCTCGTTTTGAATGGTCTTTGATGTGAACTTCTTTCAAAGAGACAATCGAGTTGCACTGAACGCTAGCCATCTTGATAGTAGTACGTGAATTGATTGACGCTGCTACCCGCTCTTTTCTTAGTTACGTTCATGGTTATGTTACGTATGACGAAAGCGCATAAGTGCAAGCCCTCAGAAACCCATAGAGATTGTATTGAAAGCTCTGATATTTGAAAAAAATAGATTTTACATGAGAGGCTATGAGACACTTCTGGGCGATTTTCAACCTGACTGAAATCGCCCCAAAAGGGGCGGGGCCATTTGAAGCACGACTTTAGCCTGATTGGACATTTAGTGGCAGATCAGACGTCTAGATTAGAACACTGATAACTACTGTTGCCGTGATACAATTGATTAGAAAAAAAATCCCTTCCTTTTCCCGTTTGGCAGTGCGTCGCCCATATCGCCCTAATGAACACACCGCCCCTGGTCAGCACCCAATCTGTACTCTATGTACCTATGTTCAAGGACGGTTTCACAGACAACAAAGAGAGAGTGTTCGTATCTGTAAGAAATACAAGTCTTATCTGACCTACCCCCTAACGTTCCTTACATGAATCACAGCCTGTTATGTGAAACAATTTATATCAGTATAGTACAAACCTATGCTTATCATTAATGCATTCCTTCTAAGTTATTCATCACATACAGATCCAATTATGAGAAAAATAGAACCCAACAATGCTGACCCAAAGTCATCATATAATCATCACACTCTGATATTCCCATAAACATACCCGGTCCATCATGTGTTTTATTTGAACAAAAACAGCTTTTAGCCCTTCCGGGTTTCACCTCCAGTGCTTCAGGAATCGCTGTTAACTTATTTTCCTTCCGATCTAACAAATTCACATAGGGTAATTCATTTAACCAAGAACAATTAAACCTAGGCCTAAACAAATGTTTCGACAAAGACATCATTATATCTGTTAATGATTGTTGCTGATATAACAGCCATGATAAAGCATAAGATTGACACGTAGTGGATAGAGGTTGAGCCACCGTCTCTAAAATTGAACCCCATGTGCCTGGTGCTGGAATTCTCAACAGACATGGACCCTCCAGTTTCCTAACCGATCTCACAGAATGAGTTAACTGCTGGAACCATAGATTCCTACCTGCCCATCCATCTGTAATTTGCAAAACAGAAGAATCAAACCATATGCCTTCCATGTAGTTTCTCTCTTCCGTAACGAGCGGTATTGATCTGATATATCTTCTGGAGTTCCATCAAAATTAAAGAACTCATTCTGTACATCCGGGATAGTATTCTGCACGATGTCAGATGAATCTTCATCATTCTCTGCTACCATCTGCTCTCCTATTTTAACACTATCCTTACTACCATTTACACCAATCTCCATCTGTATAATAGACTTCTGAGTTACATTTGCTACATCCTTTAATTTCAGAAAGGTTGTTGTTGGTGTCTGTGTCATAATTACAAAATGTGTTATCGCTATCCCAACATTCATCTCTTTCAGAGTTTCTGTTAAAATAGTGACTTTAGTTGATGTATTGACCCTCTTAATTGTTTCCAAGGGCATAGTGACAAATGTCCTCTGTGTATTATTTACTCTTGGAGTGACTACTGTAATATACTGCTCCTGAACTCCTTTGGTGACTGTGGAAACTTCAACAGACATTAAATCTTTCATCATAAGCGTCACCTTACGAGTTACATAACCTTCTATCCAGTAATTCTTAACCGGAACAAATTTGAACGCTGGCTCTAAATAAGTAAACATATATTCTCCCTGATCTTCCCATGTAACATTACGCAAAAGAAGTGAGCAATCACTCATAACCCTCTTCCACTTCATATCGTTGTACAAAATATACTTCCTTTGACTAGGGGACACAGCTTCTACTTCTGGTCCTGATAACAACACTTCTTCTCCATAATTATCTCTCCACGTGGGAGGAATTTCACCACCCCCACTCCGTCTCTCACATCTACAAGGAAGATGAGCTGTACCACCCATCCTAACCCTAATCACAGTCTTTTCTAAAATTGGTGTTGGAGCGATCGTCCGAGGCGTCATTGTAGTCAAATGTGATACATTTATAGCTTTAGTACCTGTCAACAATAAAATAGTAGAATTGCTTCTCACTGTTGTTGTGTTAGGCTGAAGTGTTGATGTCATTGTTGTTGATTCTTCTATCTTCCCTACAGCTTGGAGCTCTTTACTTTTATTTCCATCTATCACCACTAGTGTCACTACATTAACTCTCAGTCCCGACTCTAATCCCTCACTTTCAAACTGTGAATTATAAAAATTACATTTATAATCACCTTGATCCTCCTGCTGGGAATTGTACACATAGAGACTGCAATCACCTTCAATCTTCAGTCTTCTTTTATCATTCAGCAACGCATACTTTCTAAATGCAACTGCTCCTAACAGATCTAAACTCCTACCATGGCTATCTTCCCACTGAACTCTAAATTTCCCTTCACCACTGTTCTCTCTCGTACACTGACATGGGAGCTGAGATGACTTTCCTAGAGTTACTTCAACCCTAGTTGTCGTAACGTTTTGGTCTGACTTTTTTCCTAACTGGTCTGGGGCTACTTCGTCTAACCGAATCACCCGCTACACCTGTAACTGAGTTGCCCTGGGTGATCTCTGCGGTTTCACATTCCACTGAAATATGCCCTGTTGTTTCTGGGACGTATTGAAAATCAATGTCCCCAAATCTCCTTTCCTGTCCATCCATTGCAGAGTCGTCTCTGGCATCATCAGAAGTGTACACATGATCATAAACGTTGTCCACAGCATGGACAATCTCTCCTTCTGCCACCTCTTCTCTAGGCGCTTTAACACAATGTGACAAATGATACCACGTTGGAGACCCTTTAATCTGGATAGCCATTCCAGTACTACGAACAACTTCAAATGGTCCCTCACGGCGTTCGTTATACCACTTCCTACTAAATAACTTAATAAACACCTTGTCCCCACCTTGTCCCCACCTGTACTCAGTTTTTGCTCATCGAGCTTCTCCTGCACCTCTTCTTTTCTTTGCCTGTCAGAAACATATGTGGACAACTTTTTATGAAAATTGGCCATATATGTAACATACGCTCTCATTTCATCTTCCAAAAGAGACAAACTTGGACACTTTCCGCTTGTTCGCAAACAAGGCGTAGGCATCCTTCTTCCTGTAACCAGTTCATGGGGTGTCATACATAGATCACGCAACTCACTTGAGCGACACACCATTAATGCTAAAGGGAGCGCCGCTATCCAGTTTAGACCTGCATGCTGGCAAATCTTGACAATGCGATTTTTCAAAACACCATTCATTTTTTCACAAATCCCTTGACTTTGTGGGTGATGAACTGCTCCTAGATGTTGCTTAATTCCCAATTTTTGCTAAATCAATTTCACTGATTTATCCACAAATTCTTTCCCATTATCTGAGGATATTCGATCGGGAAGTCCCCACCTGCTTATGACTTCTTTACACAAGAACTTGGCAACCGATTTGAGCATCTTTTCGCTTGGTTGGACAGGCCTCCGGCCATCGTGAAAATCTATGCACAACCACCAACATGTATCTTTTCCCTTCAATTGGTTTTATCATATCAACAAAGTCGATAACCAACTCACGCATAGGACCTCTCGGTGATGGAATGTAACCAGGAAGAACAGTCACAACCCTGCGAACATTATTTTTCAGACAGATTGTGCACCTGCCTATGACATATTCAACCTGTTCAAGCAAATATGGTGCCCAAAAACCATACTCCTTTGTGATCTTTCTCCTAACCTCCCCCCTTGCAACATGGGCTAACCCATGTGCTTCCTGAATCATCAGACTTAATAGGTCTAGAGGCGCTACTATCAACCCCTCATGGTTTCTCCAAAGACCCGTAGCATCTTTGACAGCACCTCGGTCTAGCCATAACTGTTTGTCAATCGTAGAAGCAGCTTCCTGCATCAAAATCACATCCTTAAGCGTAATTTTGTCTTCCAAGTCCACTCCATGAGTGACCAGAAAAACCTTGCCCAATTTGTCCGCTCCTGTGACGGCTTTTGCAGCTTCATCAGCGGCTTTGTTCCCTTGTGTGACTTTTGACACATCGGTTTTATGAGCTGCACACTTAGCTATCGCTATCTCTTTAGGCTTCATCATAGCATGCAACAATTTCATTATTTGCGCATGATGTTGTATTGGAGAACCATCCGTTTTCTTAAACCCTTGACCTTTCCACACTGCTCCAAACAAATGACATACACTATGTGCATATGCTGAATCAGTGTATATCGTCACTCGCTTTCCTTCTGCTAACAAGCACGCTTCTGTTAGCCCCACAAGTTCAGCAAGTTGTGCGGACGCAGGCTGTGGTATTACTTCAGCCTTTTCAACAACAAATCCAGTTCCTTGGGCTTTAACTACTGCATAGCCAGCACACAATTTATCTCCCACACGATAACAAGACCCATCAGTCCAATACTCCAGGTCTGCCTCACATAATGGAAGGGCTTGCAAATCTGATCTAAGACTCAAGTATTTCTCTGCTTCTTGAACACAATCATGAGGCTCACCATCCTCTGAAGTTGGCAAGTTCTCGGCTGGATTCACCGTATCACACCTCACTAGGGTGACATCTTCCTGCTCTAAGAGCCTATGATAGTCTCTGAGCCTAGGCATAGTCAATGTATATTTCCCATAGTTCAGAAGATTTCTGAGACTATGATGGGTAAGAATTGTTACTGGGTAACCCATCGTAACAGATGATGCTTTGTCATACATTGAATATACTCCCACCATTGCTCTGTAGCACAGTGGTAGCCCTAGTTCTACTTCTGAATAGGCAGTAGAGTAGTAGGAAATAGGCTGAGGATTTGTCCCTGTACCTGTCGGCTGACAAAGAACTGCACATGCATATTTACCTCCAGTAGAAGTAGACACATATAGCAAGAAATTCTTAGAGTAGTCTGGTAGTGTGAGTGCAGGTGCCTCCTGTAGCCTCTGGTTGATCGTTTCAAATGCCACAAGGCCTTCCTGTGTCCAGGAAAGATTGCTATGGAGTTGACCACTCCCAGTATCTTTAACCATAGCTCTCAAAGGTCCAGTCAAACTAGCATAGCTCTCAACCCAAGCTGAAGAATATCCAGCAATACCAAGAAATGTAATCATCTCTCTGACAGTTCTAGGCTTCGGAGCCTTACGAATAGCTTCCAATTGACTGTCAGAAATGCTTCTGTGTCCATGTATTATTTTTTGACCCAAATAAACGACCTTCTCCTGGCAATATTGCAACTTTTTCTGTGAAACCTTATGCCCCTTTTCTGCCAATACCTGTAGCAATTTAATTGAGTCTTTATGACATGTTTCCTCATTCTGTGAGCAGATAATTATATCATCCACGTACTGAATGACAGTGCTTTGCAATATCTGATCTATCCCAACCAAATCATCCTTCAGTACTTTATTGAAAATGTGCGGGCTATGCTTGAACCCCTGTGGCAATCGACTGTACTCATAGAACTGTTCCTTTTTTTGTGAACCCAAATAAAGCCTGACTTTCTACACTAAGTGGAACACTAAAAAATGCACCACATAAGTCTAACACCGTGAAATGTGTCGCATCAGGAGGAATTTGGGCTAACAAGGTATGCATGCTTCATATTTCAATGGATACTGATTCTTCCAAGGAGGTCTGGCTCCTGGTCGAAGTTCAACTTTCACCGGTTGGGCTGATTTCACAAGTCCAATATCGGTACTGTGTTGAGACCACAAACCTTCTGGAACTTGTTGCAACATCTCCTCTGTCATAGGGTCTGAATCCATCTTCACACTGCAAATAGATTCATGTGTCATCCGTACAGCTTGTGGCTGTCCTTGTCCTTGAGCCGAAATCATGATTTTGAGAAATCGCTGATCTTCACTCCTCCAAATCGCCAAATTCTCTTTCATTGGTACGAAAACAGATTTCTCTGCTTCTGTCATCATTTCTCCTATATGCTTCTGCTCATAGTCTTCAGAAACCAACAAGGTCACATGTGGCATACTCTTCTCAATCTCAAATTCTTTATCCAGATAATCGTCTGTGTTTATCTTCATAGCTGCTTCTTGTGGTCCTAAAATTATGCAACATGAGCTGAGTTGAACTTTCTTTGGTTGATGACTCAACCATTCCTCTGAGTTCGATTGGGCAGCATTCTTGAAATACTTGAGCGTACAATGAAATGGATATTCTGGAAGCCTCGCATCTGGCATGTTTGCCACTATGAATTTGTCCCATATCTTAGCCTGCTTCAAAAAATCTGCACTGAGATTTCCAATCCAAAATACTGAAGAAGAGTCAATCTCTGTCGTCATCAACAATTGGTAAACCTTTTCTTTTGGCACTTCTACCAGACAGCCGTCTGGCGTACATTTTATTGTACAATTCAATCTACACAATGCATCTCTTCCCAACAATGCAATAGGTGTATGTTCCGATACCAGTATGGGTATTGTAATTTTCTGATTTTTATAGCAGAGCTTAATTGGTTCCGTAAGAGGAATCAGCTGTTTCACTCCCTCAAATCTGATTGTCCGAATCAGTCGATTGGACATAGGAAGATGTGTAGCATCTTTAGGCCGAACACAGGTGAAAGCAGCTCCGCTATCCGCCATCACTTCCAATGGTCGATTGTTTACTTTCACCTCAATTGTTGGATATTTTTCCGGTCCTGATGCTACCAGCTGACACCCCACTTTCGGATCTTCTGGGCACCTCTAGAATCCTTGCTCCGGGCCCCTATAAGGGTTCACTGGTCCTCCAAATGATCTTGACTGGCCCCTGTATCTTCCTCTGAAATTCCCTCTTGTGTTTCCCCCTGGCCCATTACACTCACAGGCAAAGTGACCAACCTGTCCACAATTATAACACACTTCTGAAGGTTGCTGGAAGTATGGATTAAATCTTCCTCCTCTTCCTCTTCCTAAGCCTTCTCATCCTCTTCCTCTCCAATTCTGTGTCTGTCCAGAAACTGGCTGTGGATATGAAATAACTGGTCCCACTAATGGTGGCTGGGACAATTGCGGTTGGACCTGGTTCGGTTGAAGCTGTGGCAGTGATTGTTGATTTGGTGAACACTGATTCTGCATAACCAAAGCCTGTTTCTTCTCTGTCTTCTTATTCTCCACCAGTTGTATTTGATTCAGTTTTCTGAGAGTTTCTTGGTCCTGTTCTTTCTGGTTGTGTTCCTTTTTCCTGTATAGATCCACTTGATGGGCTATATGATCTGTATAGACACCTTTTGCCATGCTTCCAAGTCCAACCACCTCTGCCAGTTTGCTCCTTACTGGTGAGGGCAGCCCCATCTGCAGTTTAGCTCGCAAAATTGACTGCTCTATTTGACTCACATCTGGATCATTTCCGGTAATATTTCTCCACACTTGATGAACTCTTGACACATAGGCTCTCTGATTTTCTTGTTGTCCTAGTGGGTCAATCAGAATGTTGTCAGGATGCACATTTGTTGGAAACGTATCTTTCAGTGCTCTCCACAGTCGATTTCTATTTGCAGCCAACAATTCAGGATCATTCACCGCAGTCCCGACATATCGATGAAGTCCAGCTCTCTGAAAAATGTCTTCCATACCTGGAATCCCAAGGAGATTAGCCAAAAGTATCTTAATGTCTCCTATGGCAGACTGTGTTCCCACCGTAATTTCTTCCAACTTTGAAATCCAAGGATATGCTCCATCTTGAAGAGTAGGCAGCTTCTCAAGTATATCTGACATATCGGTATTCTGCAAAGGCTTATACTCCAGGTTCTGTCCTCGAATTATCACTGGCATCATCTTCTTACTTGTGCTCCCTTTTCTTGGCCTCAATATGTATGTCCTCTGAAATTTTTGAGATTCTTTTTTCAGCAGTTTCTCCTTCTGTATCTTCAGCTTCTTGAGTTGTTCTTCCAGTTCTCTTCCAGTTTCTCTTAATTATTTGCCTTATCCAAGCATGATATGCATCGGTCTATATCTCTTTCTATTTATTCTGTGCTAGTCATTGTAGAATAAAATCCCCTTGAACATGAAGCACCTTTAATCTCCAAATCTTTATCGCTGTCTTCATCTTGACTTTCATCAGAGCTCGGATCTCTTGTATCCTTCTCCTTCCAACTTTCATCACCCCTTCTTTCCGCTATAGCCAACCTCCGTCTGATCACAGGGTCATATCCACCCATGATCTCTTCTGAATCACTCTGATCATCATCATCATCATCATCATCATCTTCTTCAAATTCCATCCTCCTGAACCTCACTCTACCCTTAGTTTCCAGACATGTCGTTTTCTTCTTACTTTTGGAGTTTGGATTCATCTTTATGTTTGTTTCTGCTTGTCCTCTCTCTATTATTCGTTCATCTTCATCTCTGATGCAATAATCACCCTCCTGAATGATCATTGGAAGCTGAGGATAGACGTCCTTAAACTCTACTTCTTCCTCGTAAGGTGGGGGTCTTTTTGTTGAATCCTTATGTGAGAAAGGTGTATTGACTTCTGCCATTAGTTTTTCTGTTACCTTTGCCTCTTTTGCCATTTCCCCTATACCTCTGTCTCTTTTATCTTTTGTATCTTTTATCAGTTTGGCCCTCATTTTCAAACAACTTAAGAACACCCAGCTCTCTTTGTCTCTTTTTTCTTTACGTTGTTCCCCTTTTTTCCCCTTCTTTTGATCTGCCTTATATGTGGCCACAAGCACTTGCATTATCTTGATGACGTCTGGGTTAAGAGTCCCTTCCTCTGGCCATGGTTGTTCAATGTCAGGCCAACGTTTATTCCATTTTCCAGATAACCTTGCAATAGCATTAACTAGAGGATTACTATTTTGTACTACATCAACAGGAGTAATTACTTTCATAGTTTTGATGTCCTTTTCCCCCATTGTAACCACTCTTTTATATTCCTTTATTGTGAATTATTTTATTATTATTTTAGACCAATTAATTAGTAAACCCCAAAAACTTTAAGCTATGTAGCTTATCATCCCCTCCTATTTTTTTAATTATTTTTTTAAAATTTAAATTAATTAATTAATGTATTTATTTATTTTAATTTAATTTAACCAAATTATTGATTGGTGGCAATCTTACCACATCTGATCAGGAAAAGTAAAGGAAACTAGTCAACTTCAGAGCAATCCAAAAAAGAAAGATCTGTAATCCAGCAACACTACAGCACCCACAAACCAATTGCTTAATAAGCACCCAATTACCTTAATTTTACAGAATAATGTCAGTGCTGGATTTCCAACACAACTCTAATCAAAACAACTCATTCACAAAAACCCTAATGTGCAATTCTCAATTACATCAATTGATCAGTCTGTTGCCAAGTCCCTGTAAAATTGTCACAACATGAAATATTCTATGCATACACAATGTATCTATTATATCCTGTAAGGGAAAGTAGGTTTTGTGGATAGAACAGTACTGGCCTTAATTGGACTGGATCCGGGGCAGCACACGCTGTCGCATGACGCACTGGTCAGCACTTCCTCTCTCTCTGTCTCCTCCTTCTCGTTTCTCACATCATAGGAGAACAAAAGAAACAGACAAGAATTTAGTCTTTTATGCACTCACTGGGTTATTTCAACCATACAATACCCTTTTAGACATACCTATGTTCACATTCGCGCTAGGAAATAAGCAAACAGCTTAACTCAGGAATATTATAAATAGCGCAATAATATTTTATTTTTATTTTTAATCCGTCAACATAACTCTTATTTATAAATTCAATGGATCTCAATCAAATAGTTTAATAATTAAGCAACAGCCGATTTAACAAACAGAATACTTTATTCGTCCTTCTTTTTCAGCTCTAAGTCTGCGTCTCCCAGCAGCTCAGTGCAGGCAGGGGAGTGGCATATTTTCTCTGTGTAACTCTAAACTCATAAAATCCCACGCATGCGCAGCTCATTGCTAGTGCGATCTCATGGTGAGAGGAGCTCCCGCAAGCAGCTCTCTCCAAACAGCAGACAGTAGACAGACCATCTTTCTCTCCGTTTTTTCCAACACAGACAAACAGTAACACTGAACAAAACACACAAACCAACACAAAACACAAATCCTACTTCGAAGTTTTTTATCTTTACTATCTTCACTTATTCTAATCTGCAGATTTATAGTTATTTTCTTATCCATTACAAATCATCTCTATGCAATCATAACTCCCTCCCAGGGTGGCTCATAGTTTATAACAATGTTTTTTAAAACATTCTCTCAAATAGAGACTCATAAGGTTTTAACCGTAACTAACATACTTCCTTACAAAAAACTAAAACCCCTGTTCTCAACCAAAACATATATATGTATATATCTCTAACATACATTTTATCATAGCATGAGTCGACACACAGCTGGAACACAGCAGAGACCTCTTTATTTTGCACACACACCCACTCTCTTTCTCTCACACACACATGAAAAGAATGCATCCATTCATACGATCCTAAAAAAGCATGCTTACGTCGCTCCTATTTCCTTTATATTCCTTCCTAAATTTATGCTACCTTGAGTTGCAGATATTCAATGAGAGGCTACATCGAACATATACTTCGTCAACTATATTCCGAGAGGTAACATGCAATTGAATGTATATTCTACAATCTCCAGTTCCCAGAACTGACCCGAAAATCAACCTAGTGATTTGACAGGATTTGTGGCCCATCTTAATGATCGCCTCTTTGAGGGCTTCCGTAGATCAGCGACGTCCTAACAGTATACTTTTTCCTTATTTCCTTGTCTGATTCCTTCATTCTATTCCTGGACACTCCTTTAAATTTATTCAAGCCAAATATCCCTGTGCCCAGTGTTATCAATTCCTATAGACACTCCCCCCTGTTTGCGTTGTTTTCAACGCAAACAAAGGTAGAAATTTAGAACGGAAACCTATCACACAGCAAACAGCACGGCACACACAGGTCCGTCACGTTGCGTTCCCCCAACGCACACACACAGCCACACGAACTGACCAGCGCCCAAAGTTGTGAGAAAGCTCACCTTATCTGCCGGCACCTTGAGCGGGAGTCACTTCGTAGCCCATGAATGGAACGCTGAAGAGACGCAACACGTCCCAAAAATCCTCGTCGCCATTAAATGTGGTGTCCGAGACAACGATGCTGATATGCTGTGTAGACAAGGAATCCGCTGACACTGTACTTTGATTATAAAGGTTTATTACATCAAAGATTACAGCATCAATTTACAGACTTCTGCAGAGTCTGGAGAACAACAAACCCAATCTCAAATATGATTATTCTCCCCATCCTTTGTTCAAACATGGTATTTATATCCTATGTAACATAAGATGGGTGGTTTTAGATAGACCAATCCCTGGCCTTTTGTTAGAAATTGCGTAATTCAAATCTGGTATTGGAATAAGAGAAAACATAATCAAGAGATATTCAATCCAAGCTAAATTTATTATATGCAAAATGTATGTATGATAAGTATGTTGGTTCGTATACGGGCTCACTGAAATACCACGCAGGGCAGACAGAGAACTGATCCATTGTTACAGGTTCTTCCTCAAATACTCTGACAGAGAGAGAGAGTTCCCACCTCTCTGCTGGCCAATCAGAGTAGAGACTGAGCGTGGTTTAGACTTACTCAGCCAATCCGTTGGCGCACAGGCTAGTCCCAGTCTCTTGGCGCTCCACTTGTTGCACACTGTTGCAGGCATAAGTTTATCATAACAACCTGTGGAGTTAGCACTTTTTTGCAGTACCCATGTCCTTGGACGGTTCACAGATCACAAAGAAGCAGTGTTCGTATCTGTGAGAAATACAAGTCTTATCTATAAGAAATACAAGTTTTATCTCATCCTAGCCCCTAACATTCCTCACATGAATCACAGCCTGTTATGTGAAACAATTTATATCAGTATAGTACAAACCTTCTATGCTTATCATTAATGCATTCCTTCTAAGCTATTCATCACATACAGATCCAATTATGAGAAAACAAATCCCAACAATCCCCCTTTTCACACCCACTGGGTGTGAACCCAAAATATGAAAACCCAAAATAAGAAATTTCAGGGAAATTTGGATTCCCCCTTTTGACACCCTCTAGGATGTCACTCATTAAAATACAATACAAACAAAAAGAATCACACTTTTATTAATAGACAATAATGACAATAAAAAGGCCTTCAGTCCTTCCATCTACACCTAACTTGTACTGAGTTGGCTACCAGCCACCCAGGAATCCTTTACCTTCACATAAGGAAAGACAAACATTCACAATGGTTAACTTGATTAATAAAGCATAAAACACAGGATTAATAGAACACAAAACACAAGATTTTTTAAACATAAAACACAAACAGGGAAGTACATTTTGGCCCCCTTTAGACACCCTCTAGAGCAGAGGTGTCATACGTCCGGCCCGCGAGCCACAAACCCGCAAACGGGTTTAATCCGGGCCCGCAAGATGATTTTGAAAAAATAAAATAAATAATAATAATACAATTAATAATTTTGTAAAGTATAAAAATGCGCTGCAATTTTTCTATAAAATAAACTGCTGTTCCAATTGCGTCCACTGGATGGCGCAATAGCAATTGTGTTAAGCAAGCAAACTGTTTATACCGGGGCAGAGCAAGAAGGTCAAGCACGTGCAGCCAATGAGCTACTTTGTTTTGCCCGCGATATTTATTACGGCTTCTACTTTTAACATTATGTGCTTTGGCACCCTCATTGCCCCTATATGTCTCTGTCAAAAAATAGAAAAGTGGACGCAGAGTGCAGAGTGTTCCAAGAAAAATTGTCATCCTATTTATTCACTGAATTGAATGGGAAAGCGGTATGTTTGGTGTGTTCAGAGCATGTTGCAGTGCTGAAAGAATATAACCTTCGTCGCCACTATGTGAGTCTTCATGCCGACAAATATGACAACTTTCAAGGACAGCGGAGATGAGAGAAGGTGAATGAACTGTTGGCGGGTCTGAAGAAACAGCAGTCTGTGTTTACTCACAGCCGAGACATCAGTGACGCTGCAGTGAAAGCTAGCTACCTCATTGCTAACGAAATCGCAGTGGCTTCAAAACCATTTAGTGAGGGTGAATTTGTAAAAACATGCATGATGAAGGCAGCGGAGATTGTGTGCCCTAAAAAGCGGCAGGCTTTTGCAAATATCAGCCTGACAAGAAACACAGTTGCAGACAGGATTTCCGATCTTTCAGTGGATTTGGACAGCCAGTTGAAGCAAAAAGTAAAGTCATTTATTGCGTTTTCGGTTGCAATTGATGAAAGCACGGACATTACAGATGTTGCACAACTGGCCATTGTCATCCGCGGAGTTGATGACACATTGACCGTCACCGAGGAGTTCGTGGAGTTGGTGCCGATGACAGATACAACGACAGCAGCTGATATTTTTACCACACTCGTCGGCGCGCTGGACAGGGTCGGAGTGGACTGGTCCCGCGCTGTCAGCCTGGCTACAGATGGTGCGCCCTCAATGATCGGGAAAAAAGCAGGCGTTGTGACAATGTTCAGAGAGAAAGTGCAATCTGCAAATGGAGGACGTGATTTTTCGACTTTTCACTGTATTTTGCACCAGGAGGCTTTGTGTTGCAAGTCATTAAAGATGGATAACGTCATGAAGGTGGTCATCCAAACTGTTAATTTAATCAGATCCAGAAGCCTGAATCACCGTCAGTTTGACAGCCTTCTCAGAGAGAAAGACCACATCTATGGCCTGCCATACCACACTGAGGTAAGATGGTTAAGCCGAGGTGCTGTGCTGAGGCGTTTCTTTGATTTACGAGAAGAAATTGAACAGTTCATGGAAGAAAAGGGCAAACCAGTGTTAGAATTTCATTCCGCAGAATGGATGCAGGACCTTGCATTTATGGTGGATGTTACAGAGCACCTGAATAACTTGAACAAACAGCTGCAAGGGCGCAACAAAGTTGTCACGCAGTATTATGACAGCATACGTTCTTTCAAGTTGAAGCTGTCATTGTGGGAGACGCAACTTGCCGGTGGTGATGCAGCTCACTTCCCCTGTCTGAAAAATGTGTGCGCGACCCAACATGTGGCAGACATGAAGCGGTTCAAAGATAAAATAACGGGACTGTTACGGGAGTTTGAGCAACGCTTTCAGATTTCTGTTTATATGTTTTTATGTTGATGTGCTATTGTTTTTAATTGATTTTATTTTATTTGTATATTTAACCTATTCTTGACTCTGTGGTTCTTGCACTTGTTTGGGGAACAGGATTTCATTATTTTTATCTACATTTCTGCCTGAGAAATGACACCCTGATATAGTTCTGTGATCTGTGATATACTTCTGTGAATCACTGAGGCATTGTGTGTTTGTGTGTTCTTTGTCCTCAGAACTTTCGAATAACTTGAGGTGTTTTATGATTAATAGTGATGTTGTGCTTTTGGACACTGTACTCAGGCTCCAGCTTTATGTTTATATGTTTTTATGTTGATGTGCTATTGTTTTTAATTGATTTTATTTTATTTGTATATTTAACCTATTCTTGACTCTGTGGTTCTTGCACTTGTTTGGGGAACAGGATTTCATTATTTTTATCTACATTTCTGCCTGAGAAATGACACCCTGATATAGTTCTGTGATCTGTGAAACAGTTCTGTTAATCACTGTGGCATTGTGTGTTTGTGTGTTCTTTTTCTTTAGAATTTTCAAATAAACTTGACATGTTTTATGATTAATAGTGATGTTGTGCTTGTACTATTTTGGACACACTGTCCTCAGGCTCCAGCTTTATGTTGTATGTTGATCGTATTAAAACAAAGAAAACAATCTGAAGTTGTTGTTTTTAAGTTATATATACCATGATTTTTCCAGTCCGGCCCACTTGGGAATAGATTTTCCTCCATGTGGCCCCTGAGCTAAAATGAGTTTGACACCCCTGCTCTAGAGTGTCACTCCACCAAGCCTGTTAGGTCATATCCTTAATTCCTTAGGTCGGAGTCCAGGATTGGGCCATATCTCACCATCTGTTGGGAAACCACCTTCTCCATCTCCTTTCTCACCAAACCTCAGACACATATATAAGACAACATCCACAAAGAACAAGTATACCCATAGAAGCCATAACTTCACCCAGAATAGTTACAACAATAGTTTTCCATTTACCAAATATGTTATCAAACCAACCGTTTAGGAGCTATCAATACCAGATTTCTCAGCCAGTTCGTTCGTCAGCGTGGTGAGTCCCTCAAGCGCTTTGGTCACGGACCCGTCCGGTGCTGTGTTGTTGGAGATGAAAGTACAGCACATAGATCCAAACAGAACACAAACCCCGTCCCGCTCAGCCAAAAGCATATCTAAAGCTATTCTATTCTGCCATGTCATTAAGCTAGTTGCCGCTGTCTGCTCAGCTAATCCCTTTATTGCATCACGAGTGTGGTTTATAAATCTTTGCTGGTTATAGTAAACATAATTCATCGAATCTACGTTTTTATTAATTGTTGACCACCAGAAAATACTTGATTCAAACCCAGCTGCTATCTGATTCCTAGCTTTGAATTCTTCTGGAACCCCTCGAGGTA
This sequence comes from Coregonus lavaretus, assembly GCF_964263955.1. Classification (NCBI taxonomy): domain Eukaryota; kingdom Metazoa; phylum Chordata; class Actinopteri; order Salmoniformes; family Salmonidae; genus Coregonus; species Coregonus lavaretus. Next base: position 12,870,263 of record NC_140026.1, on the reverse strand, counting down.
CTCCTATCCCATCAATATATGTCCTTTCATCAAAGGATCCCGGGAGGAGGTCCTACTTTCTACGTGACAACTCACCAGTCTCTGACACGTTTGATTGTTTACGTATGTAGGTGAGTTCACAATCAGTTATCACCACACAACCATCAGATGTCAGCACGGGCCTGGTTTTGGTTCCTAAAATCCTCTGGCTGCAACAAAGAGGAGATATTAGTCATGGTCTCTTTTAGTTGTGACATTCTCTGTGTGGGAGCAGGAGCTAAGATGCCCTACCCTGTATCCTATCTTATTAGTCCTAGAAAAACAATAAGACTCCCCTGTGACTTCAAACGGAGGCAACCCAGGTCGGGATGACTTTGTTATCGGGGGATACAGATAGTGCAAGTTACCATAAGACTCCTTCACCACATTCCCAGGAGGCTTGCATGGAGGATAAACCTGACAGAGAGTCAAAGCCTGTCAAGGGGAACGGAGTAGTTGTTAACCTTGGTTTGGCTGTCCTACAGGCATAACAGTCCTCTTTAGACATAGTTCTTGCCGTATACTGAACCCATTCCAACCACAGGTCAAGATTTCTACACCCCGTCTCCACCTGTCCTACTTTCTTCAGGTCTATAGTTTGCACTATCTTCACAACAGCCCCAGTCTCACTACCTCCCTCAGATAGGTTTACTCTATAGGGTGCCCCAGTTGAAGAGGATATCTCACTTGTTCAGGTCTGTAACCTGTTTTAGCGTATTTCAGACTTTCAGACAGCACCTACCCTTATATGGGTCGCACTGCCATTTCTGGTAATTCCCTACTTTCACAATACTACACCTGTCCTTAAACTGTGTATGGAGATTGACATATCCCTCCCCGCTTGGTATGAGCAACTATATAGTCCCAGGATGTACATGGTGACATACATATGGTGATGTCCTTCCCTAAAGTCCCTAGTACTTCCCCTTTTCCTACGTCTAGCTGTCTCCTATGCCTTCGTAGACTGTGCTCAGGTATTATTTTATCAACTTGTGTTAGGTTAACTACTACTTCTGGCTGATCAGGAGGGTTTGAGTGTGCTAGGAATATGGCCCCCACAATCAGACAGCTACCTACCGTCAGGAGACCTGTGAATCCCCACCCTCGCCCTGAGAACATGTCAGACGCCAGAGGCCAACCCATTGCTTTACCTTCTATCGAACTCACACAGGGATGATCAGACAGGGTAAGGGAATCTTCGTTAAGGAGCCAACCCCCGAGCCCTAGTGGTGATCGGTTCTTTTTCCTAACTCTGTGTTTGTTCATCAGGTATAACTGGGTTTACCTTTTTGCAGTGTGTGACATGCACCCAGGTGGATCTAATAGGACTTGGTAGGGCCCTTCCCAACAGGCCTGCTTCCAGTTTTTCTTATTTTAGGGACTGGATCCACACCCAGTCTCCTGGTTAGATAGAGTGGGTCACCTTCTCCTTTAGTTTACCTGTGGGGCACAAAACCTCTGACATACGGGTGTGGTTAATAAACTATCTTCACACATACATGTTCAGCTCTCAATTTCTATTGTTGTTGTTTTTTAAAAAGTATTTTGCCATCTCCTTCGTATATATTTATTATTTAATCCTACCATCTCCTACCATACCATCCATCCCCCATTTGACACATGATTTGCCCATGTGTCAATATTACCACCTACCCAAACAATCACTTAGGTAATATTGGTAATTCATTATCCAATTGCCATCCCATAGTATACTAAACATTACCATTATTCTAAATATTTCATAAATGTTAGTAATCCCAAGTGTTCATTAAGTCCTCATGACATTCATTCTCATAAGAAATCATATACAGTGGGGAAAAAGGTTTTTAGTCAGCCACCAATTGTGCAAGTTCTCCCACTTAAAAAGATGAGAGAGGCCTGTAATTTTCATCATAGGTACACGTCAACTATGACAGTCAAATTGAAGAAAAGAAATCCAGAAAATCACATTGTAGGATTTTTAATGAATTTATTTGCAAATTATGGTGGAAAATAAGTATTTGGTCACCTACAAACAAGCAAGATTTCTGGCTCTCACAGACCTGTAACTTCTTCTTTAAGAGGCTCCTCTGTCCTCCACTCATTACCTGTATTAATGGCACCTGTTTGAACATGTTATCAGTATAAAAGACACCTGTCCACAACCTCAAACAGTCACACTCCAAACTCCACTATGGCCAAGACCAAAGAGCTGTCAAAGGACAACAGAAACAAAATTGTAGACCTGCACCAGGCTGGGAAGACTGAATCTGCAATAGGTAAGCAGCTTGGTTTGAAGAAATCAACTGTGGGAGCAATTATTAGGAAATGGAAGACATACAAGACCACTGATAAACTCCCTCGATCTGGAGCTCCACGCAAGATCTCACCCCGTGGGGTCAAAATGATCACAAGAACGGTGAGCAAAAATCCCAGAACCACACGGGGGGACCTAGTGAATAACCTGCAGAGAGCTGGGACCAAAGTAACAAAGCCTACCATCAGTAACACACTACGCCGCCAGGGACTCAAATCCTGCAGTGCCAGACGTGTCCCCCTGCTTAAGCCAGTACATGTCCAGGCCCGTCTGAAGTTTGCTAGAGTGCATTTGGATGATCCAGAAGAGGATTGGGAGAATGTCATATGGTCAGATGAAACCAAAATATAACTTTTTGGTAAAAACTCAACTCGTCGTGTTTGGAGGACAAAGAATGCTGAGTTGCATCCAAAGAACACCATACCTACTGTGAAGCATGGGGGTGGAAACATCATGCTTTGGGGCTGTTTTTCTGCAAAGGGATCAGGACGACTGATCCGTGTAAAGGAAAGAATGAATGGGGCCATGTATCGTGAGATTTTGAGTGAAAACCTCCTTCCATCAGCAAGGGCATTGAAGATGAAACGTGGCTGGGTCTTTCAGCATGACAATGATCCCAAACACACCGCCCGGGCAACGAAGGAGTGGCTTCGTAAGAAGCATTTCAAGGTCCTGGAGTGGCCTAGCCAGTCTCCAGATCTCAACCCCATAGAAATCTTTGGAGGGAGTTGAAAGTCCGTGTTGCCCAGCGACAGCCCCAAAACATCACTGCTCTAGAGGAGATCTGCATGGAGGAATGGACCAAAATACCAGCAACAGTGTGTGAAAACCTTGTGAAGACTTACAGAAAACATTTGACCTGTGTCATTGCCAACAAAGGGTATATAACAAAGTATTGAGAAACTTTTGTTATTGACCAAATACTTATTTTCCACCATAATTTGCAAATAAATTCATTAAAAATCCTACAATGTGATTTTCTGGAATTTCTTTTCTCATTTTGTCTGTCATAGTTGACATTTACCTCTGATGAAAATTACAGGCCTCTCATCTTTTTAAGTGGGAGAACTTGCACAATTGGTGGCTGACTAAATGGTTTTTTCCCCCACTGTATGCATACATTGTAGGTGTTATCAAGGCTGTATCATTCAAGGCTGTATCTAGTTAACATTAGCTAGCTAGTTACTGGCTGATATGGGAATGCTAACTAACTATACTGAATAAAAATATAAAATGCAACAATTTAAAAGATTTTACTGAGTTACAGTTCATATAAGGAAATCGGTCAATTGAAATGAATTATTTTAGGCCCTAATCTATGGATTTCACATTTTTTACATTTTAGTCATTTAGCAGACGCTCTTTTCCAGAGCGACTTACAGTTAGCGAGTGCATACATTTTTCATAATGGCCCCCCGTGGAAAACAAACCCACATCCCTGGCGTTGCAAGCGCCATGCTCTACCAACTGAGCTACACGGGAGGGCAGCATGACTGGGAATACAGAAAAAAAAGATTGGGGCGTGGATCAGAACACCAGTCAGTATCTGGTGTGACCACCATTTGAAGAGATACAAACAGGCACAGACATGCATACAAACACACTATACACACAGATTTTGTGGGCACACACTTAATGTGTTGTGAATATATTGTAATGTTTTTTAAATTGTATACAACTGCCTTAATTTTGCTGGACCCCTGGAAGAGTAGCTGCTGCCTTGGCAGCAGCTAATGGGGGTCCATAATAAATACACTGCTCAAAAAAATAAAGGGAACACTTAAAACAACACAATGTAACTCCAAGTCAATCACACTTCTGTGAAATCAAACTGTCCACTTAGGAAGCAACACTGATTGACAATAAATTTCACATGCTGTTGTGCAAATGGAATAGACAACAGGTGGAAATTATAGGCAATTAGCAAGACACCCCCAATAAAGAAGTGGTTCTGCAGGTGGTGACCACAGACCACTTCTCAGTTCCTATGCTTCCTGGCTGATGTTTTGGTCACTTTTGAATGCTGGCGGTGCTTTCACTCTAGTGGTAGCATGAGACGGAGTCTACAACCCACACAAGTGGCTCAGGTAGTGCAGGTCATCCAGAATGGTACAACAATGCGAGCTGTGGCAAGAAGGTTTGCTGTGTCTGTCAGCGTAGTGTCCAGAGCATGGAGGCGCTACCAGGAGACAGGCCAGTACATCAGGAGACATGGAGGAGGCCGTAGGAGGGCAACAACCCAGCCGCAGTACCGCTACCTCCGCCTTTGTGCAAGGAGGAGCAGGAGGAGCACTGCCAGAGCCCTGCAAAATGACCTCCAGCAGGCCACAAATGTGCATTGGTCTGCTCAAACGGTCAGAAACAGACTCCATGAGGGTGGTATGAGGGCCCGACGTCCACAGGTGAGGGTTGTGCTTACAGCCCAACACTGTGCAGGACGTTTGGCATTTGCCAGAGAACACCAAGATTGGCAAATTCGCCACTGGCACCCTGTGCTCTTCACAGATGAAAGCAGGTTCACACTGAGCACGTGACAGACGTGACAGAGTCTGGAGACGCCGTGGAGAACGTTCTGCTGCTTGCAACATCCCCCAGCATGACCGGTTTGGCGGTGGGTCAGTCATGGTGTGGGGTGGCATTTCTTTGAGGGGCCGCACAGCCCTCCATGTGCTCGCCAGAGGTAGCCTGACTGCCATTAGGTACCGAGATGAGATCCTCAGACCCCTTGTGAGACCATATGCTGGTGCGGTTGGCCCTGGGTTCCTCCTAATGCAAGACAATGCTAGACCTCATGTTGCTGGAGTGTGTCAGCAGTTCCTGCAAGAGGAAGGCATTGATGCTATGGACTGGCCCGCCCGTTCCCCAGACCTGAATCCAATTGAGCACATCTGGGACATCATGTCTCGCTCCATCCACCAACGCCACGTTGCACCACAGACCAGGAGTTGGCGGATGCTTTAGTCCAGGTCTGGGAGGAGATCCCTCAGGAGACCATCCGCCACCTCATCAGGAGCATGCCCAGGCGTTGTAGGGAGGTCATACAGGCACGTGGAGGCCACACACACTACTGAGCCTCATTTTGACTTGTTTTAAGGACATTACATCAAAGTTGGATCAGCCTGTAGTGGGGTTTTCCACTTTAATTTTGAGGGTGACTCCAAATCCAGACCTCTATGGGTTGATAAATTTGATTTCCATTGATAAGTTTTGTGTGAGTTTGTTGTCAGCACATTCAACTATGTAAAGAAAAAAGTATTTAATACGATTATTTCATTCATTCAGATCTAGGATGTGTTGTTTAAGTGTTCCCTTTATTTTTTTGAGCAGTGTACAAATGCCTCATGCAGCGCGACAGCTCCTTCACAGAGTTGATCAGGCTGTTGATTGTGGCCTGTGCAATGTTGTCCCACTCCTCTTCAATGGCTGTGCTAAGATGCTGGATATTGTCGGGAACTGGAACACGCGGTTGTACACATCGATCCAGAGCATCCCAAACATGCTCAATGGGTGACATGTCTGGTGAGTATGCAGGCCATGGAAGAACTGGGACATTTACAGCTTCCAGGAATTGTGTACAGATCCTTGCAACATGGGGCTCTGCATTATCATACTGAAACATGAAGTGATGGCAGCAGATGAGTGGCAGGACAACAGGCCTAAGGACCTCGTCACGGTATCTGTGCATTCAAATTGCCATTGATAAAATGCAATGGTGCTCATTATCCGTAGCTTATGCCTGCCCATGCCATAACCCCACCGCCATCATGGGGCACTCTGTTCACAACGGCGTACACGTGGTTCACAACGGCGTACACGTGCTCGCCCACACAACGGCGTACACGTGGTCTGCAGTTGTGAGGCCGGTTGGACATACTGCCAAATTATCTAAAATGACGTCGGAGGCAGCTTATGATAGAGAAATTAACATTCAATTATCTGGCAACAGCTCTGGTAGACATCCCTGCAGTCAGCATGCCAATTGCACGCTCCCTCAAAACTTGAGAAAATTGTGGCATTGTGTTGGGTGACAAAACTGCATATTTTAGAGTGGCCTTTTATTGTCCCCAGCACAAGGTACACCTGTGTAATGACCATGCTCTTTAATCAGCTTCTTGATATGCCACCATCCATTATCTTGGCAAAGGAGAAATGCTCACTAACAGGGATGTAAAAACATTTTCTTCACAAAATTTGAGCGAAATAAACATGTTATGCCTATGGAAAATGTATGGGTTCTTTTATTTCAGGGGATGGATGTGTAACTAACATGTCATACATAACTGTCTGAACATGACAACTTGTGTATGCAGACAGTTGGACTGGACAGTTACCAACAATGTTATAGCTTTGCATACATACGTAGCTACAATCTTATATCCTTTGTGTGGCATGTAGATATTTGATAGAACAGTTTAAGCTAATTCACTTACCTGCTAACGTTAGCTCAACATTGACTCAAAGTCACAGAGCCATGCACGAAGTTGGGCGTGCTGTTTAGAATCGCTGTTAATGCTTGCTGTCAGACTAACACATGAATTCAACAGCACAAAGACATGAACAACTCAAACCTGGTTCCATCTCTCTGTAAGTGAATGGTTGCCCAGACTTTGTCTTCCAGCTTGTCTTAAAAAACATATCGTTAGAGAAACCGGGGTCACCCCACTCCTGATCGCAGCCATGTTGGAATTGTTAGTCAAACAAACGCTGGTACGGAAAGTATAAATGGACAAACCACGTTATCAAAAAATGAAATAGTTAAAAAATGAATGGAAACTAGCTAAATAATTGGTATATTTTACTCACACAAAATCTATGTAGGCCGATATGGATCTTACTATTAAATAATTAAAATGTATTGAAACTTTCAAAGAGAAAGACAGTAAGTTAGGTATATTTGTACAAGAGGCTAATTTAGTTCGTTTTCTCTCTTCATCTGTGTCACGATCGTCTGAAGGAGCGGACCAATACGCAGCGCGTGGAGTGAACATGATGACTTTATTAATAAAGCAACCACGAAGAAAACAACAAATGACGATACGTGAAGTTCAAAATACTGATACAGACTAACAGCAACACAGAAACAATAACCCACAAAACAAAGGTGAAAACACACAGAATATATATGGCTCCCAATCAGAGATAACGAGCCGACAGCTGACACTCGTTACCTCCGATTGGGAGTCATTAACCAATCACCACTAAATACAAACAAAATGAAACTCACCCATCCCCAACACCACCAAATGAGATACACCCTGGCTCACATATACAAGTCCTAGAGCCAGAGTGTCACAGTACCCCCCCCTAAAGGTGCGAACTCCGGGCGCACCAACATCAGGACTAGGGGAGGGTCTGGGTGGGCGTCTGTCCATGGTGGCGGTTCTGGCCCCGGTCGTGATCCCCACCCCACCACAGTCACAACCTGCTTCGGTAGCCTCCTCCCAATGACCACCCTCCAACTAACCCCACCTGGACTAAGGGGCAACACCGGACTAAGGGGCAGCATCGGCCTAAGGGGCAGCACCGGGATAAGGGGCAGCACCGGGATAAGGGGCAGCACCGGAACAAGGGCCAGCACCGGGCTAAGGGGCAGCACCGGACTAAGGGGCCGCACCGGGCTAAGGGGCAGCACCGGACTAAGGGGCAGCACCGGGCTAAGGGGCAGCACCGGACTAAGGGGCAGCACCTGACTAGATGGCGGATCCTGGCTGGCTGGCTCTGGCGGATCCTGGCGGGACGGCTCTGGCGGATCCTGGCGGGACGGCTCTGGCGGATCCAGGCTGGACGGCTCTGGCGGATCCCGGCGGGACGGCTCTGGCGGATCCCGGCGGGACGGCTCTGGCGGATCCAGGCTGGACGGCTCTGGCGGATCCTGGCTGGACGGCTCTGGCGGATCCTGGCTGGACGGCTCTGGCGGATCCTGGCTGGACGGCTCTGGCGGATCCTGGCTGGACGGCTCTGGCGGATCCTGGCTGGACGGCTCTGGCGGATCCTGGCTGGACGGCTCTGGTGGATCCTGGCTAGACGGCTCTGGCGGATCCTGGCTGGACGACTCTGGCGGATCCTGGCTGGACGGCTCTGGCGGATCCTGGCTGGCTGACGGATCTGGCTGCTCATGGCTGGCTGACGGATCTGGCTGCTCATGGCTGGCTGACGGATCTGGCTGCTCATGGCTGGCTGACGGATCTGGCTGCTCATGGCTGGCTGACGGGTCTGGCTGCTCATGGCTGGCTGACGGGTCTGGCTGCTCATGGCTGGCTGACGGATCTGGCTGCTCATGGCTGGCTGACGGATCTGGCTGCTCATGGCTGGCTGACGGATCTGGCTGCTCATGGCTTGCTGACGGATCTGGCTGCTCATGGCTGGCTGACGGATCTGGCTGCTCATGGCTGGCTGACGGATCTGGCTGCTCATGGCTGGCTGACGGTGCTGGCTGGGCGGCTGGCGGTGGAGGCGGACCCCAGCCTCGGATTGCAGTCATCACCTCCAGCAGGGCGGCTCCCATCTGCAGGAGCTGCTCTTTCTGGTCCCGAACCTGAGCTTCCAGTCTAGTATGGGCTGCGTCGGCTCCTGCTGATTCCATAGCAAGTGTATGATTCTGTCTGGCGGAAGGCTCTAGCGGCTCCTGTCTGGCGGAAGGCTCTAGCGGCTCCGATCTGGCGGACGGCTCTGAAGGCTCATGGCAGACGGGCGGCTTTGCAGGCTCAGTACAGACGGGCGGCTTATGCAGCGCTTGGCAGACGGGCAGTTCAGACGCCATAGGGCAGACGGGCAGTTCCAGCGCCGTTGGGCAGACGGCCAGTTCAGGCGCCGTTGGGCAGACGGCCAGTTCAGGCGCCGTTGGGCAGACGGCCAGTTCAGGCGCCGTTGGGCAGACGGCAGACTCTGGCCGGCTGGCGACGCACCCCGTAGGCTTCGTGCGTGGAGCAGGAACAGGCCGGGCCGGGCTGGCGACGCACATCGTGGACCTGGTGCGTGGAGTAGGAACAGGCCGGTCCGTACCGGGAACACACACCACTGGCCTTAACTGGGGATCAGGAACGGGCCGGACCGGACTGGTAACACACTTCAGTCTCTCATGCCGTGCCACAACAACTTCCCTCCTTCTACTCGCCAATGACTCCCGTACTCCGTTAGCCTTCTCTCCTTTTCTCCCTGTGGCAGCCTCCTGCTGCTCCGTCGCCCAAGCCATGTGCCCCCCCCCAAAAATTTCTTGGGGTTGCCTCTCTTCCACGGGCTTCCAGCCTCGCCTTCGCGCTGCCTCCTCGTACCACCTCCTCTCGGCTTTGGCTGCCTCCAGCTCTTCACGAGGGCGGTGATATTCCTCCGGTTGTGCCCAAGGACCCTTTCCAGCCCGAATCTCCTCCCATGTCCAAAAATCCTTAGGAGGCGTCCATAACTCCTGTGTAGGTAGGTCCTGTTGCCGCTTGTTACGCTGCTTGGTCCTTTTAAGGGGGTGGGTTATTCTGTCACGATCGTCTGAAGGAGCGGACCAATACGCAGCGCGTGGAGTGAACATGATGACTTTATTAATAAAGCAACCACGAAGAAAACAACAAATGACGATACGTGAAGTTCAAAATACTGATACAGACTAACAGCAACACAGAAACAATAACCCACAAAACAAAGGTGAAAACACACAGAATATATATGGCTCCCAATCAGAGATAACGAGCCGACAGCTGACACTCGTTACCTCCGATTGGGAGTCATTAACCAATCACCACTAAATACAAACAAAATGAAACTCACCCATCCCCAACACCACCAAATGAGATGCACCCTGGCTCACATATACAAGTCCTAGAGCCAGAGTGTCACAATCTGTCAATTTTTTTAGTCAAGACTGTTTTTTATCTGTAACTTTCCTGTGTTGTAGCATGAAGATATTATGATGGAAGTCCTTTATTATTAGAAAATACACTAAACAAAAATATAAACGCAACAATTTCAAAGATTTTACCACAGAACAATAAGACAGATATTTCATCGGATGTATAAATGTGAAGCATCCACTTTGCATTTCTACTCACTACCAAATATGGTAGTGAAAGGAAGCCCAGTGGCCGGCAGTGGGAGAAGATGGAAAGAGATGGATTTTGGCCAACATTCTGCAAATTTTCTCATCGATAAAATATTTTATCTCAATACAATTTTTTGTTCCCAAAATTGAAATATGTTACGAACAGAGTGGTCTACGTTTTGTAGACTTTACCCTTTACGAAAGTGTCAGAAAATTGCATTGTTTAGAAGGACTGCAACGGCGAATTTAGTTATTGCGATCAGAGTAGGCGTTCCCTAATGGCAATATGCAAATGTTTTCTAATATGTTCCAATAGGATTTCGTTAGCTCGTTTTTGGCTCTGCCCACCTCCTTGTTTGTTGACATTTTATATTTTAGTAATTTAGCAGACGCTCTTATCCAGAGCGACTTACAATTAGTGAGTGCATACATTTTTCATACTGGCCCCTTGTTCTGCCCACTGTGACTCATTTGTTGCCATTGGAAATGACAGGCTGTGGGCTTTCTTTGGTTAGTTATAAAAAATCTTTGATTTTACTGAGTTACAGTTCAAGGAAATCAGTCAATTGAAATAAATTCATTAGGCCCTTATATATGGATTTCACATGATTGGGAATACATACAGTGGGAGAAAAAAGTATTTAGTCAGCCACCAATTGTGCAAGTTCTCCCACTTAAAAAGATGAGAGAGGCCTGTAATTTATCATATTTACACGTCAACTATGACAGACAAATTGAGAATTTGTTTTCCAGAAAATCACATTGTAGGATTTTTAATGAATTTATTTGCAAATGAAAATAAGTATTTGGTCACCTACAAACAAGCAAGATTTCTGGCTCTCACAGACCTGTAACTTCTTCTTTAAGAGGCTCCTCTGTCCTCCACTCGTTACCTGTATTAATGGCACCTGTTTGAACTTGTTATCAGTATAAAAGACACCTGTCCACAACCTCAAACAGTCACACTCCAAACTCCACAATGGCCAAGACCAAAGAGCTGTCAAAGGACACCAGAAACAAAATTGTAGACCTGCACCAGGCTGGGAAGACTGAATCTGCAATAGGTAAGCAGCTTGGTTTGAAGAAATCAACTGTGGGAGCAATTATTAGGAAATGGAAGACATAGAAGACCACTGATAATCTCCCTCGATCTGGGGCTCCACGCAAGATCTCACCCTGTGGGGTCAAAATGATCACAAGAACGGTGAGCAAAAATCCCAGAACCACATGGGGGGACCTAGTGAATGACCTGCAGAGAGCTGGGACCAAAGTAACAAAGCTTACCATCAGTAACACACTACGCCGCCAGGGACTCAAATCCTGCAGTGCCAGACGTGTCCCCCTGCTTAAGCCAGTACATGTCCAGGCCCGTCTGAAGTTTGCTAGAGTGCATTTGGATGATCCAGCAGAGGATTGGGAGAATGTCATATGGTCAGATGAAACCAAAATATAACTTTTTGGTAAAAACTCAACTCGTCGTGTTTGGAGGACAAAGAATGCTGAGTTGCATCCAAAGAACACCATACCTACTGTGAAGAATGGGGGTGGAAACATCATGCTTTGGGGCTGTTTTTCTGCAAAGGGACCAGGACGACTGATCCGTGTAAAGGAAAGAATGAATGGGGCCATGTATCGTGAGATTTTGAGTGAAAACGTCCTTCCATCAGCAAGGGCATTGAATATGAAACGTGGCTGGGTCTTTCAGCATGACAATGATCCCAAACACACCGCCCGGGCAACGAAGGAGTGGCTTCGTAAGAAGCATTTCATGGTCCTGGAGTGGCCTAGCCAGTCTCCAGATCTCAACCCCATAGAAAATCTTTGGAGGGAGTTGAAAGTCTGTGTTGCCCAGCGACAGCCCCAAAACATCACTGCTCTAGAGGAGATCTGCATGGAGGAATGGGCCAAAATACCAGCAACAGTGTGTGAAAACCTTGTGAAGACTTACAGAAAACGTTTGACCTGTGTCATTGCCAACAAAGGGTATATAACAAAGTATTGAGAAACTTTTGTTATTGACCAAATACTTATTTTCCACCATAATTTGCAAATAAATTCATTAAAAATCCTACAATGTGATTTTCAGGATTTTTTTCCCTCATTTTGTCTGTCATAGTTGACGTGTACCTATGATGAAAATTACAGGCCTCTCTCATCTTTTTAAGTGGGAGAACTTGCACAATTGGTGGCTGACTAAATACTTTTTTTCCCCCACTGTATATTTATATACACTACCGGTCAAAAGTTCTAGAACACCTACTCATTCAAGGGTTTTTCTTTATTTTTACTATTTTCTACATTGTAGAATAATAGTGAAGACATCAAAACTATGAAATAACACATATGGTATCATGTAGTAACCAAAAAAGTGTTAAACAAATATATTTTATATTTCAGATTCTTCAATAGCCACCCTTTGTCTTGATGACAGCTTTGCACACTCTTGGCATTCTCTCAACCAGCTTCAAGAGGTAGTCACCTGGAATGCATTTCAATTACCAGGTGTGCCTTCTTAAAAGTTAATTTGTGGAATTTCTTTCCTTCTTAATACGTTTGAGCCAATCAGTTATGTTGTAACAAGGAAGGGGTGGTAAACAGAAGATAGCCTTTTTTGGTAAAATACCAAGTCCAAATTATGGCAAGAACATCTCAAATAAGCAAAGAGAAACGACAGTCCATCATTACTTTAAGACATGAAGGTCAGTCAATCTGGAACATTTCAAGAACTTTGAAAGTTTCTTCAAGTGCAGTCGCAAAAACCATCAAGCGCTATGATGAAACTGGCTCTCATGAGGACTGCCACAGGAATGGAAGACCCAGAGTTACCTCTGCTGCAGAGGATAAGTTAATTAGCGTTACCAGCATCAGAAATTTCAGGCCAAATAAATGCTTCACAGAGTTCTAGTAACAGACACATCTCAACATCAACTGTTCAGAGGAGACCGTAAATCAGGCCTTCATGGTCGAATTGCTGCAAATAAATCACTACTAAAGGACACCAATAATAAGAAGAGACTTGTTTGGGCCAAGAAAAACGTGCAATGGACATTAGACCAGTGGAAATGTGTCTTTGGTCTGATGAGTCCAAATTGGAGATTTTTAGTTACAACCGCTGTGTCTTTGTGAGACGCGGTGTGGGTGAACAGATGATCTCAGCATGTGTATTTCCCACCGTAAAACATGGAGGAGGAGGTGTGATGGTGTGGGGGTGCTTCGCTGGTGACACTGTCTGTGATTTATTTAGAATCCAAGGAACATTTAACCAGCATGGCTACCACAGCATTCTGCAGCGATACGCCATCCCATCTGGTTTGGGCTTAGTGGGACTATCATTTGTTTTTCAACAGGACAATGACCCAACACACCTTCAGGCTGTGTAAGAGCTATTTTACCAAGAAGGAGAGTGATGGAGTGCTGCATCAGATGACCTGGCCTACAAAATCCCCTAACCATAACCAAATTGAGATGGTTTGGGATGAGTCGGACCGCAGAGTGAAGGAAAAGCAGCCAACAAGTGCTCAGCATATGTGGGAACTCCTTCAAGGCTGTTGGAAAAGCATTCCAGGTGAAGCTGGTTGAGAGAATGCCAAGAGTGTGAAAAGCTGTCATCAAGGCAAAGGGTGGCTATTTGAAGATAGGTTGAAAAGTTGAGCTGCTTTGTGACGAAAGTGAACTTTACATTTAGGGTTTAGCAATAAAGGTTTCAGAACTGGGATTTATATTAATCTGACTCAAGGAAACATGTCAATTTGATTTGATTGTAAAATGGTTTTAACATACATATTCCATCACTGTTATATTCATAATTGGTTATAGGGTGTGCCTAACATGGGGTGTGAATACCATGGAGTGTGCCTACCATGACTGGAATGAAAGCTATGTATATCTTAGTTTCTGTACCAGATGGGTGTAGAGGTCTTCCTACACTTTAAAAAAAGGTTCCAAAAGGGTTCCTCGGCTGTCCCAATAGGCGAACCCTTTTGGGTTCAATGTAGAACCCTCTGGGGAAAGGGTTCTACATAGAACTGAAGGGGTTCTACCAGGAAACAAAAAGGGTTCTTCAAAGGGTTCTCCTATGGGGACAACCGAATAACCCTTTTAGGCTTTAGATAGCGGCTTTTTTCTAAGAGTGTAGGAGCCACTCCCTCAGAGCAGGTTATGAAATATCTGGCAGTCGTCAGGCACTCAGGTGTGAGCATCAGACACACAAAGCAGAAGTTTTAAATGCAGAGAACATTCTTGCAGCTGGTCTTGTCGTGCTACACCAATTGGCCACAGGTAGGGCAGGCACGAATGGAGGGGCAGTCGGAGACCACCTGTACCTGGTGCAGAGTGGTGGTCTTGCAGTTTCAGGTCCTGGTTGATGCAGCCATTGTTGTCAGAGAGGGTTTGAGACCTTTCGACTGCTTCGCATGGAGATTAATTCATATATAAAGATTAATAGTCGGTATGGCTACTGATATAGACTAAGCCTACATACAGTGCCTTCGGAAAGTATTCAGACCCCTTGACTTTTTCCAAATTTTGTTACCTTACAGCCTTATTCTAAAATGGATACACATTTTTTTTTAAACTCATCAATCTACACACAATACCCCATAATGACAAAGCGAAAAACAGGTTTTTAGAATTTTTTGCAAATGTTTTAAAAATAGAAAACTAAAAAACACATTTAAATAAGTATTCAGACCCTTTGCTATGAGACTCGAAATTGAGCTCAGGTGCATCCTGTTTGCATTGATCATCCTTGAGATGTTTCTACAACTTGATTGGAGTCCACCTGTGGTAAATTCAATTGATTGGACATGATTTGGAAAGGTACACACGTGTCTATATAAGGTCATCATCACAGCATCATGCTGTGGGGATGTTTTTCAGCGGCAGGGACTGGGAGACTAGTCATGATCGAGGCAAAGATGAACAGAGCAAAGTACATAGAGATCCTTGATGAAAACCTGCTCCAGAGCGCTCAGGACCTCAGACTGGGGCAAAGGTTCACCTTCCAACAGGACAACGACCCTAAGCACACAGCTAAAACAACGCAAGTCTCTGAATGTCCTTGAGTGGCCCAGCCAGAGCCTGGACTTGAACCCGATCGAAGATCTCTGGAGAGACCTGAAAATAGCTGTGCAGCAACACTCCCCATTGAACCTGACAGAGCTTGAGAGGATTGGGAGAAACGGGTCTGAATACTAATGTAAATGTGATTTTTCAGTTTTTTATTTTTAATACATTTGCAAAAAAATTTAAAAACCTGTTTTTGCTTTGCCATTATGGGTTATTGTGTGTAGATTGATGAGGGGGGAAAAACAATTTAAGAATAAGGCTGTAACGTAACAAAATGTGGAAAAAGTCAAGGGGTATGAATACTTTCCGAATGCACTGTAGCTAAAACTATGACTAATAACATTGGAACATTGAACACTGAAAGAACACTGAATAAAACTAAGCTGAATATAAATAATCCAAGCTTACCTATTTTTTTGCTGACTCTCTCTGTCTGCTCTCATGTCTTCTAGCAGTGTTTGGAGGTGTGCTTTTTCTTCTCACCTAACTTCCTTCTTTCCCACCTCTATTCTCTTTGCAACAGACTGAAACTAGTTGGCTAATGAAGCTGTTTGTGGCCATTGTTGTCACTTTCCCTGAGATCTAATGTCAACTGGCAATTCGTTTTGAGTGACTTTGTGTCCCCGATGGGACGTAACAGACTCAGTCATATGTTCAATTCCTCTTCTATATTTGCCGATTTTTTTTCTTCTATACTCTTGAATTCCTCTTCTATTCTCTTCACATTGTTTTCTATACGCTCTAATTCCTTTTCTATACTCTCCAATTCATTTTCTATACTCTTCACTTTCTTTTCTTCACTTTCTTTTCTATACTCTCCAATTCCTCTTCTATACTTTTACATTTCTCTCCTTTACATTTCAATTCCTTTTATTCTACTTGCTTCCGCTTCTATTCTCTTAATTTTCTCTTCTTTTTCATCAACTGTAGAGGATTGTCATCACTTCCTCTTCCAATGTTGTCTACCCATGTCTTCAATTCCTCATATATTCCATTCCATTCCATTTTGATTATTATCCTCAATTCCTCCACTATTCTCTTCCATACACTTCAATTCCTATTCTTTTGTGTTCAATTCCCCTTCTATTAGTTCATCTGGAGCACATGCTTAGAATTACAGAGGTAAATGGATTCATACATTTGACTGTAATTGGTCGAAAAGAGTAATAGATGAAGGACGCATATTTCAGTTTAGCCAAGCAGAATAAAAATGTAAGGCAACAAATCTACATGGATCAAACAGGAGCTGTTGAAGCCAGAATAACTGAAGACATCAAACCAGGATCCTTTAAGATAAGTGATACTGTAAGGGTTGGTGTGAGGTGTGACCCAGGTGCGGTGCAGGATGGTGGTGAAACAATGATCTTTACTGGTGGTCCCGAAGCCAGAATACAAAATAACGGACTTATCACGATAAAAGAAAGGCGGAGCAAATAAGTCTCCAAAAACAGGCTGACAGCCAAAATACGAAATACTAACTACGACTGAAACAAATAAAGAAACAGGGAGAACACTTTTCAAATACCTGTACATACGTCTCCGATCAGACACTGATTAGTACCGCTGGGCATAGAGAAACTAGCAGAGAAAACTGAGCAAGGGAATACAGGGAAGTGAGGGCTTAAATACACAGGTGAACAGGTAGACACAGGTGACACCAATAGGATCATGATTAGTCCAGACTGTGAGTGAGGAGGTGCCTAAGGTTGTCGGAGGAGGACACCTAGTGGGTCGCTCCGGAACTGCGACCCCTCCTGTAACATGATACTACTGTAAGAGCTGACTGTATGACAGGTATTTAAAAAAGTAAAAAAGAGTTCACTTACATTTATTGTACATAAGCAGATATGCACTCTGGGATCTAGTGGAAATAGAAAAAAGTATAATATTAGAATTGTAATTTTACAAAAAAGAGGGGCATGAGAGTTTGGCATGACGTTATCTAGAAATGTGGCACGTTTGCGAAGGAAACACACCTACACACAACCTGAAGATATGGAAAAACACAGACATTTTACCTTTCATTATTAATGAGACTGATTGATTGTGGATTGGGCTGTAAGAGAGAAGCAATATGCATTACAAATAGTAGGAAAAAAACTGTATATTTATCAGGCATGTTGTACACTGGCCTCGGATGGGTATGGAACTACTGTATATTGAGGAAGTGGTGTCTATAGGTGGTGTTACATTCTGATGAGACATCTTTGACATAATCTTTGACAACATCCTTGACATCATCTTTGACATCATCTTTGACACTGAAACAATCAATATTCAATAATAAAAAATAAAAACAATTCTTACCTGTCTGACTTTAGTGTCATCAAAGACATACCAGTTGTGATCATCATGGGACTTGATTGTAGCCGTGTAATGTCCACCTCTTAGACTCCCCACATGGTCCACAACTGCATAGAGTTCATAGTCACAGTTCTGTTCAGAGACATTGGATAAATCAAAAGGAGAAGGAGAGATATAACGGAACCTTCTGATTTCCTTTTATACTGCTGCTTTTCTCTTAGCCTAACCTGCCTGAATTAATATACAAATGTGTCGCCTATTTGAGAATGTGTTATGAAAGCACCTGTCAAATAAAGAAAGTATCTCTAAATACCTTTGTCTGTAATGTGTGAGGAATGTCCACACAGCAGTCCTTTTTGACATATGACATACTGTGGTCGTCAAACTCAAACCTCTTGAGTTGCAGAGTTAGAATCTCTGGGTGATGTAGCATCTTACATACCTGCAGACACAAAACAAACACTTACTATCAATCCGGATTAATATAGCCACTATAGGGAAACAGTGTTATACAGTCCTACTACCTTATATAGTGAAAAGCATGTTATCTTTTTGAGAAGCTTTTGGTACAATTATTGATTAAGGATATTGATTGAGTATTCCAAATATCACAACTCACAATGGTTGCATCTGTTTTCTCATCGCATTGGTCACAGTACATCCCACTGATGGTTGAAGACTTGATACAATGCTGTCATCACATCCTTTCTTCTTTGGACGATTTTCCTTGGAATCCATTTTTTTAATGTCTGAACAATCTTCATAAAACTTTTCAAAAAATGTTCTGTTTTGGAGAAAACTGTCACAAGATTTATATCACTTGATTTGGAAAAATATATAATTTACTTTAATGACATTAACTGTCTTAGTCATACCTTATTGTAAACAAATAATAGGTTATTAATAAAAGCATTATTATTACATTTACGTCATTTTGCAGACGCTCTTATCCAGAGCGACTTACAGGAGCAATTAGGGTTAAGTGCCTTGCTCAAGGGCACATCGACAGATTTTTCACCTAGTCGGCTCGGGGATTAGAACCAGCGACTTTTCGGTTACTGGCACAACGCTCTTAACCACTAAGATACCTGCCGCCCCGGCACAACACTAACAATTATAAAATCATAACAATAATTATAACAACAATGAAAGCAACAAAAATATGAATAAAGAAATCTACAATCATTATTATAATAATCAAGTCATGTAGCTCACACTATTATTATTATGAGCATATTACTATTATTATTATTATTATTGCTGTTGTTGTTGTTATTATTATTAGGCTTACTATTATTATTAACTCTAACCCTCACTCATAATATAGTGTTACAGGAGGGGGTCGCAGTTCCGGAGCGACCCACTAGGTGTCATCCTCCGACAACCTTAGGCACCTCCTCACTCATAGTCAAGACTAATCATCTTTTTTTTAACAAACTAGTTTTGGCAAGTCGGTTAGGACATCTACTTTGTGCACGACACAATTAATTTTTCCAACAATTGTTCACAGACAGATTATTTCACTTATAATTCACTGTATCACAATTCCAGTGGGTCAGAAGTTTACATACACTAAGTTGACTGTGCCTTTAAACAGCTTGGAAAATTCCAGAAAATGATGTCATGGCTTTAGAAGCTTCTGATAGGCTAATTGACATCATTTGAGTCAATTGGAGGTGTACCTGTGGATGTATTTCAAGGACTACCTTCAAACTCTTTGCTTGACATCATGGGAAAATCAAAAGAAATCAGCCAAGACCTCAGAAGAAAAATGGTAGACCTCCACAAGTCTGGTTCATCCTTGGTAGCAATTTCCAAACGCCTGAAGGTACCACATTCATCTGTACAAACAATAGTACGCAAGTATAAACACCATGGGACCATGCAGCCATCATACCGCTCAGGAAGGAGAAGCGTTCTGTCTACTAGAGATGAACATACTTTGGTGCGAAAAGTGCAAATCAATCCCAGAACAACGGCAAAGGACCTTGTGAAGATGCTGGAGGAAACAGGTACAAAATTATCTATAACCACAGTAAAACGAGTCCTATATCGACATAACCATAAACAAAAATAGAACTGTTTGGCCATAATGACCATCGTTATGTTTGGAGGAAAAAGGAGGATGCTTGCAAGACGAAGAACACCATCCCAACCGTAGCAGCATCATGCTGTGGGGGTGCTTTGCTGCAGGAGGGAATGTTGTACTTCACAAAATAGATGGCATCATGAGGAAGTTAAAGCTTGGTCGCAAACGGGTTTTACAAATGGACAATGACCCCAAGCATACTTCCAAAGTTGTGTCAAAATGGCTTAAGGACAACAAAGTCAAGGTGTTGGAGTGGCCATCACAAAGCCCTGACCTCAATCCTATAGAAAATGTGTGGGCAGAAGTGTAAAAGCGTGTGCGAGCAAGGAGGCCCACAAACCTCACTCAGTTACACCAGCTCTGTCAGGAGGAATGGGCCAAAATTCACCCAACTTATTGTGGTGTGGGGATCTAGATGTGATGACTAGCTTAGAAAGAATGCATTCATGATTAAACATAAAGGGTTTGTACTGTACTGATATAAAATGTTTCACATAACAAGCTGTGATTCATGTGAGGAACGTTAGGGGGTAGGATGAGATAAGACTTGTATTTCTCACAGACACGAACACTGCCTCTTTGTGATCTGTGAACCGTCCAAGGACGTAGGTACAGGGGAACAGTGTCTATGGGTGATGACTCTACAGGTTGTGATGATAACAAACTTATGCCTGGCAACAGTGTGCAACAGTGGAGCGCCAAGGGCCTGGGACCAGCCTGTGCGTCAACGATTGGCTGAGTAAGTCTAAACCATGCTCAATCTCTACTCTGATTGGCCAGCAGGGAGCGGGAACTATCTCTGTCAGAGTATTTTAAGAATATCTCATAACAATGGCTTAGTTCTCTGAGTGCCCTGCGTGGTATTTCAGTGGACCCGTATATACGAACATCATATTTACCATTGAAGGTTTTGCATTAATTAAAATACTAGTATATCTTAGAAGTCATGTTGACCTCTTTTGTTCCTAATACCAGATTTGAATTGACGCAACTGAACAGTGGGAAGCTTGTGGAAGGCTACCCGACACATTTGACCCAAGTAAAAAAATGTAAAGGCAATGCTACCAAATACTAATTGAGTGTATGTAAACTTCTGACCCACTGGGAATGTGATGAAGGTAATAAAAGCTGACATAAATCATTCTCTATTATTCTGACATTTCACATTCTTAAAATAAAGTTGTGATCCTAACTGACCTAAGACAGGGAATTCTTACTAGGATTAAATGACAGGAATTGTGAAAAACTGAGTTTAAATGTATTTGGCTAAGGTGTATATAAACTTCCGACTTCAACTGTAGTTAGTATTTCGTATTTTTGTCTGTCTGCCTGTTTTTTGGAGTCTCATTTGATTGATATGAATGTGTTTCTACCGGTCATTTAGGCAATGACTAGCCCAGTTAGCGCTAGTTTATGCTAACTTGCTAGCAAGCAACTTCACTGGGGGGGGGGGGGCTAGTTACCCCCTAGTACCCTAACCATGAGAATGTCATAGTGTTTCTGGACTAGGCTACTAGTCAATGATTTTATTTTATTTAGGCCTACCATTATTGTCCAGAATTATTTAGATAACCCGGAGCCAGTCAAGATGCACCATTTCATTTTTGCACATCAGTTTGCGCGGATTTTAGTTTTTAGGTAACTGCAGCTGCACCCCTCAACAAAAATGTGCATGCATGAACGAATAGCATAAATTAACGAATTATGAATAGTAGCTACAGCATAGCTGAAATACAGCCTGGAACCGGACAGTAGGCGCCTTACAGTACGTATATACATTATTTGATTACTCCATTAGTGTTTCATGTAGTCAACATTTGACCACTGTAATAACACTGCAAAAAACCTAAAGGCCTACTAACAACTTGCCAAGTTCACCAATTTTTTTTTGCGCAATGGCAGATCACTCGATAGAGCCAGATTCGAGAAAGAGAACAAACTGTCGCACATGGCTTTTATAAATGTTCACTTTCGATTTAGATTCATCTCACCTCACTTGCAATCTAAATGGAAGACCCAGCTGTGCGTATTCCATACAAACTTTTTTAAAGAAAATATTGAGTTGTTATTAATGATTGATATATATCCCCTTTCTCACACACACTTTTTTAATGAAGCACAACATTTGTGTCACATAAAAGGTATATGAAACTGAGATTATAGAGCATGTAGCGAACGTATTGCTGAAAAATGTATGACATATAGATAGTTCAGATTAAGTCAATAGTCTTGATAAAAATGTATGAAAAATAAAATGACAAGAGCGCAAGTAAAGAAAATTCAAATCTGCCTTCTAGTCACATACAGTAAATACCATTTTTTTTGTTATAATTACATATAAACAACATTCTCTTTTCATCCTTTGGTTGTGAGATCAGAACTAGATTGTAAAGTCAACCTTTGGCAGTAGGTCTATATCAGAAATATACATTGGCTATCATCAGACATCCAGACACAGTAGGCTAGGTAGTGGAATCAGCAGGTGGCTTCATTCTGCCCATTCATCCATCCCCAAGGCCAGTTGCCTCATCACCAAATGAATTACAGATTGGTTCTGGTAGTTTTACAGTACCAGTCAAAAGTTTGGACACACCTACTAATTCCAGGGTTTTTCTTTCTTTATACTATTTTCTACATTGTAGAATAATAGTGAAGACATCAAATCAACTAAATAGCACATATGGAATCATGTAGTAACCAAAAAAGTGTGCAAAGCTGTCATCAAGGCAAAGGGTGGCTACTTTGAAGAATCTAAAATCTAAAATAAATGTTTATTTGTTTAACAATTTTTTGGTTACTACATGATTCCATATGTGTTCTTTCATAGTTTTGATGTCTTCACTATTATTCTACAATGTAGAAAATAGCGAAAATAAAGAAAAACCTTTGAATGAGTAGGTGTGTCCAAACTTTTGACTGGTACTGTAAGGTAGTACTTTTCAAAGATATCTCTCAGACACCAGAGCTTGTGAATTCAGTATAGACTTTATTACAAAGTAACACGCCGAGCTGGTCCATGGAGCAAATGCTCATCCTGACTACTGAGTTCTCCTTTTATACAGTTTCATTCTTACACAACATACATAGTCACTCCTCTTTATGCAACATTTCATCATATACGTACTGGACATTTTGAAAAAGTTGTCCAATCAAGTTAGATCTAAATAAACCACTTGTTTAGATGAAACATTTAGATAATGTTTTAGTAAAGTAGTAATATGTTGGATGAGTGTGTTGTGGGCCAGTTAGCGCTAGTCTATGCTAACTTGCTAGCTAGCTAGCAACTTCACTAGCAGTAAATGCTAGCCAGCTAGCTAGTTAGCATAAGCTGCTAGGAGTGCTAGCTAGTAACCTTACTACCAGATCATCTGAGGTAAAATACATGAAAAAAGATAACGTAACTTAAATGTCAGTTGTAAATGTTTCCATTATTGACTGATAGCGTTACAGTTAATGCAACTTTATAGCCTTTTAGCTATTTTACACAGCATGTTATCTCATATAGCTAGATATCTATCTACGTTTTTAAGAAAGAGCTTTTGAATTGGCATCTCTCCCCCTGTTTTCAGTCACAGATGGGGACTAGATTAGGTGTGAGCAGTACAGGAGGTGGGCTCATGAGTCATGAGTTATGCTCCAATTTAACTGGGGATAGCTTTATTTGTGACCTACAGGTACAAAAAAAAATATATATATATTTTTTTTTTTTTTGCCACATCAATGTTTTTTTTTTTTGCCACATCAATGTTACACTGAGTTAATCAGTTAAGTTATTGTTATTAAATGTTATATTCCAATGTTATTTAATGTTATTATTTATTTTCCATTCCAATATTATATTCCAATAACTTTTTCTTTTATAAATTAAAAACAATTATTGAAAACCTTTTGCTCCTGAATGTAATTTTAAAGACTGCTGGGATTTAAAATCTTGCATTATTCAAATCATATTTAGTGCAATTGTACATAATGGATTGTATGGAAAAGGAACAACAAAGAAAGAACAAAGAAAATGAATGTGCAGGTGAGTTAAAAAGAGGGACTTTACATCAAATCTCCTCATAGTGAGGATGTTAATGGTGACGTGCAACACCATTTCCCCCCCATATTTTATTAAAATAATTAAAATAAGACAACTAGACTTAGCTTTTAAGTATTATTTACTAAAGAATTTCTAAATAAAACTGTTGAAATGGATGTTAACACACTTGTGTGAAACCCTATACCATAAACTTCTACCGGGGTAACTGGCACCCACATATCATAACCTAACCATGAGAATATCATAGCATAGCTGGGCTAGGCTACTAGGCTACTTCCAATGTTTTTATTTTATTTAGGCCTACCATTTTTGTCAAGATGCACCATTTCATTTTTGTACATCAGTTTGCGCAGATTTTAGTTTTGAGGTAACTGCAGCTGCACCCCTCAGTTGTGGACAGCGACATGTAAAAAGTCTAATAAAATCTCATTGCAGATCTCTATTTATACTGTTCCATCTCACTGCGCAATCCAGTCTCATCAGCCCAGCCAGACAATTTATAAACTTGATCTCCACTGTAAAAAGCATCTAGACCTTATCTCCCATTTCTTTTAGAATAGCATTTGGTTTTCAACAGTGGAGATTTGTATAAACCTTGCTGTCTGTCTCTCTGACATTTGCAACATTGTTTCAATATTGAAATTTGATCTCCAGTTTTCCCATAGTAAGGAACTTGTCTGTGTTGGAAGTCAGGATGGGACAGAATGGCAGGCAGCTTTTCTCAGCCAGTCGAAGTCCAAAATCAGCTGGCATACATTTTATGGATATATACAAAGAAATGTCAATAGAAAACAGGTAAAACGAAACGAAATGCAGCTAGTTTGATGTCTTTCTAGCTTCAGTTTGAAGTGATTGTTTTAGCTGTGTTGTTGGCTAGTTCCTCTGAACAACAGTGCGCTGACAACTACAGAGCACATTCTCTATGCCAGGCGAAATCGTGCATCATTAGCTCATTGTTATGGATGTATCCAAATAAATGTCACTAGAAAACAGCTTAAACAACTGCAAATGCAGCTACTTTGCTGTTAATCTGGCTGCACTGTTTGACATGACTATTGTTAGCGGTAGTTGGCTAGCTAGAAAGCAAAGGATCAGAACGTTGCCAACCGGTATGGCAATGGAATATTTTTAACAAACGACTGGGTCACATCCATAGATACAGAACAAAAGACTTCATGACTGGGTCGCGCCTCTGCCAACCTAACCGATAGAATGAATGACCAGCCGGCTTGGGTAGCAACCCTAGATTTTTGTCAGGACTATATCTGTGAAATAGTATGAATAGATTCATAAAAATAATGTTTTTAATGAAAGAAAATATGTAAATTATTATTTGAATATGTTGGTAACCCGTTGTATAAAAGTGATAATGCCTTCGAAGCCGGTGTTTGGAGGATATATGCACGGTATGCCGGCCCTCAACTCGGGCTTCACCTCGTGGCTATGACCATGTCCCAGACATGATAAAAATGTCATAACACATGGCCTCTCATGTATTATTGTTTAAATAAGGCACAAGAGGCAGTGCTGTATCATGAATACAGTCACAGGTAAAGGGCGTTGTTTGGCCTGACACAATATCACTGCCTCGCATGCCTTATTGCTTTTATAAAACTGTTACCAACATATTCAAATAACACACATCATTTAATTTAACATTATTTTGATAAGTAAATCCATACAATTTCATTCTTCCATCAGAAGATCTGGTTGTTAGTTATTTTGGTCATGTTGGTACAGACTCGACCCAGTCATTCATTATTTTCATATAGTTTCTATGCAAAAAGACTGGTTGTCCGTTCTAAACAAAATGGTTGCCATGTGCTGAATTAAGTTATTGTCACTTGCTAGCTAGCCAGCCAACTTTAGCTTACTCAGTCACGTCAAACTTGTACCTGGAATGATAGTACACTAAGCTGCATTTCCGTTTGTTTTAGCTTTTTCTATTGGCGTTTACTTGGATTTACCTGTGACTATGTATGGTACAGAGATAAAAATTCAAAAGTGAAACATTGTTTCCGAGGTAGGACAGAATGAGAGTTAGGCTTTTATTCAACCCCCACTGTATCAAACTAAATGTAGGCTGGAAGCAAGGGGAAATAGGAGTACCTTCATCAGACAAAAGGTAATCACGTAAAATAGAAAAGCACTACATGACCAAAAGTATGTGGACACGTGCTCGTCGAATATCTCATTCCAAAATCATGGGCATTAATATGGAGTTGGTCCCCCCTTTGCTGCTATAACAGCCTCCACTCTTATGGGAAGGCATTCCACTAGATGTTGGAACATTGCTGTGGAGACTTGCTTCCATTCAGCCACAAGACCATTAGTGAGGTCGGGCACTGATGTTGGGCGATTAGGCCTGGCTCGCAGTCGGTATTCCAATTCATCCCAAAGGTGTTCGATGGGGTTGAGGTTCTGTGCAGGCCAATCATGTTCTTCCACACCGATCTCGACAAGCCATTTCTGTATGGACCTCATTTGTGCATGGGGGCATTGTCATGCTGAGACAGGAAAGGGCCTTCCCCAAACTGTTGCCACAAAGTTGGAAGCACAGAATCGTGTAGAATGTAATTGTATGCTGTAGCATTAAGATTTTGCTTCACTGGAACTAAGGGTCCTAGCCCGAACCATGAAAACAGCCCCAGACCCTTATTCCTCCTCCACCAAACTTTACAGTTGGCACTATGCACTGGGGCAGGTCGCGTTCTCCTGGCATCCGCCAAACCCAGATTTGTCCGTCGGATTCCAATGGCGGCGAGCTTTATACCACTCCAGCAGACGCTTGGCATTGCGCATGGTGATGTTAGGCTTGTGTGACGTTGCTTCCAGAGGCAGTTTGGAACTCAGTAGTGAGTGTTGCAACTGAGGACAGACTATTTTTACGTGTTACATGCTTCAGCAGTCGGTGGTCATGTTCTGTGAGCTTGTGTGGCCTACCACTTCGTGGCTGAGCCGTTGTTGCTCCTAGACGTTTCCACTTCACAATAACAGCACTTACAGTTGACCGGGGCAGCTCTAGCAGGACAGAAATTTGATGAACTGACTTGTTGGAAAGGTGGAACCCTATGACGGTGCCACGTTGAAAGTCACTGAACTCTTCTATAAGGCCATTCTACTGCCAATGTTTGTCTAAATCAAATCAAATTGTATTGGTCACATACACATATTTAGCAGATGTTATTGCGGATGTAGCAAAATGCTTGTCTATGGAGATTGCATGTCTGTGTGAGCGATTTTATACACCTGTCAGCAACGGGTGTGGCTGAAATAGCCGAATCCACAAATCCACAAACTTTCTATATATAGTGTATAAGCCAGGCTGAGAGATGTTTTGGGAACAATGCTTAATAATGAAATATCTAAGTTCAAGATATTTATTGTACCACTGTTTGAAAGTATAAATGTCAGTGTTTCCTTTTCATTCATCTAGCCTGGGAACAAGTCTGATTAGCTAACACATTCCACTCCTTGTACTTTGTGTCATATGCCAAAGAGCATGACAGGAGTGGCAAGGATGGGAATGATAGCTAAACAGACTGGTATACATGCAGGCTATCATTCATCTGCTCCTTTATTTGAATTGTTGCCAAAGCATTGTTTACTGATATTCCCCTGGGATCCCAAATCCGGGTACCACAGTCAGCTGTGCGTGTAAGTGTGTAAAGGTACATAAGGGTGATCCTGTGTGCTTGGGTTGGGCTGGATTTGGGAGGGGGAGGTAAGGGAGTTTGGTTATGGGTAGGCATACTGAATTATGGGTAGGAACCATGAATTCTGCTCTGTTTATTACATTTTACATTTACAATTTAGTCATTTAGCAGACGCTCTTATCCAGAGCGACTTACAGTTAGTGAGTGCATACATTATTTATTTTTTTCATACTGGAATCGAACCCACAACCCTGGCGTTGCAAACACCATGCTCTACCAACTGAGCTACATCCCTGCCGGCCATTCCCTCCCCTACCCTGGACGACGCTGGGCCAATTGTGCGCCGCCCCATAGGTCTCCCGGTCGCGGCCGGCTACGACAGAGCCAGAGCTTGAAAACCCCAAAATGTCGCTGAGTTAAAGCAGTTTTGCATGGAAGAGTGGGCTAAAATTCCTCCACAGCGGCATGAGAGACTGATCAACTGCAGGAAGCGTTTGGTTGGAGTCATTGCAGCTAAAGGTAGGTCTGTCGATGGAATTGGAATGTGGAGATTTTATGACATATGGGGGGGGGGAATTCCAGTGCCTGGGTACATGAAAGCAGAGGAGGTTGGACTTCTTGTAAATGCTAGAGAGCGAAAGTGAAATTTACTGATGTTGACAAACAAAGCCTGCCTCCCTTAGTCATATCTCATAGTCCGTCCTGTGTGTATGAGTCAGTAACAGAGAGAGAGACAGAGACTAAGAACAACACAATGGAGGACGAGAAGAGCTATGACCCCGGAGACAGGACACTCAAGTTTGTCAAACGACAGGACGACATTAGTAAGGTTTCTTTATGCCTCTCTTATACTAAAAAGGCAATGCTTAGAAAAATATATTAACTGTATAGTCAACAGTGTCAATAGTATCTTCAAAGTACCTCATGTAAAGGCATTAGGAACATATCATCCCTCATGTTTATTATTTTTTAATTAAATGTAATGAAATGTAATTAATCATCTGAAATGGAATGTTGAAAGGAACATAATCACATACTTTATAAGGTTGGTCTCTGTGTTGTAAATAATTTGGCAGCATTCATTGAAACTGGATTCCAAATATAGTGAGGGAAAAAAGTATTTGATCCCCTGCTGATTTTGTACGTTTGCCCACTGTCAAAGACATGATCAGTCTATAATTTTAATGGTAGGTTTATTTTAACAGTGAGAGACAGAATAACAACAAAAAAATCCAGAAAGGCGCACGTCAAAAATGTTATAAATTGATTTGCATTTTAATGATGGAAATAAGTATTTGACCCCTCTGCAAAACATGACTTAGTACTTGGTGGCAAAACCCTTGTTGACAATCACAGAGGTCAGACGTCTCTTGTAGTTGGCCACCAGGTTTGCACACATCTCAGGAGGGATTTTGTTCCACTCCTCTTTGCAGATCTTCTCCAAGTCATTAAGGTTTCGAGGCTGACGTTTGACGACTCGAAACTTCAGCTCCCTCCACAGATTTTCTATGGGATTAAGGTCTGGAGACTGGCTAGGCCACTCCAGGACCTTAATGTGCTTCTTCTTGAGCCACTCCTTTGTTGCCTTGGCCATGTGTTTTGGGTCATTGTCATGCTGGAATAACCATCCACGACCCATTTTCAATGCCCTGGCTGAGGGAAGGAGGTTCTCACCTAAGATTTGACGGTACATGGCCCGTCCATCGTCCCTTTGATGCGGTGAAGTTGTCCTGTCCCCTTAGCAGAAAACCCCCCCCAAAGCATAATGTTTACACCTCCATATTTGACAGTGGGGATGGTGTTCTTGGGGTCATAGGCAGCATTCCTCCTCCTCCAAACACGGCGAGTTGAGTTGATACCAAAGAGCTCGATTTCGGTCTCATCTGACCGCAACACTTTCACCCATTTCTCCTCTGAATCATTCAGATGTTCATTGGCAAACTTCAGACGGCCCTGTATATGTGCTTTCTTGAGCAGGGGGACCTTGCGGGCGCTGCAGGATTTCAGTCCTTCACGGCGTAGTGTGTTACCAATTGTTTTCTTGGTGACTATGGTCCCAGCTGCCTTGAGATCATTGACAAGATCCTCCCGTGTAGTTCTGGGCTGATTCCTCACCGTTCTCATGATCATTGCAACTCCACGAGGTGAGATCTTGCATGCAGCCCCAGGCCGAGGGAGATTTACAGTTATTTTGTGTTTCTTCCATTTGCGAATAATCGCACCAACTGTTGTCACCTTCTCACCAAGCTGCTTGGCGATGGTCTTGTAGCCCATTCCAGCCTTGTGTAGGTCTACAATCTTGTCCCTGACATCCTTGGAGAGCTCTTTGGCCTTGGTCATGGTGGAGAGTTTGGAATCTGATTGATTGACTGCTTCTGTGGACAGGTATCCTTTATACAGGTAACAAGCTGAGATTAGGAGCACTCCCTTTAAGAGTGTGCTTCTAATCTCAGCTCGTTACCTGTATAAAAGACACCTGGGAGCCAGAAATCTTTCTGATTGAGAAGGGGTCAAATACTTATTTCCCTCATTTAAAATGCAAATCAATTTATAACATTTTTGACATGCGTTTTTCTGGATTTTTTTGTTGTTATTCTGTCTCTCACTGTTCAAATAAACCTACCATTAAAATTATAGACTGATCATTTCTTTGTCAGTGGGCAAACGTACAAAATCAGCAGGGGATCAAATACTTTTTTCCCTCACTGTATGTAGGTTTGTCCTGTTCTGTCCCTGTGGCATTTGTACATCCCCATGCACCACTTGTCCAAAGGATACCTTTTTAATCACTGTTTTCGTTGTTGTTGTGTCTCAGCTCTGGATGATGATCCTGACACCTTGAGGGCAGAAATGTCCTTTGGTCACATGGCCACCCCACAGTCACCGACCGAATGGTTTAAAAGCCTGAAGCAATTAATAGCGCCGGGGCCACACTCTGACCAGAGGCTGCATCTGCTGCAAAAATGTCCAACCGTCGCCTTACCCAAGGTACATGGGGTCACTGCCTGCCCCTCCATACGTGCCTGTCCCACCTGTGGCGCACTATTGGAGCATGACAAGACCGCTTGTAAGAATTTACTCTGCCTGCGTTGCAAGAACGAGTTCTGTTTTGTGTGCCTTAAACTCAAATCTGAGTGCATGAAGACCAGCTCACCCTACAGAGCCTGTTCTGCTGGTGTTGCCCCCAGGCAGACCTCTATACCCACCTGGAGTGGTAATTAAAGACTTTCTGCGTATATATTTATCACTTTCCCTCCTATGAGCTATCTGATCCAATACACTTCTCACAAGATATGTTTCCTGAGTGGCGCAGTGGTCTAAGGCACTGCATTGCAGTGCTAGCTGTGCCACTAGTGTAGCTCAGGTGGTAGAGCATGGCGTTTGCAACGCCAGGGTTGTGAGTTCGATTCCCATGGGGGCCCAGTATAAAAAATTAAAATATATAATGTATGCACTCACTAACTGTAAGTCGCTCTGGATAAGAGCATCTGCTGAATGACAAAAATGTAAAATGTAAGATAGCAATAAAGGGAGTGCTCCTAATCTCAGCTTGTTACCTGTATAAAAGACACCTGTCCACAGAAGCAATCAATCAATCACATTCCAAACTCTCCACCATGGCCAATCAACAAAAATCTATTCAAGATATTTTAGAAATGTATTATTAAGAATAATTAATGAGGTAATTGTATAAGTGGCATAATATTATTTTCGTATTATCTTTATTATCATATTGTTACTTTACTTTAATCGACGTCCTACTGCTAATGTCCGTCTAAGTCCATCTTAGTCTATTGATGTAATACAAAAGAAATAACAATTCTATCTTATATTAAATGATTTGTTTATGTCCGA
Organism: Coregonus lavaretus; assembly: GCF_964263955.1. NCBI lineage: Eukaryota > Metazoa > Chordata > Actinopteri > Salmoniformes > Salmonidae > Coregonus > Coregonus lavaretus. The sequence continues at coordinate 12,838,910 of NC_140026.1, read as the reverse complement.
GTATGTGTTAACATTGTACAATGAATATGAATTATAGACCAACTTTGCATTCATACAAGGAAACAGAAGTACCTGTGTAACCCTCCAGGCAGATTGGCGTGCTATGATAAAGTTCATGATGCTACCATACCACGACTGGTTTATAGAGGCCTGGTCTTCACATAGAGATAGATAGAGGACTCTAGTACCCAAAAGCTTGTTTTAGCATGAGAAACGCCATTGAGGACTTTTACCATTTATAAGTAGTCAACTGGGTGGGACTTCTTATGGGTTAAGGAAGGATCAGATGATTCCACCCGGGTCATCAGGAGGGATCAGCCAATTAATTATATTCGTCAGCAAACATTCCATAACTGCAGGTGGCAGTAAATCCCCAACCTGGGCTTTATACCTACACACTCAAGGTGGCAGTATGCACCCTTTCAGTTTGTTTACCAACTCATAGAAGTAGTAGAATAAGAAAATGGACTACCTCAAAATGGAGATGGCCTCAATGGAGCTGCCATGCTCTCACAGACGCTGTAATGGGTCAAATACAATGATGCAATGTCCATCTAAGTCTATTGGTCTTCATAAGATTACGCAAGTTCTTTACTAATGGGGCTGAAGTCAGATAAGACTGGGTACAGGGTAATCAAAACAGTTCACGTTACAAAGGATTACAAACATATTTTATTAAATATTTATATTAATGATACAATGATATTGATTTATAAAGGGATAAAGTTTTGGTTTGTTCACAAATGTAGGGGCCATTGATTGATATAGAATCAAAGCATTCTCCATCATGGCTCAGTATGAGGTAAGCATAATTTATAGCTTGTTCGTAAGATTCATTGTTACTGTAAGATATCTTAATAAAGAGTTGTGTTATTGGTGTGGCAACCAGGTAATGAGCACTATTTCTCTTTGATGTATTTTAATCTGTGTATGTTTTTAACACATGATAAATCAGAGGACAAAAGAGAATGGATGGAAAGCTAAAATAATAATAATAATAATAATAATATATAATAATAATAATAATAATAAAAAAACATAAAAAAAAAAACATAAAATAGGGCAACCTATAGGGAAGGGAGCATTCGCCAAACAGGGAAATTCCAGCTACAGCAGCATATGGCCAGGTATCAGGTGTAGTCAATCACATGATCAGATATTACCTGTCTCAGAGATTTTTGTACAATCAGTAACTGTATTCTCTGTAGATTGCCCTTCATGTATTTATATATTTTCAACAAGACAACAGCTTTTAATTTTATTGAGTTTTAATGTTTGTCTTCCCATTTTGTGATATATTGCAATGGTGATAGTCAAAGGAATGAGATCCCAGGTCAGTGTACCTTGGTCTCTGCACTATGTGGTCATATACCTCTAGTCAGCCTGAGTGAACATTGATCCATAGTTAATGAAATAATGGCACTATAAAAACTGATGCACACTAGTTCTGTTCAAATCTATAAACACAACACAAACAAAACTCCAAGCAATGCCATCTTGGTGAAATTAGAAGAGAAATGCATAACAGCTCTCACACTAATCCTTTATTTGGTTCAATTCAGCAAATCATCAAGGTTCATTACTTACATGCTCTTTTTTTTTTTTACTTCATACATTACAGGATTTCCCACCAATGATTTATCCAAAATCCTATGCCATGTCCTTCAATCTGATGACTACATTCAAAGGAATATCTAATATCATCTGTGAAAAATAGAAGACAGTACAGTAGAAGACAGTACAGTTTCTGTGAGTCCTAATAGTATAGACAATGACTAAAACCAACAGGCTAAAAAAACGGACTGAAGATCCATGGTTGTTGTTGAGTATGGCATTTAAAGCGTTTTTATTAAAGCTCTATAAACTCAATGTTTTAGACAGAATCATTATCATTTTTTTCATTATATTCTATGTTTTTCAGGGTCAAATGAAATTGAGAGGAAACATCTCTGATCCCTTTCTTCTTCTCCTCTTTTCCCTTTCTTTTTTCTCCTCAAAATTTTTTTATTTTTCATTTATCTTTCCTTTTTATTTACCTCTATGCTTTCGCTCCATGATGTTTTGTTTGTTTTCTCTTTTCTACTAAACTCAGCAAAAAAAGAAACGTCCTCTCACTGTCAACCGTTTATTTTCAGTAAACTTAACATGTGTAAATATTTGTATGAACATAACAAGATTCAACAACTGAGACATAAACTGAACAAGTTCCACAGACATGTGACTAACAGAAATTGAATAATGTGTCCCTGAACAAAGGGGGGGTCAAAATCAAAAGTAACAGTCAGTATCTGGTGTGGCCACCAGCTGCATTAAGTACTGCAGTGCATCTCCTCCTCATGGACTGCACCAGATTTGCCCGTTATTGCTGTGAGATGTTACCCCGCTCTTCCACCAAGGCACCTGCAAGTTCCTGAACATTTCTGGGGGGAATGGCCCTAGCCCTCACCCTCCGATCCAACAGGTCCCAGACGTGCAGGTGTAATGCTCATTCCTTCGACAATAAACGCGAATCCGACCATCACCCCTGGTGAGACAAAACCGTGACTCGTCAGTGAAGAGCACCGTCCAACAACTGTGGGTTTGTGCCCATAGGCGACGTTGTTGCCGGTGATGTCTGGTGAGGACCTGCCTTACAACAGGCCTACAGGCCCTCAGTCCAGCCTCTCTCAGTCAGCCTATTGCGGACAGTCTGAGCACTGATGGAGGGATTGTGCGTTCCTGGTGTAACTCGGGCAGTTGTTGTTGCCATCCTGTACCTGTCCCGCAGGTGTGATGTTTGGATGTACCAATCCTGTGCAGGTGTTGTTACACGTGGTATGCCACAGCGAGGACGATCAGCTGTCCATCCTGTCTCCCTGTAGCGCTGTCTTAGGCGTCTCACAGTACGGACATCGCAATTTATTGCCCTGGCCACATCTGCAGTCCTCATGCCTCCTTGCAGCATGCCTAAGGCACGTTCACGCAGATGAGCAGGGACCCTGGGCATCTTTCTTTTTGTGTTTTTCAGAGTCAGTAGAAAGGCCTCTTTAGTGTCCTAAGTTTTCCTAACTGTGACCATAATTGCCTACTGTCTGTAAGCTGTTAGTGTCTTAACGACCGTTCCACAGGTGCATGTTCATTAATGGGAAACATTGTATAAACCCTTTACAATGACGATCTGTGAAGTTATTTTGATTTTTTACGATTTATCTTTGAAAGACAGGGTCCTGAAAAAGGGACTTTTCTTTTTTTGCTGAGTTTATGTCCTCCTAACATGCTCTTCTTTTCGTCCTCTCCACTTCCTTATTTTCATGCTCACTGATCTTGTTCCCTACCTTTCCTTTTCTCCCAAAGCTGTTCACAGTGTTATGTGTTCTGATCTGTCATAGTTTTATGTGTTCTACTCTGTCATGGGTTTATGTGTTCTGCTCTGTCCTGCTAACATGTTCTTATATTTATTGTTTCCACCCTTCTTGAAGCAAAAATATGTTGTTGTCTCCTCTGGGGTGTCTGTCAGTCTGCTCTCAAACGGGTCAACAGAACTGGGAAATTTACTGAGGTCAGTTTGACTCATTGTTGTCACGTCACATTCCTCTCCTAACTCTGCCACTCCAACCTCTATAATCTTTAGCTCACCACCACCTCTCTTTGCCGTTGTATCATCCTCAGCGTCTTCTATTATTCTATCTGGTTCTGTCATTGCAGAACCATCTCCATTCCTCTTTCCCCTTACTATTATTATCCATATCTCTGTCCGTTCATCCACAACAATATCCTCCTTTCTCTTTTCCTTATCTCCCTGAGTCTGTCCACCTTCAACCTTTTCTTCCGGTTCTCCTTTTACACCAAAACCCTTTCTTGTCAGACCACAACCCTTTTGTTCCTGATCCTTTCATCATTCATCTGCGTCTAATCATTGGCCACTTCACCTTCCTGTTCGGTTTGGCCAACGACATTATCATCTCCTTTCAGTTCTCTCTCTCCAGTGTTATCATCATCTTTATCAGCTGCGACATTATCCTCTCCACTCCTATCTTGTATGTTCATCTGTCTAATAATTTGAACAACCTTGCCATTATCATCCTGTCTTTCCTCTGTGAACATCTTCTGTTCTCCCTACCATGTCAACTGGATTGATGGATTGATTTGATTTAACTTTTCTCTTCTTTTGCTAGATCCCATCTCAAAGGAACAGGAAGGAAAAGAGAGCTGTGGGTTACTGAGTGAATGTTTATGGTTGGTTCCATCGTTCATCTGATCTGGAGCATCTACTTGGAAACAGAGGGAAAATGACATAATGTCAGACATTAATAACATATGTTCACTATGATTTTTAAAGAGATTACTGTTTGACCATATGGAGAAGTAGAATCACATGAATGACATGGATAAAATAGGACCACATAGATAAAAATGATAGTTCACATTTATTACCTTACATTTCCTGTACATAAGCAGGTACGCACTCTGGGACCTACAGTAATTGAATAATAATTAGTTACTTGAAGGCCTTCCAAATTGGACAATTACACTTCATTAAAGCTAGAATCATTAAGCTCATGAGGCATTTATAAGTTATATTATTCAATAATCAATGGGTATTTAAAACAAACACAAGTTTTAAATAAAACACACCGACATCTTCTTAAAGTGAAATTTATACTTACCTAAAACACATCTTGCTCAAATGGTTTTGAATTGAGCTGTAAGAGAGGGAGCAGCAATGCAGTCAACTATAACTAGGGATGGTATATGGATGTTGAGGGAGTAGCGTGGTTTTTGTGGTAGTATATCCTAGATTAAAAAAAGTTAAGTATCCCTTACCTGACTGACACAGGTGTCATCCAACATATACCAGTTGTGATCCTAATAGGACTGGATTACAGCAATGTAATGTCCACCTCTTAGACTCCCCACATGGTCCACAAATGCATAGAGTTCACAGTTACAGTTCTTTTCAAAGTTCTGATAAATCAAAAGGTCCACCATGAACAGGCAAATCACTGAGCTTTTTCAGATAGGGCCCAATGTAGGGGTAAAGTACAGAGGAGGAGGAGGAGGGCTATAAAGGAACATACAATGCTAATGTTCTCTCTTTTTAAAAGGCAATCAACTTAAGTGCCTAAGTTATACAACTTAATGAGAAAACAAGTTGTATAGAATAATAACCTGTTTAAGAACTAAAGTTTGGTAGTTACCATTGTCTGTAACGTGCGAGGCACCTCAACAAAACTCTTTTTTTTTTTTACATATGACATCATGTGGTAGTCAAACTCAAACCTCTTGAGGAGCAGAGTCAGAATCTCTGGGGGATGTTCCATCTTACTTACCTGGAGACACAAAACACACTATTATTACACCACTAGACCCAGTAACACAGTATTTTTCAAAGTGTTATCTTTTTGAGAAACTTTTGATACAATTAATGGTTTAGGAGATCCATTGAGTATTCTAAATATCATAACTCACAATGATTCCATCTGTTTTGTCACCACTGACAGTTGAAGGCTTGAAACAATTATCATAACCATCTCTGAAAAAAGAAAGAAAATGGTATCTTACACCTCCAACATAGTGTTGTTTGCCTCAACCAATTTGTCACGTCATAGAAAATTATGGTATCATTATCAATGAGATACAATGTTATTTGTTTTTTTCACAAATTCCAATATACAGTAAATACTTTCCCACTGAATGAATATGCTGTTATTTAATTCCATAAGACAAATTGCATACTATATGGCATTTGAAGGATTTGGTATGCAGAACATTTTGGAGTTACCATAATAGGTGAAGCAGGCTATATTCCCTACCACACTGTAGTTGTTGTTATCTTCCATTGACAGTGGCAGATTCCAAAATGGAACAACTTCATCACTGTTCACATGACGTTTAGAACAGGTGGCAATGTGCCTCAAATGTCCTTTGAAGATCTGAAAACAAACTTTTGTCAGTCTTGTAGATTTCATAACTTCTACATACTGAATTGCATGTAAAACATTTGTTCATTGATGCAGTAGGTCTACCGTAGACACATTAGGATTGGCCATGCTTAAAATCTTCTCAAAATATTCAGCAGCATCACGTTGCTCGTATACTACATTGGCGGCAACAAAAACAATCAATGCACCCAATGATTCAATGATTCAATGCCCAGTTTCATTGTGACATCTTTAGTGTGAGCTTGTTTTTTCTTTAAAGTCTCAAACAAACTGTTCAGCTGAAGACCAATAGTCTTCTGTTCAATATTCTGGGAGAGGGAGGAGGGGAGGAAGTTGAGAGAGACAGAGACGGGGAGAGAAAGGGAGTGAGAGGGAGAGAGTTAAAGAGAAGGAGGATAAATGAGAGAGAAGGGTGAAGAGAGACGTGAGGGAAGTAAAAGAAAGGAGATATGGGTAGAGAGAGGGGGAGATATAAAGAGAGAGAGGTAGAGCACAATATAAGGCCACAGAAACATATTGGGAGAGACTCTTAGATTAGTATTTCAAGTGTGTCTGCAGGGTTCTGATCACTGATTGGCTGTAGATCCTCTCCTGACCTGTCTCACCTGTGTTGGTCACCTGACCCTGGGGGGAGAAGCCCAACACAACAACACAACACTGATGACTCAGCTACACAACACAATAAAATAACTGTAATGAAAATCAAATAAACCTACAGTCCCACGGCCAAATAAATAAGCCTCATGCCATAGCCTCATAATAATGTATAACAAATGTTATAACACAGGACAACACAAGCAAGGTTACTGATGTTGGGAGGATTCATGTACCATCTCTCACACACGCACACACACACACACACTGGCACTCCACTCTAGCCATTACCACGAGCCCGTCTCCCCAATTAAGGTGCCACCAACCTCCTGTGGACTATGGTAGTCGAAACGTGTTGCAGTTGTACGTCCTGATGTACTATGTTGACTGCTCCTATATGTATTCTTTTGTAAATATATTCTGCTAATAGTTCACTAAAGTTTATTGCAACGTGCTGGCCGCCTACTTGTCTTCTTTCTTGGATTACTCTCCATTTAGGGGCCTATCTTCCCACTGCCCTCATCTACCCGGCAAATCAAGACTACAATTTTAAAGAAAAATTACAAACTTTAGGAGCCTTTTTAATCCTCGAATACAAAAGTTTGCATTTCCTGCTTTGCAGAAAAATTCCTGCAACAACAGGATGGTCAAATTAAGATACTGCATCTGTATCATTCATCATAGATGGTTAAATAGAGCCAGCATTATTTTCAAAATCATAATATAATATATAACATAATATATAATCAAATTGTTTATAAAAATACATTTCATAATGAGATCATTTTACTCTTATTGTAGGCTCTCTTGTAGGCCGATACTGACAGATGTTTACTTTAGTTTCATTAGTTCTCTCTTCCACCTAAAGTAAAACCACAGTGTTGCTGTGTCCACTCCTTTTACAGAAAGGAGGAAGTTGAGTCAAGATAAACATGACATCAGATGCTCTTTTACTCTGTCTTTAAGGATCTGTAGATTTCTAATTCTGACAAAGCTCCGTTTGTGTCACAGCCACAGGAACTGTAGGGTTCCGCAGGAAACGTTGGTGTCTTCAGTCACTTACCAGCGTCTCAGAATGGAGAACACTTCACTTTATATGCTGCTCTGTGAGTATTACATTATGATGAATGTATTTACCTGTATTTATGAATGTTGTTAGCCAACTATTTCCTTTATTGGACAAGACATTTTTTAATTTATAGAATATCAAGTAAGTCATAAATGCACAATAAATGTGGCAACAGATGATGACGTTGTTTGGTTATACTGTGTTTACCCTTTCTAGAGCATTTACATTGACATTTTAGTCATTTAGCAGACGCTCTTATCCAGAGTGACTTACAGTTAATGCATTAATCTTGAGATAGCTAGATGGGACAACCACATATCACAGTACTGTCACGATCGTCAAGCATAGAGGAGGACCAAGGCGCAGCGTGTGCAAAATACATCTCTTTATTTTGGAAGAGAGAAAAACACGAAACCGAACACTATCCAAAACTTACAAAACAACAAACGACCGTGAAGCTAAATAACGTAAGTGCACAGACAAGCAACAAACGTTCTACATAGACAATTACCCACAAACACATGATGCCCATGGCTGCCTTAAATATGGCTCCCAATTAGAGACAATAAACCACAGCTGTCTCCAATTGAGAACCAATCTAGGCAGCCATCAACATACAAACACCTAGACAAGACATTACCCCATCAACCTACAAACCCCTAGACAAACCAAAACACATACTTCACCATGTCACACCCTGACCTAACTAAAATATAAATGAAAACAAAGATAACTAAGGCCAGGGTGTGACATAACCCCCCCCTTAAGGTGCGAACTCCGGGCGCACCAGCATAAAGTCTAGGGGAGGGTCTGGGTGGGCGTCTGTCCACGGTGGCGGCTCTGGCACTGGTCGTGGTCCCCACCCCACCATAGTCACTACCCGCTTTCGTAGCCTCCTCCAAATGACCACCCTCCAACTTAACCCCACTGGATTAAGGGGCAGCACCGGACTAAGAGGAAGCACCGGACTAAGGGGCAGCACCGGACTAAGAGGCAGCACCGGACTAAGGGGCAGCACCGGACTAAGGGGCAGCACCAGGATAAGGGGCAGCACCAGGATAAGGAGCAGCACCAGGATAAGGGGCAGCACCAGGATAAGGGGCAGCACCGGGCTAAGGGGCAGCACCGGACTAAGGGGCAGCACCGGACTGAATGGCGGATCCTGGCTGGCTGGCTCTGGTGGATCCTGGCTGGCTGGCGGATCCTGGCTGGACGGCTCTGGCGGATCCCGGCTGGACGGCTCTGGCGGATCCCGGCTGGACGGCTCTGGCGGATCCTGGCTGGACGGCTCTGGCGGATCCTGGCTGGACGGCTCTGGCGGATCCTGGCTGGACGGCTCATGGCTGGCTGACGGATCTGGCTGCTCATGGCTGGCTGACGGATCTGGCTGCTCATGGCTGGCTGACGGATCTGGCTGCTCATGGCTGGCTGACGGATCTGGCTGCTCATGGCTGGCTGACGGATCTGGCTGCTCATGGCTGGCTGACGGATCTGGCTGCTCATGGCTGGCGGAAGGATCTGGCTGCTCATGGCTGGCGGAAGGCTCTGGCTGATCCTGTCTGGCGGAAGGCTCTGGCTGATCCTGTCTGGCGGAAGGCTCTAGCGGCTCCTGTCTGGCGGAAGGCTTTAGCGGCTCCGGTCTGGCGGACGGCTCTGAAGGCTCATGGCAGACGGGCGGCTTAGCAGGCTCAGTACAGACGGGCAGTGCATGCAGCGCTTGGCAGACGGACAGTTCAGACGGCGTTGGGCAGACGGGCAGTGCAGGCGCCGTTAGGCAGACGGCAGACTCTGGCCGGCCGAGACGCCCTATAGGCCTGGTGCGTGGTGCCGGAACTGGAGGTACCGGGCTGAGGACACGCATCTCAGGTCTAGTGCGGGGAGAAGGAACAGGGCATGCTGGACCCTGGGGACGCACATAAGGCCTAGTGCGTGGTGCCGGAACTGGTGGTCCCGGGCTGAGGACACGCATCTCAGGGCTAGTGCGGGGAGCAGCAACAGGACGCACCTGACTCCGGGGACACACAGGAGGCTTGGTGCGGGTGGCAGGAACAGGCCGGGCTGGGCTGGCGACGCACCACGTAGGCTTTGTGCGTAGAGGAGGAACAGGCCGGGCTGGGCTGGCGACGCGCACCGTCCATTTGGTGCGAGGGGTCGTAACCGGCCGGACCGTACTGGGGACACACACCACTGGCTCTACCCCGGGAACTGGAACGGGCCGGACCGGACTGGTAATACACCCCAGTACCACTCGCCGTGCCTCTACATCTCCTCTCCCTACTTTGACCAGTGGCCCCCGTAACCTGGTGGCCTTTTGAATTCGCCCCTTCTCTGCCTCCGTCAGCCCCGTCGTCCATGCCCTGTGCCCCCCCCTAAAAAATTATTGGGGGTGCCTCTCGTCCCTCCGACGCTGCTCCCACATCCAGGCTGCCGATTCCTGGACACGCTGCTTGGTCCTTTGATGGTGGGTAATTCTGTCACGATCGTCAAGCATAGAGGAGGACCAAGGCGCAGCGTGTGCAAAATACATCTCTTTATTTTGGAAGAGAGAAAAACACGAAACCGAACACTATCCAAAACTTACAAAACAACAAACGACCGTGAAGCTAAATAACGTAAGTGCACAGACAAGCAACAAACGTTCTACATAGACAATTACCCACAAACACATGATGCCCATGGCTGCCTTAAATATGGCTCCCAATTAGAGACAATAAACCACAGCTGTCTCCAATTGAGAACCAATCTAGGCAGCCATCAACATACAAACACCTAGACAAGACATTACCCCATCAACCTACAAACCCCTAGACAAACCAAAACACATACTTCACCATGTCACACCCTGACCTAACTAAAATATAAATGAAAACAAAGATAACTAAGGCCAGGGTGTGACATAACCCCCCCCTTAAGGTGCGAACTCCGGGCGCACCAGCATAAAGTCTAGGGGAGGGTCTGGGTGGGCGTCTGTCCACGGTGGCGGCTCTGGCACTGGTCGTGGTCCCCACCCCACCATAGTCACTACCCGCTTTCGTAGCCTCCTCCAAATGACCACCCTCCAACTTAACCCCACTGGATTAAGGGGCAGCACCGGACTAAGAGGAAGCACCGGACTAAGGGGCAGCACCGGACTAAGAGGCAGCACCGGACTAAGGGGCAGCACCGGACTAAGGGGCAGCACCAGGATAAGGGGCAGCACCAGGATAAGGGGCAGCACCAGGATAAGGAGCAGCACCAGGATAAGGGGCAGCACCAGGATAAGGGGCAGCACCGGGCTAAGGGGCAGCACCGGACTAAGGGGCAGCACCGGACTGAATGGCGGATCCTGGCTGGCTGGCTCTGGCGGATCCTGGCTGGCTGGCGGATCCTGGCTGGACGGCTCTGGCGGATCCCGGCTGGACGGCTCTGGCGGATCCCGGCTGGACGGCTCTGGCGGATCCTGGCTGGACGGCTCTGGCGGATCCTGGCTGGACGGCTCTGGCGGATCCTGGCTGGACGGCTCATGGCTGGCTGACGGATCTGGCTGCTCATGGCTGGCTGACGGATCTGGCTGCTCATGGCTGGCTGACGGATCTGGCTGCTCATGGCTGGCTGACGGATCTGGCTGGTCATGGCTGGCTGACGGATCTGGCTGCTCATGGCTGGCTGACGGATCTGGCTGCTCATGGCTGGCGGAAGGATCTGGCTGCTCATGGCTGGCGGAAGGCTCTGGCTGATCCTGTCTGGCGGAAGGCTCTGGCTGATCCTGTCTGGCGGAAGGCTCTAGCGGCTCCTGTCTGGCGGAAGGCTTTAGCGGCTCCGGTCTGGCGGACGGCTCTGAAGGCTCATGGCAGACGGGCGGCTTAGCAGGCTCAGTACAGACGGGCAGTGCATGCAGCGCTTGGCAGACGGACAGTTCAGACGGCGTTGGGCAGACGGGCAGTGCAGGCGCCGTTAGGCAGACGGCAGACTCTGGCCGGCCGAGACGCCCTATAGGCCTGGTGCGTGGTGCCGGAACTGGAGGTACCGGGCTGAGGACACGCATCTCAGGTCTAGTGCGGGGAGAAGGAACAGGGCATGCTGGACCCTGGGGACGCACATAAGGCCTAGTGCGTGGTGCCGGAACTGGTGGTCCCGGGCTGAGGACACGCATCTCAGGGCTAGTGCGGGGAGCAGCAACAGGACGCACCTGACTCTGGGGACACACAGGAGGCTTGGTGCGGGTGGCAGGAACAGGCCGGGCTGGGCTGGCGACGCACCCCGTAGGCTTTGTGCGTAGAGGAGGAACAGGCCGGGCTGGGCTGGCGACGCGCACCGTCCATTTGGTGCGAGGGGTCGTAACCGGCCGGACCGTACTGGGGACACACACCACTGGCTCTACCCCGGGAACTGGAACGGGCCGGACCGGACTGGTAATACACCCCAGTACCACTCGCCGTGCCTCTACATCTCCTCTCCCTACTTTGACCAGTGGCCCCCGTAACCTGGTGGCCTTTTGAATTCGCCCCTTCTCTGCCTCCGTCAGCCCCGTCATCCATGCCCTGTGCCCCCCCCTAAAAAATTATTGGGGGTGCCTCTCGTCCCTCCGACGCTGCTCCCACATCCAGGCTGCCGATTCCTGGACACGCTGCTTGGTCCTTTGATGGTGGGTAATTCTGTCACGATCGTCAAGCATAGAGGAGGACCAAGGCGCAGCGTGTGCAAAATACATCTCTTTATTTTGGAAGAGAGAAAAACACGAAACCGAACACTATCCAAAACTTACAAAACAACAAACGACCGTGAAGCTAAATAACGTAAGTGCACAGACAAGCAACAAACGTTCTACATAGACAATTACCCACAAACACATGATGCCCATGGCTGCCTTAAATATGGCTCCCAATTAGAGACAATAAACCACAGCTGTCTCCAATTGAGAACCAATCTAGGCAGCCATCAACATACAAACACCTAGACAAGACATTACCCCATCAACCTACAAACCCCTAGACAAACCAAAACACATACTTCACCATGTCACACCCTGACCTAACTAAAATATAAATGAAAACAAAGATAACTAAGGCCAGGGTGTGACAAGTACATTTTTCCTCAGTAAAGTAACTATCAGCTATAGTCAGAGCTAGTAAGAGGGGAGAAAGTTAAGTGCGCGTGTTGGAGTTGTTGGTTATTGCAGCTTTTAATCAGGTTGTATATGAGTCTAAGAAACATTAGGAATCTGTAGTTTTATACCAGATAGAGTTGAAGTCGGACGTTAACATACACTTAGCCAAATACATTTAAACTCAGTTTTTTCCAATTCCTGACTTTTAATCCTAGTAAAAATTCCCTGTCTTAGGACAGTTAGGATCACAACTTTATTTTAAGAATGTGAAATGTCCGAATAATAGTAAAGAGAATGATTTATTTCAGCTTTTATTTCTTTCATCACATTACCAGTGGGTCAGAAGTTTACATACACTCAATTAGTATTTGGTAGCATTGCCTATAAATTGTTTAACTTGGGTCAAATGTTTTGGGTAGCCTTCCACAAGCTTCCCACAATAAGTTGGGTGAATTTTGGCCCATTCCTCCTGACAGAGCTGGTGTAACTGTGTCAGGTTTGTAGGCCTCCTTGCTCGCACACGCTTTTTCAGTTTTGCCCACAAATGTTCTATAGGATTGAGGTCAGGGCTTTGTGATGGCTACTCCAATACCTTGACTTTGTTGTCCTTAAGCCATTTTGCCACAACTTTGGAAGTATGCTTGGGGCCATTGTCCATTTGGAAGACCCATTTGTGACCAAGCTTTAAATTTCCTGACTGATGTCTTGAGATGTTGCTTCAATATATCCACATAATTGTCCTTCCTCATGATGCCATCTATTTTGTGAAGTGCACCAGTCCCTCCTGCAGCAAAGCACCCCCACAGCATGATGCTGCCACCCCCGTGTTTCACGGTTGGGATGGTGTTCTTCGGCTTGCAAGGATCCCCCTTTTTCCTCCAAACATAACGATGGTCATTATGGCCAAACAGTTATATTTTTGATTCATCAGACCAGAGGACAATTTGTATGTGACCAATAAAATTTGATTTGACATTCTAGACGATTCTGTGCTTCCAACTTTGTGGCAACAGTTTGGGGAAGGCCATTTCCTGTCTCAGCATTGCAATGCCCCCATGCACAAAAGGAGGTCCATACAGAAATGGTTTGTCGAGATCGTGTGGAAGAACTTGACTGGCCTGCACAGAGCCCTGACCTCAAACCCATCGAACACCTTTGGTATGAATTGGAACGCCGACTGCTAGCCAGGCCTAATCGCCCAACATCAGTGCCTGACCTCACTAATGCTCTTGTGGCTGAATGGAAGCAAGTTCCTGCAGCAATATTCCAACATCTAGTGGAAAGCCTTCCCAGAAGAGTGGAGGCTGTTATATCAGCAAAGGGGGGGACCAACTCTTTTGGTCATGTAGTGTATTTTTAAACTGCTCTTCTAGCTCAATTACTGTTCTCAGTCTCTCAATGTCACATATTCAGTTCTCTCTATCTTTCTCCCTCTCTATCACTCTCTTTCTCCATCTCTCTATTTATCTCTCTATCCCTCTCTCTTTCTGTGTTTCAGTGTTGAGTGCATTATTCTTCTGTGGACACAATCAAGGTGAGTAAATAATCTGAATGTATTTTTCTGCATTTCATCACTCTAACCCGATACAACCAGACACGGTTCAAATTAACAGTAAGTAAAGTCTGAAATCTTTCCAGGATTCCTCCATTTTCTCATTCTCATTTCTTGTAATAATTGAAGAAATATGGTGCATTTGTTTAATATTTTTATGTTTCCACAGCTCTGCCCGTGGCCACATTGAGAATCTCTCCTCAGGGTCCCCTCTACTCTGGAGAGACAGTCACTCTGCTGTGTGACATACTAAGCTACACAGACTGGATGTACCTCTGGTACAGAAACAACCAACAGATTCACAGTCAGACCAGTGAAACCATCACCATCTCTCTCCCTGACCAGGCTGGTCAGTACAGATGTGAGGGGACGAGAACACAACCCAGTGTTTCTCTTTCCATCAGTGTCACTGGTGAGTTCACTATTGATGCTTCATCACTAACTGGACCTTCCTAATTCTGAGAATAAACTTTTATTTGCTTTTTTAATTTTGAAATTGATAATGTTTTCCGTTTAGGTAATATGTCTAATCTGTAATATGTATCCTCAGCTTTAATAGTAACCGTATTACCTACAGAAGTCAGATCATACTTTGGAAAGATTGGTGCACTAACTGCATTTGTCTTCATTTAACTGTTTCCACAGCTCTGCCCTTGGCCACATTGAGCATCTCTCCTCAGGGACCCCTCTACTCTGGAGAGACAGTCACTCTGCAGTGTGACATACCACTGTACACAGATTGGACGTACCTTTGGTCCAGAGACAACCAACATCTTTCCAGTCAGTCCAGTGAAACCATCACCATCTTTCTTCCCGACCAGGCTGGTCAGTACCTATGTAAGGGGACCAGGAGAGATCGGCCCCAGCAGTCTCAACTCAGCGGAACCGTTCTCATCAGATTCACTGGTGAGCTTGAGACTGATTACATACTGGTGTAGGATCTTAATTTGATCACCCTGTTGTGAGCGAATTGTCCTGCGCCGCAGGAAATGCAAAATTGTAGTGTATTTGAGGTTTAAATGGTTTCAAGAATGTGTAATTTCCACTTTGAAATTTCAGGCTTGATTTGCTCTAATGAAAAATACCTCAACCCCTACAACAATGTCCATGAATTATTATCCACATAATAATTCACATTTCCTGTTGATGCAGGATCAATTTCCTGCTGTAAGAAACTGGTCAAATTTAGATCCATGTGTATACAGTTGAAGTCGGAAGTTTGAGGGTAGAAGGATTACTGTTATACTATTCCAGGTATTCCTTAAAGAGGTAGGGTTTCAAGTGTCTCCAGAAGGTGGTCAGTGACTCCGCTGTCCTGGCGTCGTGGGAGAGCTTGTTCCACCATTGGGGTGCCAGAGCAGCGAATAGTTTTGACTGGGCTGAGCGGGAACTGTGCTTCCGTAGAGGTAGGGGGGCTAGAAGGCCAGAGGTGGATGAACGTAGTGCCCTCGTTTGGGTGTAGAGTCTGATCAGAGCCTGAAGGTAATGAGGTGCCGTTCCCCTCACAGCTCCGTAGGCAAGCACCATGGTTTTGTAGTAGATGCGAGCTTCAACTGGAAGCCAGTGGAGTGTGCGGAGGAGCGGGGTGACATGAGAAGGATCACCACTTTATTTTAAGAATGTGAAATGTCTGAATAATAGTAGAGAGAATTATTTATTTCAGCTTTTATTTCTTTCATCACATTCCCAGTGGGTCAGAAGTTTACATACACTCAATTAGTATTTGGTAGCATTGCCTTTAAATTGTTTAATTTGGGTCAAACGGTTCGGGTAGCCTTCCACAAGCTTCCCACAATAAGTTGGGTGAATTTTGGCCCATTCCTCCTTACAGAGCTGGTGTATGTGAGTCAGGTTGTAATACTCCTTGCTCGCACACGCTTTTTCAGTTCTGCCCACAAATGTTCTATCGGATTGAGGTCAGGGCTTTGTGATGGCCGCTCCCATACCTTTACTTTGTTGTCCTTAAGCCATTTTGCCACAACTTTGGAAGTATGCTTGGGGTCATTGTCCATTTAGAAGACCCATTTGCGACCAAGCTTTAAATTTCCTGACTGATGTCTTGAGATGTTGCTTCAATATATCCACAATTAATAATTGTCCTTCCTCATGATGCCATCTATTTTGTGAAGTGCACCAGTCCCTCCTGCAGCAAAGCACCCCCACAGCATGATGCTGCCACCCCTGTCCTTCACGGTTGGGATGGTGTTCTTCAGCTTGCAAGTCTCCCTTTTTCCTCCAAACATAACAATGGTCATTATGGCCAAACAGTTCTATTTTTGTTTCATCAGACCAGAGGACATTTCTCCAAAAAGTATGATCTTTGTCCCCATGTGCAGTTGTAAACCATAGTCTGGCTTTTTTATGGCGGTTTTGGAGCAGTGGCTTCTTCCTTGCTGAGCGGCCTTTCAGGTTATGTCGATAGAGGACTCGTTTTACTGTGGATATAGATACTTTTGTACCTGTTTCCTCCAGCATCTTCACAAGGTCCTTTGCTGTTGTTCTGGGATTGATTTGCACTTTTCGCACCAAAATACGTTCATCTCTAGGAGACAGAATGCATCTCCTTCCTGAGCGGTATGAAGGCTGCGTGGTCCCATGGTGTTTATACTTGCGTACTATTGTTTGTACAGATGAATGTGGTACCTTCAGGCGTTTGGAAATTGCTCCCAAGGATGAACCAGACTTGTGGAGGTCTACAATTTTTTTTTGAGGTCTTGGCTGATTTCTTTTGATTTTCCCATGATGTCAAGCAAAGAGGCACAGAGTTTGAAGGTAGGCCTTGAAATATATCCACAGGTACACCTCCAATTGACTCAAATGATGTCAATTAGCCTATCAGACGCTTCTAAAGCCATGACATCATTTTCTGGAATTTTCCAAGCTGTTTAAAGGCACAGTCAACTTAGTGTATGTAAACTTCTGACACACTGGAATTGTGATACAGTGAATTATAAGGGAAATAATCTGTCTATAAACAATTGTTGGAAAAATTACTTGTGTCATGCACAAAGTAGATGTCCTAATCGACTTGCCAAAACTATAGTTGGTTAACAAGAAATTTGTGGAGTGGTTGAAAAACAAGTTTTAATGACTCCAACCTAAGTGTATGTAAACTTCCGACTTCTACTGTATGTACACCAGTGGTGGTCGGTGCCATTTAAGATGAGGGAGGATCATCTTTTTATTTTTATTTTACATGGCCTTATTTCTATTACAGCATATTGGATGACTGTCATTCATATTCCATTCACCCAGCTCAATGTAACATTGATAGGTTTAGGCTACTACGTGATACTCTAATTTTCCCTGTATCCATCATGAGGTTGCTACAACCTAGCCTATGAATTAAAGTTTACAACGAAGGTGCACAGTTCGAGAGAACTTTGAGTAATCAAGGTGACAGACAGTGACACATTCAATACTGCCTTGCACACGCTTGCCTGCATCTAGCTGATGTAGGGTGTAATTATTACTCCAACAGTTGCAAACAAGAGTTGCTATTGGACAAATTCAGGTACGTTTTTCCCAGTTTCGTTATGTTCAGGAAGCGTTTTTTGACAGATTCGATGCAATGAATAAACCCTTAATCACATGCAAACACAGTTCACTTTCATAGCAGCCACATACAAATAGCTTGTTGTATATATCATGCCTTCTCGCATCTATCAACGCACTCTCCTCCTCTCACCTTTTCCCTTCGCTTGTGGACTTCAGTGCAAAACACATCAGCTGTCTGTGATGAGGCGATAAACACCTTTCCAAGCCAAACCTTCTTATCATGACCGCTAACCGCTACACACAGCCTACATCGTTGCCACAACATAGTCAACATAGCTACTAGAACTAACGTGCTAGCAAACCCGCTACAATCATGTAGTACAGTGTACAGTCAGCAGTAAGCAGTTTAGCAATTACACCGGCGGGTCCCGTTTGCAATAAATGAATAAAACCAAAAGCTTACCTTAACTTGGAAGAGTTCCAGTGTTGGATAGCCATAGCCAGCTATCTAACATATCATCCCTATCTGTTTGAGCTGGGTGTTTGAGTAGGCTTAACTAGCTAGCTGCATTCGATGCTAGCTAAGTAAGTGAAAAATATATATACTATGAAATATATAATGAACAAAAATATAAATGCAACATGCGACAATTTCAAAGATTTTACTGAGTTACTGTTCATATGAGGAAATCAGTCATTTGAAATCAATTCATTAGGCCCTAATCTATGGATTTCACATGACTGGGAATTCATAAATGCATATGTCTGTCACATATATCTTAAAATAAAAATGGGCCTCACAATTGGCCTCAGGATCTTGTCACGGTATCTCTGCGCATTCAAATTGCCATCGATAAAATCCAATTGTGTTCATTGTCAGTAGCTTATGTCTGACCATACCATAACCCCACCGCTACCATGGGGCACTCTGTTCACAACGTTGACATCAGCAAACCACTCACCCACATGACGCCATACACGTGGTCTTCCGTTGTGAGGCCGGTTGGAAATACTGCCAGATTCTCTAAAATGATGTTGGAGGTGGCTTATGGTAGAGAAATGAACATTCAATTCTCTCTCAACAGCTGTGGTGGACATTCCTGCAGTCAGCATGCCAATTGCACGCTCCCTCAAAACTTGAGACATCTGTGGCATTGTGTTGTGTGACGAAATTGCACATTTTAGAGTGGCAACTGTGTAATGATCATGCTGTTTAATCAGCTTCTTGATATGCCACACCTGTCAGGTGGATGGATTTTCTTGGCAAAGGAGAAATGCTCACTAACAGGGATGTAAACGAATTTGTGCACAACATTTAAGAGAAATAAGCTTTTTTTGTGTATGGAAAATTTCTGGGATATTTTATTTCAGCTCATGAAACATGGGAGCAACACTTTACATGTTGCGTTAATATTTTTGTTCAGTGTAGCTCTCGCTCGCTCTTCTCCATAACTTTGGAATAAATTAATTTGTTCAAAACTGTTCAACTATTGTCTTTCTCTCTCTTTGAGTCAACTACTCACCACATTTTATGCACTGCAGTGCTAGCTAGCTGTAGCTTATGCTTAGAGTACAGACCAGTACGGGCAAATATGAAAATGAATGCACTCACTACTATAACTCGTTCTGGATAAGAGCGTCTGCAAAATAACTTAAATGTAAAAAATTTAAATGTAAGTACTAGATTCATTTTCTGATCCTTTGATTTGGTGGAGAACATGTCAGTTCATGCTGCAAGAGCAAGAGCTCTGCTAGTTTGAAGGACATCCTATGGATGTTGTCATAATTATTTTGTAAGTCTATGGAAGGGGGTGAGAACCATGAGCCTCCTAGGTTTTGTGTTGAAGTCAATGTACCCAGAGGAGGACAGAAGCTAGCTGTCCTTCGGCTACACCATAGTGCTAACCTACAGCGTGCTGCTCAGGCTACTGTAGACCTTCATTGCAGAACAGTCTGTTTTAATCAATTCTTTGGTGACGTGAATATATTTAGTATAGTATCTAAAAAGGATAACTTTAATGTTTCCCTATTTTCATTTTTATGAAATTCACTGAGGATGGTTCTACCCTTCTTCCTCTGAGGAGTCTCCACTGATGTACACCTAAAATGTACTTTTATTAAAACTCTCCAAAAGCTAAATCGTTAGAAATGTATCCACAAGATGTGTATCAAATAATGTTCAAATAATCATATTCATTTTGTGCTCTTCTCTCAAAGCCCTGCCCAAAGCTGAACTGAATGTAGAGCCAAACCCTGTGTACCCTGGAGAGACAGTTACTCTGACGTGTTCAGTAGGGTCTGACAGTAGCTGGAGCTATCAGTGGTACAAAGACAGGAATGATAATGTAGTATCCCAGTCTGTCAGACACACTATAACAGGAGACACCCTCACCATCAGTAGGGTTGCTGAGTCTGACCAGGGTCTCTACTGGTGTCAGGGAGAGATCCAGTCCAGATCCATATCATCAATCATCAGTGATCCTGTCACCATCACCCTGAATGGTGAGTAAATGTGTTATGTGTGTCTCTTCTTAGTTATACACTGTTTATATTGAGTCATTCATGATGTATGTGTCAGTATTCATGTCTAAATCAGAGTTGCTGTTTGATAGCAATAACAGATTCCTCCATTATCTCACTCTAATTTCATTTAATAATAAAACAAATATGGTGATCATACTTTGGAATTATTGGCAAACTAACTGCATTTGTCTTAATATTTAACTGTGTTTCCACAGGTCTACCTTTGGCCACAGTGAGTATCTCTCCTCAGGGTCTCCTCCACTCTGGAGAGACAGTCAGGATGCAGTGTGACATTTCAGACTACACAGACTGGGATTACCACTGGTTCAGAAATAAACAAAAACAGAGTCCTGGAAAAACCATCACCACACTGTCTAACCAGGCTGGTCAGTACATATGTGTTGGGGTGAGGACAGGTCGGCCCCAGTGGTCTCAACTCAGTGTTTCCCTCCCCATCAGAGTCACTGGTGAGTTCACTATTGATACGCCATCACTAACTTGTTGTTGTTGTTGTTCTCATCGTAGTGTGTGTCAGGACACTGGAGCTTCCCACTCAATCCTATTGCAATACCAACAGATTATCAGCCCTCGACTACACTGACTTCAGACAAAGAGGACGTATTCACAGGAGACAGAGTGACACTGACCTGTACTGTAGAGTCTTATGGATGGAAGTTTTACTGGTACAGTCAGACACAGACCAGACTCTATATTTTTAAGATTAAAAGTTTAAAAACTGCCTTCTCCTTCATAACAGATAAACCCAAGTCTGTCCTGAGTATCTCTCCTCAGTGGATGAACCCTGGAGACTCAGTGTCTCTGAGCTGTGAAGTTGACAAGACGTCTACAGGCTGGTGGTTCTCCTGGTACAGAACTGTTCCCTACAGAGCTGGGTTACCCTCCCTATTGGACAAGTCCTACTCTGTAGAGCCCCTATCTGACAGTAGTACTGGAACTACAGAGAGGTCCTACACCCTGAGTCCTGCTGGTCCTAATCACACAGGAGGATATGTGTGTAGAGCTGGGAGAGGAGACCCAGTCTATGACACACTCTACAGTGAACCTCAGTTTCTCTGGTCAGGAGGTAACTAACTGCATTGAAACTGTATTGAATCATATTTAAGTCACCCTCATGTGTATAATATATATTATTTTACTATAGGTTTGACTGTCTCTCTTTGTTTCAGATCTGCAGCCTTCAGTGTCTCTCAGAATAAGTCCTAACACAACTCAACACTTTACATCAAAGTCTCTCTCACTGAGCTGTGAGGAGAAGGGGAACTCTACTGGATGGAGACTGATGAAATACACAGAGAGAGGTGTAGAGTCAGGGTGTGTCTCTAACTGGAGATCAACAACAGGGTCCACATGTACCATCAGCTACATGTACAAAGGGGACAGTGGAGTGTTCTGGTGTGAGTCTGGATCAGGAGAGTACAGTAATGCTGTCAACATCACAGTGGATGGTATGTCTGTTGTACGACATTCACACACAAAAAACAACAACATTTTAATGTTTGATAGGATGTTCAATTCTGTAATGAATTGCATCTCTTATAAAATACCAGTTCATAATATTTTGAAGGTGATGACTCCAGTATGCAGATTTACAGTATTAGTTATATATTATGTTACACAGATTATGTGATCCTGGAGAGCCCTGCCTATCCCATGACTGAAGGAGACTCTGTGACTCTGCGCTGTAAATACTGGACAACTAGCTCAAACATCAAGGCTGATTTCTACAAAGATGGAGTTCTCATCAAGAATGAGACAACAGGAGAGATGACCATCCCTACAGTATCCAAGTCAGATGAAGGATTCTACAAATGCAAATACACTGACAAGGGAGAATCACCAGAGAGCTGGATGACAGTGAGAGGTGAGAAAACAATTATGATCTCAAGTTACCTTTTCATTATCTGTGTGATAGTTATTTTAGTGTCGATGTTAACATACGTTTGGATTTGTACTCCCATAGAAAATATGATATGTCAACTAAATTGTCAAAAGATACAGACCGGTCTATACTCCTATATTACCTCTCTCAGAGTCTGATGGTGTTGTGTTGTTCTCTCTCCAGTCTCTCCAGTCGTAGCTCCTGGATCCTCTACATCAGTCCTAGTAGGAGTGGTTGTGGGTCTGGTTGTTGCTGGTGTTCTACTGGTCATTCTCCTGGTCCTGCTGTGGAGATATCAAAACAGCAAAGGTGAGATTATTATTATTAATCATTTAACTTTTCAGTTCATGTTTAGTTAGAAATATTTCTAATTACAATAGTTTAAAACAGAAATTACCCGATATTATAGTATGCATTTCTCGTTACAGGTTCCTGTTTTAACAGATTATTATTGTGAGTAAACCGGTCTCTCAGTTATGTTAATTCAGTAACATATCATCTTAGTTCTTCATGAGTATATCTGTCGCTCTAGGCCCCCTCAGCCCCAGAGCACCAACCAGGACCACCAACAGGACCAAGGATCTACCCTGGGCCGGGCTCCTGATGCTGGGTGTACACTTCTGCAACATGGTCAGTTTCTCAGCCCAGACTTTACCTCTCTCTGTAACCTCATACACTGACTCATCAACATCCACTTTGTATAACAACATGTTACTGTACTCTCTGTCCCTAGGGAAGCTAAAGAATAACCAACATAACTAACCTTTCTCTCTCTTCATTGACCAACAGGTGCTGCTAACATCTACGATACGATCAATTCCTCAGACAACAATGATAATGGTACTATACACTGTATGTTATGTTTAGTATGAATACAGTAGAGTTACTGCTGCTGTTCTTCATGTTTTTAATATGACTAACACACTAAGACTAAGGGCTCTATTCAGTCCGTATCACGGAAGTTCAGCGTTAGAGCGTGATTTAAATTTAAAGGCAATGTTCCCACGTTAGCGGAGACTGCATTCAAGGTAAACGCTGCATATATCAGCTCAATCGGAAATTACCTTTACCTCTATCGCGCAATTTGTAGCCGTTCAGCAATACAGATTGAATAGAGCCCTAAGTAGAGATATTAGTGTAGTACCTGTATGTTTCAGATGGTGCTGCTGCTGGAACAAGTCATGTGACATACGCCCAGATTCAACTCAAAAAGTTGGACAAGAAAAAGAAAGGTGACTCAACTGTGACATCAATTAATAATGTGCAGTGTATCAAATATTAGTTAAAACATACACTTGTAACAGGCAAGTAGAATTAAGCAACAGTTTCTTTGCTAAATGCAATTCGTAATCCCTTCAGATGTTAAAGTTTTAAGTTCAACAACGATAGCGTCCATCTCAGTTCTCCTCATCTCTCGAGCAGCATCACCCCTTCCAGTGTTAAAGTTCAGTAAAAACATGTTCAATATATATTTAAAAATAAAACAAAATCTACAAATTCTCTGCTATTCTTGCAAAGCCAAGAAGAAGAAGAGAGGTAAGACTGGACATCCCTCCCTCCATATTCCCCCTATCTGAACCTCACACCTCTTTGACCCCATATTGAATAGGTGTATATTATTCTGTATATTACTGTTATATTATTCTGATGTTTATCCTCCTACAGAAACATCAACCCCACCAGAGGCAGATTCAGTTTATTCTCAACTGAAGCCAGGCACAGCCCCAGGTAAGACTAATAGCCATATGTCATTGATACTAATATGATACTTATATGTAACCCTCTCACCACAGACTTGGATAGATCAGCAAGGGAATAATGGTGAAAAGGACTTCTCAGTGTATGAACTTCTATGATATTGACTCGCTAGGGGAAAAAGAAGTGGCAAGGGATATTACTAATAGATAAATAAAGGCTTATACTGTATTACTGTTTCCAGAATGTTCTCAGATGCAACTAAATGAATGACTCAAAGAAAACATAACACACAGAATGCAATTTAACGTGAATATATAAATATAACATTTGCTGTTACACAAGTACCACACAATCAATTACAATATAGGAATAAATATATAACCCCATGGTATAGAGAGTGCACTGTTAATACTGAGTCACTGACACTTCGACCTAGCAAGCTAATGTTGCCGTGCATTGGAGCGCAATACATTTTGATAGAAACCAAAACCAAATGACTCAGCAAATGAATTGGAAACCCCAGTGTTACTCACAGTACCGTAGCATACTCCCTGAAACAATACTTCCAAAGCCAATCCCTATCTATAATCCATGACGGAAAATGCCTTGCATGCAACAGAAGAGATGTCCAGCGTCAGGAAAGAAGTCCTCAGGTCTCTCGGAACAAAACAGCTCCCGATCTGGCAAGCTAAGCTACCATGGTGAAATACTCCACACAGCAGCAGGTGAATTCAGGCAAATTCGACAGGATTTCCTACAGACACACCACAAGGCCCAAATCCCCGTCATTCGCATGAGACGGAGATATCGTGGACGTAGGTCGGGGTGCCTTGTAAGGATCCGACGGCGAGCGAGTAAACTGCCTCTTCCATCAATCCAAATAGCCAATGTTCAATCATTTGAAAATAAATTAGATGACCTAAGATTACGGTTATCCTACCAACAGGACATTAAAAACGGTAATATCTTATGTTTCACCGAGTCGTGGCTGAACGATGACATGGATAACATACAGCTGGCGGGATATACGCTTCATCGGCAGGATTGAACGGCTGACTCCGGTAAGACAAGGGGTGGCGGACTATGTATATTTGTAAACAACAGCTGGTGCATAAAATCTAATACTAAGGAAGTCTCGAGGTTTTGCTCGCCTGAGGTAGAGTATCTCATGATAAGCTGTAGACCACACTATTTACCAAGAGAGTTTTCATCTATATTCTTCGTAGCTGTCAATTTAACACCACAAACCGATGCAGGCACTAAGAGTGCACTCAATGAGCTGTATAAGGCCACAAGTAAACAGGAAAACGCTCATCCAGAGGCAGCGCTCCTAGTGGCCGGGGACTTTAATGCAGGGAAACTTAAATCCATTCTACCTAATTTCTACCAGCATGTTAAATGTGCAACCAGAGGGAAAAAAACTCTAGACCACCTTTACTCCACACTCAGAGATGCGTATAAAGCTCTCCCTCATCCTCCATTTGGCAAATCTGACCATAACTCTATCCTCCTGATTCCTGCTTATAAGCAAAAACTAAAGCAGGAAGCACCAGTGACTCGGTTAATAAGGAAGTGGTCAGATGACGCAGATGCTAAGCTACAGGACTGTTTTGCTAGCAAAGAATGGAATATGTTCCGTGATTCTTCCGATAGCATTGAGGAGTACACCACATCAGTCACTGGCTTCATCAATAAGTGCATCGATGACGTCGTCCCCACAGTGACCGTACTTACATACCCCCAACAGAAGCCATGGATTACAGGCAACATCCGCACTGAGCTAAAGGGTAGAGCTGCCGCTTTCAAGGAGCGGTACTCTAACCCGGACGCTTATAAGAAATCCCGCTATGGCCTCCGACGAACCTTCAAACAGGCAAAGAGTCAATACAGGACTAAGATTGAATCGTACTACACCGGCTCTGACGCTCATCGGATGTGGCAGGGTTTGAAAACTATTACAGACTACAAAGGGAAGCACAGCCACGAGCTGCCCAGTGACACAAGCCTAGCAGACTAGCTAAATCACTTCTATGCTCGTTTCAAGGCAAGCAACACTGAAGCATGCATGAGAGCATTAGCTGTTCCGGATGACTAAGTGATCAAGCTCTCTGTAGCCGATGTGAGTAAGACTTTTAAGCAGGTCAACATTCACAAGGCCGCAGGGCCAGACGGATTACCAGGACGTGTACTCCGAGCATGCGCTGACCAACTGCCAAGTGTCTTCACTGACATTGTCAACATGTCCCTGACTGAGTCTGTAATACCAACATGTTTTAAGCAGACCACCATAGTCTCTGTGCCCAAGAACACTAAAATAACCTGCCTAAATGACTACCGACCCTTAGCACTCACGTCTGTTGCCATAAAGTGCTTTGAAATGCTGGTCATGGCTCAGATCAACACCCTTATCACAGAAACCCTAGACCCACTCCAATTTGCATACCGCCCCAACAAATACACAGATGATGTAATCTCTATTGCATTCCACACTGCCCTTTCCGACCTGGACAAGAGGAACACCTACGTGAAAATGCTATTCATTGACTACAGATCAGAGTTCAACACCATAGTGCCCTCAAAGCTCATCACTAAGCTAAGGACCCTGGGACTAAACACCTCTCTCTGCAACTGCAAGCTGGATCCTGGACTTCCTGACGGGCCACCCCCAGGTGGTAAGGGTAAGTAACAACACATCTGCCACGCTGATCCTCAACACGGGGGCCCTCACTGGTGCGTGCTCAGTCCCCTCCTGTACTCCCTGTTCACCCATGACTGCATGGCCAGGCACGACTCCAACACCATCATTAAGTTTGCCGACGACACAACAGTGGTAGGCCTGATCACCGACAATGATGAGACAGCCTATAGGGAGGAGGTCAGAGACCTGGCCGTGTGGTGCCAGGATAACAACCTCTCCCTCAATGTGATCAAGACAAAGGAGAGGATTGTGGAATACAGGAAAAAAAAGAGGACTGAGCACGCCCCCATTCTCATCGACGAGGCTGTAGTGGAACAGGTTGAGAGCTACAAGTTCCTTGGTGTCCACATCACCAACAAACTATCATGATCCAAACACACCAAGACAGTCGTGAAGAGGGCACGACAAAGCCTATTCCCCCTCAGGAGACTGAAAAGATTTGGTATGGGTCCTCAGATCCTCAAAAAGTTATACAGCTGCACCATCGAGAGCATCCTGACTGGTTGCATCACCGCCTGATATGGCAACTGCTCGGCCTCCGACCACAAGGCACTACAGAGGGTAATGCGTACGGCCCAGTACATCACTGGGGCCAAGCTTTCTGCCATCCAGGACCTCTATACCAGGCGGTGTCAGAGGAAGGCCCTAAAAATTGTCAAAGACTCCAGCCACACTAGTCATAGACTTTTCTCTCTGCTACCGCACGGCAAGTGGTACCGGAGCGCCAAGTCTAGGTCCAAAAGGCTTCTTAACAGCTTCTACCCCCAAGCCATAAGACTCCTGAACAGCTAATCATGGCTACCCGGACTTTTAGTTTAAGAGCAGTTTTGAAAAGCCGATAGACATTTCCACCTGTTTTGGTGGGATGGAGTTGTGGCCTTCCATGGTGACATCACTATGTGGTAAATTAGTTAATAGACCAATAAGAAAGAGATCATTTTCAGTTTTCCACTCAGGCCACTCCCAGACAGTCCTAGCTAAATTCTTGCTTGAGAAATTGCCCTTTGCTAAGAAGCTTTTTTTTTATGACAATTTTTTATGAAAACAATCACAGGTAGGTAATTAATTGTTACCCAGAAATAATTTATTGAGATATTAAAACGGCTGCATTGGACGTTTAAATTACTGACATGTCATTTCTTTGAAGATTGCACATGAACGTAACACAACATGGGCTCAACAGCAGAGGCTGTAGTAACGACATGTTTCTAATACATGGTTTATCAAGGTATTACACTTACAGTATATGGAACTGATGCTCCAATGTCAAAGTATACTGTATCTATTCACAGTATTTATACAATATTACTTTGTGTGGTGATATGTTACAGGTCCATGAGGGAGATGGAGGGATAAATAACTTTGTGTGGTGATATGTTACAGGTCCTTGAGGGAGATGGAGGGATAAATAACTTTGTGTGGTGATATGTTACAGGTCCTTGAGGGAGATGGAGGGATAAATAATTGTGTGTGGTGATATGTTACAGGTCCTTGAGGGAGATGGAGGGATAAATATATTTGTGTGGTGATATGTTACAGGTCCTTGAGGGAGATGGAGGGATAAATAACTTTGTGTGGTGATATGTTACAGGTCCTTGAGGGAGATGGAGGGACTCAACATCAGAGGAGGAGCAGGAGAAACCTGGGAACATGGATTATACACACACACTCACACACACAACAACACACAGTACAACAACGATTTTATTGACGAACATATATCTTTTTATCATAGTTTGATTGTGTATTACTGTATCAGCTTTAAAAAATGCTGTAATGATGATGGATCTTATCTGCAGTTACAGCAATTATATCTGCTTTGTATTGCGTATTGAATTTTTGGGTTGTAAATGTACTGAAATGTATTATATTTCATTAATTATTTCTGTCATTCAGATGATAGAATAACATATTTTGTAGATGAATTTCACATATACAGTGGGGAGAACAAGTATTTGATACACTGCCGATTTTGCAGGTTTTCCTACTTACAAACCATGTAGAGGTCTGTAATTTTTATCATAGGTACACTTCAACTGTGAGAGACGGAATCTAAAACAAAAATCCAGAAAATCACATTGTATGATTTTTAAGTAATTAATTTGCCTTTTATTGCATGACATAAGTATTTGATTCATCAGAAAAGCAGAACTTAATGTTTGGTACAGAAACCTTTGTTTGCAATTACAGAGATCATACGTTTCCTGTAGGTCTTGACCAGGTTTGCACACACTGCTCAGGGATTTTGGCCCACTCCTCCATACAGACCCTCTCCAGATCCTTCAGGTTTCGGGGCTGTCGCTGGGCAATACGGACTTTCAGCTCCCTCCAAAGATTCTCTATTGGGTTCAGGTCTGGAGACTGGCTAGGCCACTCCAGGACCTTGAGTTGCTTCTTACGGAGCCGCTCCTTAGTTGCCCTGGCTGTGTGTTTCGGGTCGTTGTCATGCTGGAAGACCCAGCCACGACCCATCTTCAATGCTCTTACTGAGGGAAGGAGGTTGTTGGCCAAGATCTCGCGATACATGACCCCATCCATCCTCCCCTCAATACGGTGTAGTGTCCTGTCCCCTTTGCAGAAAAATAATCCCCAAAGAATGATGTTTCCACATCCATGCTTCACGGTTGGGATGGTGTTCTTGGGGTTGTACTCATCCTTCTTCTTCCTCCAAACACGGCGAGTGGAGTTTAGACCAAAAAGCTCTATTTTTGTCTCACCAGACCACATGACCTTCTCCCATTCCTCCTCTGGACCATCCAGATGGTCATTGGCAAACTTCAGATGGGCCTGGACATGCGCTGGCTTGAGCAGGGGGACCTTGCGTGCACTGCAGGATTTTAATCCATGACGGCGTAGTGTGTTACTAATGATTTTCTTTGAGACTGTGGTCCCAGCTCTCTTCAGGTCATTGACCAGGTCCTGCCGTGTAGTTCTGGGCTGATCCCTCACCTTCCTCATGATCATTGATGCCCCACGAGGTGAGATCTTGCATGGAGCCACAGATCGAGGGTGATTGACCGTCATCTTGAACTTCTTCCATTTTCTAATAATTGCGCCAACAGTTGTTGCCTTCTCACCAAGCTGCTTGCTTATTGTCCTGTAGCCCATCCCAGCCTTGTGCAGGTCTACAATTGTATCCCTGATGTCCTTACACAGCTCTCTGGTCTTGGCCATTGTGGAGAGGTTGGAGTCTGTTTGATTGAGTGTGTGGACAGGTGTCTTTTATACAGGTAACGAGTTCAAACAGGTGCAGTTAATACAGGTAATGAGTGGAGAACAGGAGGGCTTCTTAAAGAAAAACGAACAGGTCTGTGAGAGCCGGAATTCTTACTGGTTGGTAGGTGATCAAATACTTATGTCATGCAATGAAATGCAAATTAATTACTTAAAAATCATACAATGTGATTTTCTGGATCTCACAGTTGAAGTGTACCTATGATAAAAATTACAGACCTCTACATGCTTTGTAAATAGGAAAACCTGCAAAATCGGCAGTGTATCAAATACTTGTTCTCCCCACTGTACGTGTGTTCTTCTAATGGCCTGAACTTTTACTTTATCTTTGCATTGTGCTTTTTTAATATACTTTTTTTGATCATGCACTTAATGGTGCTCTGTTACAGTAAACTGAGATTGTCCCTCGACTCTTGGCCATCCCTCCTTTTAGCCTGTAGTGTTCTTGGGCTCCACAATGTGTAAGTTAAAGGGGGAAAATGTGATTGGTCCATCAGTTTTTCTACCCACTGAGAATTGTCATAATGACTGCTGGTTGGTTTGTGTTGAAGTTCAGCATACCACTGGAATCCACCTAGCATGGCCACACTCTTAGTTCTATCTCGATGTCACGTTCGTTTATAGACGGGTCAGACCAAGGCGCAGCGTGATATGCGTACATGTTTATTAAATATTAAACACCACGACAAAACAACAAACGAAACGTGAAGTCCAAGGCAACACAACACAACATACCTTAACTGGAACAAGATCCCACAATCCACTAGTGCCAATAGGCTGCATGGTCCCCAATCAGAGACAACGAGCTACAGCTGCCTCTGATTGGGAACCACACTGGCCAACATAGATCTACACATAATAGAACACCAACCTAGAAATACACAACATAGAACATACACACCCTGACTCAACATATACGAGTCCCCTGAGTCAGGGCGTGACAGTACCCCCCCCCCCCCCCCAAAGGTGCGGACTCCGACCGCGCAACATAAACATAACAGGGTAGGGGTCGGGTGGGCATTCCGCCTCGGAGGCGGATCCGGCTCCGGGCGTGACCACCACCTATTCTCCGCCTCCCTGTTGCGCCCCTGGTCTGGTCTGGGCCTCGGCGCGCTGCTTCCCCTCTCCTTCCTCCCACGAAGTACCAAGCCCTGTCTGGACCCTGATGTGGGAGACCCCGAACCTGGAGAGGGGCTGACGTCTGGGTCTGGACTGGAACCGCTGACTGGAGCTGGACCCGACGACGGTGGAGCGAACTGCTCTGGCTCCGGAGTGGAGCCGCTGACCGGAGCTGGATCAGGCACCGGTGGAGCGGACTGCTCTGGCTCCGGAGTGGAGCCGCTGACCGGAGCTGGACTGGAACCCGGTGGAGCGGATTGCTCTGGATCCGGAGTGGAGCAGCTGACCGGAGCTGAACTGGGCACCGGTGGAGCGGACTGCTCTGGCTCCGGAGTGGATCCGCTGACCGGAGCTGGACTGGACCCCGGTGGAGCGGACTGCTCAGGCTCCGGACTGGAGCCGCTGACCGGATCTGGACTGGTCCCCGGTGGAGCGGACTGCTCTGGCTCCGGAGTGGAGCAGCTGACCGGAGCTGGATCAGGCACCAGTGGAGCGGACTGCTCTGGCTCCGGAGTGGAGCAGCTGACCGGAGCTGGACTGGAACCCGGTGGAGCGGACTGCTCTGGCTCCGGAGTGGAGCAGCTGACCGGAGCTGGATCAGGCACCGGTGGAGCAGACTGCTCTGGCTCCGGAGTGGAGCAGCTGACCGGAGCTGGACTGGAACCCGGTGGAGCAGACTGCTCTGGCTCCGGAGTGGAGCAGCTGACCGGAGCCGGACCAGGCACCGGTGGAACAGGCACGGGCCGTGCCGGACTGGACACACGCACCACTGGCTTGGTGCGAGGAGCAGGAACAGGCCGGACCGGGCTGGCGACGCGCGCCACTTGCTTGGTGCGGGGAGCAGGAACGGGCCATACAGGACTGGCGACGCGCACCACTGGCCTGGTGCGAGGGACAGGAACAGGCCGTACCGGACTGGCGACGTGCACCACTGGCCTGGTGCGAGGGACAGGAACAGGCCGTACCGGACTGGCGACGCGCACCACTGGCCTGAGAGAGCTGGCACAACCCGTCCTGGCTGGCTGCCCACTTTCGCACTACACGTGTGGGGCGCTGGCACAGGACACACTGGGCTGTGCACGCGCACTGGCGATACAGCTCGTAGAACTGGCGCAGGATATGCGGGACCGAGGAGGCGTTCTGGAGACCAGGAGCGTTGAGCCGGCACACCCGGTCCTGGCTGGATGCCCATCTTCACACGGCACGTGCGTGGTGCAAGCACAGGACGTACAGGACTGTGCCGGCGCACTGGCGACACAGTACATAGCTCTGCATAACATGGAGCTTGCCCAGTCATACGCCTTCTCGCGTGAGTACGGGGAGTTGGCTCTGCTCTAACTCTAGGCTCCGCCAACCACCCTCTTAGCCCCCCCAAAAACATTTATTGGGGCTGTCTCTCGGGCTTCTTCCTCGACCGGCTTCCTCTGTGTTGCCGTTGCTCCTCTCCTGCCTGGGCATCTACCTTTGCCCATGGCCCTTTCCCCGCAAATATCTCCTCCCATGACCACCATTTGCCCACCTGTGACATGGCAATTCGCTCTTCTTGGGCACGCTGCTTGGTCCTCGTTAGGTGGGATCTTCTGTCACGTTCGTTTATAGACGGGTCAGACCAAGGCGCAGCGTGATATGCGTATATGTTTATAAAATATTAAACACCACGACAAAACAACAAACAAAATGAAACGTGAAGTCCAAGGCAGCACAA
The DNA here is from genome assembly GCF_964263955.1 of Coregonus lavaretus. NCBI lineage: Eukaryota > Metazoa > Chordata > Actinopteri > Salmoniformes > Salmonidae > Coregonus > Coregonus lavaretus. The sequence continues at coordinate 12,806,313 of NC_140026.1, read as the reverse complement.
CACAACATACCTTAACTGGAACAAGATCCTACAACCCACTAGTGCAAATAGGCTGCCTAAGTATGGTCCCGAATCAGAGACAACGAGCTACAGCTGCCTCTGATTGGGAACCACACCGGCCAACATAGATCTACACATAAGAGAACACCAACATAGAAATACACAACATAGAACATACACACCCTGACTCAACATATACGAGTCCCCTGAGTCAGGGCGTGACACTCGAACCAAAAAGGGTTCTGCTATGGGGACAGCCGCAGAACCCTTTTGGAGCCATTTTGTTCTATTTTGGGTTCCGTATAGAACCCTCTATGGAAAAGGTTCTACATGGAACCCAAATGGGTTCTACCTGGAAACAAAAGGGGTTCTTCAAAGGGTTCTCCTATGGGACAGTTAAATAACCCTTTTTGGTTCTAGATAGCACCTTTTTTTCTAAGAGTGCAGTGTACTCACAGTCAAATGGCTGGCTAAATCTAGCCCCTGCAGCCCCATAACACTATCATCTGAGAGATAGGGCTGGGGTCCTGAGGGTGGGGTGCGCAGGGAAGTGCTGGGCACTTTAATTGAATGGTTGAATGGGTGTAATTTGATGGGCCGATTGATATTTATTTTCATGATTCTTTCCCTTCAGGCAGAACTGAGCAATTTCTGCTAGATGGGCCAGCTGCAAAGTCTATATTTGCTATATTGTAAAATGCTATATTGTAAAAATTCATGAAATCAAAAATGAGCTTTTTGGTATTTTAATACAACGAGATTTAAGTTCATTTAAGTGACTAAGATTAATTTACAAAGAAGGTTACACATGTATATGAAAAACATTGACAGAAGTTTGTTATTATTGTAGGCAGTTATATATAAATAACATATAAATATATAGCTCAATGATAATGTATTAACAATTTTCAGATTAAGAAACAAAACATTACAGAAACAGAAATATGGTCCTCCTTAAACTGTATATAGTCTCATACAGCATATTATCTGGTAACATAAAATGTGCAGTATGTCAAAACTAACAAACCACCTCTGCAGGATTAACAATTCAACTTGCCCCTGCCTACCCAATGGCAGGTCAGTTATCAGTCCTCATGAATCCCTACATATCTGATAGATGCCGCTCCACCTTACCACTGAGTTAGTTTACAGCAAGTGTATTCCAAAATTCCAGAAACAGGCATAAAAAATCTCAGATCATTAAATCAATCACAAATCAATATCACCAATCAATGATAGGCACACATAAACAGTTAATTAAATTGATAGACCCCTTCAGCGACCGTAACTAAACCCTTATTGGGGTGTGCCAAACAAATATTTGTTGTCTATTACACTTTTATGACAAGCACAATATCTAAACACTACTGTAACACACTTCTATCAATGGGCTAGCCTTAAGGGTTCCCCCTAGAATTTTACCTTAACTGAGTATAATAAAAATCTAAATATGAGTATAATAAAATCAAAATATATTTTAAGCTAAAAAGCTACAGCAAAAATCTTGTTCCAGCAGTCGACAGGTTCTTCCAGCAAGCACAAAGAGAGTTCTCCCCTTCTCTAAAATCATGGCTCCTTTATACCCTCCATCTTCCTTTCTGCTAACCCCCCATGATGCATTCAGTGGTTAACACCTAATGCGGACATCTCTCCTTTCCCCACCTAGGCAGGATGTTTGCTTACACAGGATGCCCGCCTTGACAGGATGTCTCCTCCTATCCGCTCTGACCAGGGAATGTCCAATGCAAGCTAGCACCCTTAATACACTCCATTATCATTAACTTTTAACCCATTAATTTCTAAACATTAATATTTCAACATTAATATTCCCTACTTCACTCAATTATAATCTTACTCCAATTCAACTTATTACTCACATTACATCTTAAATATCCGACAACTTAAACATTTCATCATTACAACATCTCAACATTATAACCTTTCATTATCAACCTCCTCCCAAGGCCTTGTTCCTCTAAGCTTAACAAACATAGTCTATATGCATCATACCTTAAAGCAAACAACATTATCACATTATTAACCATTTTACTGCATTCCTTTAATCCCCCTTTAATATACCCCACTGTATGATTCCCCATACTTTCAGCGTTTTACATATTTAACCTTTAATTATTATCTTAATAAATTCCAGTCCAAATTCATTTATTTTTCTTCTTGTTCTTCTTTTCTTCAATTCATGTCAATTCTCTCTCAATGTTCATTCTTTGTTCTCCGTGTGTGTGTGAAAGTGGAACTTCTTCATATGTGTGTGCGTGGGTGTATGCAAGTGTGTCTCTAAAATGTCACAGAGAACTGGGCCTTAACCTACTACTCTTGTCAAGTATTTCTTGAATATAAAAATCATGAATAACAACACTGCTCTTTGTTTTCTTTTCAGCATTTATTTTCTAAATGTTCATGTGGTTTTTCCACATCTTCTTTGCTTTACTATGTCTCAGTACTACTTTCTCCAGAGATGATTCCACCCTTTACTCACACCAGCTTTAAAGTAATCTAAAGCTCCCCTGTGTTCCTCAGCTCTCTTCTTCATCTCCTCCAGTTTTGGCACCTTCTCTGTCTCTCCTGTCTCCTTTATCTTCTCAATCAGGAAGCCAAGATGCACAGCAGTGGACAGTGAGATGGCCTTCAAAGCGGTCTCTTCCAGTTTGACGAGGCACTGGTAGGATTCCTCTACCAGTTTGGCCTTCTGGAGTGTGAACTGCTCCAACTCTATCTGAAGTCTGATGATCACATTCCCTTTCTCCCCAGCAACTTGCTCATTTATTTTATACTTCTTTTTCAATTCCTCATATGTCCTTGTAACCTCCTTGGTCTTTCCAACATATATTTTATTTTCTTTGACATGCTTGGTGTAGTGACATTTGCCAGTACACACAGTGCAGTAGTTCTTCTTCATCGCACTGCACCATGAGAGATCGTTGACCCACCAGCAGCCTGGATAGTGACAGTTCTCCTCACAGACACTGCAGGTGGTTGCCTTCTCCTCTTTTGTATCTTCCTTTTCTTTGTACGGCACATCAACAGTATATGTAAAGTCCTTGTTTTCCTCCATTTCTTTCTTGTGTTTATCGAGTGCTTCTTGAGTCTGCTCGATTTCATCCTGCTTCAGATCAATCATGTGGATCTTCTCGTGTATGTTGCTGACACACGCCTCCAGTTGTTTGCGCTCTCTCAGAACTCCTTCAGTCATCTTCACGCTTTTTGGTTCCATTTTATAGTCGAAAAACTTGTCCATGGACTTTACTCCCTTGTCCCAAGCTGTCTTCTGACTAGACACATATTCTTCATGATTTTCATTTTCCTCATCAAAGACTTCACATTGACAGTTGTTGAACACAAAATGAACGGGTTGATTCCTGTCATTCTTGGCACAGGGAACGTTTGCTTTTGTAATAGCTTCAAGGGCATTCTTTGGGGACCTCCCTAGTGAGTGTGTGATGAGGGCTACAATGTTCTTCTCCATGTCTTTGCCAAATAAAGACAAAACTGCATCGAAGATGTACTTCTGTCTGTCACAGAGTCGATTCTCAGTTGCCTTCACCACTAAACCCACAGCATCAAGTTGATGAATCCCATCTGTAGTCCTAAACAACTCCAATAGTTTTCCAGAGATCTGTTGGTCTTCTTGGATCCCTCTGGTGTCTCCGTACCCAGGAGTGTCAATGACGGTGAGAGAGTAGGGGACTCTCAGGCCCTCACACCCGAAGACTTCATATACAGTGACAGCTGTAGTTTGCCTTTCAGTCTGACTTCCTTTTTCCTCTTCAACAATCTCAAACCAGACGTTATCCTTCCACTCTACACCCAGGACATAATTGACCATGGCATTGATCAGAGTTGACTTCCCTGTTCCTGTCTCTCCCACTATCAGAATGGTTTTGTTGATCTTACAGTGATCTCTATCTCCAAAGGTACATCTTCTGAGCATGCCTTCATCATCTAGATACTGTTTCTTTGTTTCCAGCTGATACAGTGCAGGAGGTCCTTGATTGATACAGGTACTTATTGCAATGGTGTCTTGTATTTTTGATGACGTGTCCCTAAAACGTCAAATAAATGAACATGTGTTATACTCTTATGCCCTATGCATTTCATTATACATTGAATTGTACCTTGACAATAAACATCCTCTTACTTTACAATATGAATGATGTCCACAACCTTAGGGACATAAATGTCTAAGTTGGGGCTTAGCCCTCCGATAATGTTTCCCCAGGATTGTTGTTATTTTCATGGCATGGATCAACTAGTTCATGTTTATCATGAATAATGTTATTTATTTAATGGCCATTGTGGTCATATTCTATGCTCTAAGCCAGTCCCACTCTGTCTATATGAGCCGTCATTTATTTTTTATTTTACTCAGAGATCTTAAGGGTGGTTGATATGACGACTGTTTGATACAAGATTATTAATGTTTGTAAACTCCTGAGCTGCATGTGGGAGAGAGGACAAGGACACGTCATGTGTTATAGAGGTCACTGGTGAGTGACAGAGTGTCGGTGTGCCAAGATAGATTGGGGGCCACTTGTGATAATCTTAGAAGGAGTACGTGAGGGACTGGCCTGGCTAGGGTGCCACACGATATGTATGGGGATGCTATTGTAGTAGATGAGTGACACTCAATAATGGTTGGCAACTGTGTGGGACAGAAGTAGATCGGAGAGCATTATATCAACTGAGAGACTTGCTATGGAAGTCATTCATATGACAAGAGGCTACGCACGTACCGTCTGTCATTGAATCCAGTACTGAATTAAATAATGATGAATCAACTCCCCATATGAGTGTCGACTACTCTCTTACATCCTGAAGTTCTTGATGCCAGAGAAACTCGTCATAACAGTGTTATAGGGGGTGACTCAACATCTCTACTTTTTAGGCTTTAACATAAGATAAGGTATCCTAAATCTGTTGTTCTATTTAATATAATAAAATAACACATTACATTGAAATCTATTTAAGTTTTTGCTTCTTCCCTGCCTCTTTTCCTTGGAGTCTTGATTTGCACAGACTGGGTTACATTATTACAGTTTTACTCTGTAGAGGAATATGTTTATGTTTGACACAGAGATTTAATGACATTCAACCTGACTGACTTGGTCAAAGGTTTGATTAGTCAACCAACTCTCTCTGCCATATTAGTCCTTCATGATAATGAATGAATGTTAAGTACATAGAGATTTAATGGAAGGGTTGGCATAAGCAAACACCAGATATCCTTAGTTATTAAACATAAGGCTGTAATAAGAGGAAGCTTAATGTGAAGGTTGGGGTATACTGAAGTATTGTCATCCCTCTGTTATTATCTATGGTACTAAATTATTTCTGTCTTCCATCAATGCGGCAAATGTTTTTGAAGCTTAAATTGCTAGACTTCCCAAACTCTGTGACCATTCTTGGGAGAGGTTTTAACCTGACAGTAGATTCTACATTCATACCACTAAAACTGTCAGTACGGCATGCCGGGCACCTTCAAGCTATATTAAGACCTTTTTGGAAGATTTTAATATTGTTGATACCCGGTGCCTTAGAAATCCTAGTACTAGGGATAATACCATCTTCTCTCCCCATCATCAGTCTTTCTCACAAATTGATTGTCTTTACTTTCCCCTGTAAATAACTTTGTGTCAACTGGGCCACGAGAGGGATATTTTCAACCTATTCCGCTTGGTCCGTCTCAAGTGTAGAGTGCCTATATTTCATGGTGCATTATTGATAAGGCTTCTAGCTACTAACATTAGACAGAATTCAAAAGGCACGCTTTCTTGCATATATGACAATATCCCACGTTTTTACTAATCTGTTTCACACACGTGCTTTAACGACAAAAATAGATAAAGGAGGTCTATACAGCATTTAAGTTGATAGTTCATTGTTGATAAAAAGCAGAAGAGACTTAAGGACTTGTCAGTTAGCTGTTATGTACCGTTATCATCATAGCTTCCTGGTAGCACACACTGCTGAAGCGGTTGACTCTAAAACGACAGCGCACATTGACCGTGGGTTTGGCTTGCGTCAAGCATTTTTGTTAGGAAAACACTGTTCACGGCTGGTCCTCGATGCTCGATTCAAATAATGCATACAGTATGTGACGAAGTGGATGATTATAATAATGCATATAAAACGTACATGTAAGTGTAGATTACACGTCTATGTAATATAACCTATACTAGCGACAATTATTGATGTAGCAGTACCAGTAGCCTATGTGTTGGTCTGCAAGAGGGACTCCTGCAAGAAACTCCTCATTAAATTGTTTTGTAATCTTAATTTACAAAGTTTGTGCTGCACTTCTCTTCTAAACACACTAACACAATAAATGAACAAAAATATAAACACAACATGCAACAATTTCAACGATTTTACTGAGTTACAGTTCATATAAGGAAATCAGTCAATTGAAATATATTCATTAAGCCCTATGGATTTCACATGACTGGGAATACAGATATGCATCTGTTGGTCACAGATACCTTAAAAAATTGAATGTCACGACAATGGGCACCAGGATCTCGTCACTGTATCTCTGGGCAATCATATTGCTAACAATAAAATGCAATTGTGGTCGTTGTCCGTAGCTTATGCCTGCCAATACCATAAACCCACAGCCACCACGGGGGACTCTGTTCACAAGGTTGACATCAGCAAACCGCTAACCAACACGACACCATACACCAGGTCTGCATTTGTGAGGCCGGTTGGACGTACTGCCAAATTCTCTAAGACGACGTTGGAGGCGGCTTATGGTAGATACAGTGGGGAAAAAAAGTATTTAGTCAGCCACCAATTGTGCAAGTTCTCCCACTTAAAAAGATGAGAGAGGCCTGTAATTTTCATCATAGGTACACGTCAACTATGACAGACAAAATGAGAAAAGAAATTCCAGAAAATCACATTGTAGGATTTTTAATGAATTTATTTGCAAATTGTGGTGGAAAATAAGTATTTGGTCACCTACAAACAAGCAAGATTTCTGGCTCTCACAGACCTGTAACTTCTTCTTTAAGAGGCTCCTCTGTCCTCCACTCATTACCTGTATTAATGGCACCTGTTTGAACTTGTTATCAGTATAAAAGACACCTGTCCACAACCTCAAACAGTCACTCTCCAAACTCCACTATGGCCAAGACCAAAGAGCTGTCAAAGGACACCAGAAACAAAATTGTAGACCTGCACCAGGCTGGGAAGACTGAATCTGCAATAGGTAAGCAGCTTGGTTTGAAGAAATCAACTGTGGGAGCAATTATTAGGAAATGGAAGACATACAAGACCACTGATAATCTCCCTCGATCTGGGGCTCCACGCAAGATCTCACCCCGTGGGGTCAAAATGATCACAAGAACGGTGAGCAAAAATCCCAGAACCACACGGGGGGACCTAGTGAATGACCTGCAGAGAGCTGGGACCAAAGTAACAAAGCCTACCATCAGTAACACACTACGCCGCCAGGGACTCAAATCCTGCAGTGCCAGACGTGTCCCCCTGCTTAAGCCAGTACATGTCCAGGCCCGTCTGAAGTTTGCTAGAGTGCATTTGGATGATCCAGAAGAGGATTGGGAGAATGTCATATGGTCAGATGAAACCAAAATATAACTTTTTGGTAAAAACTCAACTCGTCGTGTTTGGAGGACAAAGAATGCTGAGTTGCATCCGAAGAACACCATACCTACTGTGAAGCATGGGGGTGGAAACATCATGCTTTGGGGCTGTTTTTCTGCAAAGGGACCAGGACGACTGATCCGTGTAAAGGAAAGAATGAATGGGGCCATGTATTGTGAGATTTTGAGTGAAAACCTCCTTCCATCAGCAAGGGCATTGAAGATGAAACGTGGCTGGGTCTTTCAGCATGACAACGATCCCAAACACACCACCCAGGCAACGAAGGAGTGGCTTCGTAAGAAGCATTTCAAGGTCCTGGAGTGACCTAGCCAGTCTCCAGATCTCAACCACATAGAACATCTTTGGAGGGAGTTGAAAGTCCGTGTTGCCCAGCGACAGCCCCAAAACATCACTGCTCTAGAAGAGATCTGCATGGAGGAATGGGCCAAAATACCAGCAACAGTGTGTGAAAACCTTGTGAAGACTTACAGAAAACGTTTGACCTGTGTCCTTGCCAACAAATGGTATATAGCAAAGTATTGAGAAACTTTTGTTATTGACCAAATACTTATTTTTTTCACCATAATTTGCAAATAAATTCATAAAAAATCCTACAATGTGATTTTCTGGATTTTTTTTCTTCTAATTTTGTCTGTCATAGTTGACGTGTACCTATGATGAAAATTACAGGCCTCTCTCGTCGTTTTAAGTGGGAGAACTTGCACAATTGGTGGCTGACTAAATACTTTTTTCCCCACTGTATATGAACATTCAATTTTCAGGCAACAGCTCTGGTGGACATTCCTGCAGTCAGCATACTAATTGCACGCTCCATCAACACTTGAGCCTGTTGCAGTGTGTTGTGACAAAACTCCACATTTTAGAGTGGCCTTTTATTGTCCCCAGACAAGGTGCACTTGTGTAATGATCATGCTGTTTAATCAGCTTCTTAACATTCCACACCTGTCAGGTGGATGGATTATCTTTGCATGGGAGAAATGCTCACTAACAGGGATTATGTAAACACATTTTTGCACACAATTTGAGAGAAAAAGCTTTTTGCCTGAATGGAACATTTCTGGGATCTTTCATTTCAGCTCATGAAACATGGGACCAACATGTTGCGTTTATATTTTTGTTCAGTGTAATTCTACAGTCGTGGTCAAAAGTTTTGAGAATGACACAAATATTAATTTTCACAAAGTCTGATGATCAGATGAATTGCAATTAATTGCAAAGTCCCTCTTTGCCATGAAAATGAACTTAATCCCCCCCAAAAAATCCACTGCATTTCAGCCCTGCCACAAAAGGACCAGCTGACATCATGTCAGTGATTCTCTCGTTAACACAGGTGAGAGTGTTGACGAGGACAAGGCTGGAGATCACTCTGTCATGCTGATTGAGTTAGAATAACAGACTGGAAGCTTTAAAAGGAGGGTGGTCCTTGAAATCATTGTTCTTCCTCTGTTAACCATGGTTACCTGCAAGGAAACACGTGCCGTCATCATTGCTTTGCACAAAAAGGGCTTCACGGGCCAGGATATTGCTGCTAGTAAGATTGCACCTAAATCAACCATTTATCGGATCATCAAGAACTTCAAGGAGAGAGGTTCAATTGTTGTGAAGAAGGCTTCAGGGCGCCCAAGAAAGTCCAGAAAGCGCCAGGACCGTCTCCTAAAGTTGATTCAGCTGCGGGATCGGGGCACCACCAGTGCAGAGCTTGCTCAGGAATGGCAGCAGGCAGGTGTGAGTGCATCTGCACGCACAGTGAGGCGAAGACTTTTCGAGGATGGCCTGGTGTCAAGAAGGGCAGCGAGGCAGCCACTTCTCTCCAGGAAAAACATCAGGGACAGACTGATATTCTGCAAAAGGTACAGGGATTGGACTGCTGAGGACTGGGGTAAAGTCATTTTCTCTGATGAATCCCCTTTCCGATTGTTTGGGCCATCCGGAAAACACCTTGTCCGGAGAAGACAAGGTGAGCGCTACCATCAGTCCTGTGTCATGCCAACAGTAAAGCATCCTGAGACCATTCATGTGTGGGGTTGCTTCTCAGCCAAGGGAGTGGGCTCACTCACAATTTTGCCTAAGAACACAGCCATGAATAAAGAATGGTACCAACACATCCTCCGAGAGCAACTTCTCCCAACCATCCAAGAACAGTTTGGTGACGAACAATGCCTTTTCCAGCATGATGGAGCACCTTGCCATAAGGCAAAAGTGATAACTAAGTGGCTCGGGGAACAAACCCAGACCTTAATCCCATTGAGAACTTGTGGTCAATCCTCAAGAGGCGGGTGGACAAACAAAAACCCACAAATTCTGACAAACTCCAAGCATTGCTTATGCAAGAATGGGCTGCCATCAGTCAGAATGTGGCCCAGAAGTTAATTGACATCATGCCAGGGCGGATTGCAGAGGTCTTGAAAAAGAAGGGTCAACACTGCAAATATAGACTCTTTGCATAAACTTAATGTAATTGTCAATAAAAGTATTTGACACTTATGGAATGCTTGTAATTATACTTCAGTATACCATAGTAACATCTGACAAAAATATCTACAAACACTGAAGCAGCACACTTTGTGAAGACCAATACTTGTGTCATTCTCAAAACGTTTTACCAATACTGTACATTTCAAAGGCGGGAAAAAATCCTCACGTGGAATTCGAACCCTTGCAACAATCTGTGAAAATTGCTAGGCACTCTACACAGAAAGCTATTTCACCAGTCAGTCAAACACGTGATGTAGTTGCTTTAATTATCAGAACGTGCCGCTGGACTTCTCTTAAGGACACTTTTATGAACAAGAGCTGGATCACGTCCAACTACGTCAACGATTTTAATTGGCTGATTTGGAATTTGAACATGATATAATCACGGCCAGCTGTGCCACGTTATCTGATGGGAACAGCTAACATATAGTGTTTGATCACATGCAATACATCGAAGATTTTAATTGGCTGATGCACATTTTGAGATGTAGAAAAAGTAAGCATTGCCCCACATGTTTTAAGAGATGTCGCTTCAATGTTTTGTTTTGCAGAATAGGACATTTTTAAACAAAATCTCGACTGGTATCAAGGACTTCTTACAGGTTAATGCACAACCAGGGGTAATGCCGCGTTCACGTGGTAGTCAGAACTAGGAAACTCAGTCATTTCCGACTTGCTAACTGGTTAGCAATTTCAGAATTTCCTAGTTCTGCTTTCATGTGAATGTGGCATTTACCCACATACATTATGGGAAGTAAGGAAGTGTTGCATAAGAGGCATATCTACTTTTTTCTCATCACATTAGAACATAGAATGCAACCTATAGATTGATTTAATAGAGAGATAAATAGGCCATCATAGCTGATGCAAAAGTCTAATTATACAGAACATAAGCAGATAACTTATCACATTTAAAAATGAGTATAAGATGGTGACTATATGATGAGGTATTGTGTGGGTAGAGCATGGAACTTGCAACGCCAGGGCTGCGGGTTCGATTCCCACCGGGAAAACAGTACGGGGAAAAAAAGTATGAAAATGTATGCCCTCACTACTGTAAGTTGCTCTGGATAAGAGTGTCTGCTAAATGACTCAAATGTAAAATGTGACTGATCCAGTGGCGAAGCGACAAGTGGGTCACCACCACTATCCAAGAGATGCTGCTGTTTTGCGTGTAATTCTGGCATTCATTAATGCCACAACATTATATCATATCAGTTGGCAAACTTTTGACAAAAATTAATTACTTGAGCTAATGAAGCATACTATTTTATTGTTGTTTTTGTTCATTTCCTTTGTTATATGGCGGCTGCTGAATGCAGCTGTTTCAGGCAGACTTCAGTGCTGTTGTAAGGCAGCTCCCTAATAAAGCTATTTCAGGCTGATTTCAGTGGCTTTCAGACCCTTCAAACACTTACAGTCAGATCACAGGTAGTGTTATAAGACAATGGATGATGTTATGTGGATGTCATTCTAGGCAAGAGCCTCCCTGTTTGCCCATCCCTTCTCCTATTGGGTCATAGTCCTAACATTTCAATGACCTATCAAGAGAGACGAATTATAATGGCTGCTAAACAGCAGGCCCCAAAACAATTCTGAGAAGCTGGTTCGAACCAAATATTGTCCTGTGTAGATTTTGGGTACTTGTGTTCTTTGACATCTCCCAGCTTAAGAGGTCCACTGCCAGATTTTATGGGGCCAAACCCAAAACTCTGGCCAGCTGGTCACATGCTATTTCCAATTTGCAGGAACTTATTAAACAGTGTTGGTTCTTTCAAAAGGGAGACAGCATTGTCCTGCTCAATGTCTTTCCTATGCGGCTATTGTTTGCTGGCCCTTGAGATTTATATGAATTGTCTGTGTCTCTATTTATTGAAATCAATCACTGCTTCACTGCCAAATAATGATTTTGGTTGTTGTTGATTTTCTTTAAGTTGTTTTTGTCTTTTATCATTTATGTGTTTGTCTGTGTGTCCATTCTGGTCTCCCTTATTGAACTGATCATGTTATAAACACTGAGTTTACAAAACACTATGGACACATGCTCTTTCCATGACATAGACTGACCAGGTGAATCCAGGTGAAAGATATGATCCCTTATTGAGGTCACTTGTTAAATCCACTTCAATCAGTGTAGATGAAGGGGAAGATACAGGTTAAAGAAGGATTTTGAAGCCTTGGGACAATTGAGACATGGATTGTGTATGTGTGCCATTCAGAGGGTGAATGGAAAAGACAAAAGATTGAAGTGCCTTTGAACAGGGTATGGTAATAAGTGCCAGGCGCACCGGTTTGTGTCAAGAACTGCAACGCTGCTGGGTTTTTCACCCTCAACAGTTTCCTGTGTATCAAGAATGGTACACTACCCAAAAGTGACCAACCAGCCAACCTGACACAACTGTGGAGTCAACATGGGCCAGCATCACCGTGTAACGCTTTTTACACCTTGTAGAGTCCATGCCCCAACATATTGAAAAGGAATGTGCATTCGTAAAGTATTCAGACCCCTTGACTTTTTCCACATTTTGTTACGTTAAAGCCTTATTCTAAAATGGATGTAAAAATTAAAATAAAAAAACATCAATCTACTTACAGTACCCCATAATGACAAAGCAAAAACAGGTTTTAGAAATGTTTGTTAATTTATTAACTTAACTTAAATATCACATTTACATAAGTATTCAGACCCTTTACTCAGTACTTTGACCTTTGGCAGCGATTACAACCTCGAGCCTTCTTGGGTATGATGCTACAAGCTTGGCACACCTGTATTTGGGGGGTTTCTCCCATTCTTCTCTGCAGATCCTCTCAAGCTCTCTCAGGTTGGATGGGGAGCGTCGTTGTACAGCTATTTTCAGGTCTCTCCAGAGATGTTCGATAGGGTTCAAGTCCGGGATATGGCTCGGCCACTGAAGGACATTCAGAGACTTGTCCCGAAGCCACTCCTGCATTGTCTTGGCTGTGTGCTTTGGGTCGTTGTCCTGTTGGAAGGTGAACCTTCACCCCAGTCTGAGGTCCAGTCTCAGTTCTTTGTTCTGTTCATCTTTGCCTCGATCCTGACTAGTCTCCCAGTCCCTGCCGCTGAAGAACATCCCCACAGCATAATGCTGCCACCACCATGCTTCACCGTAAGGATGGTGCCAGGTTTCCTCCAGACGTGATGGTTGGCATTCAGGCCAAAGAGTTCAATCTTGGTTTCATCAGACCAGAGAATCTTGTTTGTCATGGTCTGAGAGTCCTTTAGGTGCCTTTTGGCAAACTCCAAATGGTCTGTCATGTGCCTTTTACTGAGGAGTGGCTCCCGTCTGGCCACTCTACCATTAAGGCCTGATTGGTGGAATTCTGCAGAGATGGTTGTCCTTCTGGAAGGTTCTCCCATATCCACAGAGGAACTCTGGAGCTCTGTCAGAGTGCCCATCGGGTTCTTGGTCACCTCCCTGACCAAGGCCCTTCTCCCCCGATTGCTCAGTTTGGCCGGGCGGCCAGCTCTAGGAAGTGTCTTGGTGGTTCCAACTTCTTCCATTTAAGAATGATGGAGGCCATTGTGTTCTTGGGGACCTTCAATGCTGCAGAAATGTTTTGGTACCCTTCCCCAGATCAGTGCCTCAACAGAATCCTGTCTCAAAGCTCTAGGGACAATTTCTTCGACCTCATGGCTTGATTTTTCCTCTGACATGCACTGTCAACTGTGGGACCTTATATAGACAGGTGTGTGCCTTTCCAAATCATGTCCAATCAATTGCATTTACAACAGGTGGACTCCAAAGAACATTTCAAGGATGGTCATTGGAAACAGGATGCACCTGAGCTTAATTTCAAGTCTCATAGCAAAGGAAGGTGTCTGAATACTTTCCGAATGCACTGTATACTGTATACTGTGTATAGGTATTACATTTTCACAGAATGTATTTTGTTATATTATTAATAATTCTAAGGAAAAAAAGCAATTTATAACAAAAATCATGTTATCTGAGAGTTATCTGAAACCAAACTGCATAATACCTCAATGCACGATTTGAATCGTAATCTTAAAGGAGAAGTTAGCTTTTTTTTTACAAACAAATCTCTATTTTTGATGTAAATTGCATGTTATAAAAGGGTTGAGAAATTAGTGATTTATTTCCTCAAACTCGTTGTGCTCTGAAAATATATGAACAAATTCTCCAAAAACACCCAAATAGGTCCTTTTAGAAATGTAAACGCTCTCAGTATAGTGATGCAGGTCTTTAGATGTTTCACACATGAAATTGTGGCATTCAGAACTTTATCTGCAAAATGAAATTCTGTTTTGTGTGCCTCGAGTTGTTTCCCCTATCCAGCTTTTCCATTCTCTGTGTATCCTGCTGCTAAAAAGGACGGAGAGGTATTGTTGGAGTCGCAAATAAATGTAGTATAACGTTCGCAAAAAACGTGTCTGGACCCTTTAACATGCTATTTACATAAACAAAGTGTGAAAAAATATGAATATTTGAGTAATAAGGCAAATTTCATAGCCTATATGGTATTTCAACCAATCACATTACACATTTATCTAAGAAAATGGACTGTGAGGACCGGTTTCCCAGATCCAGATAAAGCCTTTTCCTTGACTAAGAAGCACTTTCAATGGAGATTCTCCATTCAGCATGCTTTTTAGTCAGGAGCAGGCATAATCTGGGTCTGAGAAACCAGCCCTAGATTTTTACCATCCGTCAATCTATTAAACATTCAATAACATTTGAAATAACGATGAAATCTGTTGACACTCACATGCTTACCGTGATGATATTTAATTGTGTGATCCACCCAAGGAAGATACAGTTGACAGGTGATTAAGCTCTGTAAACAGAGAACATAGTTTAAATCATTGGAAGACTTGCCCAACTCATGAATGTTAATATTCTTTCATGCCAATTTAAGATAACTGGTTCCAATGGATTTTAAAGTGTACTGTTGGCAGGAAGATATTACTAGCATTCCTGAGTTGGGAAAATGGGTTATTTAACTTGAGATCAAGTATTATTCATTTGAAGCTTGATATAATATAGAACGGAACAAGTCATTTATGTTGAAGGAAGACTGCGATAAAACTCAACTATTTTTGGGGAATAAGAAAAAAAATCAGAATTAAGCATCAGAATTCACTGAAATGTATTCATTTATGTTTTAAATGTCCATGGTCCTTGACAAACAAAAAAAAAAAATGACTGCATGAATGTTAATGTAAACATGGCACCTGAACATATAAAATACACAACCCAATAATAACAATACACACAACGATAGCAACAACTCACTTTCACCCATGAAAATATTATACAATCCAGGTGTGCAAAGCTCTAGAGAAATACCCAGAAAGACTTACAGCTGTAATCACTGCCAAAGGTGCTTATACAAAGTAATGAGTCAGGGGTGTTAATACTTATGTAAATTAGATATTTCTGTATTTAATTTTCTATACATTTGCACACACAAAAGGGGTATTGTGTGGAGATGGGTGAGATTTTGTAAAATATTTAATACATTTTTAATTCAGGCGTATGAATACTTTCTGAAGGCTATGTAAATCCAGAAATTGACCGGTGATCTGCACTGGAACAAACTGCCAATTGGGACAGGGTCTTTTTTTATAGCATGGTCCTAGTCCAGCTAGCCAGTAAATGAGCGCCTTATAGTCAGTCCTTGGCCAATCAGAGGAGGCATGTACAGCTCATGTACAATGTCTGGGGCGAGTGGGTATCTGCTGAGACTATGGACTGTGACTAATTGATATCTGCACATGTCAGGACAGGAGAGACAGATTTCAGTGGTGCCTCCAGACAAAATGGTTAACTGATATGATGAAAATAAATAAATAAAAAACACCCTCATCCCCTGAACTACTTCCTGTGGCTATGTAAACCTCTACTGAACAGTGTGAAGTAGTCGGCCACTTGGCAATGTAGTCGACCAGGAATGCAACCCATATTTTCAGCAGAGTGGAGGATATACAGTTGCACTGGTTAAAAGGTTGCTTTTCAAAATGCCTGTACTGCAGCAAAAGGCAAATCGTTAATGTGACATATTCTCTCCCCCGAGTGATGCCAAGCACCAAGTGTGTTTGCTAACAATAACCCATGTTGAAGTTATCTCTCTTTGTGTAAATCCCATAACAAAATAGTTTTGTTCTATTCAAGGTCCATTTAATATCTTGTGACAAGAAGAGCAACGCCATCACAAGCAATATTTGGTTCTGCAGATTTTTGTTTAACTAGGCAAGGCAGTTAAGAACAAATTCTTATTTACAATGAAGGCCTACCCCGGCCAAACCCAGACAACACTGGGCCAGTTGTGCACCACTCTATGGGACTCCCAATCACATCCGTTTATGATACAGCCTGGGTTTGAACCAGGGTCTGTTGTGCCACCTCTAGCACTGAGGTTCAGTGCCTTAGACCACTGCGCCACTCGGAAGCCCAGTTTATGTCACATCGCTGACATTGTTTACATTCTCTAGTATTCTACGGGGAACCTTTGACAGAATGTATGCTCCATAATGCTGCAGTCTGCACACCTCCTCTCAGAAAGTCAGCTAATTTCAGAGAAAAGTTCAGGCGAAATCAGCTGACTAAATGAAGGGAGTTGCTTCAGAGGTTAAGGACGGGGTGGGAAAATAGAGCATGTCTCCTTTCTCCATCATGAGCTGTCTGGAACTTCAGATCGTCTTTGGCTCCCATGGACTCCCATGGTCCCTTTTGATGGAAATAACTCCATGACTATGGCCCACAGGAGGTTGGTGGCACCTTAATTCGGGAGTACGGGCTCGTGGTAATAACTGTAGCGGAGTAAGTGGAATGGTATCAAATACCATTCCATTCACTCCATCCAGCCATTGTCATGAGCTGTCCTCCCCTCAGCAGCCTCCACTGCTATGGCCCCAATACAATATATCGAAAGGAAACGAAAACTGCATCTAAACCCTTCAATCTCACCTATAGGTAATTGAAGTCTGTTGCTGACTGGACAGATTGAGAAGTGAGGAGTCATTGTTAGATCTAACAGCAATAGGTCATCGACTGAGTTCCTAAGAGGGCAGTGGCCATGTCCGAATAACCATACTTGCATCTTTCTAGTAGGCCATTTGATTATGAAAAAATTACAATTATAGTATGCAACGTTTAAAAAATCTAGAATACTTTAAATGTCCGGTTGTCATACTCATTTGTTGATTATCAGATATGGGGATTTGTTACGAAAATTTACCAGTAACGCGGAACAACGCAATCGGGCATGACGCATTCTCACCATGCGAAAAAAAAAATTGGTTTGTGAATTTACTAAAATCAAGTATGGTTTAAATGCCAGGACGTTATACTATACTGAACAAAAATATTAACGCAACATGGAACAACTTCAAAGATTTTACTGTGTTACAATTCATATAAGGAAATAAGTCAATTCAAATAAATAAATGAGGCCCTAATCTATGGATTTCACATGACTGGGAATACAGATAGGCATCAGTTGGACACAGATACTGTACCTTAAAAAAAAGGTAGGCGCGTTGATCGGAAAACCAGTCAGTATCTGGTGTGACCACCATTTGCAGCGCAACACATCTCCTTCGCATAGAGTTGATCAGGCTACTGATTGTGGCCTGAGGAATGTTGTCCCACTCCTCTTCAATGGCTGTGCGAAGTTGCAGGATATTGGCGGGAACTGGAACACGCTGTCGTACATGTCGATCCAGAGCATCCCAAACATGCACAATGGGCTGGGACATTTTCAGCTTCCAGGAATTGTGTACAGATCCTTGTGACATTGGACCGTGCATTATCATGCTGAAACATTAGTTGATGGCGGTGGATGATTGGCATGACAATGGACCTCAGGATCTTGTTACGGTATCTCTGTGCATTCAAATTGCCATCAATAAAATGCAATTGTGTTCATTATCCGTAGCTCATGACTGCCCATACCATAACCCCACCGCCACCATGGGGCACTCTGGTCTGCAGTTGTGAGGTCGGTTGGACGTACTGCCAAATTCTCTAAAACAACGTTGGAGGCGGCTTATGGTAGAGAAATGAACATTCAATTATCTGGCAACAGCTCTGGTGGACATTCCTGCAGTCAGCATTTCTGTTCACAAGGTTGACGTAAGCAAACCGCTCGCCCACATGACGCCATACACGTGGTCTGCAGTTGTGAGCCGGTTGGACATACTGCCAAATTGTCTAAAACGACGTTGGAGACGGCTTATGGTAGAGATATGAACATTCAATTATCTGGCAACAGCTCTGGTGGACATTCCTGCAGTCAGCAAACCAATTGCACGCTCCCTCAAAACTTGAGTCATCTGTGGCATTGTGTTGTGACAAAACTGCACATTCTACAGTGGTCTTTTATTATCCCTAGCACAATGTGCACCTGTGTAATGATCATGCTGTTCAATCAGGTTCTTCATATGCCACACCTGTCAGGTGGATGGATTATCGAAAGATAAATGCTCACTAACAGGGATGTAAACAAATTTGTGAAATAAGCTTTTCTCTGAATGGAAAATTTCTGGCCTCTTTTAGTTCAGCTCATGAAACATGGGACCAACACTTTACATGTTCCGTTTTTATTTTTGTTCAGTGTAGTTTTTTGTTCTCCTTAAAATGATCACAAGTATTGTAGCGTAGGCTAAATCTTTGAAAACAGAAACCTTACAAAAATGAATTTGTTGCTGCAAACTCCCCTGAAGTTTGTGGCAAATTTGCTGCAAACTAAATAGTGTTTCACAAAATGTTGCCAAAAGTTTGCAAACGTTTGCCACTTGTGGTGAATCTGCGGCAAACCTTTGGCAACAAGAATATTTATTGGCACTAGTGGCAAACATTTCGCCAGAGTTTTTCTTCTGGCAGACAATTCTCTTAGGATACAATTTGAACCTATGGCAAACCTGTTGCAAGAAGTTCCAAGATCAGTAACCATTGATGACCAATCAGGGGGATAAGAAACATCTGTTGGAAAACGGAAACCTAGCTAGCTACCTGCCAAAAGTTTTCTGGTGGAAGGATCGGAGGGTCACAGTGAGGGACAGATCGGGAAAGATAGCGCTCCCTAAAAATAAATGGCGCTGATAGATAGGGCGCCGTGTTCCTAGCTAACTTTGCAGTATTTTGTTTTTTGATGTGTTATTTCTTACATTATTAGCCCAGGAATTTTTGGGTGTTATCACATATAGCCGTGAATAACTTTTGAATGTCAGAGTGACTGTAACTCACCAGCTTTACCAGCATTACGACCAGAAATACAACTTTCCCGAATCGGATCCTTTGTTCCTACCCCCCATGGCAATTTAACTGATTCCAGAGGCTGATCCAAAACATCGCCGGCGTTGGAGAAGTATTCGGAGTGGTCTCCTAGTCTGACTCAGGAGGTGCGCACACCACCCACCGCTTCAGAGTGTATTACTCGCTAATTTTCAGTCTCTGGATAATAAAGTTGACGAACTCAGGGTGAGGATTTCCTTCCAGAGTGACATCAGGGATTGTAACATACTCTGTTTCACGGAAACATGGCTTTCTCTGGATATACTGTCTGAGTCTGTGCAGCCAGTTGGGTTCTCAGTTCATTGCGCAGACAGGAATAAATAACTTGTGTTTGTTTCACGATTAACTACTCACGGTGTGATTGTGGTAACATACAGGAACTGAAGTGCTTTTGTTCACCTGACCTAGAATACCTCACAATCAAATGCCGACCGTATTACCTCCCAAGAGAATTCTCTTCGGTTATAGTCACAGCCGTGTACATTCCCCCTGAAGCCGATACCACGACGGCCCTCAAAGAACTTCACCGGACTTTATGCAAACTGGGAACCACATATCCTGAGGCCGCATTTATTGTAGCTGGGGATTTTAGCAAAGCAAATTTGAGGAAAACGCTCCCGAATGTCACGGTTTCGGCCGAGGCTGCGCCTTCTCCTTGTTCGGGCAGGCTTCGGCGGTCGTCGTCTCCGGAGTACTAGCTGCCACCGTTCTATGTTTCTATGTTTGATTGGTTTTGTCTGTGTTGCTACACCTGTTCCTTATTAGTGTTTATTAGGTGTCCTATTTAGTTCTCTTGAGTTTGGTCAGGTGTTGTGTGTAATTGTTTCCGTGTCACGTTGTGTGCTAGTTCGACATTTTCTGTTCTCTCTGTATTTTGTGTTTTGAGAGAGAGTTCCGCACTTTGTGCACCTTAGCATACTTTACTGTTGTGCGTAAAGTTCGCCTGTAGCCTGTTGCCGTGTTTGGCTCATTTTGGACTTTACTAAAGACGCTGTTCGTAACCTCTGTGTGTCCTGCGCCTGATTCTACACCACCTCTACACTCAACCCTGACACCGAAGTTCTATCAACACATTGACTGTAGTACTAGCGCTGCTAAAACACTCTACCACTGCTGCTCCAACTTCCGGGATGCCTACAAGGACCTACCCCGCCCTCCCTTCGGCAAATCTGATCACCACTCCATTTTGCTCCTCCCTTCCTATAAGCAGAAACTCAAACAGGAAGTACCCGTGCTAAGGACTATCCAACGCTGGTCTGACCAATCAGAATCCACGCTTCAAGATTGTTTTGATCACGCGGACTGGGATATGTTCTGGGTAGCCTCCGATAATAGCATTGACGAATACACTGATACAGTGACTGAGTTTATCAGGAAGTGTATAGGAGATGTTGTACCCACTGTGACTATTAAAACCTACCCTAACCAGAAACCGTGGAAAGATGGCAACATTCGCGCAAAACTGAAAGCGCGAACCACAGTATTTAACCATGGCAAGATGACTGGGAATATGGACGAATACAAACAGTGTAGTTATTCCCTCCGTAAGACAATCAAACAGGCAAAACATCAGTATAGAAACAAAGTGGAGTCGCAATTCAACGGCTCAGACACAAGACGTATGTGGCAGGGTCTGCAGACAATCACGGACTACAAAGGGAAAACCTTGATTACCAACAATGACGAGACAGCCTATGACGAGGGAGGAGGTGAAGGCCCTGGGAGTGTGGGGCCAGGAAAATAACCTCTCACTCAACGTCAACAAAACAAAGGAGCTGATCGTGGACTTCAGGAAACAGCGGAGGGAGCACCCCCCTATCCACATCAACGAGACAGCAGTGGAGAAGGTGAAAGCTTCAAGTTCCTCGGCGTACACATGACTGACAAACTGGAATGGTCCACCCACACAGACAGTGTGGTGAAAAAGGCTCAACAGCTCCTCTTCAACCTCAGTAGGCTGAAGAAATTTGGCTTTGCACCTAACACCCTCACAAACTTTTACAGATGCACAATTGAGAGCATCCTGTCGGGCTGTATCACCGCCTGGTATGGCAACTGCACCGCCCGCAACCGCAGGGTTCTCCGGAGGGTGGTGCGGTCTGCTCAACGCATCACCGGGGGCAAACTACCTGCCCTCCAGGACACCTACAGCACCCGATGTCACAGGAAGGCCAAAAAGGACAACAACCACCCGAGCCACTGCCTTTTCACCTCGCTATCATCCAGAAGGCGAGGTCAGTACAGGTGCATTAAAGCTGGGACAGAGAGACTGAAAAACAGCTTCTATCTCAAGCCATCTGGCTTTTAAATAGCCATCACTAGCACATTAGAGGCTGCTGCCTATATACATAGATTATAAATCACTGGCCACTTTAATAAATGGAACACTAGTCACGTTAATGATGTTTACATATCTTGCATTACTCATCTCATATGTATATACTGTATTCTATACTATTCTACTGTATCTTAGTCTATGCCGCTCTGACATAGTTTGTCCAAATATTTATATATTCTTAGTTCCTTTCCTTTATTCTAGATTAGTGTGTATTGTGTGTATTGTTGTGAATTTGTTAGATTACTGCACTTTTGGAGCTAGAAACACAAGCATTTCACTACACCCGCAATAACATCTCCTAAACATGTGTATGTGACCAATACAATTTTATTTTATTTGAAGTGGATGCTGAGTTCGAATCAAGCAGCGCGTCGAGCAAAGTTGGTGAAGACTAATGTTCTGAATGGAAAACAGTAGTATCGAAAACTGGAACAAAAAGGAAATTGTCTACAATTGGAGTGGATGATACGTGTATGAATGATAATGAATCACTTCTTGTTGGGATGCATTTGTTGAGTAAGGATGCATATATTGGAGACCCTTTTAAGGTTTCAAAAATTGTGAAGTATGCGCCGGGAAAGTCTGTCAAAGTGACCAGGAGTGGTCTTATTTTGATTAATTGTATTTCTGAAGAACAGAGGAAGATTGCAGTGAGCCTCAAAAGAATACGGACAACAGAAGTTTTGTGTTTTGAACTTCTGAGTAGAGCACTTGTCATAGGAGTCATCTTAGGGGTGACAACGGATGTTCAGGTTGAAAACCTGAAGAGAATTCCTGGTGTGGTTGGTGCCTGGCGTCTGACCCGCTGGGTGAATGGAGAAAAAAAAGAAAGTCTCTTGGTCCTGTTGTTTTTTGATAAGACCAAATACCTACGCATGTGAACCTAAGATACGCTGTAAGAGCTTTTGTCCCCAAACCATTGCAGTGTAAGATTTGTAAAGGATTTGGCCATGTTTCAAGTGTGTGCAGACGGACAGAGTATATTAAAGAACGGTGTGTAGTAGGATGACGGTGTTGCAATTGTGGTGGGGATCATGATCCCGAGTTCCTGGAGTGCCCTGTAAGGGTGAAGGAGATTGAGGTGACAAAATGTATAGTGGTCAATTGAGTCTCCTATGCGGAGGCGATTAAAATAATTGAGAAAACAAGTGATGCTAGTGAAGATATGGTAGTGGTGCACCGCAGCCTGCAGTAAATGCCAGTCAAAAGATACCCTGTGTGCAGTGGCGGCTCCTGAAAAAATTCTCAGGAGGGGCAATTTTTCTGATGATTTAGGTGACCTACACACATTTAAAAAAAGATATGTCCAGCAACAACATGAAGACAGGGGCAGCATATAAGTCAATACCAGAAGCATTTATTGACTGATCTGGGGAGATGGATTCCAGTTTCTGTGACAGATTATAAATAATCTCTGATGCCTTTGTTATGTTAGCTTTTGGTTGAATGTACTGTCGTAGTAAATATATAATGTTATAGCTTGGTCTGACTAAAATCTTGTGCATGACCCATTTTGTGTTGGGCGTTTGTTTTCAATCAATGCTGTTCCTATCCTATAACAATGGACAAAAGAGTCCTATCTTGTCAGCCTTGTCAGCAGGTGGCCAAGGACAACTGGTCCTCTGTAGCTCAGCTGGTAGAGCACGGCGCTTGTAACGCCAAGGTAGTGGGTTCGATCCCCGGGACCACCCATACACAAAAAAAAAATGTATGCACGCATGACTGTAAAGCGCTTTGGATAAAAGCGTCTGCTAAATGGCATATTATTATTATTACAACACCCACGCCATAGGTCTCTCAGTTCTTCCAACTCACGAGTTCTTGCTCTGAGGACACACACACACACACACACACACACATCATCACTGATAACACACACACACACACACATCATCACTGTTAAACACACACACACACACACACACAAAAATCCCCTCTCTTTAGGCTGAACATTTGAAGACAGAGAACCCGACTCAGAGCCAATGCAACAGTGGAGTGGACCTCGCCCAACTCATCAGGACCAATCAGAAGATCAGAACTACTAGATTCAACCTACATCATTTATTGTATAAAATGTCTGCACACAATGTTTTCGGGGCTCTCTTCTCCCTAAGAGTTTGACGAACGAGTCCGTGCACGCGATTCCAGATATCTTTACCTCTGAATAAACTGCCTTTATTATACCATTATCCACCCTGTCCAAAGTCTCTACTTGGTCTCAGTTCTCCAGTAAACTTGTGATTATCAACAGTACACAACGGTAACAAACAATTGGGGGATCTCACGGGGCAGATAGTAAGGTCGCAGTGACACAGAAAGCAGTTCAATGTCGGGGTACAGAGTCGCTCTCTTACCAGGATCGCGGTCCGCTCTGACCAGGGTGAAGGTGGCCGGCTCCACTTCTCTGTCCGGGACTCTGTCATCCAGCCAAGTCTCCCAGCTGTATTGGGATTCAGCTGCCAGCAGCGTTTTCATTATTTAGTCCGTTCATAGCGGGTATGTACACGATCAACAAGATCAGTCCAAAACCAACCACTGGAAATCCATGGTTGGCAGAATGTTTGTAAACTAAGTCTACAAATTAAAAACATAAAATAACGCCACAGTGCAGGTCGCAACAGAGACGCTGCTAGCCGCCATTTTCTTAGCTACGTTCATGGTTACGTCACGTATGACGAAAGCGCGTAAGTGCAAGCCCACAGACACCCATAGAGATTGTATTGAAAGCTTTGAAATTTGAAAAAAATAGATTTTACATGACAGGCTATGAGAGACTTCTGGGCGATTTTCAACTTGACTGAAATCGCCCCAAAAACGGGCGGGGCCATTTGAAGCACGACTTTAGCCTGATTTGACATTTAGTGGCTGGCAGATCAGACGTGAACACTGATAACTACTGTTGCCGTGATATAATTGATTAGAAAAAAAATCCCTTCCTTTTCCCGTTTGGCAGTGCGTCGCCCATATCGCCCTATTGAACAGGCCGCCCATGCCTGTGTGTTAAAAAGGTGGACTTAGTTATAAAATGTACGGCACAAGTCTCAAAGAAGTCTAAGGACCTGGACGTTATTGTGGCTGCGGCAGAATTGTTTTTGGGACTTAAGGATTTTACATCTGAAGACTTGGAAGGGGTACTGGCGCCGGAAGACCCACCCTCCCAGGTTTCCCTTGAGCCCGTGTAGATCTTTTTTTATTTATTTTTACAGAGAAGTTGTTTGATTTAGTTTAGTTTATTTAGTATTTTTTTGGTGGTTTGGTATTTCTTTGGGTATTTTGTTCCATTTTTGGGAATCCTGTTTCCATCCTGCACAGTAGGTTGCAGGATGCACATTAGGGGTGCGTTCATAAATTAACTCTGGCTATCTACTCAGCTAACATAGAGAGTCTGGCCATTTGACCATACTTGCTTTATTGGTCATTTATTCTGTCATAGTGACCAACCTGACACACAACACACACATCACAGGCTGGGAGCAGCTCATGGGCACGTAGGGGTAAAGTGCCTTGCTCAAGGGCACAACAGCAGTAGGTAGTATACAGAAATATTGTAGCTGGTAACCCACTGGCTGACGGATCACTCCCAGAAGATTTCCCTGCAGGCAGCTTGAGGGTTCGAAAATCGGCCTGCCTTTCTAACTGCGAAGCTACTGCCGCCCCCTATTATTTTAGCTCTTTCCTAATAATAATAATAATAATAATAATATGCCATTTAGCAGACGCTTTTATCCAAAGCGACTTACAGTCAGTCACTCCCTTGCCTTTGCTCAACCAATTTACCTGGCTTATCAACCCTCCCCTCAAAATATTTAATTTAGGAATGTGGGTGAAACTACTATCCCTTAATCTCCCCCCTAGCAGTTAAATCTATCTGTTAAGCGCATTGGGCCAGTAACTGATAGGTTGCTGGTTCGAATCCCCAAGCCAGCAAGGTGGAAAAATCTGCCATTCTGCCTTTGAGCAAGGCAGTTAACAAGTAACTGGGTCTTGTCAGGTTACACATAACTGCACACTCCAAGACATTAGGTAGGTTTCCATCCACTTCGCGACAGATTTTTAAGTAAATATTCTAAAATCTGCATAAAACTACATTATGAGATTTTTATGGATAAGAGCGATATTTGTATTTGTTAAACAGCAGCCAAGCATCAATCATCATGTCACCAGAATAAGACCCTCAATATTTATTGAAAAGGAGCATCAAGCTCATCCCCTTTGAACATTCACCATCCTGTGAAGTTCATCATAATTTATTTAATCTTTAGCCTAATAAACAGCATGCTTTCCTGAGTCGTAGTGGGAGGACCACACAATATATCATTGCGTGACTCAAAGTTTACTTCAATATGATTATTATATCAATATTTGCGCATAAAGGAGTTTCCACTGTTATTTCTTGCATAATTAATTTTAACAACACAAATATATATTTCAAAAACTGTGGCTGTCATGAATACATTTGTTTTAAATTTAAATGTATCTAAATGTAATCTAAAATGTAATCTACATAATCCACAAAGTAACTATTTATCATGAGAGGGCCATAAACAATAACTAGTAGTGCTGCGTACTCCAAGAAAGGTTAAAATACTTATACATTGCTGAGGTGTAGTCACTTTTGAGGACACAAGCTCAAGTACACAGTACAAACAAAATAAAAATATGAAATATTTTATGATGTAGCCTATTTCCTATTCAACAAAACTGTATGAATAAGGCTTGAAATTACTGTCTAAATCTAATATATGACTAAGATTGAACCTTCCTTATAACTGTAAAATACATTTTACATTTACATTTTATATACAGAATAATACAGAAACATACATATTTGTATGTTTAGTGTTACAGAAAATGTGCATATTTTCTAAATGTCTCTCTTGATCAAAACGTCTGCTCCCACCACTGAACGTCACACATAGCTCTACCATGGTTTCCTGAACTCGTTAGAAACTAGTCTTGTCCGTTTATGCAAACAGAGAGTATGTTTAAAATCTATGAATTATTTTAGATTACTAGCTATAAATCAATTTCAGAATGTGATAGAGCGTAGAAACCACTTCCTCCTCATGCGCTGTGATGTAAAGATTGCAGGCATGTTTTTTGTTAGTGGCTGTGAGGTAGGGTTCAGCCTGCCAACCTGGTCTCAGAGCATTTCATATTATTCTGTATATAAATCCGAGACACCCCATTTAGTATGATATGTTACGTTTGGTATGGTATGTATTTATTTGTGGATGTCCCTCACCCATTTTGCATGATATGTTATGAATTACAGTTAGTGTTATATGTTACGAATTTACAAAACGCATGATATGTTATTAATTATAGGTAGTTGGCTAATGTTAGCTACTTGGCTAACTTTAGCTAGGTTAGGGGTTATGGTTAAGTTTAGAAGTTATAGTTTAAGTTTAGTGTTAGGGGAAGGGTTAGCTAAAAGGGTTAGGGTTGGGGGAAGGGATAGTTAACATGCTAAGTAGTTGCAAAGTAGTTAGTAGTTAAAGTTGCTAATTTGCTAAAATGATAAAGTTGTCAGTGATAAGATTCAAACTCGCAACCTTTGGGTTGCTAGAAGTTTTTGCTTTAAGTAACCATCTGTCTTATGTAACTATTACAAATCTAACATATCATACTAATGAGTATCCCGGATTTACATTTACTATGTTACAGTACGTCTAGTCTACGAGACCAGAATGTTAGCCAGGAGTCGATGGACAGTCTGAAGAGTGGACACCATTTTCATTGGTAGGAGGGACATCCCAGCTTCAAGTGGTGTCAGATTTCACACCCTACGTCCCAACAGATATACTGTCCTGTCCATGAGAACCAGGGCTATCACTCAGTGCAAGCCATTAGATCTACGGTGTCTACAGATCGATTTATAAGCAAATATGTCAGAACCAGTACCAAAACCACGCACCTCCCCTAAACAGGAGACTTTACATATTAGATGATTTATTAAGGACTAATGCACTGATACAGGAAAACAAATACAAATGTTAATATGTATTCAAAATTACAAGTGTTGATGTCTCCACATTTTTCTAGTTTTGAGGCTTGGGCATCTGGTGACTGCTGTTCATCTGTCTAACAGAGAGAAAGGCATCAATAATATGACAATGCTGTTTTCATTCAATATAAATTCCTGTTTGATATGCATTTATATAATTATATTGGATATGTTATCCTTTATTACATGCCAGTATTTGTTTTGTATCCAATGAATTTAGCTTACATTAGGATGTAGTAGCCTAGGCCTCCTAATCTAGTTAGATTGTGTCATATCACATCACAATGCAAGCCTACTTTTACTAAAAAAACAGCAGTTCTAATGCAATATTAGCTTCACAATGAAACACCTCTATTCTGGCTATTAATCATTCTTAAACAGTCAATAAAATAGCTTCATTTAGTTATCTCAAAAAATCATAGCCTGTATGATATCATGCATGCAAGCTTACCTGTCTTACACAATGATGGAGCAGCAGCCCAAGCTATATGGGAGAGGAGGATCCTATACCGTTCGAAAATGATTCTGGTTGGTGTGAACTTCATTAAATTTACAGGTACAGAGGAGATTGATTCTGTTACTTGTTAGTCGTGTCAGATATTTGTATTTTGGGATAGTTGTTCACTGAATTTCTAGCACTAGTTGCTCATGCTACTACATTGGCTACAATGTGGCTACAAACTTCTCGCTCTCGGTGGAATGTGAATGTGGTATCACGTGATGCTGCCTTGGAATCCCGTCCCAAATGGCAGTAACCAACTGGAAAAGTGCTATCAACTAAGGTAGGTGCCTTTGAACTCAGATACGCAGCAGGCAGCTGCTTCTGGGCTGGTTAAAATCCATGAGAATCTATTGACGCACCCGGGCGTCAGTCTAAGTAACATAATAAAAAAATCCCCATCAAAATCTGTCAGTTTAAGCTGGAGATATCAAGTTTTTTGCATGGGCTGCGTCTCAATCCACCTTCCGAATCTGTGTTTGTCAGACTATGAGACATCCTGAAAATCGGTCTTCTCAAGAAAACGTCTGTAGAGTCCGAACGGGCCTTCAAACTAAACCACTCTATGGAAAGAGGAAACTCTCACGAACACGGTGGTGTTCTCCGTTTTGCTCTATGACCCCCACAAGTGTCACGGGACTTGTCTGAAGGTAACCCATACAAACAAATTGAAGTATGGAGGTAGTGGCCAAAAAAATATAGGATTAAATATGTGTGAAAATATATATATATATATACATACTGTATATTTCCTGAGCTTTCTTATATCCCCTAGATATGACAGACCCTTCAAAACCTTATTCCTTATGACACATTTTTGTACTATCTATTTTGCCATCTATGAATGTGTTAGTCTATGGGCTATAGTTGTAAATAGCTAAATGATCAATGGTATAACATTTTTTAACCAATTACATATGTTAGCTTAGTCCTCCCCCAACTACACCAACATTGGTTTCCATTCATACAAAGTGTGAAAATTATTACCCAGCAATGGGCGCAAACTTGTGATGCTCAGAGCTCAAGCATGCTGCTCAGACCACTGTGCTATGGCAGTTCACAATGCTCTAAAAAGCCTTGAGAATAATTGAGGATAGTTGATGGTATAAGGTTTGTTGGTTTGCAGAGCCTTCCCTAAACCATAGCCCCCTTGGTACGGTACTGCATTAATTAGCCAATAAACACCGCTTCCAGCTGCCCCCAGGTGGCGATTCTAAATATTCAATATTCATTCAAATCCTCCTGCTGCAGGATTTAAATCCTCCTGCAACGAAATGGGTTGTATTAAGATCCTACATCTGTACCTCCTTTCATTATCAAACATAGTTGGCTAGTTGGTAGGTGGAGGACATAGAAGATGCTTATTGCTACACAGGTTGAGCATTTCTATATTGGCATATAAATGCTAAGAATAAAGAGCCTGTGATGCAAAGTTATTCTAGTATGTTTAATTCTTTCATTCTATTCCAAAACAACATTTTGGTGAACAAATTCGTAATGGATAGCTGAGAAACGTAGGTCCTGCTAGGGCCATTTTTCACCTGCTTTTAATCATTTCCTAAAATTAACCCACATGAAACTATGAGGAAGTGGGGTAGAGGGCAGAAACAGTAGACTGGGCTCTGTTGCTATGTGAGGAAGTAGTTACAGACACAGTTCTCAGGGGGGCGCTAAAAGAAAAGGAAGAATGTTGCTTTATGGCTTTTCCTGAAACCCACTTACTGGTTATAGGTTTTGAATGAATATAATCATTATCTTGGAGCCGCCAGTCTGATAGTGACCTCGAAACAGCTCTGACGGCGACGTACACACACACGCACGCACACACACACGTCCCAGGAGATTGCTGAGTAAGGGCGGTGTGGTGGTGAGGTGCAATACAGAACTCATATTCAGTTCCTATTTTCCCCTGGGCTTCATTTGAAAAAATTGTGATAAATACCATCTCTAATGGCAGTACCCAGACATTTGGCTTGTCATGCTCATTCAAAAATGGTCTGTAGAATTGACTGTAGGTTAGGGTTCTAGCTTGCTGTAATTACAGTGTGTCTATCATCTTACATAGGACAACACAAGGACTGAAGACTGCTTATTAAATATGTCATTCTATTAATGTCGTTCATAATAGATGGTACAAGTGAGCCAGTGGATAATACATTATTTCCATAATCATTAAACTAATATAATATATAACATAATGAATCTAATATTATATAGGCTAATAATAATAATTTCATAATGACAGCACCTGTCACATTTTGACTCTTTTTGTGGTATAATCTTGAGTGGGATCTCTTTGGCCCAATGCTGACAGCTATAGAAGCAACTGTTGTTGAATAGGGAAAGAATGGGGTTTTGGGATAAATTAGAATATAAGGTTAACACAGGCTTAAGAGATCTTATACGTTTTGTTCTATGAGGTAATATCAGTCAGTTAACATGACCTTTATGAATTATGAAGCCTTTATGTGATGTGCTTTATGTGCTTTTTTTCATTACATAAAGCTTAAACACTTCCCAAAAATGACGTTAGCTGATGAAGATGATCTCATAAAACAAAACGTATAAGATCTCCTAAGCCTGTGTTTACCATGGACCTTATTTTCTGTGTTTTTCCCCAAAATTTTTATAATAATAATATTTCCCCATATAGACTTTGGACAATGGCAGAGTTAGTGCCTACAAAAATACACTATTATTATTGCTCTCTATTGGCTATCCAAGAATAATATCCAAAACATTTGGCAAATCGTTGCTGTAAAATGATTATCCTCAGGCTATCTAAATATGTCGAACAAGCAAGTGAAACTTTGTGTAACCACAGATTATTTCTGTTTATGACAATATTATAAACGATTAAGTTTGTTTCAAGACTTATTCATCAGCATGGTAAGAGTCAGTGTGCTTGTTTGATTAACTCCCAGACATATTCTATTAAATCCACTTTATTGTCCTGGTCTTGTTGTTCCTGTTTATTCTGCAGGCCATTTCTCTATGTTAACCAGCATAGCCTTATAAACTATTCACATTTATTCATCCTCTCACATGGACCAACCGGACAACGCGCACGGACCGACCAAGCGGACAGCAAGTGCAGGACAGCAGGTGTAGTCCAACCAAGGACAACGCCTGGACCAACTGAACTGGCCTCAGCGCAGGACTTAAAACCCTTTCTTCTTATCTTTTTACTACATAATGTAGAAAAACCCTGTTTTCACAAGTAGACACTATGGTGCTGGAGATAATGAATATAAGGTTAAATAGTGTCCCTTTAGTCTTACCTCTGTGCCAGGAAATGCTTTGACTCAGTTCTGCAGTCAGAGGAATAGAGAAGGAGAGAGAGAAAGAGCCGATGTGTGTTGCAGGTCTTATAGTGGAACAGCCCAGCATTCTCCTCCCACCTCACCTCACCAGTACAGTACTCCACCTCTCACCAAGTCAGCTGATTTCAGAAGAAATCATTTCTTCAGGAGTTGTTACCACATAAATAGGTTGCAAATTCCAAACAAATAAAGGAGGATGATTATGGATAAGCAAGGGCGTAACTTTGTGTTACATATTGGGGGGTCAGGGTCAATGGATTCTGGGGTTAACACCGGAACCCATTCCGTAACCCCCCTCCCGGGAGATAAAAAATTATAATATTTGCTTTAAAGTGGTTATTTCTGGTGAATTTCCTGGTTATCTGGTCCAATTATATTAGGTATGTTCTGCATGTGCATTGTTCTCTTGCAGGACAAATTCACCATAGGTATACATGGCCAATGACCATAGCACCGCAATGAGTTTGCTCAGCGATATTTGCACTGGGATTGGAACCGGTGCTAAATAGAGGTATTTCGCCATGCACACCAGTGGGTTTGGCCTTCGAAAGAACAATGCATATGTAATACCTCATTTTACCTATTGTAAAATATGGTGGTAGATCTTTGATATTATGGGGCTATTTTGCTTACACTGGTCCTAGGGCTCTTGTTAAGGTCAACGGCATCATGAATTTGACCTAGTACCAAGACATTTTAGCCCAAAAACTGTTTGCCTCTGCCAGGAGGCTGAAACTGAAACTTGGCCCCAGGTGTATCTTTATAGCAAGACAATAACCCCAAGCACACATACAAATCTACAAAGAAATGGTTAATTGACCACAAAATCAACATTTGACTGGAACCCCATTGAAAACCTGTAGATTGAATTGAAGAGGGCAGTCCATAAGTACAGATGAAGAATATCAAGGATCTGGAAAGATTTTGTATGGAGGAGTGGTCTAAGATCCCTCACAATGTGTTCACCAATCTCATAAAACATTTTAGAAAACAAGCCTGGTGTCGTTATCCTTGCAGGGGGTGCTGGAGTATTGAAAACAAGGGATCCAATAATTTTTATAATAATAATAAATCATATATTTCTCTGGGCAATTGTATTAGTATAAAATAAAACGTGTATTTTTTTTGCATACAATATTTTGCTCATCTTTATCAAGGGATCAAGTAATTTTTGACCCAACTGTATCTTAACCACAACTGAAATAGCAATAATTTCTGTACTACTTTAAAGTGCTGGTCTAACTCTAACAGTTCACCACTAAACCCTACTTTAACTAAATCCCATTCCTTTTCAGTCATGCCCCCTTTCATCATGGAGGAACAGTGAATGAACTGCTACTATTGTTACACAAAATATTCTGATTTTGTTAATAAATTAGCCTTCTACTCATCAAGAAACAGTACATACAAACACCAGAACCTGGTTTTAATAAAGAAGAAATAAACCACCTTACTGCTGTGCAATGTCACATGCAATGGAGCTAGTTTGGCCCAATTTCTATTGTAGATTCTCAAATTGAAGAAAAAAACCCCGGAAGTATTCTGATGGTGATTATTAGGTTGTGTAAACATGATCAGTACTTCCCCCCACAATGTTCTCCATTCGAAGAAAAAACGCATTACTGCTTATGAATTTACCATGTTACATTTTACTGTCCAATTGTATTCTTTCCAAGTTAGATCACACATTTGATGGTTTGTTAAGAAGAGAGAGGAGAGCGAAAGAGAAGTGATATTGCGGGTCTCTGTTCTACTGAACATTGCTTCCCTCCACAAAATGAGTGGCGGGGGGTTCCAATCATAAAATGAGGAAATAAGTAGCACTGTATTGTGTAAAGACACAGAAAGCCAGTAGCTGCCTGTTCCTTTACCCCCCATTTAGAATATGTAATTATACCATATCGCGATTCATAATGTGATTATGAATTGCATTATTAAATTAAGGAATTATGAACTTGAATGTACTATGTTTATGTCTCAGCCACACACACCATTTTCTCCCAGGCTTTACTTATGCCATATAGGGGGTTGGGGCTACATAAAAATGTGTGCTTTTAGGGGTACTCAAGGAACGGAGTTTGGAACCACTGCTGTAGGCCTATGGTTGCATTGGCGTTGCATGCCATTATCAGCTGCACAATGAGTTCACATGGCTAATATCCTGAGAAAGAGTCACAATGAAATAAAACTAATTGGAGAGCTTACAATTGAACAAAAATGTAATATTCATTTGAGAATACAACACAGAAACATAGACCAATTACAGACAAATTCCCTTCCCCGCTTTATTACAGTATTGTGATCTGTGATTAATCAACATTGACACTAGTTAATCTGATTTATACCTGGGACTTGTCAGGTAGAACAGAAAACCATGTAGGCTCTAGACCGCGTAGGGTAAGAGTTTAATAGCCCTTAAGTAGGCTATTACTAAAGCATCATTTCAGGCGAACAATAAAAAGTAAATACCAGAGGTGGCCAACCTCACTCCACTGATCCCTGATCTACTTAGTGAGCAGACTTCTATTCCAGCCCAGCAATAGCACACTTGATTACCAACTAATTAATTAGGTTTGTGTTACGTGAATTATTTAACAAACTATTTCAGTGTCTCTGTGCGTCTCCCAAAAGGATGTAAGTCTTTTGAGATTTAAGGAACGGAAAGAGTCCCGGTCTGCATAGTCAGAGATGTCATACAAAAAATCCTGCCCCCCCCCCCCCCCTCTAGGCGGCCTGTATTTTTCCACTATACACATCTTGCAAGCACACACACACACACCTCGGCTCAGCTCATGTTTTCCTCTGCTCTCCTGACCATCAGGGCACACACTGTTCTTATCTTTTCCCACTCCTTGCTCGGCCAGGTGCAGTTATCGCATCCTCCCTAAATTGGGAGGCCCCTTTATCTTGGTTTAGACAGTTCTCCTTTGTTGTCTGGTCTAACTCTTACTCACACTGCTAAATAGTAGCTCAATGGTAGCTTACTGGTCCTACACTCACACATTTCTAACACATTATACATAGTTTCAGGGTGTAATAATTAGTCATTAATAATTAATCTATCAATCCACCCTTTGACTAAATATTACGCACATACAAAATATATGTTGTTATAGAAATTAATCACACTCATTGAAGTATATAAGTTGGTTTGCATATAAAAACATTAAAAATTGTCTCATTCAATACAGGTCCATCAGGGTTACCCCATGATTAAAATTGTAACGTTACTTTTTAGCAATGGTAACTAGTACATCATACTTAAAATGAGACTTTAATACACAAAGGTCATTACAATAACTTTTCAACTAGAGATTTGTAGTTCTAGGTTAACATCCAATCACAGCTCTTCATTAGATTTTCACTGCAACCTTCACACATCAGAACTAAGAAAAGTTTAATCCAGTCTCAAACTATCTGAATCGTCATCATCCTCCACCAAGCCTGGTAGGTCATATCCTTCATTCCTTAGGTCGGAGTCCGGGATTGGGCCGTATCTCACCATCTATTGGGAAACCGCCTACTCCATCGCCTTGCTCACCAACCCTCGGACACAGGGAATAAGACAACATCCACAAAGAACAAGTATACCCATAGAAGCTATAGCTGCACCCAGAATAGTTACAACAATAGTTTTCCATTTACCAAATATGTTATCAAACCAACCGTTTAGTGAGCTATCAATACCAGAGTTCTCAGCCAGTTTGTTCGCCAGCGTGGTGAGTCCCTGAAGCGCTTTGGTCACGGACCCGTCTGGTGCTGTATTGTTGGGGATGAAAGTACAGTACAGAGATCCAAACAGAACACAAACTCCGCCCAGCTCAGCCAAAAATCATATCTAAAGCTATTCTATTCTGCCATGCCAATCAACTTGTGTTAGGTTAACTACTACTTCTGGCGGATCAGGAGGGTTTGATTGTGTTAGGAATATGGCCCCCACAATCAGACAGCTACCTACCATCAGGAGACCTGTGAATCCCCACCTTCGCCCTGAGAACATGTCAGACGCCAGAGGCCAACCCATTGCTTTACCTTCTATCGAACTCACACAGGGATGATCAGACAGGGTAAGGGAATCTTCGTTAAGGAGCCAACCCCCGAGCCCTAGTGGTGATCGGTTCTTTCTCCTAACTCTGTGTTTGTTCGTCAGGTGTAACTGGGTTTACCTTTTTACAGTGTGTGACATGCACCCAGGTGGATCTTTCCGCAATTCTTACAGCGAAGGCCGTCACCAACAGGACCTGATATGGACCTTTTTTCTTCTATAAGGATTGGATCCACACCCAGTCTCCAGGTTATATAGAGTGGGTCACCTTCTCCTTTAGTTCACCTGTGGGGCACAAAACCTCTGACATACAGGTGTGGTTAATAAACTACCTTCTCACGTGTTCTGCTAGGGTGCTCTCTAGTTCTATGTCTGCCTGTCTGGTCCTGCCAACTGTGGCATTCTGTAAGGTCTTCCAAACACTTTCTCAAAGGGGGATAACCCATCTTTATCTGGGGTTACTCTAAATTTCTTCCCTTCACTCCGTGATAACTCTATAAAATCCATTTCCAATTGCTGGAAAGGGTACTTAGCCGGAGGATACTCACCCTGAGGTGCCCTTTGTCTGCCTTGGTGATTTTTTTGAGCACAGATAACACATCTTGAACAAAAATTGTTTTATTTCTTTTATTTTTTAAAATTAGTAATCCCATATGCAACAAAGTGTTGTCTAATCTGCTCTACCATCCATCCCTCCTTTTGACACATGTCACTGCCCATGTGTCAATATTACCACCTACCTAAACAATCACTTAGGTAATATTGGTAATTTATCATCCAATTGCCATCCCTTATTTATTTTTGAGACTGTCCCTTGCTTCTTTATTGCTCCTATCTTCCTGATCTCATTACTAAATAAATGATCTAGGTAATAGCTGTTTCGCATTAGATTGTGCCTTCCTCTGATTACTGCAGCTCATTGCATTAATTTAGTTTCAAATACCAACTTGTTGTTTATTAAAGCATACTAAAAATGAAATTTAAATGACAACATTTGATAATACCTCAACTTACTTCTATCCCGTAAAGGTAATCCAAGATTAGTACAATTGACTAGCAACAGGTATCCCTCATTCATGGAAAGCTCTCTCTCTTCTGTTATTTTATGGTTCAAATCATATATATTATTACCAAATTATAATTGTCTTCACACTTTTCACAGTATTATAAATTACCCTCAACTTGGTAAAATAAACTATCTTAAAGTCCTCCTCTCATGCTTTTAGAATTTACCAGTGTGGATGATTAATTAACACCAGAAAGTTAAAACAGAGTTCAGAGGCAATTGAAATTATTCAACGAACTGTTCCATCCCATAGTATACCAAACATTACCATTATTCGAAATATTTCATAAATGTTACTTATCCCAAGTGTTCATTAAGTCCTCATGACATTCATTCTCATAAGAAATCATATATACCCCAAACTCAGCCAAAACTGAAAAACTCCATAAAATTCACTGTGCCTGCTCCTCCAAGACCTATCACCCTTGACCTGCTGAAAACCCCCCAAAATTGAAACAACAACCCTTTATAAACATCATACTAGGTGTGTTGTTTTTTATTTGAAAACCCCAATTAAAAAACAACAACCAAACATAGCCAGGCCCCACTTAATTTGGTAGCTCCCTTTTATGACTTAAATAATGCCTAACTCATCAATACTCGTTTGTATCAATCTAATTCCTCATAACTAATCCATAAAACCTCTCAAAATTCCTTGAGTATACAATGATTATGTTTAATTGATTACCCTTCAGATTATATCCTCTTTAAATCTCACAATGATTATTGAACCCCTAAATCTGCTCCATGTGATCTCATATCAAATGATCCATTATCAATTATTTGATCAAAACCATAGGAAAATCTGTCTCCCCTTCTATTGTTCCTGTTGCCCCTGTAAATGTCATATTTCATTAATTAGCCAATACAATCACATACTCCGTGTAAGTAAGACGTTATATTTTATCCCAGGCATCCCCTTAACATAATGCTATAGGAGACTTCCATCAATCCTGGAAGACACTATATAATACCATGTTTCATTAAGTTCACTACACCTTCTAATATAAAACTATAACCCCTTTTTATTAATTTGATAATCGCAACCTGTTGCATTGATGTTTAAAAAATATATAAACCTATTGTTTAATAACTTCATACTTATAACCAATTATTATTCAATTCATCATCCTAATAGTCACAACTATATCCCATTGTTCAACGTACCATAAACAGATTATCGTTTTAGAAATCACCAATTATTTTCATACACCACTGGTGTTACCCAACCTATACAATAAATTGATAACCATTAGAATTTGTCAAAGAAATGCTTTTCATTCAACTATTCAAACTTCTGCTCGATACAGTCAAGCAAGTACAACTCCTTTACCCGTGAACTAGAACCATAAATGATTTAATTTTTTTCTCAATTCAAATAATTGTCCCAACTCTATAGCAATTTTCAGTTCGCTATTCAATTTATTTAACTGTTCTCTCTGATTAGGCCCTAATTAATAAAACAAATACTTGCTATCGTTGATAAGCATACATTTAATTGTATTCCTATAATTTGAACTATGTACTGTCTCTCACCCCTTCCCCCGCTCCTTCCTACACAACAGGGGAAGCGCGGGGACCTGCCCTAATCATCTTCTTCGTATAACATATTTTCATAGACATAACTAGAATATTTATCTAGTCAAGCTATCTAATTCAACCTTTCACATTTCTCAATCCACCTAGTAATCTAGGTCCATAGCCCAATGCGAAAGCTTTACCCACTGTTCCTACCTAGGTTCGAACCAGGGACCCTCTACATACATTGCCAGTCACTCCACAAAATCCGCGATCCTTTCAAAGCACGCCAAACAACCACTTCCATGTCGTACAGCCAGCCACGTCTTCACTCCCGACTAGCCAGTTCTTTAATCCCAAACTCTAAATCCCCTAGTAGTAAAAATAAAACACACTCTCAAACAGCGTTCTGCGTTTACCTCTATCATCGGGTTTAAAAACTAACATAACAACATTAACCATCCTCTATTGCTGTTGTAACGTCATGTTTGGTTCAGTTTATTTATTACGATGGAGTGTCCATAATACTTCTCTATTCTCAGTAGTTTAACTCTCACCTCATTCAGCAACACAAAAACTCTCTCCCCGCACCTATTCCGGTTGAATAAGTGAGCCTTTCTATTTAACCCAAAACACGCTACAAATCGTCCATTCAACATCACCAAACCAAATACTCAGTAGTTTCCGGTTACCACCCATACCAGCCGTTGAATTCCACTCATACATACAGATTTCACCTTATGCCATTGAAATGCCCAATAAACCATAATAGTTCAATGGAACCCTAAATTGGCTGTCTACTATATTATACATTACTTCTATAACCACATTAGTTATGGTCCGATTACCCATTAAACCTTATCACATGATCCAACAACGGTACAACTTTAAACTCATATTCTCTACTTTCTCACCCATGAAGTACGTCTACGTTTGGGTGAGCAAGTTCATACCTACAGTGGGGAAAAAAAGTATTTAGTCAGCCACTAATTGTGCAAGTTCTCCCACTTAAAAAGATGAGAGAGGCCTGTAATTTTCATCATAGGTACACGTCAACTATGACAGACAAAATCAGGAAAAAAAATCCAGAAAATCACATTGTCGGATTTTTTATGAATTTATTTGCAAATTATGGTGGAAAATAAGTATTTGGTCAATAACAAAAGTTTCTCAATACTTTGTTATATACCCTTTGTTGGCAATGACACAGGTCAAACGTTTTCTGTAAGTCTTCACAAGGTTTTCACACACTGTTGCTGGTATTTTGGCCCATTCCTCCATGCAGATCTCCTCTAGAGCAGTGATGTTTTGGGGCTGTCGCTGGGCAACACAGACTTTCAACTCCCTCCAAAGATTTTCTATGGGGTTGAGA
This sequence comes from Coregonus lavaretus, assembly GCF_964263955.1. NCBI lineage: Eukaryota > Metazoa > Chordata > Actinopteri > Salmoniformes > Salmonidae > Coregonus > Coregonus lavaretus. Next base: position 12,766,748 of record NC_140026.1, on the reverse strand, counting down.
TCTGGAGACTGGCTAGGCCACTCCAGGACCTTGAAATGCTTCTTACGAAGCCACTCCTTCGTTGCTTGGGCGGTGTGTTTGGGATCATTGTCATGCTGAAAAACCCAGCCACGTTTCATCTTCAATGCCCTTGCTGATGGAAGGAGGTTTTCACTCAAAATCTCACGATACATGGCCCCATTCATTCTTTCCTTTACACGGATCAGTCGTCCTGGTCCCTTTGCAGAAAAACAGCCCCAAAGCATGATGTTTCCACCCCCATGCTTCACAGTAGGTATGGTGTTCTTTGGATGCAACTCAGCATTCTTTCCCACAGGGGGCCAGTATGAAAAAAAATAAGAATAATGTATGCACTAACTGTAAGTCGCTCTGGATAAGAGTGTCTGCTAAATAATGTAAATGTAAATGTAAATGTTTGTCCTCCAAACACGATGAGTTGAGTTTTTACCAAGAAGTTATATTTTGGTTTAATCTGACCATATGACATTCTCCCAATCCTCTTCTGGATCATCCAAATGCACTCTAGCAAACTTCAGACGGGCCTGGACATGTACTGGCTTAAGCAGGGGAACACGTCTGGCACTGCAGGATTTGAGTCCCTGGCGGCGTAGTGTGTTACTGATGGTAGGCTTTGTTACTTTGGTCCCAGCTCTCTGCAGGTCATTCACTAGGTCCCCCCTTTCTTGTGATCATTTTGACCCCACGGGGTGAGATCTTGTATGTCTTCCATTTCCTAATAATTGCTCCCACAGTTGATTTCTTCAAACCAAGCTGCTTACCTATTGCAGATTCAGTCTTCCCAGCCTGGTGCAGGTCTACAATTTTGTTTCTGGTGTCCTTTGACAGCTCTTTGGTCTTGGCCATAGTGGAGTTTGTAGTGTGACTGTTTTAGGTTGTGGACAGGTGTCTTTTATATTGATAACAAGTTCAAACAGGTGCCATTAATACAGGTAACGAGTGGAGGACAGAGGAGCCTCTTAAAGAAGAAGTTACAGGGCTGTGAGAGCCAGAAATCTTGCTTGTTTGTAGGTGACCAAAAACTTATTTTCCACCATAATTTGCTAATATATTCATAAAAAATCCTACAATGTGATATTCTGGAGAAAAAAATCTCAATTTGTCTGTCATAGTTGACGTGTACCTGTGATGAAAATTACAGGCCTCTCTCATCTTTTAAGTGGGAGAACTTGCACAATTGGTGGCTGACTAAATACTTTTCTTCCCCACTGCATATATCGTTAGAAATGTATAGGTACCTCCCAAATAATCCCTTTGTGGTGTTTTTAGCCAATTCTTAATCGACACAAATCACTTCTTCAAACTTTTTACCCGTGGAACCAATTTTTTTTAAATAGACTGTCATTTCCCGGACACTTCACTACATCTCTCTGAGTCCATGCTCTGTATACTTATAAGGTATCAGGCTGGTTGTCTTCTCCTGCTCTGGGGTTTGGCAGGGCTATTAAGGGATAGGATTGCTCCATCTTACTTACCCTTACCACTGCCAGCCCCACCTGACTCTTCTCCGTCTGTCTCCTCTACCTCTGTCACGATCGTCGGGTACAGAGGACCAAGGCGCAGCGTGAAAGGTGAACATATTTATTAAATAATGATAACACAAACAAAAACAACAAACGATAACGTGACGTCCTCGGTCTAACACAAACCACACTGGAACAAGATCCCACAACCACTGTGGGAAAACAGGCTGTCTAAATATGGTTCCCAATCAGAGACAATCAGCAACAGCTGACACTCGTTGCCTCTGATTGAGAACCATTCTGGCCAACATAGAAATACAACAACTAGAAACGAAAAACAAATGAAAACGAGATTATTCCCCTGCACTCTCCTTCACCTCACTACGTACTCATCATCTGGATTTTCTCTCCATGCCTGGTCTGCCAAGTTTGGATATAACCTTTCTGCCCTCTGCTCTGGAAGAGGCACTGAGACCTCAACCTTCACTTTTCTTTTCTTCCTGCCTTCTTCCCACTTTCTAGCTTATACTAGCCACACCCTGGCTGTTTCTAAGCCCTCTCTTTTCTGTTTCTGTAGATCAGTACCACAATTTACATGCATTTGTTTAATCATGGATTCCAGTTTAATTACATCAAGTATTTCTCGTCCCCAGTAAATTCTGGGACCTCTTGTGAGGATTTGCCCCCCACGGTTGGTACTGTTAAAAATCCCTTAGCCACCTCTTCTATAAAACAGCTTCACACCACAACACCTGGAATCACCCCTCCCTGTATAGGTATTCTTGACTAGTCCCCCAGAATTATCTCCTACTCTACGGAGGAATTTATCCCCACAATGTAATCTTGATAATTCCTGACAGTCTCATACAACAGGAATGGGTTCTCCCTCCTCTATACAACCACCTGGAATTATTCATAGATGTGACTTTTGAGCAACATTAGGTCTCACACGTATACAACCTTACATGATTATTGGTTAACACCATCGGTAACCCGGAGTTTGTAAGGCTCCAGAATGGATAGAGTTACAGCAAAATCTACAGTTGTTTGTGACTTTTGAATCTACCAATATTCTATTTCTCACACATGCTTTTTTAATTCCTTCTGGTGTACTTTTTGTATTTGTTTAACCCAGATTATTTGTTGACTGTTTTATAATCTCTTACAGGTTACATCCCATAGGTGTACTTTTAATAGTTCCTTCTATTTCAACACCGGGTAGTTTCTTTTGGTAATGGCCTATTACCGTGAATCGTTACGGACCCACCAACAGGTTGACTAGTCCCCCAGAATTATCTCCTACTCTATGGAGGAATTTATCCCCACAATGTAATCTTGATAATTCCTGACAGTCCCCTACATTTCACTTAAAATGGCTACGCATTGATCAATTTGCTACTTTTAAATATTTTAGCAAGTTCTCAAATCAATTTTACAAAGTAATGAATAAAGACTACTGACCTTATCCTTGCAGCCGAGATTCAATGTAGGTTTGGATTCCGTCACCGTCTCTGTCATTAATCAGGTGTCCTCTGGCCTGTTTTAACCCTTAATGTCAAAGGGCCTGACTTTCTATTTACGAATGTAGCATTCGCGCCGTCAACGGTTTTCAGAGTTACCTGGAATGACAGAAACAGGTATTGGAGTCCGGCCTCGAAGGACCAAGCTGTTACGTGAATTATTTAACAAACTATTTCAGTGTCTCTGTGCGTCTCCCAAAAGGTTGTAAGTCTTTTGGGATTTAAGTAACGGACAGAGTCCCGGTCTGCATAGTCAGAGATTTATTCATTGAGAATTCTGCCATCACAATTTCAGAGTCCATCTTTTATACTCATACGTCATACAAAAAATCCTGCCCCCCCCCAGGTCCTACACTCACACATTTCTAACACATTATACACAGTTTCAGGGTGTAATAATTAGTCATTAATAATTAATCTATCAGTTTGATGAATTAAATCAGGTGTGTTAGTGCTGGGCTGGAATAGAAGCCTGCACACCCAGCAGGGTTGACCTGCTCCAGTTGTAATAGGTTTCTACATTGTGTGTGACTTTTAAACCGTATTTTTGTTCACAATATTTGCTAACATAGGTACACATATAACCCATGGTATACAAGGATGTACCTTTATTCTCTTGGGACATTCATAAGGACCTTTTCATCTGCAGAAAGGGTTTCAAACTCTCTGTATCGGAGGATAGAAAACATCACAAAGAAACAGGCTTCATTATACTAAAAAATGAGATTCGAACTGGCGTTTAGGGACCCAGCTTGGTCTCATAGACTAGGACGTAACATAGAAAATGTAAATCTGGGACAATCAAATTAGTATGATATATTACGTTTGGTGTGGTATGGTTACATAAGACAGATGGTTACTTAAGGCAAAATCAAAAGTAGGGTGGTTGGTCGGGGTGGGTGGGTGTGCGTATGAAGCTAACGTCTAGCAACGCAATGGTTGCAAGTTTTATCTCATCATGAAAAACATTAGCATTTTAGCTAATTAGCAACTACTTAGCATGTTAGCTAACCCTAACCTTAACCCTTTAACCTAACTCCTAAACATAACCCTAACCCCTAGCGTAGCTAACATTAGCCAGCTAGCTAACATTAGCCACCTAGCCACCTAGGTAGAATTTGTAACATATCATAGGTTTTGCAAATAATGCGAATGTCTAGCAACCCAAAGGTTGCGAGTTCCAATCTCATCACGGACAACTTTAGCATTTTAGCAACTTTTCAACTAGTTATGACTTTTTAGCTACTTTGCAACTACATTGAACAAAAATATAAACACAACATGTAAAGTGTAGGTCCCATGTTTCATGAGCTGAAATAAAAGATCCCAGAAAGTTTTCATACACACAAAAATATTATTTAGCTCAAATTGTGTGTACAAATATGTTTACATCCCTGTTAGTGAGCGTTTCTCCTTTGCCAAGATAATCCATCCACTTGACAGGTGTGGCATATCAAGAATCTGTTTAAACAGCATGATTATTACACAGGTGCACATTGTACTGGGGACAATAAAAGGCTACTCTAAAATGTGCAGTTTTGTCACACAACACAATGCCACAGATGTCTCAAGCTTTGAAGGAGTGTGAAATTGGCATGCTGACTGCAGGAATGTCCACAATAGGTGTTGCTATATAATTTAATGCTCATTTCTCTACCACAAGTTGCCTCCAACGTCGTTTTAGAGAATTTGGCAGTACGTCCAACCGGCCTCACAACTGCAGACCACGTGTAACCACGCCAGCCCAGGACCTCCACATCCTGCTTCTTCACCTGTGGGATCATCTGAGACCAGCCACCCGGACAGCTAATGAAACTGAGGAGTATGTCTGTAATAAAGCCCTTTTGTGGGGAAAAACTCAGTCTGATTGCACATCTAGGCTACAAAACACCCTAAATGCTCATTTGCATTATCTGAAGATGCTGAAAAGAAAACATATTTCTCCACTCCTGTTCCCGGGGCAAAATTAACATTTGGTCTATAATTTTACTGCGAGCAACACTTAATTCTGCAGAAGGCTCATTGTTATGGCTGGAATGGAATAAATGGAACAGTATCAAACATATGGAAATCACATTAATTCCAGGCTAGCCATTACAATGAGCCCGTCCTCCTATAGCTCCTCCCACCAGCCTTCACAGCGTCCAGACTTCAGCTACTATTCCAACTATTAGGCTAATCCACTCTAAAATAATTCTGGCATCCATACAGTGCCATTTGATAAGTGCAAAGAGACATCACTTACAAAACACCAAACACTGTTATGAATGAAATTAGGTGATTCTTGTAACCTAAATTGTTGCATACACTGCTGTCCAGCCAAGTTGACCATCTCTGCCTTGGCAAAATGTAAGTGTTATCATTAAACCACACCACATTTTTTAGTGTATTCCCAAAATGTTCAAGTCTATTCCCTAGTTTTTCATGCGACTGACATGCGGTAATGATAAGTAATATAATAGCCTACAGTGTTCTTGAAATATATTGTTTTATTATTGTGATAGGCTCATGTTTATCCAGTACAGCGTGTCCCCACTATTTATTTTGCAGTACTCTGTACCGAATGTTCTGACTTACTTTCACTCTGACTTACTTTCACCCTTCTCTGGCAGCTGGAGCTGCTAATCCTATCACCCTCTTCCATGCCATGGCTGTTAGCTAGCTAGCTATCTAGCTATAAATGAATTTGAGTTTGTGTTTTTAATTTACAATGATACATACAACAAGATAGCTAGCTAGCTAGCCAGATAGCTACTATGAAATTAGTTAGCAGGTGATATTTAATACACTTAGCTAGCAATACAGTATGTAGTTATAACATTACATTAGAATCTCATTTGAGTTAGCTTGCACACTAAGTTGCTGTAATCATACAGTTGTTTTTCATTTTCAAAATATATTTGCTTACTTGCCTCCGTTTTCTGGGTCCTTAGAAAACAAAACAATGGGCAATCTTCCCGATGTTTTCGGTGGTAGCAAAATGCGTACATCGATTGTACAAATTTCGAAGCATGCATTGATGCAAGCTTCATTGAAAAATATGGACAGAAATATAACGCAAAAACTTAAAACATTAATTAAATCAATGGTTGTCATTATTTGAGCTGAAGTGAGAGAAAATTAATTCAGACAACGGGAGGATGAAGAAGTGCGATGACGTGAAGGCGTAAGAATGACGCTACTATGATCAGAGAGTTTTCTCCGTAGTAGTAGTACACAATGTTGAGTATCTACTGTACCTACGTCTCCTGAATACAAACCAAGTAAACTTACGTATAGGTCTTCATGCTCTCTTGAGTATCTTGAGGATCTGGAAATGGAGTCAGTCGGCAGTGGTGAGCGCTCTGAAGTTGAGCCAGACCAGGATGAATTGGGCCTACCTGTAGCGATAGGTGTAGTGGAGACTTCTAATGTGTGCCCTGAAAATTCCACCGGAGATGATTTTGGACCGGCAGGAGTGAGATTTTTGGAAACCCTAACACTAATAGAATTCCAGCTTTTTGGCCGACCAATACATTGTGTCGGGCTTGGTAAAGGACAAACTGGGAATGGTTACATTTGTGAAAGTTTCGAGAAGTGGAATTGTTTTGATTTTCTGTGCATCCTCTTCATGTCAAGCGTTTCGGGGCTCAACCTGTGGCATGCATTGCTCTCCAGAGCAGGGCACCACTCAAAGGAGTGATCAGTGGGGTAGTGTTGAGTGTAGACGTGGATCAAATGAAAAGTACTATTCCTAGTGTTTGTGACACCCACCTTTTGGTGAGATGTAGACCCGGTGGCAATGGCTAGACTAGGAAGACCCTGTCTGTCTTGTCAAGGTCAGGTTACGCTATATTTGCTATTCTGTGAAGGCCTATGTTCAGAATCCGCTGCAGTGTTTTAGGTGTTAACGATTCAGACATGTTGCAGCACTGTGTAAAAGGGAGATCCCACGATGTGAGAAATGTGCAGGAGGGTATGGTCAGAGGGAGTGTACTGTTGGGATAGAGAAAGCATTATGTGTCAACTGTGGGGGTGTCCATGCAGCTGGGGATCCGAAGTGCCATGTGAGAGTGAGACAGGTTGAGATTGCGAGAGTTTGAGTTGGGCAGAACGTTTCCTATGCTGAGGCAGTGAAGAGAGTAGAGGATAGTCCAAGGGTGACTGAGTCGACTGGGAGCCTCCCAGTGAGTAGCCCTGAAGAGAGAAATCCAGAGAGGTTGAGTTTTAATAAGGTTTGATTTCTTGTGTTTATAGCCATTGTGATCAGCTGCACTGCACTGATGGAGCGGAAATCACAGAAGATAGATGTGGTAGTAGCAGCAGCAGATAAAGATTTGGGTATGAGAGATTTTATTGCAGAAGATCTACAGGATGTTTCGAGAGAAGGGGTTCCATCCATTCCAAGCCGACCGGATGGGGTGGGGGGTTTTGGGGGATAGTATATAGGTTGAGGGTTAGATGGTGGTGCAATCCGCACTCTGACCTGCGAAAGGCAGCAATCCGTGTCTAGTCTGCTTTTTTTTTTTTTTTTTTTTTTTTTTTAGCAGACGCTTTTATCCAGAGCTACTTACAGTTAGTGAGTGCATACATTTTTATTTGTCATACTGGCCCCCTGTGGGAATCGAACCCACAACCCTGCATTCTGTATTAATGTTGGCATGTTTACATGCCTACAATACCCACTTAAGTGTGTGTAGATCGCAAACCCATAGTAAGTCAATCGGGCGAACTGGCAAGCTACTACTGTTTGCTAGCTAGCTACATAGCAACAATGAATTGGTAGCTAGCTACCCACAAAGAATTGGCATCTACCTTACATAACATTAGTTTTAGGTCATTTTTGACTGTTTAACTAGCTGGCTAGCTAGATTATTACGATTATGCAATAAAACGCTTACTTTGTCTATATATTGTTATGTCTCTATTGTTGCCATTGTCCTGGCTTGAAGAAGGTTCAGTGAATGGGGTGGTGGAGCGTGCGTGAGATAATACAGTAGGGGGAGTGCGAGTGTTTCTCAAATGTAATGTTTTATGCGTTCTCCAAACTCTTATCCCCACAAGAAAATACTCAAGAGAACATCCTCTGAGAATGCACTCTAAGCATGAAAGTGTGGAGCACGGTAGTATGCATATTGAGAATCACCCAGGGTGTCATGTAAAAATCTTTCCAGCGTGAAATAGTTCCCAATCATTTTGCATATTTGTGGGAAAGCCAAATCAACTATCAACACTACCACCAAAGATTTTTAGAACTAATCCATGGTTCTGCAATTTCTCTAAAAGCATCTATTTTTGCTGTAATTTGTGCCACTTGAGGGACCTCTACTGTAGTAATGTGGATCTGAAGACTCGACTGCGTTGCAAGTGTGTCTATCGAATCTATCTTGATAATATTTGTATTTGTATTTATTATGGATCCCCATTAGCTGCTGCCAAGGCATTCAGAGATTTCTCAACACACTGTGTGCCCTCAGGCCCCTACTCCACCACTACCAAATATCTACAGTATAAATTCCATGTGTACGTTTGTGTGCATGTTATCGTGTGTGTGTGTGTATGCATGTGTCTGTGTCTATGTTGCTTCCCGGTCCCCGCTGTTCCATAAGGTGTTTTTTAAATCTGTTTTGTAAATCAAATTCTACTGCTTGCATCAGTTACTTGATGTGGAAGAGTTCCATATAGTAATGGCTCTATGTAGTACTGTGCGCCTCCCATAGTCTGTTCTGGACTTGGGGACTGTGAAGAGACCTCTTGTGGCATGTCTTGTGGGGTACGAATGGGTGTCCGAGCTGTGGGCCAGTAGTTCAAACATAATATTGCCAAGGAGAAAGCAAGTTCTTGATGTCAGTTATGGCCATATGATTAATTGGTAGGTTGATGACAGAAATTGACAGTTAAATATTTGATTGAACATATTTTATTTTGGTGTATTAGAGGAAGAGACATTACAGGCTATCCAAAATAAAACTTTCTTCATCCTCCCCACTGGCAGGTACCAGACCAAATATCTAATCATATTGTATTCATCACATGCTTCGGTAACAACAGGTGTAGACTAACATTGAAATGCTTACTTACGGGAACCTTCCCAACAATGGAGAAATAATAGAAAAGTAATAACACGTAATATTAAATTAATAATAAATACACAATGAGTAATGCTAACTTAGCTATATACACAGGATACCAGGACTGAGTCGATGTGCAGGGATCCAAGGTAGTTGACGTAGTGTCACAGTTTCGGCCAAGGCTGCTCCTCCTCCTTGTTCGGGCAGGCTTCGGCGGTCGTCGTCTCCGGAGTACTAGCTATCACCGTTTTATGTTTTCGATGTCTGTTTGGTTTTGTCTGATTGTGTACACCTGTTTCCTGTTTGGTTGATTATGTCTCCTATAAGATTCTCGTTTGGTTAGTCTTGTGTTGTGTGTTATTGTTCCGCCTGTCAGCAGGTGCTGTGATTGTTTTGCTCCTCTGTTTGGAGAGTTTTCGCACTTGTGTGCGCGCTATTTGTATTTTTGTAGTTTACGCCCTGTGTGCGTAATCGCTCGCCTCCGGGCTCTTTTGAGGCCCGTTTGTATTTTTTGTCTACTAAAGTCTGTTGGACGAAGCTTCTGTGTCCTGCGCCTGATTCCTGCACCACATCCACATTCAGCAGTTCTGACACGTAGGTATGTACATACAACTAGGAACAGAGTGACTAGGTAACAGAATAGATAATAAACAGTAGCAGCAGCATATGTGATGAGTCAAAATAGTTCAATACAAATAGTCTGGGTAGCTATTTGGTTAACTATTTACCTAACTATTTAGCAGTCTTATTGCTTGGGGTAGAAGCTGTTCAAGGTCCTGTCGGTTCCAGACTTGGTGAATCAATGCCGCCTGCCATAAGGTAGCAGAGAGAACAGTCTATGACTTGGGCGGTTGGAGTCTTTGACGATTTTTAGGGCCTTTCTCTGTCACCATCTGGTATAGAGGTCCTGGATGGCAGGGAGCTCAGCCCCAGTGATGTACTGCGTTGTACGCATTACCCTCTGTAGCACCTTGCGTTCGAATGCCAAGAAGTTGCCATACCAAGCGGTGATGCAGCCAGTCAGGATGATGTCAATGGTGCAGGTGAAGAACTTTGATGAGATTAACTTGACATGATGAGAGAGACGTAATAATAGTGTGCTGTTGTTACAATATGTGATGGTGGCATTTCATACATGTGGAAAAAAAGCATACATGTTAATTAAATAAAATGTTTGATATTGTGGTAGTCAGACGTGAAGGTGGATGTTTTTTCCAGAGGGAAGCAAAAACCAGTAGCAAATATTGGGGAAAAACTGGCAAAAGTCTTGCCTGACCTCTTTTTACAAGTCGATCGAGAAAGCTCCTGGAAAATATACAGAAACTAAAGATTACTAGTGTGTGTGTGTGTTACTTTGAGGTAAGTGTTATGTATGGTACGACGTATGAATGGGTTGTCAGAATGAGTGGCACATGTCATTAAACGTCAGAGTGACGTACAATGTGAAACCATGCAGATGTGCGTTCTTCTACAGCTAAGCTAGATACACTAAGAATTAGTGCAAACAAAGTAACAAGAAGCAAGAGGACAATAAAGAAATGCAGGCTATATTGAAGAAAACAAATTAGTTATGAAATTATATGTGCAACTTGACATGAGAGATATAAGAACAGTGTGCTGGTGTTACAATATGATGGTGGCGTTGCATACATGCAAAATAAAAAGCATACATGTTAACCTCTTAAGGATCAGACCCTTCTTTTCAATTTCCGCCTAATATGACATACCCAAATCTAACTGCCTGTAGCTCAGGACCTGAAGCAAGGATATGCATATTCTTGATACCATTTGAAAGGAAACTTTGAAGTTTGTGGAAATGTGAAATTAATGTAGGAGAACATAACACAATAGATCTGGTAAAAGATAAAACAAACAAAAAAACATAAGTTTTCTATTTGTATTTTTGTTGCGTCATCTTTGACGTGAAAAATAAAAGCCATACATTCAGCTAGGACGCTGCAGGTAATGTATATGTTGTCTACAAGAGGGCAACAGTGTATGTGCAAAGTTTCAGACTGATACCTTCAAGAATGAGGGAGCTACATAACATTTAGTATGAAGTCACCCAGGTGTCCCTCATGACTTTGACTAAATGTACCCAAGTGGCCTCCAAGTGGCCGAATTGGTAAATTGATACATTTTCAAGTACATAACTATAGAGAACATACAAAAATGCTATGGTAAAAAAAAAATACAAGTTTACATTTACATTTACATTTATGACATTTAGCAGACGCTCTTATCCAGAGCGACTTACAAATTGGTGCATTCACCTTATGATAGCCAGTGGGACAAACACTTTACAATTATTAAATATTATTATTATTTTATTTATTATATTATTATTATTATTATTATTATTATTATTATTATTATTATTTTATATATTTTGTGGGGGTGGGGGGGGGTAGAAGGATTACTTTTATACTATCCCAGGTATTCCTTAAAGAGGTAGGGTTTCAAGTGTCTCCGGAAGGTGGTCAGTGACTCCGCTGTCCTGGCGTCATGAGGGAGCTTGTTCCACCATTGGGGTGCCAGAGCAGCGAACAGTTTTGACTGGGCTGAGCGGGAACTGTGCTTCCGCAGAGGTAGGGGGACCAGCAGGCAAGAGGTGGAAGAACGCAATGTCCTCGTTTGGGTGTAGGGACTGATCAGAGCCTGAAGGTAAGGAGGTGCCGTTCGCCTCACAGCTCCATAGGCAAGCACCATGGTCTTGTAGCAGATGCAAGCTTCAACTGGAAGCCAGTGGAGTGTGCGGAGGAGCGGGGTGACGTGAGAGAACTTGGGAAGGTTGAACACCAGACGGGCTGCAGCGTTCTGGATGAGTTGTAGGGGTTTAATGGCACAGGCAGGGAGCCCAGCCAACAGCGAGTTGCAGTAATCCAAACGGGAGATGACAAGTGCCTGGATTAGGACCTGTGCCGCTTCCTGTGTAAGGTAGGGTCATACTCTGCGAATGTTGTAGAGCATGAACCTACAGGATCGGGTCACCGCTTTGATGTTAGCAGAGAACGACAGGGTGTTGTCCAGGGTCACGCCAAGGTTCTTTGCACTCTGTGAGGAGGACACAATGGAGTTGTCAACCGTGATGGCGAGATCATGGAGCGGGCAGTCCTTCCCTGGGAGGAAGAGCAGCTCCGTCTTGCCGAGGTTCAGCTTGAGGTGGTGATCCAACATCCACACTGATATGTCTGCCAGACATGCAGAGATGCGATTCGCCACCTGGTTATCAGAAGGGGGAAAGGAGAAGATTAATTGTGTGTCGTCTGCGTAGCAATGATAGGAGAAACCATGTGAGGATATGACAGAGCCAAGTGACTTGGTGTATAGAGAGAATAGGAGAGGGCCTAGAACTGAGCCCTGGGGGACACCAGTGGTGAGAGAACGTGGTGCGGAGACAGATTCTCGCCACGCCACCTGGTAGGAGCAACCTGTCAGGTAGGACACAATAGTTTACACACTCCCAGGAATGTCAAACATGATGGATCATTAGCTTCCCTACATAAAAGGTACTAACAGGAGACGCAACGAGAATGCTGATCCAATGCCTCCTAACACAGAAGTGAACTATTTAAGATAAAGGCCAAGTTAGCAGCCAACACTGATCTAATGTCATGAGCGAACACACAACAAACAAAGTGGAAAATATATATATACACAGTACCGGTCAAAAGTTTGGACACACCTACTCATTCAAGGTTTTTATTTTATTTTAACTATTTTCTACATTGTAGCATAATAGTGAAGATATCAAAACTATGAAATAACACATATGGAATCATGTAGTGACCAAAAAGTGTTAAACAAATCAAAATATATTTTTATTTGAGATTCTTCAAATAGCCACCCTTTGCCTTTATGACAGCTTTGCACACTTGGCATTCTCTCAACCAGCTTCACCTGGAATGCTTTTCCAACAGTCTTGAAGGAGTTCCCACATATTCTGAGCACTTGTTGGCTGCTTTTCCTTCACTCTGTGGTCCAACTCATCCCAAACCATCTCAATTGGGTTGAGGTCGGGTGATTGTGGAGGCCAGGTCATCTGATGCAGCACTCCATCACTCTCCTTCTTGGTCAAAAAGTCCTTACACAGCCTGGAGGTGTGTTGGGTCATTGTCCTGTTGAAAAACAAATGATAGTCCCACTAAGCGCAAACCACATGGGATGGCGTATCGTTGCAGAATGCTGTGGTAGCCATGCTGGTTAAGTGTGCCTTGAATTCTAAATAAATCACAGACAGTGTCACCAGCAAAGCACCCCCACATCATCACACCTCCTCCTCCATGCTTCACCGAGGGAACTAAACATGCGGAGATCATCTGTTCACCTACTCTGCGTCTCACAAAGACACGGCGGTTAGAACCAAAAATCTCAAATTTGGACTCATTAGACCAAAGGACATATTTCCACAGGTCTAATGTCCATTGTTCGTGTTTCTTGGCCCAAGCGTCTTCTTCTTATTGGGGTCCTTTAGTAGTGGTTTCTTTGCAGCAATTCGACCATGAAGGCCTGATTCACGCAGGCTCTTCTGAACAGTTGATGTTGAGATGTTACTTGAACTCTGTGAAGCATTTATTTGGGCTGCCATTTGAACTTATCCTTTGCAGCAGAGGTAACTCTGGGTCTTCCTTTCCTGTGGCGGATTTCATGAGAGCCAGTTTAATCATAGCGCTTGATGGTTTTTGCGACTGCACTTGAAGAAACTTTTTAAAAATTCTTGACATTTTCCGGATTGACTGGCCTTAATGTCTTAAAGTAATGATTAACTGTTGTTTCTCTTTGCTTATTTGAGCTGTTCTTGCCATAATATGGACTTGATATTTTACCATATAGGGCTATTTTCAGTCTACCACCCCTAACTTGTCACAACACAACTGATTGGCTCAAACACATTAAGAAAGAAAGAAATTCCACAACATGCCACACCTGTTAATTGAAATGCATTCCAGGTGACTACCTTATGAAGCTAGTTGAGAGAAATCCAAGATTGTGCAAAGCTGTCATCAAGGCAAAGGGTGGTTACTACATGATTCCATATGTGTTATTTTATAGTGTTGATGTCTTCACTATTATTCTACAATGTAGAAAATAGTAAAAATAAAGAAAGACCCTGGAATGAGTAGGTGTGTCCAAACTTTTGACTGGTACTGTATGAAAAATAAAAAACGAATGTATCTTGATTAGCTATGCTGTTTTGAATTGTCTATTGTTATATTACTGATACAAACTTGTCTCGTGTGACTTAGTCATTAAGTTTGGGCATACAGCTAAGAGCCGTTTGGGTGCGACCGACCGCAGTATGTGACACAGTGGATGCTCGTCAGAGGAGGAAGGGGAGGGCCATCCTCATCAGTGAACTTCATAAAAATAAAAATTTGAAAACATTAAAAAAGTTATCATTTTTAGATAGAACTTTACTAAATATATTCACATTTAACCAAATAGTTGATTAAAACACACTGTTTTGCACTGAATGTCTACAGTAGCCTCAACAGTACTCTGTAGGTTAGCACCATGGTGTAGCCGGAGGACAGCTAGCTTCCGTCCTCCTCTTGGTACATTGACTTCAATACAAAACCTAGGAGACTATTGGTTTTCACCTCCTTCCATAGATTTACACAGTGATTACTTCCGGAGAACGTCCTCCAACCTATCAGAGCTCTTGTAGCATGAACTGACATGTTGTCCACCCAATCAAAGGATCAGAGAATGAATCTAGTACTGAAAGCATAAGCTACAGCTAGCTAGCACTGCAGTGCATACAATTTGGTGAGTAATTGACTCAAAGAGAGAGAAAGGCAATAGTTCAACAGTTTTCAACAAATTCATTTCTTCAAAAATTAAGGAGAAGCAAGCAAGCGAGAGAAAGAGAGAGATTGTCATTTTTTTTCACTTTCAGTTTCACTTACTTAGCTAGCAAATGCAGATGGCTAGTTAAGCCTACTCAAACACCCGGCTCAAACAGAGGGATGCTATGTTAGCTAGCTGGCTATGACTATTCAACACAACAATTGAACTCTTCCAAGTCAAGGTAAGCTTTTGGTTTATATTAATTTTCTGCCACCGGGGCCCGCCAGTGTAACTGCTTACTGACTAACCACTGTAACGTTACTGCATGATTGTAGCAGGTTTTCTAACGCATTAGTTCTAAACTCAGCAAAAAAAGAAACGTCCTCTCACTGTCAACTGCGTTTTTTTAAATCAAACTTAATGTGTGTAAATATGTGTTTGAACATAACAAGATTCAACAACTGAGACATAAACTGAACAAGTTCCACAGACATGTGACTAACATAAATTGAATAATGTGTCCCTGAACAAAGGGGGGGTCAAAATCAAAAGTTACAGTCAGTATCTGGTGTGGCCACCAGCTGCATTAAGTACTGCAGTGCATCTCCTCCTCATGGACTGCACCAGATTTGCCAGTTCTTGCTGTGAGATGTTACACCACTCTTCCACCAAGGCACCTTTAAGTTCCCGGACATTTCTGGGGGGAATGGCCCTAGACGTGCTCAATGGGATTGAGATCCGGGCTCTTCGCTGGCCATGGCAGAACACTGACATTCCTGTCTTGCAGGAAATCACGCACAGAACGAGCAGTATGGCTGGTGGCATTGTCATGCTGGAGGGTCATGTCAGGATGAGCCTGCAGGAAGGGTACCACATGAGGGAGGAGGATGTCTTCCCTGTAACGCACAGTGTTGAGATTGCCTGCAATGACAACAAGCTCAGCCCGATGATGCTGTGACACACCGCCCCAGACCATGACGGACCCTCCACCTCCAAATCGATCCCGCTCCAGAGTACAGGCCTCGGTGTAACGCTCATTCCTTCGAAGATAAACGCGAATCCGACCATCACCTCTGGTGAGGCAAAAGCACTTTTTGCCAGTCCTGTCTGGTCCAGTGACGGTGGGTTTGTGCCCATGGGCAACGTTGTTGCCGGTGATGTCTGGTGAGGACCTGCCTTACAACAGGCCTACAAGCCCTCAGTCTAGCCTCTCTCAGCCTATTGCGGACAGTCTGAGCACTGATGGAGGGATTGTGCATTCCTGGTGTAACTCGGGCAGTTGTTGTTGCCATCCTGTACCTGTCCCGCAGGTGTGATGTTCGGATGTACCGATCCTGTGCAAGTGTTGTTACACGTGGTCTGCCACTGTGAGGACGATCAGCTGTCCGTCCTGTCTCCCTGTAGCGCTGTCTTAGGCGTCTCACAGTACGGACATTGCAATTTATTGCCCTGGCCACATCTGCAGTCCTCATGCCTCCTTGCAGCATGCCTAAGGCACGTTCACACAGATGAGCAGGGACCCTGGGCATCTTTCTTTTGATGTTTTTCAGAGTCAGTAGAAAAGCTTCTTTAGTGTCCTAAGTTTTCATAACTGTGACCTTAATTGCCTACCGTCTGTAAGCTGTTAGTGTCTTAACAACCGTTCCACAGGTGCATGTTCATTAATTGTTTATGGATCATTGAACAAGCATGGGAAACAGTGTTTAAACCCTTTACAATGAAGATCTGTGAAGTTATTTGGATTTTCTCAAATTATCTTTGAAAGACAGGGTCCTGAAAAAGGGACGTTTCTTTTTTTTGCTGAGTTTATTAGCTATGTTAACTAGAATGTTACTTTAGCTAATATGGGGACAACGATGTAGGCTTTGTGTAGCAGTTATGACATAGGTTGGCTCGGAAAGTTTGTTTCGCCTGGTCACATACAGCTGATGTGTTGTGCATTGAAGTCCACAAAGGAAGGGAAAAGGTGAGAGGAGGAGAGTGCATAGAGGCGAAAATGAAAACAATATGGTGTTTACGTGTGATCAGGGGTGTATTCATTCTGCAGATTCTGTTGAAAAATGATTCTTCAATGGAAGCATACGAAACGGGGATAAAAATACCTGAATTTGTCCAATAGAAACTCTCATTTGCAACTGTTGGACTAATGATTACACCCTAGATAAGCTAGATGCATGCAAGAGTGTGCATGGCGGTATTGAATGTGTCACTGTCTATCCATTTGTCACTGTCTGTCAACCTGTATGCACCCATGTGTCACTCTCTCAACCTGTATGCACCTACGTTGTAAACTTTCATTCATAGGTTGTAGCAACCTCATGATGAGTATAGGGAAAATGTGAGTAACATGTAGTAGCCTAAACCTATCAATGTTACATTGAACTGGGTGAATGGAAAATGAATGACAGTCATCCAATATGCTGTAATAGAAATAAGGCCATGCTCATGAAAAAATGTTTTTGTCCTCCCTCATCATAAACAGCACTGACCACCACTGATGTGACACATCCCGTTTTTCACTACCTGCAGGAACTCAGCTGTGTAGAAACTTGCAGAATGGAACAGAGAATAGTGTGAGCTGTGGCAACCGCAGTTAGACGGTTGAGCCCTTGTGCTATCTTAAACTGCACAGACAAGCTAATCACCTCTTACACACTATGATTAAAACAAAACACAGGTACAGTATGCTACAGTTTAACACCATCTGCTCTAAAATGTGCTTACTGTACATAATTTTAAACAACCTTGTACATAACTAAGAAGATCTAAATGCAAATTACCATAAAACTGATTGAGATCAAATGGTTGGCATGCAGTTTAACCAGTAAAACTTCAGATCTGCAGCCTCAGCCTATTTATTTATACAGTCTTTTTTGCTTATGTTTATCCAGGGTTCAAATCATTTTGGAGGTGACTGTATACACCCAATGATTCTTGAAGAATATAACATAACTGCCTCATGAGCTTAGTTTAACTGTCATATCCAATCAGCTGAGACCCAGAGTGTTCAAAATGACTTTTTAGGGAAAGGTGTGTGCCTGACGCACGCAAGCACATACAAACAAACAAACAAATTGATTTAGTTAAGCAATAAGGCCTGAGGGGTTGTGATATATTGCCAATATACCATGACTAATGGCTGTTCTTAAGCACGACGCAATGCAGAGTTTCTGGATACAGCCCATAGCCGTGGTATATTGGCCATATACCACAAACTCTGAGGTGCCTTATTGCTATTATAAACTGGTTACCAATGTAATTAGAACAGTAAAAATAAATGTTTTGTCATACCCATGGTATACTCACTTATATATCACTGCTGTCAGCTAATAAGCATTCAGAGCTGGAACCACCCAGTTTATAATATGGTTTAATGATAAGATCATTTTATCTTCAACTACAGCAATTGTTTCTGCTTTGTATTGTGTATAAAATTATTGTGTTGTAAAGGTATTGAAAGTATCATCTCTGTCATTCAGATGATAGAATAACATATGCCTAATGCAAAGGTATTGTCAATCTTTTTTTCATCCACCAGATAGCACGTGTGCTTTTTTTTTTTTACAGTAAATGGATGTTGTCATTATGGTCAATTCTTCCATACAACCAACCTACTTTGGCCAGCCCTCCTTTCAGCCTTTTTAAACCTTTATTTAACTAGGCAAGTCAGTTAAGGACAAATACTTATTTACAATGACGGCCTACCAAAAGGCAAAAGGCCTCCTGCGGTGACGGGGGGATTAAAAATAAATAAATAAATATTTAAAATATAGGACAAAACACACATCACGACAAGAGAGACACCACAACACTACATAAAGAGAGACCTAAGACAACAACATAGCATGGCAGCAACACACGACAACAATATGGTAGCAACACAACATGGCAGCAGCACAACATGGTAGCAGCACAAAACATGTTACAAACATTATTGGGCACAGCCAACAGCACAAATGGCAAGAAGGTAGAGACAATAATATAGGCATCTCCTGAGTGGCGCAGTGGTCTAAGGCACTGCATCGCAGTGCAAACTGTGCCACTAGAGATCCTGGTTCGAATCCAGGCTCTGTTGCAGCCGGCCGCGACCGGGAGACCCTTGGGGCGGCGCACAATTGGCCCAGGGTAGGGGAGGGAATGTCCGGCAGGGATGTAGCTCAGTTGATAGAGCATGGGGTTTGCAACGCCAGGGTTGTGGGTTGTGGGTTCGATTCCCAGGGGGGGCCAGTATAAAATAAAAAAAATAAAAATGTGTTCACTAACTGTAAGTCGCTCTGGATAAGAGCGTCTGCTAAATGACTAAAATGTAAATGTAAAATAATACATCACGCAAAGCAGCCACAAGTGTCCATGAGTGAGTCTTTAAATGAAGATAAAGTTATTGGGCTCCTCAATGTGTGAGTTAAAGGGGCAATATGTGATTGGTACCTACATTTCTTTGACTTTTAAATTAATAATATATACCCATTTAATCTTGAAGAACATAACTTAGAAATGCCTTTATGTCTCCCCTCTGCAGCAGTTCTGAAGAGCTGGTCAGTACTGGTACCATGCATCACTTCCTCTTTAACATTACAGAAAAAGTGCTAGGATGGCAACATTGCAGAGTTTCAACCACATTGCTGATTGCAAAGCTCTAGGCTTGTGGTTGTCTGACTCTGACTGCTATTTTCAATGTCTCTGCATGGTTGGTAAGGCCGTTGTTTCAGTTAGGGGGGTTCTGTGTCTATGTGTTTATGTCTATGTGGTCAGACAGATAGACAGCAGGTTCTCACGGACAGCACCAGACACAGGAAGTGCCATCACCACAAGATGTTACCTGAAATGTGATTCTGACTTTTTCGTAACAGCTAGGAGAATTACGCAGCAAGTTAGTATAATGAACGTGACAGGTTAGGAGACTTACGTTAAGGTTAGGAAAAGGGTTAGGGTTAAGGTTAGCTAAAATGATCTCCTAACCTGCTACACGAAGTAGCTGTACTGCCTCAATTCACAACCCTGAAACATGGAAGTATTGATTTAATCTGTTTTTTCAACATACCCAGACTCACTAAAAACTCACTAACATGAGGCAGTAGCTTATAACTGTAAATATTAAATATACTTAGTATGTAGAGTAGATTAACAAATGTTTATCAGCAAGATAAACAGGTTCACAACAAATTTGTGAGAACAAACCGTTTCATAAAACACACACACACCGACTTCCCACTGGTTGAATCAACGTTTTTTCCCACTTCTTTTAAACAAAAATATTTGGTAATACTTTATAAAGGCTTTATGAATGCATTAATTAGGACACATGCAGTAAAGTATTTTTTTCAACCAACTTTTAACCTAAATCCAATGACGTGGTTCAAATTATTGTTAATTTCACTTTGAATTCATCTTCCTTGACAACTTCAATAAAATGTAAATCAATGAACTGACATCTGTGCCCAGTGGGTTGTATCGCTTCTTTCTCACCTCTCCATCATGCTTGATTTCTAATCTCATGTGACCGGTCACCCAAGAGTGTAATCTTCCACAGAAGATACGCTGAAAAATCACCTGAAGTGTAGAAAAACTATAACTGTACCACTATACCTTTCAACACTCAATTTGTCATATTACTTTTCAACCTTAAATACAATAAATATTTTCTTTCTCTTTTTCTTTTCCTGTCATATACCTGTCTGTTGAAGTGTCCAAAGATAGTTCTCTGTGACGTTTCCTGTCTACCTGATATGTACTGTACCACATCCTGAGTAAATACCTAAGCATTCACACCAGGACAATGTTAAACAAATCCAGAGGACGATCATAGAACACCTCAGCTTTGCTCAGACAGCTTTGCGTTGCTCCTTGCTGTTCTAGTGTACATTTTTGTACAGTTCAATAAATCAAATCAAATGTTATCTGTCACATGCGCCAAATACAACAGGTGTAGACCTTACAGTGAAATGCTTACTTACAAGCCCTTAACCAACAATGCAGTTTTAAGAAAGAATACAAAAAAAAATCACAAAAAATACTATATATAATAATACGAAATAAAAGTAACAAATCATTAAAGAGCAGCAGTAAAAATAACAATAGTGAGGCTATATACAGGGGGTACGGGTACCGAGTCGATGTGCGGGGGCACCGGTTAGTCAAGGTAATTGGGGTAATATTTACATGTAGGTAGAGTTATTAAAGTGACTATGCATAGATAATAAACAGAGAGTAGCAGCAGCGTAAAAGAGGGGGGGGCAATGCAAATAGTCTGGGTAGCCATTTGATTAGATGTTCAGGAGTCTCATGGCTTAGGGGTAGAAGCTGTTTAGACCTAGACTTGGCACTCCGGTACCACTTGCCATGCGGTAGCAGAGAGAACAGTCTATGACTAGGGTGGCTGGAGTCTTTGACAATTTTTAGGGCCTTCCTCTGACACCGCCTGGTATAGAGGTCCTGGATGGCAGGAAGCTTGGCCCCAGTGATGTACTGGTCCGTACGCACTACCCTCTGTAGTGCCTTGCGGTCAGAGGCCGAGCAGTTGCCATACCAGGCAGTGATGCAACCAGTCAGAATGCTCTCGATGGTGAAGCTGTAGAACCCTTTGAGGATCTGAGGACCCATGCCAAATCTTTTCAGTCTCCTTAGGGGGAATAGGTTTTGTCGTGCCCTCTTCATGACTGTCTTGGTGTGCTTGGATCATGTTAGTTTGTTGGTGATGTGGACACCAAGGAACTTGAAGCTCTCAACCTGCTCCATTAAAGCCCCGTCAATGAGAATGGGGGCGTGCTCGGTCCTCTTCTTTTTCCTGTAGTCCACAATCATCTCCTTTGTCTTGATCACATTGATGGAGAGGTTGTTGTCCTGGCACCACACGGCCTGGTCCCTGACGTCCTCCCTATAGGCTGTCTCGTCGTTGTCGGTGATCAGGCCAACCACTGTTGTATCATCGGCAAACTTAATGATGGTGTTGGAGTCGTGCCTGGAAGTCCAGGATCCAGTTGCAGAGGGAGGTGTTTAGTCCCAGGGTCCTTAGCTTAGTGATGAGCTTTGAGGGCACTATGGTGTTGACCGCTGAACTGTAGTCAATTAATAGCATTCTGACATAGGTGTCTGGCCATGCGGCCTCGTGAATGTTGACCTGTTTAAAGGTCTTACTCACATCGGCTACGGAGAGCGTGATCACACAGTCATCCGGAACAGCTGATGCTCTCATGCATGTTTCAGTGTTACTTGCCTCGAAGCAAACATAGAAGTAATTCAGCTTGTCTGGTAGGCTCGTGTCACTGGGCAGCTCGCGGCTGTGTTTCCCTTTGTAGTCTGTAACAGTTTGCAAGCCCTGCCACATCCGACGAGTGTCGGAGCCGATGTAGTACGGTTCGATCTTAGTCCTGTATTGACGCTTTGCCTGTTTGATATTTCGTCCGAGGGCATAGCAGGATTTCTTATAAGCTTCCGAGTCACTGGTGCTTCCTGCTTTAGGTTTTGCTTGTAAGCAGGAATCAGGAGGATAGAAATATGGTCAGATTTTCCAAATAGAGGGCGAGGGAGAGCTTTGTACTGTGTGTGGAGTAAAGGTGGTCTAGAGTTTTTTTCCCCTCTGGTTGCACATTTAACATGCTGGTAGAAATTAGGTAAAACGGATTTAAGTTTCCCTGCATTAAAGTCCCCGGCCACTAGGAGCGCCGCCTCTGGATGAGCGTTTTCCTGTTTGCTTATGGCCGTATACAGTTCATTGAGTGCGGTCTTAGTGCCAGCATCAGTTTGTGGTGGTAAATAGACAGCTACGAAGAATATAGATGAAAACTCTCTTGGTTGATAGTGTGGTCTACAGCTTATCATGAGATGCTCTAACTCAGGCGAGTAAAACCTTGAGACTTCCTTAGATATCGTGCACCAGCTGTTGTTTACAAATATACATAGACCGCCACCCCTTGTCTTACCAGAGGCTGCTGTTCTATCCTGCCGATACAGTGTATAACTCGCCAGCTGTATGTTATTCATGTCATTGTTCAGCCACTACTCGGTGAAACATAAGATATTACAGTTTTTAATGTCCCGTTGGTAGGGTATTCGTGCCTGTAGTTCATCCATTTTATTATCAAGCGATTGTAAATTGGCCAATAGTATCGATGGCAAAGGCAGATTAGCCACTCGTCGCCGGCTCCTTACCAAGCACCCCGATCGCCTTCCGCGATATCTCCTTTTCTTTCTACTGCGAATGATGGGGATGAGGGCCCTGTCGGGTGTCTGGAGCAAATCCCTCTCATCCGACTCATAAAATAAAAATTATTCATCCAGTTCAAGGTGAGTAATCGCTGTTCTGATGTCCAGAAGCTATTTTCGGTCATAAGAGACGCTAGCAGCAACATTATGTACAAAATAAGTTACAAACAATGCAAAAAAAACACACAAAATAGCACGGTTGGTTAAGAGTCCATAAAACGGCAGCCATCCCCTCCAGCGCCATCATAATCAATAGTTAATGAATAGTCAATTTACATTTTAGTCATTTAGCAGACGCTCTTATCCAGAGCGACTTACAGTTAGTGAGTGCATACATTTTCATACTGGCCCCCCGTGGGAAACAAACCCACAACCCTGGCGTTGCAAGCGCCATGCTCTACCAATTGAGCCACAGGGGACCATTTAAATAATATACAAACAGCACCTACTTGATAAAGAAACCATTTACGCAAGACTGTGCCATAATGGACACCAAGTTCGAATCACATTGGGTGGAGTGCAACTGCAGAACACTGGAAACCTCAGGGGCAGCATACACCCTGACTCTGGAGGAGTGGTACCTCCTGTAGGCCACCATCAGAGCAGCCAGGAGACAGACAGCAGCACTGACCCCCAGGACTGCAGCCACATTGGGATCTGTACTGACCCCCTGTACTGGAGAGGGTGGGGCCGGGCCCAACGTCAAGCTCGGGTCAGGGGTTGTGTTCTGATGTAACAGGGAATCACGGAAGGAGAGATGAGAAGAAACACTTTATTTATACTGAATATATGTATTACATTGCAAAGATGTATTGTTCTGTAAGTAAGAGACAGATACTGTAACTCCACTTCCTACTCGGCTATACTCACTTCTCAGTGATCACTGGGTCTGTAGTAGAGGCAGCTGGAGAGTGAGGGACATGGTTGTTGTTGGTGGTCGGATCGATGTCAGGATTATAACACAACCTCTTGTCAGGACAGAACACTAAACCCCTGTAACATGTCACCTGGATGAATGAATGAATGAATAATTGAATGAATGAACGAGAAATAGAATAGAATCAGGTTAGAAAGGTTGTATATGGAGAGGTATTGGGTAATAGAGTCATTCAAGCTCATCAAACTCAAAGTGACCTCAATGGCACCTCCTACTGGGCAGTCCATCCAGTCAGAGCCAGACAATGTTCCCTGGTACCTGTTCAGCCCAGTACCTGCAGCAGCACCCCACCAAAGAGTTACTGACACAGGGATGCATTCTGACAGAGTGGTAGGTGGAGAGAAACTAAAATAATGTGTAGGTGTCACTTTCATACACTTTTCCACCAAAAAATGCTGCACAGAAACATTAAACACACACCACACACACACTGACCTCTCTGCTCAGGTTAGAGAAGAAGTAGTGGCTGTCTAAACAGTACATCTCTACACTCCAGTCCTCTGTCACAGTATCTCTCTCTCATTCTCCCTTTTCCAGAACTAACTCTACAGGAAAACACAGTGAAAAGAGTAAGGGAAGAGAAAGAGGAGAGAGAGGAGTAAATGGGATTGAATGTTAAAGGTAGAGAAAGTGAATAGAAGGAAGCGTGTTTGAAGTAGTGTTTTGTCATGGAGTACAGAGGATACGATAAAAGTCAAATAAGTGAAGAAGAGCAGAAGATTCACCATGTTTATCAGAGGTTTATAAATGAGACACCATCCAGGTAAGGGTCAGTCTGGCACTCCCCCTTGTGGAGGTGGAGATAATGACACCCTAAACCAAAGAGACAGAACAAAAGTCAGACAGAGAACACAAGTCAGACAGAGAACACAAGTCAGACCGAGAACACAAGTCAGACAGAGAACACAAGTCAGACCGAGAACACAAGTCAGACCGAGAACACAAGTCAGACAGAGAACACAAGTCAGACCGAGAACACAAGTCAGACAGAGAACACAAGTCAGACAAAGAACACAAGTCAGACCGAGAACACAAGTCAGACAGAGAACACAAGTCAGACAGATAACACAAGTCAGACAGAACACAAGGATGGTTAAGAGTGGGATATTCACTTAAACTCACATCTCACTCTCCCCTACTTACATTTCACTCTCCCCTCAGTCCCAGGCTCTGTGTCAGAATACACAACCTGCCCGTCCAGAAGAAAGAGGAGGAGATGTCATGGCAGGTTGACAGTGATCCAAACATTTCTCCCTCACCAACAAAAGATGCACCCACTAAATCACTATGACCACTAAGCAGGTACACAAAGATCACTAATACAATACCACACTCCTTATCTTTTACAGATATTCTAACTACTGTATCTGTTTGGTTCATTTATGAAAAGTTGTTATAAACCGTAACAATGTACTGGCACAAATAATATATCCCTTATCCTCTCCCAACACCAGGCTCTGTGCTCGGCAGTGGTTGACAGAGTACCAGTCTGTGACCTGGAGGGGAGCCAGGGTGACCGGGTCGACCCGCACCACAGCTGGCTCTCCCAGGGCAGCAGCCATGATGGAACCCTGCAGCACCCTATAAGACCACAGAAACATATTGGGAGCGACTCTGATATGAGGATTTCAAGAGTGTGTCTGCAGGGTTCTGATCACTGATTGGCTGTAGATCCTCACCTGACCTGTCTCATCTGTGTTGGTCACCTGACCCCGGGGGGAGCAGCCCACCCCAGCTACACAACACTGATGACTCAACTACACAACAACACATCACTGATGACTCAGCTACAAAACACAACAACATATCACTGATGACTCAACTATACAATAACACATCACTGATCACTCAGCTACACAACACATCAGTGATGACTCAACTACACAACACAATAACATATCACTGATGACTCAGCTACACAACACAACATATCACTGAAGACTCAGCTACACAACATATCACTGATGACTCAACTACACAACAACATAACACTGATGTCTCAGCTACACAACAACACACAGCAACACAACATAACAACAAAACTGTAATGAAAATCAAATAGACCTACCATCCTATGGCCCAAAAAATAAGCCTCATACCATAGCCTCATAATACAGTATAACAAATATGTTATAACACATGACAAAACAAGCAAGGTTACTGATGTTGGGAGGAGTAGGAACAGTCCCTCACACACACAATGTATGCATGTACACACGCACACACACGCACGCACACACATCCCAGGAGAATGCTGAGTAAGTGGGTAAGGTGCAATACCGAACTCATATTCAGTTCCTATTTTCGTCTGAGCTTCATTTGAATATGTGGTAAACTAGCAACCCGGTCAATGTACTTTATTCATACTGATAATGTATTCATACTGTTACCATCTCTAAAAGGCAGTACCAAGACAATTGGCTTATCATGCTCTTTTAAACATGGCCTGTATAATTTACTGTAGCTAGGATTCTAGCTGGCTGTAGTTACAGTGTGTCTATCATCTTACCTAGGACAACAAGGACTAACACAAGGACAATTAAATGTTCTATGTCAGTTATGTACAGATGTAGGATCTTAATTTGAGCCAGTTTGCTGGCATTTTTTTGTTAGGGCAAATCAACCAAGGAAGACTGGAGGTTGCTGAGGCTGCTGAGTGGAGGACGGCTCATAATAATGTCTGGAATGGAGCAAATGGAATGTCATGTATTTAATACCGTTCCACTAATTCCACTCCAGCCATTACCACGAGCCCGTCCTCCCCAATTAAGGTGCCACCAACCTCCTGTGGACTATGGTAGTCGAAACGTATTGCAGTTGTGTGTCCTGATGTTTATTTTTTATTTTATTTTATTTCACCTTTATTTAACCAGGTAAGCCAGTTGAGAACAGGTTCTCATTTACAACTGCGACCTGGCCAAGATAAAGCAAAGCAGTGCAATAAAAACAACACAGAGTTACATATGGGGTAAAAAACATAAAGTCAAAAATACAACAGAAAATATATATACAGTGTGTGCAAATGTAGCAAGTTATGGAGGTAAGGCAATAAATAGGCTATAGTGCAAAATAATTACAATAGTATTAACACTGGAATGCTAGATGTGCAAGAGATTATGTGCAAATAGAGATACTGGGGTGCAAAAGAGCAAAATAAATAACAATATAGGGATGAGGTAGTTGGGTGGGCTATTTTCAGATGGGCTGTGTACAGGTGCAGTGATCGGTAAGGTGCTCTGACAACTGATGCTTAAAGTTATTGAGGGAGATAAGAGTCTCCAGCTTCAGAGATTTTTGCAATTCGTTCCAGTCATTGGCAGCAGAGAACTGGAAGGAATGGCGGCCAAAGGAGGTGTTGGCTTTGGGAATGACCAGTGAGATATACCTGCTGGAGCGCAGACTACGGGTGGGTGCTGCTATGGTGACCAATGAGCTAAGATAAGGCGGGGATTTGCCTAGCAGTGATTTATAGATGGCCTGGAGCCAGTGGGTTTGACGACGAACATGTAGTGAGGACCAGCCAACAAGAGCGTACAGGTCACAGTGGTGGGTAGTGTATGGGGCTTTGGAGACAAAACGGATGGCACTGTGATAGACTACATCCAATTTGCTGAGTAGAGTGTTGGAGGCTATTTTGTAAATGACATCGCCGAAGTCAAGGATCGGTAGGATAGTCAGTTTTACGAGGGCATGTTTGGCAGCATGAGTGAAGGAGGCTTTGTTGCGAAATAGGAAGCCGATTCTAGATTTAACTTTGGATTGGAGATTCTTTATGTGAGTCTGGAAGTTGAGTTTACAGTCTAACCAGACACCTAGGTATTTGTAGTTGTCCACATACTCTAGGTCAGACCCGTCGAGAGTGGTGATTCTAGTCGGGTGGGCGGGTGCCAGCAGCGTTCGATTGAAAAGCATGCATTTAGTTTTACTAGTGTTTAAGAGCAGTTGGAGGCTACTGAAGGAGTGTTGTATGGCATTGAAGCTCGTTTGGAGGTTTGTTAACACAGTGTCCAATGAAGGGCCAGATGTATACAAAATGGTGTCGTCTGCGTAGAGGTGGATCTGAGAGTCACCAGCAGCAAGAGCGACATCATTGACATACACAGAGAAAAGTGTCGGCCCAAGAATTGAACCCTGTGGCACCCCCATAGAGACTGCCATAGGTCCAGACAACAGGCCCTCCGATTTGACACACTGAACTCTATCTGAGAAGTAGTTGGTGAACCAGGCGAGGCAGTCATTTGAGAAACCAAGGCTATTTAGTCTGCCAATAAGAATGCGGTGGTTGACAGAGTCGAAAGCCTTGGCCAGGTCGATGAAGACGGCTGCACAGTACTGTCTATTATCAATCGCGGTTATAATATCGTTTAGGACCTTGAGCGTGGCTGAAGTGCACCCATGACCAGCTCGGAAACCGGATTGCATAGCGGAGAAGGTACGGTGGTATTCGAAATGGTCGGTGATCTGTTTGTTAACTTGGCTTTCAAATACTTTCGAAAGGCAGGGCAGGATGGATATAGGTCTGTAGCAGTTTGGATCTAGAGTGTCACCCCCTTTGAAGAGGGGGATGACCGCGGCAGCTTTCCAATCTCTGGGGATCTCAGACGTTATGAAAGAGAGGTTGAACAGACTAGTAATAGGGGTTGCGACAATTTCGGCGGCTAGTTTTAGAAAGAAAGGGTCCAGATTGTCTAGCCCAGCTGATTTGTAGGGGTCCAGATTTTGCAGCGCTTTCAAAACATCAGCTGTCTGAATTTGTGTGAAGGAGAAGCGGGGGGGGCATGGGCAAGTTGCAGCAGAGGGTGCAGAGTTGGTGGCCGGGGTAGTGGTAGCCAGATGGAAAGCATGGCCAGCTGTAGCAAAATGCTTGTTGAAATTATCGATTATTGTAGATTTATCGGTGGTGATAGTGTTTCCTAGCCTCAGTGCAGTGGGCAGCTGGGAGGAAGTGCTCTTATTCTCCATGGACTTTACAGTGTCCCAAAACTTTTTGGAGTTAGTGCTACAGGATGCAAATTTCTGTTTAAAAAGTTAGCCTTTGCTTTCCTGACTGCTTGTGTATATTGGTTCCTAACTTCCCTGAAAAGTTGCATATCGCGGGGGCTATTTGATGCTAATGCTGTACGCCACAGGATGTTTTTGTGCTGGTCAAGGGCAGTCAAGTCTGAGGAGAACCAGGGGCTATATCGGTTCTTAGTTCTGTATTTTTTGAATGGGGCATGTTTATTTAAGATTGAGAGGAAATTACTTTTAAGGAACAACCAGGCATCCTCTACTGACGGAATGAGATCTATATCCATCCAGGATACCTGGGCCAGGTCAATTAGGAAGGCCTGCTCGCTAAAGTGATTTAGGGAGCGTTTGACAGTGATGAGGGGTGGTCGTTTGACCGCGGACCCGTTACGGACGCAGGCAATAAGGCAGTGATCGCTGAGATCCTGGTTGAAGACAGCTGAGGTGTATTTAGAGGGTATGTTAGTCAGGATGATATCTATGAGGGTACCCATGTTTACGGATTTAGGGTTGTACCTGGTAGGTTCGTTGATAATTTGCGTGAGGTTGAGGGCATCTAGTTTGGATTGTAGGATGGCTGGGGGATTAAGCATATCCCAATTTAGGTCACCAAGCAGTACGAACTCTGAGGATAAATGGGGGGCAATCAATTCACATATGGTGTCCAGGGCATAGCTGGGGGCTGAGGGGGGTCTGTAGCAAGCGGCAACAGTGAGAGACTTATTTCTGGAAAGGTGGATTTTTAGAAGTAGAAGCTCAAACTGTTTGGGCACAGACCTGGATAGTATGATAGAGCTCTGCAGGCTATCTCTACAGTAGATTGCAACTCCACCCCCTTTGGCAGTTCTATCTAGACGGAAAATGTTATAGTTGGGGATGGAAATTTCAGAATTTTTGGTGGCCTTCCTGAGCCAGGATTCAGACACTGCTAGAACATCAGGGTTGGCGGAGTGTGCTAACGCAGTGAATAACTCAAACTTAGGAAGTAGACTTCTGATATTTATGTGCAAGAAACCAAGACTTTTGCGATTACAGAAGTCAGCAAATGATAGCGCCTGGGGAGTAGGAGTGATACTGAGGGCTGCAGGGCCTGGGTTAGCCTCTACATCACCAGAGGAACAGAGGAGGACAAGAATAAGGATACGGCTAAAGGCTTTAAGAACTGGTCTTCTAGTGCGTTGGGTACATAGAATAAAGGGGGCAGATTTCCGGGTGTTATAGAAAAGATTCAGGGCATTATGTACAGACAAGGATATGGAAGGATATGAGTAAAGTGGAGGTAAACCTAAGCGTTGGGTAACAATGAAAGAGATAGCATCGCTGGAGGCATCAATTGAGTCGGTCTCCGCGTGTATAGGGGGTGGGACAAACGAGCTATCTAAGGCAGGTTTAGCTGGGCTGGGGGATCTACAGTGAAATAGTACAATTAGAAATAACCGAAACAACAATAAGCTAACCATGTTTGGGCTGAGGCTAAACATAAACAGGATGTAGTACCGTAAAAAGGAACAGTCCAGCAGACATCAGCTGTATAGCTGAGTTATCATAAGGTCCGGTGAACAGCAATAGGATAGTTCGAGTAAGAGGCCACGGCTAATCAATCCCGCAGAAAAAAAATCCGATGCTCTGGGTGAAATACCGCCAGCTGTGGCTAATAGCAAGTAGCCAGACAGCTGGCTAGCTAGTTTCAACTGGAGACTCCAGATAAAGGTAAGTCAATAATAGAATCGTACTATGCTGACTGCTCCTATATGTATTCTTTTGTAAATATATTCTGCTAATAGTTCACTAAAGTTTATTGCAACGTGCTGGCCGCCTACTCGTCTTCTTTCTTGGATTACTCTCCATTTAGGGGCCTACCTTCCCACTGCCCTCATCTACCCGGCAAATCAAGACTACAATTTTATAGAGAAAATTACAAACTTTAGGAGCCCTTTTAAACCTCGAATACACAAGTTTCCTTTCCTGATTTGCAAAAACAGGGTGGTCAAATTAAGGTATGGCATCTGTATCATTCATGATAGATGGTTAAATAGAGCAAGCATTATTTTCATAATATAATAACATAATACATAATCAAATAATTTATTATAATAATACATTTCATAATGACATAATTTGACTCTTATTGTAGGCTCTCTTGTAGGCCGATACTGACAGATGTTTACTTTATTTTCATTCGTTCTCTCTTCCACCTACAGTAAGACCACAGTGTTGCTGTGTCGACTCCTTTTACAGAACGGAGGAAGTTGAGTCAAGATAAACATGACATCAGATGCTCATTTACTCTGTTTTGTCTTTAAGGATCTGTAGCTTTCTAATTCTGACAAATCTCCGTTTGTGTCACAGCCACAGGAATTGTAGGCTTCCGCAGGAAACCCTGGTGTCTTCAGTCACTTACCAGCGTCTCAGAATGGAGAACACTTCACTTTATATGCTGCTCTGTGAGTAGTACGTTATGATTAATGTATTTATCTGTATTTATGAATGTTGTTAGCTAACTATTTCCTTTATTGGACGAGACATTTTTTAATTGATAGAATATCAAGTGTCATAAATGCACAATAAACGTGGCAACAGATGATGACGTTGTTTGGTTACACTGTGTTTACCCTTTCTAGAGCATTTACATTGACATTTTAGTCATTTAGCAGACGCTCTTATCCAGAGTGACTTACAGTTAATGCATTCATCTTGAGATCGCTAGATGGGACAACCACATATCACAGTACATTTTTCCTCAATAAAGTAACTATCAGCTATAGTCAGAGCTAGTAAGAGGGGAGAAAGTCAAGTTCGAGTGTTGGAGTTGTTGGTTATTGCAGCTTTCAATCAGGTTGTATATGAGTCTAAGAAACATTAGGAATCTGTAGTTTTATACCAGATAGAGTTGAAGTCGGACACTTAGCCAAATACATTTAAACTCAGTTTTTCACAATTCCTGACTTTTAATCCTAGTAAAAATTCCCTGTCTTAGATCAGTTAGGATCACCACATTATTTTAAGAATGTGAAATGTCAGAATAATAGTGGAGATTATTATTTCTTTCTTTCATCACATTCCCAGTGGGTCAGAAGTTTACATACACTCAATTAGTATTTGGTAGCATTGCCTTTAAATGTTTAACTTGGGTCAAATGTTTCGGGTAGCCTTCCACAAGCTTACCACAATAAGTTGGGTGAATTTTGTGTCACGCGTGCTGTAGGTGGGTGTAGTGGTGGAATCAAACGCAGAACACCGAAGGATAGTCCAAACAACTTTAGTTAATCTCCAAACAGGAAAAATAACAACACTTGCCCGAAGGCAAAAATACGCACGAAGGCGAATAAGCAAAAAGCGCACTAACAGGTGCGTAACGCTCCAACGCAGTGGAGGAAAGCTCAACCGAGCGAAAGGGCGAAAATAAGCCCAACACACGACAGACCAAAATCAATAACACACAACACTAGACAAACACAACGAGAAACTTATAGGACACTAATTAGGCTAAACGAGAACAGGTGTCACAACAAAACAGACAAAAGCAAACGAACATGAAACATACAACGGTGGCAGCTAGTATTCCGGAGACAACGAACGCCGAAGCCTGCCCGAACAAGGGAGAGAGGCAGCCTCGGCCGAAACCGTGACATTTTGGCCCATTCCTCCTGACAGAGCTGGTGTATCGGAGTCAGGTTTGTAGTCCTCCTTGCTCGCACACGCTTTTTCAGTTCTGCCCACAAATGTTCTATCGTCAGGGTCCCCTCTATTGAGGTCAGGGCTTTGTGATGGCCGCTCCCATACCTTGACTTTGTTGTCCTTAAGCCATTTTGCCACAACTTTGGAAGTATGCTTGGGGTCATTGTCCATTTGGAAGACCCATTTGCGACCAAGCTTTGCATTTCCTGACTAATGTCATGAGATGTTGCTTCAATATATCCACATAATTGTCCTTCCTCATGATGCCATCTATTTTGTGAAGTGCACCAGTCCCTCCTGCAGCAAAGCACCCCCACAGCATGATGCTGCCACCCCTGTGCTTCACGGTTGGGATGGTGTTCTTCAGCTTGCAAGTCTCCCTTTTCCTCCAAACATAACAATGGTCATTATGGCCAAACAGTTCTATTTTTGTTTCATCAGACCAGAGGACATTTCTCCAAAAAGTATGATCTTTGTCCCCATGTGCAGTTGTAAACCATAGTCTGGCTTTTTTTATGGCGGTTTTGGAGCAGTGGCTTCTTCCTTGCTGAACGGCCTTTCAGGTTATGTCAATAGAGGACTCGTTTTACTGTGGATATAGATACTTTTGTACCTGTTTCCTCCAGCATCTTCACAAGGTCATTTGCTGTTGTTCTGGGATTGATTTGCACTTTTTGCACCAAAGTACGTTAATCTCTAGGAAACAGAATGCGTCTCCTTCCTGAGCGGTATGACGGCTGCGTGGTCCCATGGTGTTTATACTTGCGTACTATTGTTTGTACAGATGAACGTGGTACCTTCAGGCGTTTGGAAATCGCTCCCAAGGATGAACCAGACTTGTGGAGGTCTACAATTTTTTTATGAGGTCTTGGCGGATTTCTTTTGATTTTCCCATGATGTCAAGCAAAGAGGCACAGAGTTTGAAGGTAGGCCTTGAAATATATCCACAGGTACACCTCCAATTGACTCAAATAATGACATCATTTTCTGGAATTTTACAAGCTGTTTAAAGGCACAGTCAACTTAGTGTATGTAAACTTCTGACCCACTGGAATTGTGATACAGTGAATTATAAGGGAAATAATCTGTCTATAAAATTACTTGTGTCATGCACAAAGTAGATGTCCTAACCGACTTACCAAAACTATAGTTTGTTAACAAGAAATTTGTGGAGTGGTTGAAAAACGAGTTTTAATGACTCCAACCTAAGTGTATGTAAACTTCCGACTTCTACTGTATGTACACCAGTGGTGGTCGGTGCCATTTAAGATGAGGGAGGATAATCTTTTTTTTTTTTACGAACATGGCCTAATTTCTATTACAGCATATTGGATGACTGTCATTCATATTCCACTCACCCAGCTCAATGTAACATTGATAGGTTTAGGCTACTACGTGATACTCTAATTTTCCCTGTATCCATCATGAGGTTGCTACAACCTAGCCTATGAATTAAAGTTTACAACATAGGAGCACAGTTCGAGAGAACTTCGAGTAATCAAGGTGACAGACAGTGACACATTCAATACTGCCTAGCACACGCTTGCCTGCATCTAGCTGATGTAGGGTGTAATTATTAGTCCAACAGTTGCAAACAAGCGCTGCTATTGGACAAATTCAGGTATGTTTTTCCCAGTTTTGTTATGTTCAGGAAGCGTTTTTATACAGATTCGGCGCAATGAATACACCCTTAATCACATGCAAAAACAGTTCACTTTCATAGCAGCCACATACAAACAGCTTGTTGTATATATAATTCCTTCTCGCATCTATCTACGCACTCTCCTCCTCTCACCTTTTCCCTTCGCTTGTGGACTTCAGTGCAAAACACATCAGCTGTCTGTGATGCGGCGATAAACACCTTTCCAAGCCAAACCTTCATATCATGACCGCTAACCGCTACACACAGCCTACATCATGCAGTACAGTGTACAGTCAGCAGCAAGCAGTTTAGCAATTACACCGGCGGGTCCCGTTTGCAATAAATGAATAAAACCAAAAGCTTACCTTAACTTGGAAGAGTTCCAGTGTTGGATAGCCATAGCCAGCTAGCTAACATATCATCCCTATCTGTTTGAGCTGGGTGTTTGAGTAGGCTTAACTAGCTAGCTGCATTCGATGTTAGCTAAGTAAGTGAAAAATATATATACTATGAAATATATACTGAACAAAAATATAAATGCAACATGCGACAATTTCAAAGATTTTACTGAGTTACTGTTAATATGAGGAAATCAGTCATTTGAAATCAATTCATTAGGCCCTAATCTATGGATTTCACATGACTGGGAATTCATAAATGCATCTGTCTGTCACATATATCTTAAAATAAAAATGGGCCTCACAATTGGCCTCAGGATCTTGTCACGGTATCTCTGCGCATTCAAATTGCCATCGATAAAATCCAATTGTGTTCATTGTCAGTAGCTTATGCCTGCCCATACCATAACCCCACCGCTACCATGGGGCACTCTGTTCACAATGTTGACATCAGCAAACCACTCACCCACATGACGCCATACACGTGGTCTTCCGTTGTGAGGCCGGTTGGAAATACTGCCAGATTCTCTAAAATGATGTTGGAGGTGGCTTATGGTAGAGAAATGAACATTCAATTCTCTCGCAACAGCTGTGGTGGACATTCCTGCAGTCAGCATGCCAATTGCACGCTCCCTCAAAACTTGAGACATCTGTGGCATTGTGTTGTGTGACAAAATTGCACATTTTAGAGTGGCAACTGTGTAATGATCATGCTGTTTAATCAGCTTCTTGATATGCCACACCTGTCAGGTGGATGGATTTTCTTGGCAAAGGAGAAATGCTCACTAACAGGGATGTAAACGAATTTGTGCACAACATTTAAGAGAAATAAGCTTTTTTGTGTATGGAAAATTTCTGGGATATTTTATTTCAGCTCATGAAACATGGGAGCAACACTTTACATGTTGCGTTAATATTTTTGTTCAGTGTAGCTCTCGCTCGCTCTTCTCCATAACATTGGAATAAATTAATTTGTTCAAAACTGTCTCTCTCTTTGAGTCAACTACTCACCACATTTTATGCACTGCAGTGCTAGCTAGCTGTAGCTTATGCTTAGAGTACAGACCAGTACGGACAAATACGAAAATGAATGCACTCACTACTATAACTCGTTCTGGATAAGAGCGTCTGCAAAATAACTTAAATGTAAAAAATGTAAATGTAGGTACTAGATTCATTTTCTGATCCTTTGATTTGGTGGAGAACATGTCAGTTCATGCTGCAAGAGCAAGAGCTCTGCTAGTTTGAAGGACATCCTATGGATGTTGTCATAATTATTTTGTAAGTCTATGGAAGGGGGTGAGAACCATGAGCCTCCTAGGTTTTGTGTTGAAGTCAATGTACCCAGAGGAGGACAGAAGCTAGCTGTCCTTCGGCTACACCATGGTGCTAACCTACAGCGTGCTGCTCAGGCTACTGTAGACCTTCATCGCAGAACAGTCTGTTTTAATCAATTATTTGGTGACGTGAATATATTTAGTATAGTCTATTTTAGTAAATCTATTTTCATTTTTATGAAATTCACTGTGGATGGTTCTACCCTTCCTCCTCTGAGGAGTCTCCACTGATGTACACCTAAAATGTACTTTTATCAAAACTCTCCAAAAGCTAAATCGTTAGAAATGTATCCACATGATGTGTATCAAATAATGTTCAAATAATCATATTCATTTTGTGCTCTTCTCTCAAAGCCCTGCCCAAAGCTGAACTGAATGTAGAGCCAAACCCTGTGTACCCTGGAGAGACATTTACTATGACGTGTTCAGTAGGGTCTGACAGTATCTGGAGCTATCAGTGGTACAAAGACAGGAATGATAATGTAGTATCCCAGTCTGTCAGACACACTATAACAGGAGACACCCTCACCATCAGTAGAGTTGCTGAGTCTGACCAGGGTCTCTACTGGTGTCAGGGAGAGATCCGGTCCAGATCCATATCATCAATCATCAGTGATCCTGTCACCATCACCCTGAATGGTGAGTAAATGTGTTATGTGTGTCTCTTCTTAGTTATACACTGTTTATATTGAGTCATTCATGATATATGTGTCAGTATTAATGTCTAAATCAGAGTTGCTGTTTGATAGCAATAACAGATTCCTCCATTATCTCACTCTAATTTCATTTAATAATAAAACAAATATGGTGATCATACTTTGGAATTATTGGCAAACTAACTGCATTTGTCTTAATATTTAACTGTGTTTCCACAGGTCTACCTTTGGCCACAGTGAGTATCTCTCCTCAGGGTCTCCTCCACTCTGGAGAGACAGTCAGGATGCAGTGTGACATTTCAGACTACACAGACTGGGATTACCACTGGTTCAGAAATAAACAAAAACAGAGTCCTGGTAAAACCATCACCACACTGTCTAACCAGGCTGGTCAGTACATATGTGTTGGGGTGAGAACAGGTTGGCCCCAGTGGTCTCAATTCAGTGTTTCCCTCGCCATCAGAGTCACTGGTGAGTTCACTATTGATACGCCATCACTAACTTGTTGTTGTTGTTCTCATCGTAGTGTGTGTCAGGACACTGGAGCTTCCCACTCAATCCTATTGCAATACCAACAGATTATCAGCCCTCAACTACACTGACTTCAGACAAAGAGGACGTATTCACAGGAGACAGAGTGACACTGACCTGTACTGTAGAGTCTTATGGATGGAAGTTTTACTGGTACAGACACAGACCAGACTCTATATTTTTAAGATTAAAAGTTTAAAAACTGCCTTCTCCTTCATAACAGAGAAACCCAAGTCTGTCCTGAGTATCTCTCCTCAGTGGATGAACCCTGGAGACTCAGTGTCTCTGAGCTGTGAAGTTGACAAGACGTCTACAGGCTGGTAGTTCCCCTGGTACAGAACTGTTCCCTACAGAGCTGGGTTACCCTCCCTATTGGACAAGTCCTACTCTGTAGAGCCCCTATCTGACAGTAGTACTGGAACTACAGAGAGCTTCTACACCCTGATCCCTGCTGGTCCTACTCACACAGGAGGATATGTGTGTAGAGCTGGGAGAGGAGACCCAGTCTATGACACACTCTACAGTGAACCTCAGTTTCTCTGGTCAGGAGGTAACTAACTGCATTGAAACTGTATTGAATCATATTTAAGTCACCCTCATGTGTATAATATATATTATTTTACTATAGGTTTGACTGTCTCTCTTTGTTTCAGATCTGCAGCCTTCAGTGTCTCTCAGAATAAGTCCTAACACAACTCAACACTTTACATCAAAGTCTCTCTCACTGAGCTGTGAGGGGAAGGGGAACTCTACTGGATGGAGACTGATGAAATACACAGAGAGAGGTGTAGAGTCAGGGTGTGTCTCTAACTGGAGATCAACAACAGGGTCCACATGTACCATCAGCTACATGTACAAAGGGGACAGTGGAGTGTTCTGGTGTGAGTCTGGATCAGGAGAGTACAGTAATGCTGTCAACATCACAGTGGATGGTATGTCTGTTGTACGACATTCACACACAAAAAACAACAACATTTTAATGTTTGATAGGATGTTCATCAATTCTGTAATGAATTGCATCTCTTATAAAATACCAGTTCATAATATTTTGAAGGTGATGACTCCAGTATGCAGATTTACAGTATTAGTTATATATTATGTTACACAGATGATGTGATCCTGGAGAGCCCTGCCTATCCCATGACTGAAGGAGACTCTGTGACTCTGCGCTGTAAATACTGGACAACTAGCTCAAACATCAAGGCTGATTTCTACAAAGATGGAGTTCTCATCAAGAATGAGACAACAGGAGAGATGACCATCCCTACAGTATCCAAGTCAGATGAAGGATTCTACAAATGCAAATACACTGACAAGGGAGAATCACCAGAGAGCTGGATGACAGTGAGAGGTGAGAAAACAATTATGATCTCAAGTTACCTTTTCATTATCTGTGTGATAGTTATTTTAGTGTCGATGTTAACATACGTTTGGATTTGTACTCCCATAGAAAATATGATATGTCAACTAAATTGTCAAAAGATACAGACCGGTCTATACTCCTATATTACCTCTCTCAGAGTCTGATGGTGTTGTGTTGTTCTCTCTCCAGTCTCTCCAGTCGTAGCTCCTGGATCCTCTACATCAGTCCTAGTAGGAGTGGTTGTGGGTCTGGTTGTTGCTGGTGTTCTACTGGTCATTCTCCTGGTCCTGCTGTGGAGATATCAAAACAGCAAAGGTGAGATTATTATTATTAATCATTTAACTTTTCAGTTCATGTTTAGTTAGAAATATTTCTAATTACAATAGTTTAAAACAGAAATTACCCGATATTATAGTATGCATTTTTCGTTACAGGTTCCTGTTTTAACAGATTATTATTGTGAGTACACCGGTCTCTCAGTTATGTTAATTCAGTAACATATCATCTTAGTTCTTCATGAGTATATCTGTCGCTCTAGGCCCCCCCAGCCCCAGAGCACCAACCAGGACCACCAACAGGACCAAGGATCTACCCTGGGCCGGGCTCCTGATGCTGGGTATACACTTCTGCAGCATGGTCAGTTTCTCAGCCCAGACTTTACCACTCTCTGAAACCTCATACACTGACTCATCAACATCCACATTGTATAACAACATGTAACTGTACTCTCTGTCCCTAGGGAAGCTGAGGGATAACCTAACTAACCTTTCTCTCTCTTCATTGACCAACAGGTGGTGCTAACATCTACGATACCATCAATTCCTCAGACAACAATGATAATGGTACTATACACTGTATGTTATGTTTAGTATGAACACAGTAGAGTTACTGCTGCTGTTCTTCATGTTTTTTATATGACTAACACACTAAGACTAAGGGCTCTATTCAGTCCGTATCACGGAAGTTCAGCGTTAGAGCGTGATTTAAATTTAAAGGCAATGTTCCCACGTTAGCGGAGACTGCATTCAAGGTAAACGCTGCATATGTCAGCTCAATCGGAAATTACCTTTACCTCTATCGCGCAATTTGTAACCGTTCAGCAATACAGATTGAATAGAGTCCTAAGTAGAGATATTAGTGTATTACCTGTATGTTTCAGATGGTGCTGCTGCTGGAACAAGTCATGTGACATACGCCCAGATTCAACTCAAAAAGTTGGACAAGAAAAAGAAAGGTGACTCAACTGTGACATCAATTAATAATGTGCAGTGTATCAAAGATTAGTTGAAACATACACTTGTAACAGGCAAGTAGAATTAAGCAACAGTCTCTTTGCTAAATGCAATTCGTAATCCCTTCAGATGTTAAAGTTGTAAATTCAACAACGATAGCGTCCATCTCAGTTCTCCTCATCTCTCGAGCAGCATCACCCCTTCCAGTGTTAAAGTTCAGTAAAAACATGTACAATATATATTTAAAAATAAAACAAAATCTACAAATTCTCTGCTATTCTTCCTCCTCCTCAGAAAAGCCAGCTGATCCAAAAGAAAATCCAGTCTACTCTGAGGTGAAGACAGGGAAAGCCACGGGTAAGACCTATTCTACAAGTTGGCAGTTAGTCACTAAATTCACAATTTGGGAGTTTTGATGAAGAGGCAGAATATGCAATAAGGTAATTCCTTCATTTGTTGACTGGAAATGTCCATTGTCAGCAGCAGCTGGACCTGTTGATGTGACCTATGCTGAGGTTGACCTCCAAAAGAAGGTCAAAGCCAAGAAGAAGAAGAGAGGTAAGACAGGACATCCCTCCCTCCACATTCCCCCTGTCCGAACCTCACACCTCCCGTGTGGTTCTGGGATATTGAATAGGTGTATATTATTCTGTATATTACTGTTATATTATTCTGATGTTTATCCTCCTACAGAAACATCAACCCCACCAGAGGCAGATTCAGTCTATTCTCAACTGAAGCCAGGCACAGCCCCAGGTAAGACTAATAGCCATATGTTATTGATACTAATATGATACTTATATGTAACCCTCTCACCACAGACTTGGATAGATCAGCAAGGGAATAACGGTGAAAAGGACTTCTCAGTGTATGAACTTCTATGATATTGACTCGCTAGGGGAAAAAGAACTGGCAAGGGATATTACTAATAGATAAATAAAGGCTTATACAGTGGGGAAAAAAAGTATTTAGTCAGCCACCAATTGTGCAAGTTCTCCCACTTAAAAAGATGAGAGAGGCCTGTAATTTTCATCATAGGTAAACGTCAACTATGACAGACAAAATGAGATTTTTTTTCTCCAGAAAATCACATTGTAGGATTTTTAATTAATTTATTTGCAAATTATGGTGGAAAATAAGTATTTGGTCAATGACAAAAGTTTCTCAATACTTTGTTATATACCCTTTGTTGGCAATGACACAGGTCAAACGTTTTCTGTAAGTCTTCACAAGGTTTTCACACACTGTTGCTGGTATAGATCTCCTCTAGAGCAGTGATGTGTTGGGGCTGTCGCTGGGCAACACGGACTTTCAACTCCCTCCAAAGATTTTCTATGGGGTTTGTTGTAGAAACATTTGACTAGATAATCAACTCAAAAATATCTCTCAAGACATCAGAGCCTGTGAATTTAAGAATTTAGACTTTATTGAAGAATAAAGCCTGAGCCTTTCTCCATGGGAAAGAACTGTCCCTTTTTGGCTAAGAGATCTATTATATAGACACATGAAAAACATTCGTACATTCCTAACTTTTTTTAGTTCTGTACCACCCCTCTCATTCGATCATTCTATTGGCTGCGTGCCTAGGCCCCTTCTTAAAAGCCCCTTCTTAAAAAACTAATGTAATGCAAACCATATGACATTCCCAAACCAGCTGCAGGGAGTTTTTATGAAAAACACATAATTGTCTCTGCTCTGTATTCTCCCCTCAACTGGCTCTCAATCCATAAACACTCCAAGGCATATAGGTTTTCAATTTTACAACATATCCATGCTTATTACTAATATTATTATTTTACCTTTGACCTCTCCCTACATTTGCCTTAATGATACATAAAATAATACCATAGGTTGAGATCTGGAGACTGGCTAGGCCACTCCAGGACCTTGAAATGCTTCTTACGAAGCCACTCCTTCGTTGCCCGGGCGGTGTGTTTGTGATCATTGTCATGCTGAAAGACCCAGCCACGTTTCATCTTCAATGCCCTTGCTGATGGAAGGAGGTTTTCACTCAAAATCTCACGATACATGGCCCCATTCATTCTTTCCTTTACACGGATCAGTCGTCCTGGTCCCTTTGCAGAAAAACAGCCCCAAAGCATGATGTTTCCACCCCCATGCTTCACAGTAGGTATGGTGTTCTTTGGATGCAACTCAGCATTCTTTGTCCTCCAAACACGACGAGTTGAGTTTTTACTTTTTTGGTTTCATCTGACCATATGACATTCTCCCAATCCTCTTCTGGATCATCCAAATGCACTCTAGCAAACTTCAGACGGGCCTGGACATGTACTGGC
Source organism: Coregonus lavaretus (assembly GCF_964263955.1). Lineage (NCBI taxonomy): Eukaryota > Metazoa > Chordata > Actinopteri > Salmoniformes > Salmonidae > Coregonus > Coregonus lavaretus. Next base: position 12,724,624 of record NC_140026.1, on the reverse strand, counting down.
TTAAGCAGGGGACACGTCTGGCACTGTAGGATTTGAGTCCCTGGCGGCGTAGTGTGTTTCTGATGGTAGGCTTTGTTACTTTGGTCCCAGCTCTCTGCAGGTCATTCACTAGGTCCTCCCGTGTGGTTCTGGGATTTTTGCTCACCGTTCTTGTGATCATTTTGACCCCACAGGGTGAGATCTTGCGTGGAGCCCCAGATCGAGGGAGATTATCAGTGGTCTTGTATGTCTTCCATTTCCTAATAATTGCTCCCACAGTTGATTTCTTCAAACAAAGCTGCTTACCTATTGCAGATTCAGTCTTCCCAGCCTGGTGCAGGTCTACAATTTTGTTTCTGGTGTCCTTTGACAGCTCTTTGATCTTGGCCATAGTGGAGTTTGGAGTGTGACTGTTTGAGGTTGTGGACAGGTGTCTTTTATACTGATAAGAAGTTCAAACAGGTGCCATTAATACAGGTAACGAGTGGAGGACAGAGGAGCCTCTTAAAGAAGAAGTTACAGGTCTGTGAGAGCCAGAAATCTTGCTTGTTTGTAGGTGACCAGAAGCCAGAGCATTAGCTGTTCCGGATGGCTAAGTGATCAAGCTCTCTGTAGCCGATGTGAGTAAGACTTTTAAGCAGGTCAACATTCACAAGGCCGCAGGGCCAGACGGATTACCAGGACATGTACTCCGAGCATGCGCTGACCAACTGCCAAGTGTCTTCACTGACATTGTCAACATGTCCCTGACTGAGTCTGTAATACCAACATGTTTTAAGCAGACCACCATAGTCTCTGTGCCCAAGAACACTAAAATAACCTGCCTAAATGACTACCGACCCTTAGCACTCACGTCTGTAGCCATAAAGTGCTTTGAAAGGCTGGTCATGGCTCAGATCAACACCAGTATCCCAGAAACCCTAGACCCACTCCAATTTGCATACCGCCCCAACAAATACACAGATGATGTAATCTCTATTGCATTCCACACTGTCCTTTCCGACCTGGACAAGAGGAACACCTACGTGAAAATGCTATTCATTGACTACAGATCAGAGTTCAACACCATAGTGCCCTCAAAGCTCATCACTAAGCTAAGGACCCTGGGACTAAACACCTCCCTTTGCAACTGCAAGCTGGATCCTGGACTTCCTGACGGGCCACACCCAGGTGGTAAGGGTAAGTAACAACACATCTGCCACGCTGATCCTCAACACGGGGGCCCTCACTGGTGCGTGCTCAGTCCCCTCCTGTACTCCCTGTTCACCCATGACTGCATGGCCAGGCACGACTCCAACACCATCATTAAGTTTGCCGACGACACAACAGTGGTAGGCCTGATCACCGACAATGATGACACAGCCTATAGGGAGGAGGTCAGAGACCTGGCCGTGTGGTGCCAGGATAACAACCTCTCCCTCAATGTGATCAAGACTAAGGAGAGGATTGTGGAATACAGGAAAAAAAAGAGGACTGAGCACGCCCCCATTCTCATCGACGAGGCTGTAGTGGAACAGGTTGAGAGCTACAAGTTCCTTGGTGTCCACATCACCAACAAACTATCATGATCCAAACACACCAAGACAGTCGTGAAGAGGGCACGACAAAGCCTATTCCCCCTCAGGAGACTGAAAAGATTTGGTATGGGTCCTCAGATCCTCAAAAAGTTCTACAGCTGCACCATCGAGAGCATCCTGACTGGTTGCATCACCGCCTGATATGGCAACTGCTCGGCCTCCGACCACAAGGCACTACAGAGGGTAATGCGTACGGCCCAGTACATCACTGGGGCCAAGCTTTCTGCCATCCAGGACCTCTATACCAGGCAGTGTCAGAGGAAGGCCCTAAAAATTGTCAAAGACTCCAGCCACCCTAGTCATAGACTTTTCTCTCTGCTACCGCACGGCAAGTGGTACCGGAGCGCCAAGTCTAGGTCCAAAAGGCTTCTTAACAGCTTCTACCCCCAAGCCATAAGACTCCTGAACAGCTAATCATGGCTACCCTGACTTTTAGTTTAAGAGCAGTTTTGAAAAGCCGATAGACATTTCCACCTGTTTTGGTGGGATGGAGTTGTGGCCTTCCATGGTGACATCACTATGTGGTAAATTAGTTTATAGACCAATAAGAAAGAGATCATTTTCAGTTTTCCACTCAGGCCACTCCCAGACAGTCCTAGCTAAATTCTTGCTTGAGAAATTGCCCTTTGCTAAGAAGCTTTTTTTTTCTGACAATTTTTTATGAAAACAATCACAGGTAGGTAATTAATTGTTACCCAGAAATAATTTATTTAGATATTAAAACGGCTGCATTGGACGTTTAAATTACTGACATGTCATTTCTTTGAAGCTTGCACATGAACGTAACACAACATGGGCTCAACAGCAGAGGCTGTAGTAACGACATGTTTCTAATACATGGTTTATCAATGTATTACACTTACAGTATATGGAACTGATGCTCCAATGTCAAAGTATACTGTATCTATTCACAGTATGTATACAATATTACTTTGTGTGGTGATATGTTACAGGTCCATGAGGGAGATGGAGGGATAAATAACTTTGTGTGGTGATATGTTACAGGTCCTTGAGGGAGATGGAGGGATAAATAACTTTGTGTGGTGATATGTTACAGGTCCTTGAGGGAGATGGAGGGATACATAACTTTATGTGGTGATATGTTACAGGTCCTTGAGGGAGATGGAGGGACTCAACATCAGAGGAGGAGCAGGAGAAACCTGGGAACATGGATTATACACACACACTCACACACACACACACACACAACAACACACAGTACAACAACGATTTTATTGACGAACATATATATTTTTATTATAGTTTGATTGTGTATTACTGTATCAGCTTTAAAAAATGCTGTAATGATGATGGATCTTATCTGAAGTTACAGCAATTATATCTGCTTTGTATTGCGTATTGAATTGTTGGGTTGTAAATGTACTGAAATGTATTATATTTCATTAATTATTTCTGTCATTCAGATGATAGAATAACATATTTTGTAGATGAATTTCACATATACAGTGGGGAGAACAAGTATTTGATACACTGCCGATTTTGCAGGTTTTCCTACTTACAAAGCATGTAGAGGTCTGTAATTTTTATCATAGGTACACTTCAACTGTGTGAGACGGAATCTAAAACAAAAATCCAGAAAATCACATTGTATGATTTTTAAGTAATTCATTTGCCGTTTATTGCATGACATAAGTATTTGATACATCAGAAAAGCAGAACTTAATGTTTGGTACAGAAACCTTTGTTTGCAATTACAGAGATCATACGTTTCCTGTAGGTCTTGACCAGGTTTGCACACACTGCTCAGGGATTTTGGCCCACTCCTCCATACAGACCTTCTCCAGATCCTTCAGGTTTCGGGGCTGTCGCTGGGCAATACGGACTTTCAGCTCCCTCCAAAGATTCTCTATTGGGTTCAGGTCTGGAGACTGGCTAGGCCACTCCAGGGCCTTGAGATGCTTCTTACGGAGCCACTCCTTAGTTGCCCTGGCTGTGTGTTTCGGGTCGTTGTCATGCTGGAAGACCCAGCCACGACCCATCTTCAATGCTCTTACTGAGGGAAGGAGGTTGTTGGCCAAGATCTCGCGATACATGACCCCATCCATCCTCCCCTCAATACGGTGTAGTCGTCCTGTCCCCTTTGCAGAAAAATAATCCCCAAAGAATGATGTTTCCACATCCATGCTTCACGGTTGGGATGGTGTTCTTGGGGTTGTACTCATCCTTCTTCTTCCTCCAAACACGGCGAGTGGAGTTTAGACCAAAAAGCTCTATTTTTGTCTGACCAGACCACATGACCTTCTCCCATTCCTCCTCTGGATCATCCAGATGGTCATTGGCAAACTTCAGATGGGCCTGGACATGCGCTGGCTTGAGCAGGGGGACCTTGCGTGCACTGCAGGATTTTAATCCATGACGGCGTAGTGTGTTACTAATGGTTTTCTTTGAGACTGTGGTCCCAGCTCTCTTCAGGTCATTGACCAGGTCCTGCCATGTAGTTCTGGGCTGATCCCTCACCTTCCTCATGATCATTGATGCCCCACGAGGTGAGATCTTGCATGGAGCCACAGATCGAGGGTGATTGACCGTCATCTTGAACTTCTTCCATTTTCTAATAATTGCGCCAACAGTTGTTGCCTTCTCACCAAGCTGCTTGCTTATTGTCCTGTAGCCCATCCCAGCCTTGTGCAGGTCTACAATTGTATCCCTGATGTCCTTACACAGCTCTCTGGTCTTGGCCATTGTGGAGAGGTTGGAGTCTGTTTGAGTGTGTGGACAGGTGTCTTTTATACAGGTAACGAGTTCAAAGAGGTGCAGTTAATACAGGTAATGAGTGGAGAACAGGAGGGCTTCTTAAAGAAAAACGAACAGGTCTGTGAGAGCCGGAATTCTTACTGGTTGGTAGGTGATCAAATACTTATGTCATGCAATGAAATGCAAATTAATTACTTAAAAATCATACAATGTGATTTTCTGGATCTCACAGTTGAAGTGTACCTATGATAAAAATTACAGACCTCTACATGCTTTGTAAATAGGAAAACCTGCAAAATCGGCAGTGTATCAAATACTTGTTCTCCCCACTGTACGTGTGTTCTTCTAATGGCCTGAACTTTTACTTTATCTTGCATTGTGCTTTTTTAATATACTTTTTTTGATCATGCACTTAATGGTGCTCTGTTACAGTAAACTGAGATTGTCCCTCGACTCTTGGCCATCCCTCCTTTTAGCCTGTAGTGTTCTTGGGCTCCACAATGTGTAAGTTAAAGGGGGAAAATGTGATTGGTCCATCAGTTTTTCTACCCACTGAGAATTGTCATAATGACTGCTGGTTGGTTTGTGTTGAAGTTGAGCATACCACTGGAATCCACCTAGCATGGCCACACTCTTAGTTCTATCTCGATGTCACGTTCGTTTATAGACGGGTCAGACCAAGGCGCAGCGTGATATGCGTACATGTTTATTAAATATTAAACACCACGACAAAACAACAAACGAAACGTGTCCAAGGCAACACAACACAACATACCTTAACTGGAACAAGATCCCACAACCCACTAGTGCCAATAGGCTGCATTGTCCCCAATCAGAGACAACGAGCTACAGCTGTCTCTGATTGGGAACCACACCGGCCAACATAGATCTACACATAATAGAACACCAACCTAGAAATACACAACATAGAACATACACACCCTGACTCAACATATACGAGTCCCCTGAGTCAGGGCGTGACAGTACCCCCCCCCCAAAGGTGCGGACTCCGACCGCGCAACATAAACATAACAGGGTAGGGGCCGGGTGGGCATTCCGCCTCGGAGGCGGATCCGGCTCCGGGCGTGACCACCACCTATTATCCGCCTCCCTGTTGCGCCCCTGGTCTGGTCTGGGCCTCGGCGCGCTGCTTCCCCTCTCCTTCCTCCCACGAAGTACCAAGCCCTGTCTGGACCCTGGTGTGGGAGACCCCGAACCTGGAGAGGGGCTGACGTCTGGGTCTGGACTGGAACCGCTGACTGGAGCTGGACCCGACGACGGTGGAGCGAACTGCTCTGGCTCCGGAGTGGAGCCGCTGACCGGAGCTGGATCAGGCACCGGTGGAGCGGACTGCTCTGGCTCCGGAGTGGAGCCGCTGACCGGTGCCGGACCAGGCACCGGTGGAACAGGCACTGGCCGTGCCGGACTGGACACACGCACCACTGGCTTGGTGCGAGGAGCAGGAACAGGCCGGACCGGGCTGGCGACGCGCACCACTGGCTTGGTGTGGGGAGCAGGAACGGGCTGTACAGGACTGGCGACGCGCACCACTGCCCTGGTGCGAGGGACAGGAACAGGCCGTACCGGACTGGCGACGCGCACCACTGGCCTGGTGCGAGGGACAGGAACAGGCCGTACCGGACTGGCAAAGCGCACCACTGGCCTGAGAGAGCTGGCACAACCCGTCCTGGCTGGCTGGCCACTTTCGCACTACACGTGTGGGGCGCTGGCACAGGACACACTGGGCTGTGGACGCGCACTGGCGATACAGCTCGTAGAACTGGCGCAGGATATGCGGGACCGAGGAGGCGTTCTGGAGACCAGGAGCGTTGAGCCGGCACACCCGGTCCTGGCTGGATGCCCATCTTCACACGGCACGTGCGTGGTGCAAGCACAGGACGTACAGGACTGTGCCGGCGCACTGGCGACACAGTACATAGCTCTGCATAACATGGAGCTTGCCCAGTCATACGCCTTCTCGCGTGAGTACGGGGAGTTGGCTCTGCTCTAACTCTAGGCTCCGCCAACCACCCTCTTAGCCCCCCCAAAAACATTTCTTAGGGCTGTCTCTCGGGCTTCTTCCTCGACCGGCTTCCTCTGTGTTGCCGTTGCTCCTCTCCTGCCTGGGCATCTACCTTTGCCCATGGCCCTTTCCCCGCAAATATCTCCTCCCATGACCACCATTTGACCACCTGTGACATGGCAATTCGCTCTTCCTGGGCACGCTGCTTGGTCCTCGTTAGGTGGGATCTTCTGTCACGTTCGTTTATAGACGGGTCAGACCAAGGCGCAGCGTGATATGCGTACATGTTTATTAAATATTAAACACCACGACAAAACAACAAACAAAATGAAACGTGAAGTCCAAGGCAGCACAACACAACATACCTTAACTGGAACAAGATCCCACAACCCACTAGTGCCAATAGGCTGCCTAAGTATGGTACCCAATCAGAGACAACGAGCTACAGCTGCCTCTGATTGGGAACCACACCGGCCAACATAGATCTACACATAAGAGAACACCAACATAGAAATACACAACATAGAACATACACACCCTGACTCAACATATACGAGTCCCCTGAGTCAGGGCGTGACACTCGAACCAAAAAGGGTTCTGCTATGGGGACAGCCGCAGAACCCTTTTGGAGCCATTTTGTTCTATTTTGGGTTCCATATAGAACCCTCTATGGAAAAGGTTCTACATGGAACCCAAATGGGTTCTACCTGGAAACAAAAGGGGTTCTTCAAAGGGTTCTCCTATGGGACAGTTAAAGAACCCTTTTTGGTTCTAGATAGCACCTTTTTTTCTAAGAGTGCAGTGTACTCACAGTCAAAGGGCTGGCTAAATCTAGCCCCTGCAGCCCCATAACACTATCATCATTTACATTTACATTTACGTCATTTAGCAGACGCTCTTATCCAGAGCGACTTACAGTTTAGTGAATCCCTTTTTTTTTTTTTTTTTTTTTTTTTATACTAGCCCCCCATGGGAATCGAACCCGCAACCCTGGCGTTGCAAACGCCATGCTCTATCAACTGCTCTACATCCCTGCCGGCCATTCCCTCCCCTACCCTGGACGACGCTGGGCCAATTGTGCGACGCCCATGAGTCTCCCGGTCGCGGCCGGCTGCGACAGAGCCTGGATTCGAACCAGGATCTCTAGTAGCACAGTTAGCACTGCGATGCAGTGCCTTAGACCACTGCGCCACTCCCATCATCTGGGAGATAGGGCTGGGGTCCTGAGGGTGGGGTGCGCAGGGAAGTGCTGGGCACTTTAATTGAATGGTTGAATGGGTGTAATTTGATGGGCCGATTGATGTTTATTTTCATGATTCTTTCCCTTCAGGCAGAACTGAGCAATTTCTGCTAGATGGGCCAGCTGCAAAGTCTATATTTGCTATATTGTAAAATGCTATATTGTAAAAATTCATGAAATCAAAAATGAGCTTTTTGGTATTTTAATACAACGAGATTTAAGTTCATTTAAGTGACTAAGATTAATTTACAAAGAAGGTTACACATGTATATGAAAAACATTGACAGAAGTTTGTTATTATTGTAGGCAGTTATATAATTATTGTAGACAGCTAAATAACATATAAATATATAGCTCAATGATAATGTATTAACAATTTTCAGATTAAGAAACAAAACATTACAGAAACAGAAATATGGTCCTCCTTAAACTGTATATAGTCTCATACAGCATATTATCTGGTAACATAAAATGTGCAGTATGTCAAAAGTAACAAACCACCTCTGCAGGATTAACAATTCAACTTGCCCCTGCCTACCCAATGGCAGGTCAGTTATCAGTCCTCATGAATCCCTACATATCTGATAGATGCCGCTCCACCTTACCACTGAGTTAGTTTACAGCAAGTTTATTCAAAAATTCCAGAAACAGGCATAAAAAATCTCAGATCATTAAATCAATCACAAATCAATATCACCAATCAATGATAGGCACACATACACAGTAAATTAAATTGATAGACCCCTTCAGCGACCGTAACTAAACCCTTATTGGGGTGTGCCAATAAAATATTTGTTGTCTATTACACTTTTATGACAAGCACAATATCTAAACACTACTGTAACACACTTCTATCAATGGGCTAGCCTTAAGGGTTCCCCCTAGAATTTTACCTTAACTGAGTATAATAAAAATCTAAATATGAGTATAATAAAATCAAAATATATTTTAAGCTAAAAAGCTACAGCAAAAATCTTGTTCCAGCAGTCGACAGGTTCTTCCAGCAACCTCAAAGAGAGTTCTCCCCTTCTCTAAAATCATGGCTCCTTTATACCCTCCATCTTCCTTTCTGCTAACCCCCCATGATGCATTCAGTGGTTAACACCTAATGCGGACATCTCTCCTTTCCCCACCTAGGCAGGATGTTTGCTTACACAGGATGCCCGCCTTGACAGGATGTCTCCTCCTATCCGCTCTGACCAGAGAATGTCCAATGCAAGCTAGCACCCTTAATACACTCCATTATCATTAACTTTTAACCCATTAATTTCTAAACATGAATATTTCAACATTAATATTCCCTACTTCACTCAATTATAATCTTACTCCAATTCAACTTATTACTCACATTACATCTTAAATATCCGACAACTTAAACATTTCATCATTACAACATCTCAACATTATAACCTTTCATTATCAACCTCCTCCTAAGGCCTTGTTCCTCTAAGCTTAACAAACATAGTCTATATGCATCATACCTTAAAGCAAACAACATTATCACATTATTAACCATTTTACTGCATTCCTTTAATCCCCGTTTAATATACCCCACTGTATGATTCCCCATACTTTCAGCATTTTACATATTTAACCTTTAATTATTATCTTATTAAATTCCAGTCCAAATTCATTTATTTTTCTTCTTGTTCTTCTTTTCTTCAATTCATGTCAATTCTCTCTCAATGTTCATTCTTTGTTCTCCGTGTGTGTGTGAAAGTGGAACTTCTTCATATGTGTGTGCGTGGGTGTATGCAAGTGTGTCTCTAAAATGTCACAGAGAACTGGGCCTTAACCTACTACTCTTGTCAAGTATTTCTTGAATATAAAAATCATGAATAACAACACTGCTCTTTGTTTTCTTTTCAGCATTTATTTTCTAAATGTTCATGTGGTTTTTCCACATCTTCTTTGCTTTACTATGTCTCAGTACTACTTTCTCCAGAGATGATTCCACCCTTTACTCACACCAGCTTTAAAGTAATCTAAAGCTCCCCTGTGTTCCTCAGCTCTCTTCTTCATCTCCTCCAGTTTCTGAACCTTCTCTGTCAATCCTGTCTCCTTTATCTTCTCAATCAGGAAGCCAAGATGCACAGCAGTGGACAGTGAGAGAGCCTTCAAAGCGGTCTCTTCCAGTTTGACGAGGCACTGGTAGGATTCCTCCACCAGTTTGGCCTTCTGGAGTGTGAACTGCTCCAACTCTATCTGAAGTCTGATGATCACATTCCCTTTCTCCCCAGCAACTTGCTCATTTATTTTATACTTCTTTTTCAATTCCTCATTTGTCCTTTTAACCTCCTTGGTCTTTTCAACATATATTTTATATTCTTTTACATGATTGGTGTAGTGACATTTGCCAGTACACACAGTGCAGTAGTTATTCTTCATCGCACTGCACCATGAGAGATCGTTGACCCACCAGCAGTATGGATAGTGACAGTTCTCCTCACAGACACTGCAGGTGGTTGCCTTCTCCTCTTTTGTATCTTCCTTTTCTTTGTACGGCACATCAACAGTATATGTAAAGTCCTTGTTTTCCTCCATTTCTTTCTTGTGTTTATCGAGTGCTTCTTGAGTCTGCTCGATTTCATCCTGCTTCAGATCAATCATGTGGATCTTCTCGTGTATGTTGATGACACACGCCTCCAGTTGTTTGCGCTCTCTCAGAACTCCTTCAGTCATCTTCACGCTTTTTGGTTCCATTTTATAGTCGAAAAACTTGTCCATGGACTTTACTCCCTTGTCCCAAGCTGTCTTCTGACTAGACACATATTCTTCATAATCGTAATTTTCCTCATCAAAGACTTCACATTGACGGTTGTTGAACACAAAATTAATGGGTTGATTCCTGTCATTCTTGGCACAGGGAACGTTTGCTTTTGTAATAGCTTCAAGGGCATTCTTTGGGGACCTCCCTAGTGAGTGTGTGATGAGGGCTACAATGTTATTCTCCATGTCTTTGCCAAATAAAGACAAAACTGCATCGAAGATGTACTTCTGTCTGTCACTGAGTCGATTATCAGATGCCACCACTAAACCCACAGCATCAAGTTGATGAATCCCATCTGTAGACCTAAACAACTCCAACAGTTTTCCAGAGATCCGTTGGTCTTCTTGGATCCCTCTGGTGTTTCCGTACCCAGGAGTGTCAATGACGGTGAGAGAGTAGGGGACTCTCAGGCCCTCACACCCGAAGACTTCATATACAGTGACAGCTGTAGTTTGACTTTCAGTCTGACTTCCTTTTTCCTCTTCAACGATCTCAAACCAGACGTTATCCTTCCGCTCTACACCCAGGACATAATTGACCATGGCATTGATCAGAGATGACTTCCCTGATCCTGTCTCTCCCACCATCAGTATTGTTTTGTTGATCTTACTGTAATCTCTATCTCCAAAGGTACATCTTCTGAGCATGTCTTCATCATCTAGATACTGTTTCTTTGTTACCAGCTGATACCTTGCAGGAGGTCCTTGATTGATACAGGTACTTATTGCAATGGTGTCTTGTATTTTTGATGACGTGTCCCTAAAATATATGAACGTGTGTTATACTCTTATGCCCTATGCATTTCATTATACATTAAATTGTCCCTTGACAATAAATATCCTCTTACTTTACAATATGAACGATGTCCACAACCTTAGGGACACAAATGTCTTAGTTGGGGCTTAGCCCTCCCATAATGTTTCCCCAGGATTGTTGTTATCTTCATGGCATGGATCAACATGTTTATCATGAATAATGTCATTTATTTAATGGCCATTGTGGTCATATTCTTTGCTCTAAGCCAGTCCCACTCTGTCTATATGAGCCGTCATTTATTTTAATTTTACTCAGAGATCTTAAGGATGGTTGATATGACGACTGTTTGATACAAGATTATTAATGTTTGTAAACTCCTGAGCTGCATGTGGGAGAGAGGACAAGGACACGCCATGTGTTATAGAGGTCACTGGTGAGTGACAGAGTGTCGGTGTGCCAAGATAGATTGGGGGCCACTTGTGATAATCTTAGAAGGAGTACGTGAGGGACTGGCCTGCCTAGGGTGCCACACGATATGTATGGGGATGCTATTGTAGTAGATGAGTGACACTCAATAATGGTTGGCAACTGTGTGGGACAGAAGTAGATCGGAGAGCATTATATCAACTGAGAGACTTTCTATGGAAGTCATTCATATGACAAGAGGCTATGCACGTACCGTCTGTCATTGAATCCAGTACTGAATTAAATAATGATGAATCAACTCCCCATATGAGTGTCGACTACTCTCTTACATCCTGAAGTTCTTGATGGCAGAGAAACTCGTCATAACAGTGGTATAGGGGGTGACTCAACATCTCTACTTTTTAGGCTTTAACATAAGATAAGGTATCCTAAATCTGTTGTTCTATTTAATATAATAAAATAACACATTACATTGAAATCTATTTACATTTATGCTTCTTCCCTGCCTCTTTTCCTTGGAGTCTTGATTTGCACAGACTGGGTTACATTATTACAGTTTTACTCTGTAGAGGAATATGTTTACGTTTGACACAGAGATTTAATGGCATTCAACCTGACTGACTTGGTCAATGGTTTGATTAGTCAACCAACTCTCTCTGCCATATCAGTCCTCCATGAAAATGAATGAATGTTAACTACAAATAGATTTAATGGAAGGGTTGGCGTAAGCAAACACCAGATATCCTTAGTTATTAAACATAAGGCTGTAATTAAGAGGAAGCTTAATGCGAAGGTTGGGGTATGCTGATGGAAGTATTGTTATCCCTCTGTTATTATCTATGGTACTAAATTAATTATGTCTTCCATCTATGCGCCAAATGTTTTTAAAGCTTAAATTGCTAGACTTCCCAAACTCAGTGACCATTCTTGGGAGATATTTTAACCTGACAGTAGATTCTACATTGATACCACTAATACTGACAGTACGGCATGCCGGGCACCTTCAAGCTATATTAAGACCTTTTTGGAAGATTGTAATATTGTGGATACCTGGTGCCTTAGAAATCCTAGTACTAGGGATAATACCTTCTTCTCCCCATCATCAGTCTCTCTCACAAATTGATTGTTTTTACTTTCCCCTGTTTTTATGATATGTTTATCCCATGCAGAGATATATATGCAGTTATCAGATCATTCACCATTATTGGTTTATTTTCAGATTTCTCGTTGTGGCCATAATTGAGAACATTAGAAAATGTTTGTTTAAACTGTTTCTCCATCTTAAAATGTGAATTTATGTCATTGACATAGTTGCACATGATCAAACACTACATGTTAGCTGTCCCCATAACATAACCTTGAACATGTAGCCCTATGCTAACCTGAGCAGGTGGCAGTGATTATATCCTGTAACAAATTACAATGGCATTTCTTAAAATAGGTCAACTGGGCCACCAGAGGGATATTTTCAAACTATTCCGCTTGGTCCATCTGAAGTGCACAGTGCCTATATTGCATGGTGCATTATTGATAAGGCTTCTAGCTACTAACGTTAGACAGAATTCAAAAGGCACGCTTTCTTGCATATATGACAATATCCCACGTTTTTACTCATCTGTTTCACACACGTGTTTTAACGAATAAAAAGATAAAGGAGGTCTATACAGCATTTAAGTTGTCCCACTCCTCTTCAATGGCTGTGCGAAGTTGCTGGAAATTAGCAGGAAATGGAACATGCTGTCGTACACGTCGATCCAGAGCATCCCAAACATGCTCATTGAGTGACATGTCCAGTGAGTATGCAAGCCATGGAAGAAGTGGGACATTTTCAGCTTCCAGGAATTGTGTACAGATCCTTGCGACATGGGGCCGTGCATTATCATGCTGAAACAAGAGGTGATGGCGGTGGATGAATGGTACGACAATGGGCCCCATGATCTCGTCACGGTATCTCTGTGCATTCAAATTGCCATCGATAAAATGTTATTGTCTTCATTGTCCGTAGCTTATGCCTGCCAATACCATAACCCCAACGCCACCATGGGACACTGTTCACAACGTTGACATCAGCAAACCGCTCGCCAACACAACGCCATACACGTGGTCTGTGGTTGTGAGGCAGGTTGGAAGTATTTCCTTATTCTCTAAAACGACTGTAGAAATCTGGCAACAGTTCTGGTGGACATTCCTGCAGTCAACATGCCAATTGTATGCTGCCTCAAAACTTGAGACATCTTGTGTTGTGACAAAACTGCACATTGTGGCCTTTTATTGTCCCCAGCACAAGGTGCACCTGTGTAATGATCAGGCTGTTTTAATCAGGTTTTTGGCAAAGGAGAAATGTTCACTAACAGGGATGTAACCAAATTTGTACACAACATTTGAAAGAAAAAAGCTTAAATGTTGCGTTTATATTTTTGTTCAGCATAGCAGGTTGGAAATTACTGAGTTTCCTAGTTCCGAATACCACGTGATCGCGGCATTACCCCTGGTTTTGCATTAACCTGTAAGAAGTCCTTGATACCAATTGAGATTTTATACATGTGCCTCGTTCAACAAGTTAGCAATTTCTGAGTTTCCTAGTTCCGCTTGCATGTGAAGGTGGCATCTACCCACCTACATTATGGGAAGTAAGGAAGTGTTGCATAAGAGGAATATCTACTTATTTCTCATCACATTAGAACAGAGAATGCAACCTATAGATTTATTTAATAGAGAGAGAAATAGCCCATCATAGTTGATGCAAAAGTCTAATTATACTGAACATAGGCAGATAACTTATCACATTTAAAAGTGAGTATAAGATGGTAACTGTATATGATGAGGTCCTGTGTGGGTAGAGCACGGATCTTGTTTGAGCTAATAAAGCATATGTTTTATTGTTGTTTTGTTAATTTGCAGCTGTTTCAGGCTGACTTCAGTGCTGTTGTAAGGCGGCTCCCGAATGCAGCTGTTTCAGGCTGATTTCAGTGCTGTTGTAAGGCAGCTCCCGAATGCAGCTGTTTCAGGCTGATTTCAGTGCTGTTGTAAGGCGGCTCCCGAATGCAGCTGTTTCAGGCTGACTTCAGTGCTCTGTTGCGGAGGGACTTGCCAGGGGGCAGCCCTTGGTTTTCTCTGGTTGCACGTCATTGGTTTCTGTGTGCTCAGGGGGTACAGCACTCACTGGGAGTTCCAGGCAGCTGTAGACCCCTTGGCTGCTGACATAGAAGTACATTAAAAGTGTCCGCCCAAGGTCCACTGACACCCACTATGAGTCTGTGCAGTGGATGGGGCGAGCTAGAGCGGTGTTTGTGACAAGGGAAGATCCCTGAAAACAGTTCTCCTCGCAAGAACATCTGTAAAGTCTGAACGGTTTGAGCTACAAACTATTATGACCCCATTCTGAAAAGCTTATGACCCCATTCTGAAAGGTTCTCACTTACACAGACATGCCGCCTGTTTTGCTCTATGACGCTCACAGGTCACACAGGACTCGTTAGAAGGTAAGGTTGGCCACTTCCCAACACTTCCCAACACTTCCCAACCCAACAAAATGACTGTTTGGCAAAATGAATGGAAGTGAATGGGTGTTTTTCTACATAGAAGATCATACACAATTATTGCATTGTGCTCGTCCATGATATTCTCCACTTACAGCCAGATCACAGGTAGTGTTATAAGACAATGGATGATGTTATGTGGATATTTCACCAATTCCCATCCAGGACATATTGCCATTCTAGGCAAAAGCCTCCCTGTTTGCCCATCCCTTCTCCTATTGTTTTTTATTTAACCTTTATTTAACCTTTATTTAACTACATTTTACATTACATTTTAGTCATTTAGCAGACGCTCTTATCCAGAGCAACTTACAGTTAGTGAATACATATATATATATATATTTTTTTATACTGGTCCCCCGTGGGAATCGAACCCACAACCCTGGCGTTGCAAACGCCATGCTCTATCAACTGAGCTACATCCCTGCCGGCCATTCCCTCCCCTACCCTGGACGACGCTGGGCCAATTGTGCGCCGCCCATGAGTCTCCCGGTCGCGGCCGGCTGCGACAGAGCCTGGATTCGAACCAGGATCTCTAGTGGCACAGTTAGCACTGCGATGCAGTGCCTTAGACCACTGCGCCACTCAGGAGAGTGGCAAGTCAGTTAAGAATTTTTATTTATTTACAATGACGGCCTACCCCGGCCAAGCTCTCCCCTAACCCGGACGACGCTGGACCAATTGTGCGCCGCCCTATGGGGCTCCCGTTCACGGCCGGTTGTGATACAGCCCGGGATCGAACCCGGGTCTGTGATGCAGTGCCTTAGACCGCTACGCCACTCGGTCCCCCTCCTTACAGTCCTAGCATTTCGTTGACCTATCAAGCGAGGAAAATTGTTATGGCTGCTATAACAGCAGGCAAAAAAAAATCTGAGGAGCTGGTTCAAACCAAATATTGTCCTGTGTAGAATTTGGGTACTTGACATCGCCCAGTTTAAGAGGTCTACTGCCAGATTGTATGGGGCCAAACCCGAAACTCTGGCCAACTGGTCTCATGCTATTTCCAAGGAACTTATTAAACAGTGTTTGTTCTTGCAAATGGGAGATAGCATTGTCCTGCTCAATGACTTTCCTATGTGGCTATTGTTTTCTGGCCCTTGATATTTATATGAATTGTCTGTGTCTCTATTTATTGAAATCAATCACTGCTTCACTGGCAAATAATGCAATATACTTTATGTTGCAATGATTTTGGTTGTTGTTGATTTTCTTTAAGTTGTTTTGTCTTTTATCATTTATATTTGTTTTGTCTAATTGTTTGTCTGTGTGTCCATTCTGGTCCCCCTTACTGAACTGATCATATTATATACACTGAGTGTACAAAACATTATGGACACCTGCTCTTTCCATGACATTGACTGACCAGGTGAATCCATGTGAAAGATATGATCCCTTATTGATGTCACTTGTTAAATCCACTTTGAGGAGACAGGTTAAATGGATTGTGTATGTGTGCCATTCAGAGGGTGAATGGGCAAGACAAAAGATTCAAGTGCCTTTAAACAGGGTGTGGTAGTAGCTGCCAAGCGCACTGGTTTGTGTCAAGAACTGCAACGCTGATGGGTTTTTCATGCTCAAAAGTTTCCTGTGTGTATCAAGAATGAACCACCACCTAAAGGACATCCAGCCAAGTTGACACAACTGTGGGAAGCGTTGGAGTCAACATGGGCCAGCATCCCTGTGGAACGGGGAATTGAGGCTGTTCTGAATATCGAAAGGGAAGGGGGGGGGGGGGGTGTAACTCAATATTAGGGAGGTTTTCCTGATGTTTGGTATACTCAGTGTAGACCCTTTAAATATTATATTTTCGAAGAAAAAAGTCTGTAAAAGTACACCTTGGTCTTGTGACCATTTTGAGAAATCTTATGAAACATCTCTGAATCATACTAGACACCTTAATAATGCATAACATGACTTATTAACTTTAACTTCTCTAAAGCCTGTAAAGTCCCCCAAAAAATGTTCTTCTCACTATTGTGACCGATGGGATTAAACTGATTTTAAGTGGACTAAGGGCTGGTTTCCCTGATTCAGATTAAGCCTGAGCTATTCTTCATTGAGAATGTTTTTACTCCGGGAGTAGGCTTAATCAAGGCCCAGGAAGCCATGCCCAAATATTTATAATTGTGTCCGTCAATAATCTTAAACATTCAATAACATTTGAAATGACAATGAAATCTGTTGACACTTACTTGCATTCCATGATGGTCTTTAGTTGTGTAATCCAACCAAGGAAGATAAGGTTGACAGGTGAGTTATCTCTGTAGACAGAGTACATTGCATTTCAATTGAGGAATGTTATACTGTATATGAAACAATACAACTAATCAACAATCTCAGTAACGGTGAGAACTCAACAAATTCTTGGAGTTTGGAAAAGCCTTTTAAGACTGAATCTCAAACCGAACACTTGGCCCCTAATGGTGTCTACATGATTTCCAATCCGTATTTGTGTGTGATATATATATATATATATATATATATATATATATATATATATATATATATATATATCACACATGGGTGTTTTTCGTGCACACAAAAATGTTTTTTGAGGCAAGGCAAAGTATGCCCCTTCGTCAGTGATTGGTCAACAGGATGGATTCTTCAATAAAGTATTGTTGTTATTCAACGATAGACAACTCGTTTTCATGCACATTTTTCACTTGAGAAATACTGCACCAAACATCATAGTTATATGTAAAATTACACGACTAAGACCTCTTTGGCAAAAACGTCAAAATTAATTACAGATTTCTTGTATTATCAGATTAATTCAGACTATTTTGAGGAAGTATACTGGCTACTGCGTCTCAAGAGCGGCAAACAGTAATATTGCAGAGCGAAAGTCTTTTAAAAATAGAATTTCATAATGTTTTGGTAACCAAGAAAAAAGCACATGGCCAGCTATTAGCTACAGCAGTTTGTACCATTTCACAATAGCCTGTAATCACTAGTTATTACTTCTAAACAAAATACAATTTTGGGTGGATTCTTCTTGTTTGGTTTACTGTTTGAACAGTCACTGAGATTATATTTGGTTATCAATGGAAAATAAGCTCCTTTGATGAATAGCCTATATAGCCTATAGATCAGATCAAGGAACCAAGTGACAGCACTGCCCCCACAGCTGCAGAAGGAATGATAAGGTGTGTCTCAATTTTCAGGTAGTAAAAAAGTATGTTGAAAGCCGGAGCGTATTACAAGAAGCCGCCCCTTTTCTGAAGAAAAACGACATTGCAACACGCTGCGCTGAGCTTGTAGTAAGCTTTAGAGGGAACATTGGTTGTGACTATGTTGTTGCTAGGTAACAACACACTGAGATTGCTGGGAAGAAGCTACCAAGGGCACTGAGTCAACACAGGGGTGAACGACTCCATGATTTTTGGTGTCGACTCTGACTCCTGTGGTTGGAATCAAAGGAGTTGACTCTTGCTCGACTCTCAATATGCGCTGAAACGGAGTCCTACTAGGAAGACACATTTTGCGTTCTAGAGAGGACTGGCATGAGCATGATGCTGCCCAATCGGTGTAGAGATTGTGCTGCATAATCCCATGGGATCTGTCAAGGCTGCGCACAGCAGAGACATTTTCTAGTACTTACACATCACCTTCTATCTTCAAACAAAATAGGCATTCTATTAGTTTATTTGTATTTTTAATCCCAGGCCCTGTCCCCACAGGAAGCCTTTTGCCTCTTGCTAGGCCATCATTGTAAACAATCATTTGTTCTTAATTGACTTACCTGGTTAAATAAAGGTTAAATAAAATAAATACAAAATTATCTGTGTAACAGTTGGGCTAATTGGACAATTCTGAGTATATATTTGTCATCCCTGGATTGTGGTATGTTTTATGAGCCATATCCCGTGCCGGCTCTGCAGTGTCTTAATCTACACAGGAATGCTGTCCGACCCTAGTGCAGCTTTGAGCAAGAGGGTCGGATCTGCTGGCTACTTTGGGACACAACATCAGCAGTCTGTGAACGCCGGTTATATCGTGGTAGGGTTATTTTCTGTCGCCACCCACCAGAACGATACACAACTCAGGGAGTCCAACCAATACACAGACTCCCGATGTTGTGTCCCAAAGCTATAGGCATATGCCAATAAGGCTATTATTTGCTGTGTTATAAGGCCCTATTCAGACAGGACAAGTATTACTAGAGACATTGGTTATGTAATTATTATTAACTGGTGTTTCGAGCCCTGAATGCTGATTGGCTGACAGACGTGGTATATCAGACTGTATACCACGGGTATGAAAAAACATGTATTTTTACTGCTCTAATTACGTTGGTAACCAGTTTATAATAGCAATCAGGCACCTCTTGGGGTTGTGGTATATGGCCAATATACCACGGCTAAGGGCTGTATCCAGGCACTCTGCGTTGCGTCGTGCTTATTGACATCCCTTAGCCGTGGTATATTGGCCATATACCACACCACTTCATGCCTTATTACTTAATTATCCAAGCATGTGTGTTATTCCAGAGGATAATTCTCACAGGATTAGATTTGCAAATTGCTGGGGTTTTTTTCTCCATTCAATTTACTCTTTTGATGGATGCCTGGAGTGGAGGTTTTTATTCTAGGCGTGAAGATATTTCAACATCGTATCTAGACCAGTGGTTCTCAAACCTCTCCTTGGTCCCCCCAGCCGTTCCATGTATTTGATCTATTCCAGAGCTAGCACACCTGATTCAACTTGTCAACTAATCATCAAGCCCTGACTAGGTGAATCAGGTGAGTTAGTTTAGGGCTACAACAACATTGTGAAACGTCCGGGGTCCCCGAGGAGAGGTTTGAGAACCACTGGTCTAGACGATAGGCTGCACTGATAACTCGTGCTTTGCTGCCACATGTACAGGTGTCCCAATAATATTTAAATTGAGAAAGTGTGGTCATAATCATTATTTTAGCGATCCATGGCAGACGTCCCTCCTAATAAAAATGCCCCCATCCTGCTGATTTTAGCTATTGAACAGTATTTGCACTTGAGATGCGTTTATGGATGAGAAAAGGCACAATTTCGTTAATACTGATGAACCGGCGTTTGAGTTGTGTGGTTGCAATATCAACAGTCCCTTATCTCTGGTATATCTTGGCATGGATCATTCAAGACTAAGTTTAAATTAGGTGCAGAGCAATGGACATATAATGCACAATGTCTCAGGAAAGACTGTTTATCTCACACATTCCCTCGCCCTTGATTTAGCTATCTAACTAACTGACTAACAAATATATGCACTGTCAATCGAAAAAGAAGAGCCCAAATCTTTTCAATCGCATCTACCCTCAGCACTTTGATGCGTGAATCCGGGTATTTATACACTGACCTCACACCTCAACAAGCTTCTGATTGGTCAGTGTCAATACTCCTGATCAACATTGGTTGGCAGATGGGTGAAGTATATGCGCGTGCCCACAGAATAGTTTTTCAAGGTCGAGGGAGGGTGTGAGAGGGAGGCATCCGCACAAGCTCAGCCATCCACATAAAGAGAAGCGCATGCAATTATTGAACTGGGAACATTTTCTCGCTGGGAGAAATTTTACAGCATGAAGTCACAATCAGAACACGATCAGAACGATTGGGAACTATTTCACACTGGGAAGATTTTTACATTACACAGGGGAGTCTCTCAAGTTGGATTTAATTTAATTTGATTTAATTTACCTTGAATATTCCAGCCCATTTGTATAAACTATTAGCCAGAGAAAACCTGCCGAGTTCAACAATAAATAGTGGCTGAATTTATCCTCAAGCCACTACTTTCTTCCTAATTGTTAGGCTATTTGATGTGTAATTTTTATAAAAAGTGTATAAATAGCAGCTAAATTCGGTATATAGCTATAGATTGTAGGCTACACTGCATAATGAAACAATCTCTAGTAAGCTAGTGTTTTGAGGGTGGACTGACTGTATTATTCAACCTGGTCCCAGAGCATTTCGTATTATTATGTATGTCAATCCGGGAAACTCCTTTCAGTATAATATGTTATGTTTCGTAAGGAATGTATTAATTTGTGGATGTCCATCACCCATTTTGTATCATATCTTACGAATTACAATTTGTATTATAAGTTACAAATTCGCAAAACATATGATATGTCCAAATTTGTAAAACGTATGATATGTTACGAATTCTAGCTAGTTGGCAAACGTTAGC
The DNA here is from genome assembly GCF_964263955.1 of Coregonus lavaretus. NCBI lineage: Eukaryota > Metazoa > Chordata > Actinopteri > Salmoniformes > Salmonidae > Coregonus > Coregonus lavaretus. Next base: position 12,703,430 of record NC_140026.1, on the reverse strand, counting down.
TAGCTCGCTAACGTTAGCTAGGCTAGGGGATAGAGTTAGGGGCTAGGATTAAGGTTAGGGTTGGCTAAAAGTGTCAAGGTTAAAGTTAGGGGAAGGGTTAGCTAAAAGGGTTAAGGTTAGGGTTAGGGGAAGGGTTAGCTAATGTGCAAAGTTTTTGCAAAGTAGAGAAAAAGTAGTAAGTAGTTAAAAAGTAGCTAATTAGCAAAAGTTGTCCATGATGAGATTTGAACTCTCAACCTTTGGGTTGCTAAACTTGTTGTCCATGATGAGATTCGTTCTCGAAACCTTTGGGTTGCCAGACATTCACGTTATATGCCTACCGATCCACCCCGACCAGCCACCCTACTTTTGTTTTTGCATCTGTCTTATGTAACCATACGAAACGGAACATATCCTGCTAAATGGATTCTCTCGGATTTACGTACAGAATAATACGAAATGCTCTTTCTATCCAAACTGGGCAAGAGCGCGAAGAAGCCTCATGTTCATGCAGGTTTAGGTAGGCTAAGACAGTTGTATATTCCAAGAAAAATGTATTGGTAGCTGATTAATATGCTGTTACATCAAAAATGTATTTTACAATCTGCAATGTTTGAATTTCCAACTTTAATTACTGAACAAGTCGGATAATTAAATTTCTATCCAAACTGGGCAAGAGAGCGAAGAAGCCTCATGTTCATGCAGGTTTAGGTAGGCTAAGACAGTTGTATATTCCAAGAAAAATATATTGGTAGCTGATTAATATGCTGTTACATCGAAAATGTATTTTACAATCTGCAATGTTTGAATTTCCAACTTTAATTACTGAACAAGTCGGATAATTAAATTTTTCCGCCAGCCAGCAGACATACACCTCGTTTGGTTTGACGACCAAATAGGCCTATCAATAAACTTTTATCCTTTAGCTAAAGAAAAGCTATAGAATAGCCAAATCTATACTTTGATATACTTTAGATGAATTTACGAGGCATTGCAAGACAAGACATTGCGAGATACTGATTACCAAGCTATGGCCTATGCGCAAGGTTCCGACTGTCTGTCTGCCTGCCCCTCCTCTCTCTCCCTCGCCTTCACTTTCTCAATCTCTTCTCCATGAAAGATGTGTGTTTTCAGTCTTCAGTCGTTTGCGTGTAGAATAGCCTACTCATTGATTGCCCCTACTTTACTTAACTTGCGAGACATTGCAAGTCAAGAAATTGTGAAATAAAGTATTGCGAGATACAGCTTCTGATTAGTGGATGCACGGTTCTGACTCTGCCAGGTAGATGCGAAAGTTTGTGTTCTCGGAAGTAGGCTATGGCAACTACTCAGTCTCATTTTTTTATAAATGAGACTGAGTAGTTGCACAAAAACTGAATTGGAATCGAAGTTTGACACCCAGAAATGGGAGTCGACACAGGGAGTCAACGAACAACGAGTCGAGGAATCGATTATATTAGAATCGACTCTCCACCACTAGCACAGGATGACCACTCGATAAAGATCCTTCCACTGCGCCATTTGGTGACTCGACAACTAGCGCATATCGAGTGGTCGAGTGCTCAAAGTGTTCGGTTTGAGATTCAGACTAAGTAAAATCTTAGCATCTTTTCATCCCTTTTAATTTACCTCTGCTCCTGGAGATGGTTTGTTTCAGTTCTGCAGTCAGAAGAATAGAGAAGAAGAAAGAGAAAGAGCCGATGTGTGTTGCAGGTCTTATAGTGGAACAGCCCAGCATTCTCCTCCCACCTCACCTCACCACTCCAGTACTGTACTCCCCCTCTCACCAAGTCAGCTGATTTCAGATAAGAGATATCATTTCTTCAGCAGAGGGTACAGGATAGGTGGCACGATTCCAAACAAATAAATGAGATTTCTTCAGTAGAGGCAGTTGGAGCCAAATTCTCTATTCTTTATTTGTGTTATTTTAATTGTTTTGTCCCATTTGGAATATATCATCATCTCATATTGCTATTTAAATTGTGATTATTAATGTATTATGAAAGTGAGGAATTACGAAATTAACTTGAATGAATTGAGTTTGTATGTTAAATTGGCAATATAGAGTCTCAGCTAGACACACCCCTTATTCTCCCAGGGACCCTTTCCTTAGGCCATATAGGGTTGGTAATATGGGCAAGCTAATCTCTAGGCACAACGGCAAACAGTTTTTAAACACACATTTATGCTTTTTGTTATCAGATTGCTTAGTAGGCAAGAAGTGAATAGACTCATGTAACAGGTGGTGACATAGAACTTGTGATTACAAAGATATGATTTACTACTAAAACTATAAAGGGCAACAACAAAACAAAGATAGTTTTGTGGTTAACACATTCTCAAAAACATACAGATATATTTACATTAATATAAATAAGATAAGATAAATGCCAAATTTCAGTACCTCACATCATAACATGCAACGTTTACCCCATGCATCAATAAACTACAATGATATGATATCAGTCTAGGCACATTTTCCAGTTTTTCCAATGTTCTTTGGTAACATTTGTGAACAACTTCCTAAGAGAAGGACTTGTTTGTTTGTCTCTTATCAAAACCCAGAACCAAGTCAGCTAAAGCAGTGCCTAGGTAAATACTGCTGGTGGTGAGAATACAGGATACAGGCCTATTCTGTGAAATCAGCTGACCAAAGAAAGGAAGGGGCTTCAGAGTGATGCACAGGGTTGAAAGACCATGTCTACTTGAATTAATGTAACTTTATTTAAATTGTTTATGATCCTATTTCTATGTCATGTACCTTAGTGCTGCAGTCCAGAACTCCTCCTATCACAAAGTCAGCAGCTTTCAGAGAAAAGAGAGACTTTATTCATCATGTACCTTAGTGCTACAGCCCAGTACACCTCCTGTCACAAAGTCATCTGACTTCAGAGAAAGAGACAATTTATTCATCATGTACCTTAGTGCTACAGTCCAGTACACCTCCTGTCACAAAGTCATCTGACTTCAGAGAAAAGAGACTCTTTATTCATCATGTACCTTAGTGCTACAGTCCAGTACACCTCCTGTCACAAAGTCATCTGACTTCAGGGAAAATAGACTCTTTATTCATCATGTACCTTAGTGCTATAGTCCAGTACACCTCCTGTCACAAAGTCATCTGACTTCAGAGAAAAGAGACTCTTTATTCATCATGTACCTTAGTGCTACAGTCCAGTACACCTCCTGTCACAAAGTCATCTGACTTCAGGGAAAATAGACTCTTTATTCATCATGTACCTTAGTGCTACAGTCCAGTACACCTCCTGTCACAAAGTCAGCAGCTTTCAGAGAAAATATACATTTTCTTCAGCAGCAACCTTTATTATTTTATATACTGTATCCAGACTAATTGCCTTATTGCTTTGCCATATACTTTCGCTGACCCTAACTTCCGTCATAAAAATAACTGTCAGAAAAGTGAAGAAATGCGTCAAGACCTAAACCCAGACAGCAGTCAGTACAGGGTCTCTTCGATTTTGAGTTTAGTTTAGCTGTTATGCTAACCAGGTGTTAAAAACAACACTAAGTTAGCCAACATTAGCTAGCTAGATAGCTTGTAGTCTAGCTATTAGCATATGTCTCTCTCATAGGCTGCGTGTGAGTTCAAGGTTTTGGGGAAGCAATTTTTTCACCATAATAATTCACCATTTTAATAAAGCATTATATGCATTTATCATTGCATGTGCAGACTAATGTAAGCCTACTAATCCTAATGTGATGAGTAAATTAGATAGTCATAATTTAGGTTATTAATATAACTCAATACATTTATTTTCTTTCCTTTGCATGGGAAAAATGTGGACTTTGATGAACACATGTCATGCAATTCTACTACACTTCATATGACTGGAAACATTAGAAAAATATTTTTTTATACGACAAATCACAGGGTAGCTTAGGCCTGCTCTGCTGACACTGACAAACGTATCAATAAAAACGAACTCATCTTGCAACCATCTAATCTAGGCCTACGAGAAGGGGAGACACAAATTGTACAATATGATGTACAATAATAGGCAAGCAGCTTGGTGAGAAGGCAACAACTGTTGGCGCAATTATTAGAAAATGGAAGAAGTTCAAGATGACGGTCAATCACCCTCGGTCTGGGGCTCTATGCAAGATCTCACCTCGTGGGGCATCAATGATCATGAGGAAGGTGAGGGATCAGCCCAGAACTACACGGCAGGACCTGGTCAATGACCTGAAGAGAGCTGGGACCACAGTCTCAAAGAAAACCATTAGTAACACACTACGCCGTCATCGATTAAAATCCTGCAGCGCACGCAAGGTCCCCCTGTTATTCTACAATGTAGAAAATAGTAAAAATAAAGAAAAACACTGGTACTGTACATATATGTATCTTAATAAATGGCAAATTGTATTACACTTACAACATGTCTATAGAGGGCTATAAACACAGCATCAATATAAACATTCACCTCTTGGAGAGAGAGATAAACAAATTACTTGGATTAACAAAGGGTTGTGTTGGAAAATGTCATCATGTGAAGAGACTTGAAAATGTTAATCTTGTCTTAGTGTCATACATAATCCTTGGTTCCTGTCTGTGCTTGGTAAATATATGATGGGGGGGGGGCATGACCCCCTCCTTACAACCATCTGGCAGAACGCCCAGAATATGTTCTTTAATTTAAGATAGGAGACGGTGCCAGACACATGCCGGAACCAACCCTATGAACTATGCCTATGTCACGTGCCTGTAACCAGTACAGTGTATTCGGAAAGTATTCAGACCCCTTTGACTTTTTCTTTGTTACATTACAGCCTTATTCTTAAATTGATTAAATAAATACCAATTATCATCAATCTACACACAATACCCCATAATGACAAAGCGAAAACAGGTTTTTAGACATTTTTGCAAATGTATTAAAAATAGAAAACAGAAATACCTTATTTACATAAGTATTCAGACACTTTGCTATGAGACTCGAAATTGAGCTCAGGTGCATCCTGTTTCCATTGATCATCCTTGAGATGTTTCTACAACTTCATTGGAGTCCATTGAAGGTCCCCAAGAACAGTGGCCTCCATCATTCCTAAATGGAAGAAGTTTGGAACCACCAAGACTCTTCTTAGAGCTGGCCGCCCGGCCAGACTGAGCAATCGGGGGAGAAGGGCTTTGGTCAGGGAGGTGACCAAGATCCCGATGGTCACTTTGAAAGCGCTCCAGATTTCCTCTATGGAGATGGGAGAACCTTCCAGAAGGACAACCATCTCTGCAGCATTTCACCAATCAGGCCTTTATGGTAGAGTGGCCAGACGTAAGCCATTCCTCAGTAAAAGGCACATGACAGCCCGCTTTGAGTTTGCCAAAATGCACCTAAAGGACTCACAGACCATGAGAAACTAGATTCTCTGGTCTGATGAAGCCAAGATTGAACTCTTTGGCCTGAATGCCAAACGTCACATCTGGAGGAAACCTTGCACCATCCCTACGGTGAAGCATGGTGGTGGCAGCATCATGCTGTGGGAATGTCTTTCAGCGGCAGGGACTGGGAGACTAGTCAGGACCGAGGGAAAGATGAACGGAGCAAAGTACAGAGAGATTCATGATGAAAACCTGCTCCAGAGCGCTCAGGACCTCAGACTGGGGCAAAGGTTCACATTCCAACAGGACAACGACCGTAAGCACACAGCCAAGACATGCAGGAGTTGCTTCGAGACAAGTCTCTGAATGTCCTTGAGAGGCCCAGCCAGAGCCCGGACTTGAACCCGATCTAACATATCTTCAGAGACCTGAAAATAGCTGTGCAGTGATGCTCCCCATCCAACCTGACAGAGCTTGAGAGGATATGCAGAGAAGAATCTGTGAAATTCCCCAAATACAGGTGTGACAAGCTTGTAGCGTCATCCCAAGAAGACTTGAGGCTGTAATCGCTGCCAAAGGTGCTTCAACAAAGTACTGAGGAAAGGGTCTGAATACTTATCTAAATGTGATATTTCCGTTTTTTTATTTGATAAATTTGCACCAAAAAAACAAATGTTTTTGCTTTGTCATTATGGGTTATTGTGTGTAGATTGATGAGGGGAAAAAAACAATTTAATCCATTTTAGAATAAGGCTGTAACTTAACAAAATGTGGAAAAAGTCAAGGGGTCTGAATACTCTTCTCTTCAGGACTGCCCCGAAGAGGAGAGCTCACTTCAGACTGGTACTTTTTGCATCTAAGTTTGACTTTGACCTCTCCAGCACGCTGATAATAAACAATGATTCATTTATGACTTTGAGTGTCCCTGAGTAGAATTTCCACAACAAGGTCAAGATTTATGGCACCCTCACTCTTCCTGCCTTGTGTGAGAATCTGCTAGGCTGAGAGTTTATGAGATCTGCCCTGGCGCCACAAGGTATTATATTACTCTGCACATGAGCAAGCTCCAATACAGTGAGGGAAAAAAGTATTTGATCCCCTGCTGATTTTGTACGTTTGCCCACTGACAAAGAAATGATCAGTCTATAATTTTAATGGTAGGTTTATTTGAACAGTGAGAGACAGAATAACAACAAAACAATCCTGAAAAACGCATGTCAAAAATGTTAGAAATTGATTTGCATTTTAATGAGGGAAATAAGTATTTGACCCCATCTCAATCAGAAAGATTTCTGGCTCCCAGGTGTCTTTTATACAGGTAACGAGCTGAGATTATGAGCACACTCTTAAAGGGAGTGCTCCTAATCTCAGCTTGTTACCTGTATAAAAGACACCTGTCCACAGAAGCAATCAATCAATCAGATTCCAAACTCTCCACCATGACCAAGACCAAAGAGCTCTCCAAGGATGTCAGGGACAAGATTGTAAACCTACACAAGGCTGGAATGGGCTACAAGACCATCGCCAATGTAATGACGCTCCAGGAGAGTGAGGATCCATTTGCAGTTTTATTACAATCTTGGTCGTACAAACAGGGTCAATCGCCAGCAGACACAACAGTAGGGATAAGGCAAATCGTAATCCAGGTACAGGCATACAGTCAGGGCAGGCAGCAAGCTTACAAAAATCAGTCCAGTAAAGAATATAGTCCAGGGCAGGCAGCAAAGAATCAAGGAGGGAAAAACAGTCCAGAGTAAATCCACGGGCAGACAGACACAGGCGAAAACGCTCAGAAATGATCACCAGGGTTAACAAGACTTCGCAAAGGGAGAGAGTTTGAGAGCACCTAAATAGTCTACTGATGGGAGTCAGGTGCAACGGTAATCAGAGCCAGGTATGTGGGAAATGTAGTTCAGGGGTTTAATACTCAGGAGAGGGTTCCCTCTGGTGGTGAGCAGGAGGAACAGCGGGAGTCTCGTTTGTGACAGAGCCCCCCCCCTGCGAGCGGCTCCTGACGCGAAGAGGCGAACGACGCCGGGGTCTTCCTCGAGGTCGGGGGGCCGGTTTCTCCGGGTGCGTCCTATGGAACTCAGTCATGAGTGCGGGGTCGAGTATGTCCTCTGTATTAACCCAGGATCGCTCTTCCGGTCCGTACCCCTCCCAATCCACCAGATATTGGAGGAGCCTGCCCCGGCGTCTGGAATCGAGTAGATCTCGAACCTGATATGCCTCCTCGCCGTCCACCAAGATGGGTGGGGGGCCCTGATCACTGGTCTGCTCCTCCTCCTCCGCTCTCGGACCACCAGCGGGTTTGAGAAGTGATACATGAAAAGTGGGAGAGATACGATAATTAGAGGGTAATGCCAAACGGAAGGAAACTGGTGTAATCTGTTTAACAATTTGGAAGGGACCTACATACCTGGGACTGAGTTTCTTGCAAGGAAGTCTGAGGCGTAGGTCTCGAGTGGATAGCCAGACCCATTGACCTGGAGTATATTCGGGATTGGGGCGACGGTGACGATTGGCCTGCAACTTCTGTCTCCTGACAGCACGTAGCAAGTGGGTGTGAGCCTGACTCCAGATGTCCTCGCTTCTCTGGAGCCAGTCGTTGACAGAGGGTACCTCGGTGGGTTCCCCTGACCATGGAAATAGGGGAGGTTGGAAGCCCATTACACATTGGAATGGAGTTAGACCGGTGGAGGGTTTCTGGAGTGAGTTCTGTGCATACTCCGCCCACATGAGGAATCGACTCCAGTCTGCTTGGTTCTGATGACAGTAGGCTCTGAGAAACCGGGTGATCTCCTGATTGAGGCGTTCTGTCTGACCATTAGATTGTGGGTGATATCCTGAAGTGAGGCTAATGTTGATGTTGAGTTGTTGGAAGAATGCTGACCATACTCTGGATGTGAATTGGGGCCCCCGGTCCGACACGATGTCCTCAGGCAGGCCATAGAAGCGAAACACAAGGTTGCACATGAGTTCGGCTGTTTCCAATGCTGTGGGCAGTTTGGGAAGTGGAATCAACCGGCAGGCCTTGGAGAAGCGATCTATGACAGTGAGTATTGTGGTGTTCCCATTGGACTTGGGAAGATCGGTAATAAAGTCTATGGCAAGATGGGACCATGGTCGGTGGGGAACTGGCAGTGGTTGCAGTAGGCCCGATGGTAGTTGTCTGAGATGTTTGCTTGTGTTACAGGTGGTGCATTCGTTAATGAATTTTATTGTGTCTGCCCGCAAGGTTGGCCACCAAAAGCTGTTCTGAAGCAGGTGAACAGTGGCAGCGATTCCAGGATGACCGGAGCTGAGTACGGAGTGAACTTGCTGTAGCACTTTCTGACAGAGATCCTGAGGTACAAAAGTTTTGTTAGGGGGGCATTCGGGAGGAGGGGTCTTTTGTGAATTGGCCTGGGTGAGCTCTGTCATGATGTCCCACTGAATAGGGGCCACGATTAATGACTCAGGAAGCAGGGTTTCCTTGGATTCAGTGGGAACTACACCGTCGTGTTGGCATGATAATGCGTCTGCTTTGGTGTTCTTTGAACCGGGACGATAGGTAACGGTGAAGTCAAATCGTGTAAAGAAGAGAGCCCACCTCGCTTGTCTGGGATTCAGTCTCTTGGCAGATCGCAAGTATTCCAGATTCTTGTGGTCAGTTAGAATCACAAACGGGTGTTTAGCTCCCTCCAGCCAATGACGCCACTCCTCCATAGCTGCTTTCATGGCCAACAGTTCTCGGTTTCCGACGTCGTAGTTCTGTTCGGCTGGACTAAGTTTGCGGGAGTAATAGGCGCACGGATAGAGCTTGAGTGGGGATCCGTGCCGCTGTGAGAGGATGGCTCCAATGCCCGTATTAGAAGCGTCCACCTCAACTGTAAACGGGATTTCAGGATTAGGGTGGTGGAGGATGGGGGCAGATGTGAAACGTGACTTGAGTTCTGCGAAAGCCTCCTGTGCTGTAGTTGACCAGGTGAGGTGTGGTGCATTTCTCTTAGTCATAGAGGTTAAGGGAGAGGCTACCGAGCTGAAATTCCTGATGAAGCGTCGGTAGAAGTTAGCAAATCCCAAGAAGCGTTGTAACTCCTTTAAGGTTACTGGCAGTGGCCAGTCTAGAACGGCCTTGACCTTCTTCTCGTCCATGGCGACTCCCTCCTGGTTGATGATGTAGCCCAAGAAAGACGTGGAAGTCTGGTGAAATTCGCACTTCTCTGCTTTGGCGTATAATTGGTGATCAATGAGTCGTTGTAATACTGTTCTCACGTGTTGCACGTGTTCCTCATAGGTGTTGGAATAGACGAGAATGTCATCGATGTAAACAATTACCCAACGATTAAGCATGTCCCGAAAGACGTCATTGATAAACGACTGAAATACGGACGGACTATTGGACAGCCCGAAAGGCATAACCAAATACTCATAGTGCCCAGTGCTGGTAGAGAAGGCTGTCTTCCATTCATCACCGTCCCGGATGCGAATGAGATTGTAGGCGCTGCGGAGGTCCAGTTTGGAGAAGTACTTGGCTTTGCGGAGTTGTTCTAGGGCAGCTGGTACCAGCGGTAAAGGATATCGAAACTTGACGGTGATGTCGTTGAGACCCCGGTAGTCGATACAAGGGCGTAGGCCACCGTCTTTTTTTTTAACAAAGAAGAAGCCAGAGGCTGCAGGTGATGTCGACGTTCTAATGAACCCCTTCGAAAGTTCCTCCTCGATGTAGTTGTTCATGGCTTCTGATTCGGGTTGTGATAGGGGGAAGATTCGGCCCTTAGGTGGTGTTGTGCCTGGTAATAGTTCGATGGAGCAGTCGCTTGATCGGTGGGGGGGGAGTTCCATCGCCTTGGTCTTGCTAAAAGCTTCGATGAGGTCAGAGTATTCAATGGGAAGAGTGGGGAAAAGGGCCGGCTCGTCCTTTAGCGTGACGGTCTGAATGGAGAGTGAAGGGCTGCCAGTTAAGCAGTTGGAGTGACATGACGGGTCCCATTTGATGATACGACCCTCCCTCCATGAGATGAGGGGATTATGTTGACGTAGCCAGGGGAGTCCAAGAATAACCGGGTTATGAGGTGATGAGATGACGTAGAAACGAATTACCTCAGTGTGAAGGGTACCGGTCTGTAGTTGAAGGTCCACGGTGGTGTGCAGGACCCTCCCATCGCCGAGAGGCCGTCCATCTAGCGCCTCCACTGCCAATTGAGAGTTACAGGAGATTAATGGGAGTTGTTGTTGTTGGGCAAACTCGTGAGACATAAAGTTCCCGGCTGCTCCTGAGTCTAATAGAGCTGATGTGGATATATGATTGCCCTCTAGAGATAATACTATAGGTACTTTGATGCAAGAACTGGAGTGATGTGCTTGAACACAAGGACTCACCGAAGAGGGATTACGAGGAGGTGGTCTTGTGGGGCAAAACGCCCTCAGATGGCCCGGTTGACCACAATAGAGGCAGAGATGTTGACGTATGCGGCGTTCTCGTTCTTCCGGAGTCAGGTGAGTATATCCGAGCTGCATGGGTTCAGTTTGAGACAGAGTGACCGGGTATTGTGTGCTGGTGGGTACCGTTCTGAGTGGACGACGTGAACGAATCAGATTGTCAATCTGAATGGTTAGTTCGATGAATTGATTCAGCGATCTCCCTTCATCTCGGCAGGCCAGTTCGGATTGCAACTCCAAGCTGAGTCCCTTGCGAAAGAGCAGTTTAAGTGTGCTCTCCACCCAGTCGGTTTGAGCTGCTAGAGTGCGAAATGTCAAAGCATATTCTGCTGCGGTATTCCTGCCCTGGCTCAACGCAAGTAGTCGGTCATCAGCTCTCATACCTCCCTCCGGGTGTTCAAATATTTCCCGGAAGCGTTGAAGAAAGGTACCAAACGATGGGAAAGCAGTGCCATCCTCTCTCCAAACCGCCGTCACCCACTCTAACGCCTTGTCAGTGAGGAGTGAGCATACCAAGGAAATCTTGCTGGCATCGGTGACATACATAGCTGGTTGTTGATCAATGAATAATGAACATTGCAGTAGAAATCCCTTACTTTTAGTTGGGTTGCCGTCGAACTTATCAGGGAGAGCCAGACGTGGGTTAACTGTGAGTGACGGTGGTGGAGAAGCGCCCACACTCGCGTTCGGTTGAGGAGGGGCTGGGTTCGTTAGCGACACCTGCAACCTCTGTAGCGTCCTGACGAGTTCCTCTGTTACTGTAGTTAAATGGGTTAGCTGCTGTTGATGAATGGCGAGTTGGTTAGCTTGAGTGGAGATCTCCGTGGACATCTGAACCAGAGCTGCTGGATCGTGCTTCGGCGAAGTCTTCTGTAATGACGCTCCAGGAGAGTGAGGATCCATTTGCAGTTTTATTACAATCTTGGTCGTACAAACAGGGTCAATCGCCAGCAGACACAACAGTAGGGATAAGGCAAATCGTAATCCAGGTACAGGCATACAGTCAGGGCAGGCAGCAAGCTTACAAAAATCAGTCCAGTAAAGAATATAGTCCAGGGCAGGCAGCAAAGAATCAAGGAGGGAAAAACAGTCCAGAGTAAATCCACGGGCAGACAGACACAGGCGAAAACGCTCAGAAATGATCACCAGGGTTAACAAGACTTCGCAAAGGGAGAGAGTTTGAGAGCACCTAAATAGTCTACTGATGGGAGTCAGGTGCAACGGTAATCAGAGCCAGGTATGTGGGAAATGTAGTTCAGGGGTTTAATACTCAGGAGAGGGTTCCCTCTGGTGGTGAGCAGGAGGAACAGCGGGAGTCTCGTTTGTGACAGCCAAGCAGCTTGGTGAGAAGGTGACAACAGTTGGTGCGATTATTCGCAAATGGAAGAAAAACAAAATAACTGTCAATCTCCCTCGGCCTGGGGCTCCATGCAAGATCTCACCTCGTGGAGTTGCAATAATCATGAGTACGGTGAGGAATCAGCCCAGATCTTGTCAATGATCTCAAGGCAGCTGGGACCATAGTCACCAAGAAAACAATTGGTAACACACTACGCCGTGAAGTTCTGAAATCCTGCAGCGCCTGCAAGGTCCCCCTGCTCAGGAAAGCACATATACAGGCCTGTCTGAAGTTTGCCAATGAACACCTGAATGATTCAGAGGAGAACTGGGTGAAAGTGTTGTGGTCAGATGAGACCAAAATGGAGCTCTTTGGCATCAACTCAACTCGCCGTGTTTGGAGGAGGAGGAATGCTGCCTATGACCCCAAAAACCCCATCCCCACCGTCAAACATGGAGGTGGAAACATTATGCTTTGGGGGTGTTTTTCTGCTAAGGGGACAGGACAACTTCACCGCATCAAAGGGACGATGGACGGGGCCATGTACCGTCAAATCTTGGGTGAGAACCTCCTTCCCTCAGCCAGGGCATTGAAATGGGTCGTGGATGGGTATTCCAGCATGACAATGACCCAAAACACACGGCCAAGGCAATAAAGGAGTGGCTCAAGAAGAAGCACATTAATGTCCTGGAGTGGCCTATCCAGTCTCCAGACCATAATCCCATCGAAAATCTGTGGAGGGAGCTGAAGGTTCGAGTTGCCAAACGTCAGCCTCGAAACCTTAATGACTTGGAGAAGATCTGCAAAGAGGAGTGGGACAAAATCCCTCCTGAGATGTGTGCAAAACTGGTGGCCAACTACAAGAAACGTCTGACCTCTGTGATTGCCAACAAGGGTTTTGCCACCAAGTACTAAGTCATGTTTTGCAGAGGGGTCAAATACTTATTTCCCTCATTAAAATGCAAATCAAATTCTAACATTTTCTACATGCGTTTTTCTGGATTTTGTTGTTGTTATTTTGTCTCTCACTGTTCAAATAAATCTACCATTAAAATTATAGCCTGATCATGTCTTTGTCCGTGGGAAAACATACAAAATCAGCAGGGGATCAAATAGTCTGGGATGACTCTAGAAGCTTGCCCATGGCAGTGCCATACAACACCTTAATAAAGGCCACTATAGCAAACACTGTGGTAGCGTGAGCATGCAAAATACTATATTTACCAATACAACAATTAAACCACTTCCACTAATGTACTTGTGCAACCAATGCAATAATAACCCTTATGGCAGAACGGAAGAATACTACATTCGATAAATAATGCGCAAAGCAGCATTGGCAACTCTAACATGAAAGAATACTAACAGCCATACAGTAGAACATATGGCTGAAACGTATCAAAGTAACATGAATTAATTAGTGGTAATTACTTATTATTACGCACAACATTCAGACATTCGTGTTACTGTCGACAATAAAAAGTCCCCAGAAACATGCATCTTCTCCCTTCGGACGATGATAACCCTCTGACCTGAGCGGGCTAATGCAGTGTCCAGATTCGCATTTCCAAGCGCTTTGATTGGTTGGGAATGGCAGGGCTATGATGGGTGAGGGATAACTTACGTAGGCTGAGCATCCAAACTAACTGGACTTAAGGGAAACTGAAGGGACTGTGAGGGGAAGTTAGGTAGAGAGGAGAGGAGCAGGACCTGCCTTTTTTACAGTACCGTTTAGAGAAACACCTGCGTGTTGAGAGCAAACAGGAAAGTGAGCGAGGTGTGGCTGCTTACAGTATTGATTGAGTCTGTTTTTTCAATATTCCCAGACTCACTAAAAACTCACTAACATGAGGATGTAGCCTATAACTGCAAATACAAACTACACTTACTATGTAGAGTAAATTAACAAACGTTTATCAGCTAGATAAAAAGGTTCACAACAAATTAAGGACTGTAGACAGTAAAATCACCTGTGTTAAATTCTGTGTCAAAAGTGATCGACTCCCATAGAGTTGTTTTAGCAAATGGCTGTGCCAAATGACCCCTAGCGTCAGCGCTGATAACTGGTGTTAATTGCTAAGGTATAACATTTTACTCTATTAGTGTCGACTTCTACTCAGTAAGTGTAAACATCATCACAACCCCGCCCATAAATTCAGTTTCTGCATTCAAATTTCCTCTTTTCTCAACGCCATTGTTGGATCAACAAAATCCCAATTTGTTCCACGCAAAGGTGAGTTTTAAACAGTTATTTCACTGATATGATTTAGCTATTTTAATTTAAATGCTTGATAATAGATTGTCAGACTGCAGTGTAACATAAAAACTCTAACAGTTTTGATTGTGTGTGTGCAGTTAATGTTAGAGTTACTTGCGTTTCACTTTTTGCACGTCTTTGCTAGATAACCAGCATGCTAGCTAACTAGCTCGCCCCTGTCCTGTGCAGTTAGTCTGCTCCACGTGGTGGTTCCATGGGCGGGTGTCTCATTTCAGCACCTAGCTTTTTTAGCCTCATGCTAGTTTGTTCTCTATATTTCAGCTGTTTACTATATATTGAGGACTAATCTGATTAAGGTGAGTTGTTTATTTAGCCAAATTATAACTGCATTTTTGACTTGTGGGTGATGCTTTTAGAACATTTTGTGGCCATTGCATCAGCAGCTAGCTAGTCTAGCTAACTGCCTTTCCCACTCGCTTTATCACCAGTTCATTTTGGCGGTCTTGTAAGACTGCTCCTAGAACATGACAACATAATATAGTGACTAGCTGGAATTATGAGTGTATTTTACTGGACTAATTAGGCTGTGTCCATATTTCGGGACAGTGAATGTGAGTTGAATAGTCTGTTTGCTGTAGTTTGGGACCTGCTTCAAGTAATATCAGACAAGTTGTGGTCATGATCCAATATTTTCATAATATACTTTGAAATTAGCATTGCTAAGTAAAGGAGTATTGGTGAAAACGTTTGTAGTCATCCTTATAATGTGTCATGATTGAAATACAAATGTAATGCTTTTTCATCCATTTTGGCCTTATCTCGTACCATTAACTGCTTTCAGACCTAGTCATGCTCATCAAGGTGAAATTCAATGGTGAACAAAAATATGTCAAGATCATTGACCTGACACTTGAAAACCTTTTGATTGTGTTGGGTTCTATTTTCTAATAATTGGATTGATGGGATGACTAACTTAGAAAGAATGCATTCTTGACTGGGCTAATGTAGGTTGTGACACCTGGCAAGCTGTGATTGATGTGAAGAGCTGTTTTAGGGGGTAAAGTGAGATAGGGATTTGTGTCTCCAGATGCTGGAATATACTGGTTCTTTGTGATCTGTGAACCTTCCTTGGACGTAGGAATGGTGTCTAAGGGAGCTGGCTCTTCTCACTATGACAGGTTGTTATGATATGGACATATGCCTGGTAACAGAGATGCATCAACGGATTGACTGAGTAAGTCTAAACCACGCTCAAGTCTCTACTCTAATTGGTCAGCAGAGAGGTGGGAAACTCCCTCTGTCAGAGTATTTGAGCAAGAACCCAGAACAATGGGTTAGTTCTCTGGGGTGCCCTGCGAGGTATTTTAGAGAGCCCGTATATACGAAACATCATATTTACCATTGAAGGTTTTTGCATTAATTAAAATAACTAGTATATCTTAGAAGTCGTGTTGACCTCTTTTGTTCCTAATACCAGATTTGAATTGACGCAACTTTGACAATTGCTGACACTCCGACGTGATCTGGTAGAAGGGACTTCGCTGGGTAATGTCCGGCCCATTTGGTCACCTCTTTCATCGAACCGTGTGTTTCACAAAGTGCCCGGGCTTCTAAAAAGGTAAGCAGATACCTATTGTTAAATAACTAAAGATCTGCAAATTGGCTTTATTCAAATTAATTTTGTGAAACAACTGTCTGATGTAAGTGAACTAAATTATGAAACTATTATGAGTAGATAAGCACAATATTGTGACATGCAAACCTTTGGTAAATGTGATGTTTAAACCATGGTACCAGAGAGTATTGATCTACCGGCAAGGTCCGTAACTATGGATACGGCTAGGTTCAGGAGACAATGCTGACATCTACCGGCAAGGTCCGTAACTGCGAGGATACGGCTAAGGTTCGGAGATACAGGGAATTATTGGCTAAGGGCGTTGGCTACTGACACATTTCCATCGAGATATGGCTAGGATCAGAGGAGCGCCAAAATCTTAGTTGAGTATTGTTTCTTTGACACATATCCAGAAGAGATATGGCTAGGTTCTGAGAAAATACTGAAGTCTCCAGGCTAGGATCACCAGGGGTGAGAACTGGAGACACAGGGAATTATTGGCTAAGGGCGTTGGCTACTGACACATATCCATCGAGCAGAGGTGGGTAGAGTAGCCAAAAATTGTACTCAAGTAAAAGTACTGTTACTTCAGAATAATATGACTCAAGTAAAAGTAAAAAGTAGTCATCCAAATAATTACTTGAGTAAGAGTAAAAAAGTACTTGGTGAAAAAACTACTCAAGTACTGAGTAACTGTTGAGTAATGTCTGATTTATTTTTTAACACAAGAAAACAATCAGACAGACAAAAATACAAAATAATCATCTTTAATGAATTACAAAATAGCTTAAATTAAAATAATTCAGGTAAATTCAAGTATTAAAAAATAAAATAATAATAAATAAAAAATAAATAAGCACAAGTAACACACATTTCCAAACCTTTATACTTTTTTTACCAGGCAGAACTAGAACGAGGCAGCCCATAAACTCTCATAAACTGTGTGTGTGTCTCCACAGTGACAGAACAACAGAAGGAAACACACAAACATTTCATACCAGGCATGCTGAACAGAAAACTGCACACCAGAAGGAAGCGGTCAACGTAAAATAACCAATAGGTGTTGATTAGGCCTACTCAGTACCTTTGTATTGCATGGCAAGCAACAGCCCTTTTTCTGTGTACCTATAAATGAATACTCTGATCTGTGATTAGGCCACACTGCACATCTCACTGAGCAGAGGAAAAGAGTAGCAGTACACATCAACTGAAAAAGCACCAGTCCATGATAGATGGCCAAATAAAACAATATTGCAGGCCTTGTATCCCAGAACACAAATTAAGCTGAATGCATGTTCTCTAAAAGGCATTAGAGGAGAGTGATGTAGTTGTAGATCGGGCATTATGTTTACTTCCAGTTCCAATATCTAACAAGAAAAGTCAGCAAAAAAAAGTCACACTAACTATATTGCCACCCTGTGGTTTGTCACTGACACACTGTAATCCTAAATGACAGTAACATTATACAGAGTTATATAGGTCAATGTCTACTGGTTCACATTTGAATTGATAAACAAGTATATTTACCAGCATTTAAGATGTTCTCCTCTGTGGTCCAGGATGTTCTGAATCTTGGTAGGAGTATTGCTGCTGCAATCAGCTCAGGCTCTTTCATGACGTCTCCAAAACGTTTCTGGATCCCTTGCTGCAGGGCGGGAACAAGAGGTGTACACATTTTGCAAGTTGACTCCAACTTATTCAGCTTGTCCCGCAACTGGTAAAGTGTTGGCAGCAGGAGGCCCATATGCACAGATGATTCCCCTTGGAGGATATTAAGGGCCATGGCAACAGGCTTCATCACAGCAGCATACTCGACCAAAAACCAATTTTCAGCTGGATTGAACCTATAAAAGATGTAACGATAAAACAATTACTTATAGCTATTTCTGGTACAATGTCTTTATTATGCATTGTACATGTTAAATACAAAATATATATATACAGTGGGGGAAAAAAGTATTTAGTCAGCCACCAATTGTGCAAGTTCTCCCACTTAAAAAGATGAGAGAGCCTTGTAATTTTCATCATAGGTACACGTCAACTATGACAGACAAAATGAGAAAATAAAATCAAGAAAATCACATTGTAGGATTTTTTATGAATTTATTTGCAAATTATGGTGGAAAATAAGTATTTGGTCACCTACAAACAACCAAGATTTCACATCCCGCCACTGAGATTGAGTATGGTAAAGTGACGAGACTGCACAACTACGTTTGATTGGTGAAACACAGTCACGTGGTAGAGCCTTAGCGGAAGTCTCTCTCTCTCTGTCAAAATAAAACATTAAAATAAGGCATATGCGGGGGGATAAAGACAATGACGCGTAGAATACCAAAGAGGTAAAAAGAAAAGTAACGACCTCATTGTAGCCTAATGTAGCGGAGTAAGAGTACAGTTTCTTCTTCACAAATCTACTCAAGTAAAAGTAAAAAGTATAGTGATTTAAAACTACTCCTAGAAGTATAATTTTTTCAAAAACTCACTCAAGTAAATGTAACGGAGTAAATGTAACTCGTTACTACCCACCTCTGCCATCGAGATATGGC
Source organism: Coregonus lavaretus (assembly GCF_964263955.1). Lineage (NCBI taxonomy): Eukaryota > Metazoa > Chordata > Actinopteri > Salmoniformes > Salmonidae > Coregonus > Coregonus lavaretus. Next base: position 12,684,971 of record NC_140026.1, on the reverse strand, counting down.
TAGGATCAGAGGAGCGCCAAAATGTTAATTGAGTATTGTTCCTTTGACACATATTCAGAGAGATATGGCTAGGATCAAGGAAGATACTGAAGTCTCTGGACCACAAATGGTGGAACTGTGAGATACAGGGATTAATTGATCAAAGTGTAACGTTGTGGCACATATCCACTGAGATATGGCTAGGATCATAACGGGCACTTAAATTTTAGATAGTGTTACGCTACTGACACGTATCAGAAGGCTAGATATGGTTAGGGTCAGGGGGACACTGGGTGTTGTTGTATGCATGAGTGCGCGAATGATCACAGACGAAATAAAATAGTGAATAAGGGTTATTAAAAATAATAAACCTGTATATTAAGACGTCTGTGGCTGTCCAAACGGTATAATTTGGGAATAAATGTTGGATTTGTGGTTACTCAAACCATATAACCCGTCAGTGACAATCGAAAACATGAAATAAAAAGTGATGAATGAGTGTGACTGAACTAAAACGTTTGAACTGATATATTTGAAATATAACATTTGATGTTTGACATAGCATAGTACTGGTTTTAAATAAGTAAATTGAAGTGATATGGTGTGGCGCTTGATTTGAAATAACAACAATTGGTTAACTAATTAAAACACTTGGGTTTATTCGTTCAATTTACCATTTGATGTGTGGCACTGTAAGAATACTGCTTTTAAATAATTAAGGCTGAAATAAACGTGCACCAACTTTAACTAATTAGGTGGGAATTATTTGATTTAAATAAATAGACCGAAGTACTTTGAATAACGGCAGCATATTGGAAATGCGCTAAAACGAGAAACAGCTCCTCATAGCTCCTCACAAAGTCTGTTCCCCCTGGACAAGAAAAAGGTAGAGTTGCGAGGGGAGGGGCTGGAGAGAGCGAAAGTGTGGCTTTTGGAGCCAGAAAAGACTGGGAGTTGGCTGGGAACGCATGTGGGTATCTGACGAGAGAATGTTCTAAACTTGCTCACCCGAGCGTAGACGTGCGTCATGGGTGAGAAAGTAGAGAATATTCACATTTGCATTTTTGGTAATTTGGCAGACGCTCTTGTCCAGAGCGATTTATGGGAGCAATCGGGGTTGAGTGCCTTGCTCGAGGGCACATCGGCAGATTTTTCGCCTGGTCGGCTCGGGGATTGTAACCGGTGACCTCTCGGTTGTTGGCGCGGCGCTATTGGTCACTAAACTCCCTGCCGCCCCATATGAGTTTAAGATTGTGGCGTTGTTGGATCATGTGATATTGGAATAAACTGACCATAAGTAATGTTGTTTTAGACGTAATGTATAATATAGTACAAAGCAAATAGAGGGTTAAATTGAACTAATTATCATGGTAGAGCTAACATAGTACAGTGAGGGAACTTCATTTTGTGTCAGAGGGTAAAATGAGAAATCAGTAATATGCTATTGGTGGAGATCTATTTATCATTTCAAGGCATGGAGTAACAATCTGCATTTATGAGTATAAATTCCACTGCTGATGTGTTGATTGAATGGATACGATGGAGTATTTGGTTTGGTAATGTTGAATGGACTATTTGTAGCGTGTTTTGGGGTTAAATAGAAAAAACTCACTTATTCAATAGGGAATGGGTGGAGAAAGAGAGAGTTTTTACGTGTATTAAAAGTTGCATAAGATAGGTCTATGAAAATATGTTACAAGTACGAATGACATTATTACCTAAGAAGGAAGATTGTAGGGAAGTTTCCCGCACCTCCCCCATAATGCAGGAAGGAGCAGGAGAGGGGGAGGAGATGTAAGAGACAGGACATAGTTCAGATGGTAGGAATGTCATTAAGTGTATGCTGATAAACGATAGCAAGTATTTGTTTTATTAATTAAGGCCTAATCAGAGAGAACAGTTAAAGAAATTGAATAGCGAACTGAAATGGGTTAGCGGGAAAATACAAAATAGTTGGACAATTTTAGAACGCTAATTTATTTTGGTTAGGATGAAAGTATGCATTGGCTGTTGTGCTGGGGAAATAGCGCCAGCCTGTGGTGGGTCCTGGATTGGTAAAACAGGGGGGACAGGAACAATAGAAGGGGAGACAGATTTTCCTAGAGAGTTGAACAAATAATTGATAATGGATCATTTGAGATGAGATCACATGTAGCAGAGATAGGGTAATCAATTAAATAATCATTGTATACTCGAGGAATTTTGAGTGGTTTAATGAATTATATATGAGGAATTAGAATGATACAAACAATTATTGATGGGTTAAGACTGGGGATATCTGTATCATGTTTTGTGTGTACTACCATCTTTAGATTATAACTAGGAGAAAGAGATTAGCTCATCTCAGTTAGGCAGTATTTAGGTCATAAGAGGGAGCTACCAAATTAAGTTGAGCCTAACTATATCTGATTGTTATTTTTCAATTGTGTTTTTCAAATAAATAAATAAAAAACACACCCAGCATGATGCTTATAAAGGGTTGTTATGTTGAATTTAGGGGATTTTCAACAGATCATGGGTGGTGTTTACTATGCTGTAGGATGGAATGGTTTGTTGGGGGATATTTGAACCTAAATTAATGGAATAAGCTGCAGTAATCAGAGGAATGGTTATCACTAGGTAAATGGATAAAACAGGGGGAAAACATTACTGACTGGCAGAATACACCAAATGGGGATCAGTATGGCCACTCCACTGGGAGATATAGAAGAAAGTTGAATTGGAGAGCAAAAACCCAGCCCAGGGTTCACCTGGAGATAAGTTTTAACGGATGACAGGAAGAGATTTTCTTAACTCAAGAACAGGAGGCTGAGTTAGCAGCAATTCCGTTCAAATTATGGTCACAAGGACAGCCGATGTAGGACTAATTAAGGGGGTAGCTCCAGTACAAGTGATTCCTCGATCCGATAATAGAGCATACCAAAAGCAATATCCTATGAAACCAGAAGCAATAAAAGGGATAACACCTACATTTCAGCATTTACTTAAGGGAGGGGTGATAATTCCTGGAGATGAGGCACAATGCAACTCTCCAGTATTTCCTGTTAGAAAGGAGGCACCTAGCGCCGACTGGAGGATGGTCATGGACTTGCAGGGGGTTAATAGAAAAATCATTCCCAGAGTTCCATGTGTACCAGATCCACATACATTGCTGAACCAATTGAAACCAGAGAACTCCTATTTTACAGTGATAGATTTAGCTAATGCTTTCTTTAGTATCCCAGTTCATCCGGATAGTCAGGGGTGGTTTGGCTTTACTTTTCAGGGAAGGAAATGGACTTACGCTAGGATGCCTCAAGGCTACTCGGAAAGTCTTACAATCTTTGTCCAGGCTATAACTAGGAATTTGGGAAAGTTTGAACCTAGGGAAGGAAGCCAAATGTTAGATTATGTAGATGATATTATATTGGCTAATCCCACTCAGGAGGGATGTAAGAGGGATACAATCCAATTGTTAACCTTCCTGGCAGAACAGGGACACAAAGTGAGCAAAAATAAACTTTAACTTTGGCAGAGCGAGGTCATTTACCTAGGACACACTATAACTCAGGAGGGGCGAATGTTAAACTCATCCAGGAAAACTGCTATACTTGAAGCGCCAAAACCGTTAAAACAAAAAACAAATGATGAGCTTTTTGGTAATGATAAACTGCTGTAATGTTTGGGTACTCCATTATGTACTGCATACGGGTAAATTAAGTGATCTTATCTATGGGAAGGCAATGGCAGCCCATGGTAAAATAATTTGGAACTCTAAGGAGGCATACATACATCAGGGATGTTACCCAAATGGTAGAGAGTAAAGAGGGATATGACATTGGTCGTGATTTAAAGATGATGAGGTTTTTTGGTGGGCTACTAGATATAACTGGGTTAATCATGAACATAGAGATTTTTATTCTTTGTTGCTAGACAGAAGACTTAGGTGACCTAAAAATAGACTTGTCATGTCCAACAATCAGTCTTCAGGTCAAGCCCGGGAGAGCCTGGGTAGAACAGAGTTTGAACTAAACATGAGTGTTTTTACAAGATAAGAGATTGATGATTGGATTACTAATTGATTCTGAACTGGATGAAAGTTGAATTTAGCTGCCATAAAAAACAAATGAAGTGGGAGGAGCAATAAAGAAGCAAAAGACAATCTCAAAAATGAAAGGCATGGCAATTGGATGATAAATTACCTAAGGGATGGTTTAGAAAGGTGGTACTATTGACACATGGGCAAATCATGTGTCAAAAAGGGGGAGTGATAGGATTAAATAATAATGATAGGATTAAATAAATAAAAATACTAAGAAAATAAAATAAAATAAAAATTAGAAATTGAGAGCTCAACATGTATGTGTGAAGATAGTTTATTAACCACACCCGTATGTCAGAGGTTTTGTGCCCCACAGGTGAACTAAAGGAGAAGGTGACCCACTCTATCTCACCAGGAGACTGGGTGTGGATCCAGTCCCTAAAATAAGAAAAACTGGAAGCAGGCCTGTTGGGAAGGGCCCTATCAAGTCCTATTAGATCCACCTGGGTGCATGTCACACACTGCAAAAAGGTAAACCCAGTTACACACCTGATGAACAAACACAGAGTTAGGAGAAAGAACCGATCACCACTAGGGCTCGGGGGTTGGCTCCTTAATGAAGATTCCCTTACCCTGTCTGATCATCCCTGTGTGAGTTTGGTAGAAGGTGAAGCAATGGGTTGGCGTCTGACATGTTCTCAGGGCAAGGGTGGGGATTCACAGGTCTCCTGACGGTAGGTAGCTGTCTGATTGTGGGGGCCATATTCCTAACACACTCAAACCCTTCTGATCAGCCAAAAGTAGTAGTTAACCTAAAACAAGTTGATAAAATAATACCTGAGCACAGTCTACGAAGGCATAGGAGACAGCTAGACGTAGGGAAAGGGGAAGTACTAGGGACTTTAGGGGAGGACATCACCATATGTATGTCACCATGTACATCCTGGGACTATGTAGTTGCTCATACCGAGCGGGGGGTGGGGGGGATATGTAAATCTCCATACATAGTTTAGGGACAGGTGTAGTATTGTGAAAGTAGGGAATTACCAGAAATGGCAGTGCGACCCATAGAAGGGTAGGTACTGTCTGAAAGTCTGAAGTACGCAAAAACAGGTTTATCCTCCATGCAAGCCACCTGGGAATGTGGTGAAAGAGTCTTGTAGTAACTTGAACTATCAGTATCCCCCGATAACAAAGTCATTCCGACCTAGGTTGCCTACGTTTGAAGACTCAGGGGATTCTAATTGTTTTTCTAGGACTAGTAAGATAGGATACAGAGTAGGGCATCTTAGCTCCTGCTCCTACACAGAGAATGTCACAACTAAAAGAGACCATGACTAATCTCTCCTCTTTGTTGCAGCCAGAGGATTTTAGGAACTAAAACCAGGCCCGTGCTGACATCTGATGGTTGTGTGGTGATTGCTGATTGTGAACTCAACTACATATGTAAACAATCAAACGTGTCAGAGACTGGTGAGTTGTCACATAGAAAGTAGGACCTCCTCCCGGGATCCTTTGATGAAAGGATCCTTTGATGGGATAGGAGTACCTTGAGGGGTTCCAGAACAATTCAAAGCTAGGAATCAGATCGCAGCTGGGTTTGAATCAAGTATTTTCTGGTGGTCAACAATTAATAAAAACGTAGATTGGATAAATTATAAAGATTTATAAACCACACTCGTGATGCAATAAAGGGATTAGCTGAGCAGACAGTGGCAACTAGCTTAATGACATGGCAGAATAGAATAGCTTTAGATATGCTTTTTGGCTGAGCGGGGCGGAATTTGTGTTCTGTTTGGATATATGTGCTGTATTTTCATCCTCAAACAACATAGCACCGGACGGGTCAGTGACAAAAGAGCTTCAGGGGAGTAACTACGCTGACGAACGAACTGGCTGAGAACTCTGGTATTGATAGCTCCATAAACGGTTGGTTTGATAACATATTTGATAAATGGAAAACTATTGTTGTAACTATTCTGGGTGAAGTTATAGCTTCTATGGGTATACTTGTTCTTTGTGGATGTTGTCTTATTTCCTTTGTCTGAGGTTTGGTGAGAAAGGAGATGGAGAAGGTGATTTCCCAACAGATGGTGAGATACGGCCCAATCCTGGACTCCGACCTAAGGAATTAAGGATATGACCTACCAGGCTTGGTGGAGTGACACTAGAGGGTGTCTAAAGGGGGCCAAAATATACTTCTCTGTTTGTGTTTTATGTTTTAATAGTCTTATGTTTTGTGTTCTATTAATCCTGTGTTTTATGCTTTATTAATCAAGTTAACCATGTGAATGTTTGTCTTTCCTTATGTGATGGTTTGAAGTTCTTTGATGACTGGTAACAATTTGCAAGTTGGGTGTAGATGGACTGAGGGTTTTAATTTTTTAGTATCATTATGGCCTATTAATAAAAGTGTGATTATTTTTGTTTGTATTGTATTTTAATGAGTGACACCCTAGAGGGTGTCAAAAGGGGGATTGTTGGGTTCTATTTTCTAATAATTGGATTGATGGGATGACTAACTTAGAAAGAATGCATTCTTGACTGGGCTAATGTAGGTTGTGACACCTGGCAAGCTGTGATTTATGTGAAGAGCTGTTTTAGGGGGTAAAGTGAGATAGGGATTTGTGTCTCCAGATGCTGGAATATACTGGTTCTTTGTGATCTGTGAACCTTCCTTGGACGTAGGAATGGTGTCTAAGGGAGCTGGCTCTTCTCACTATGACAGGTTGTTATGATATGGACATATGCCTGGTAATAGAGATGCATCAACGGATTGACTGAGTAAGTCTAAACCACGCTCAAGTCTCTACTCTAATTGGTCAGCAGAGAGGTGGGAAACTCCCTCTGTCAGAGTATTTGAGCAAGAACCCAGAACAATGGGTTAGTTCTCTGGGGTGCCCTGCGAGGTATTTCAGAGAGCCCGTATATACGAAACATCATATTTACCATTGAAGGTTTTTGCATTAATTAAAATAACTAGTATATCTTAGAAGTCGTGTTGACCTCTTTTGTTCCTAATACCAGATTTGAATTGACGCAACTTTGACAATTGGAGGTAAACTTTTAATTTGTGATTGGAAATAAATGTTTTGTTTTCATACATTTACAATTTAGTCTGATTACTCTTACCATTACGATTGCAATTCTAATTGTAGGTTGTTGTTTTAATGTCTTTCCTGAAATTTGAGATCCCACTTACTAGTTTATCAGAGGCAAAACTGTATGATGGGTCTGGAACTGAAGTTGATGGGGATGTGTTTGAGGAGGTGGTGAAATGGCCAGATCTTGGTGTTTTCAAGATCAACCTGAAAAATGATGCTAAAGGTATGTGTTGGATTTCAAGTCTTGGTTACTTGTGGCATTACTTTCAATATAACGATACATTTGACATGCCTGTATTGTCATCTTTGTGTATTTCAGAATCTTCCCTGATGAGTCCTGTCTCTGCCAGTTCTGTAATGGGTGGTTCACACCATGATACAATCATTTTGAGTGAGGATGGAAGCCCCTCACGAAAGCGTCAAAGATCTGATGACTAAGCAAAAAATTTACGTTTGTAATTCATTCTTCAATTCACTTGCCATCAAATTGATTTTTCACTGCTGTTTTTTACAGCTAATAGAGAGCATACTGAAGAAAAAGCCTGGTGGAGAGGTTGTCATCAAGGATTACTCCAAAACTAAAAGCCTGACTGACTGCACCAGACGATGACAGAGACTCACGGGTAAGTTTAAAGGAAAGATTCATAATGAAAATTGTTGAGCATTTGTGGTGTCCGAGACAACAATGCTGATATGCTGTGTAGACAAGGAATCCGCTGACACTGTACTTTGATTATAAAGGTTTATTACATCAAAGATTACAGCATCAATTTACAGACTTCTGCAGAGTCTGGAGAACAACAAACCCAATCTCAAATATGATTATTCTCCCCGTCCTTTGTTCAAACATGGTATTTATATCCTATGTAACATAAGATGGGTGGTTTTAGATAGACCAATCCCTGGCCTTTACACATCCGAATCTCCTCTGTCTTAGGGGGCCCCTATAGTAATACTCTCCAGATGTTTCAGCAAGCAGAGCCAAGTTCTGGAATGTTCAGATACTACATATTTCCCCCCTTCGAGACTAATTAAGTCTCGAAAACAAAAATAATAGGATTATGACAAATCTTGTGTAACTTTAACAATAAAACAACATTTATGAAGTGTGAACACATTTTTATGAAGTGTAAACAAATCGTTATGGAGTGTAAGAGCGAAAAAACTGTCTGGCAGCTTTCTTTCCAAATATCCATCAATCAATCAAGACAGTAAAATTCTCTCACGGCCCCTCTGCCCCAGGCGACCACCTAAGTACTCCAGATCAATTTATACATCTTTATCAATGCATTTTAAGCTATGATGCAATTGAATACACATGAAAGCCTCAGAAAACAAAGTACAATCAAAGTTGTCCACATTCAAGCTGGTCGACCCATATATCCCTAAGCATCCACGAAAAAAACAAAAACATCTGAGGTCCCCACATGTACCCAACAACAGAAAACATTATTCTTCAAAAAATTAGTACAGAAAGAATATGAGACAAATTATGTATTACACATGCAAATGTGTATATAAACCATTGCAGACACTAAAATGTAGTCCACTACACTGCATCTCCTCAGCAGTGTCGACTTTCAATGCAACGTCGATGATGGAATCTGAACATTTCCACACCGTCCTTGTTCAACTTCCTCCAGTCCCTTCATATTGTCCATGTTTGAGTATTTGAATCCCCTCTACACATTCCCCCATATGCTTCTGGAAGAAAAGAAAACACCAACCAGTATCTTTTGCAAAGCAACACATGCAACTTAAAACATCAATATTAAAAATAATATAAAAATGATATAGAATATGAATCACATTCCATTTCCCCCTTTGATTCATAAGAAAATACTAAATATCACAACAAAATGCAAAGAAATGCGAAAATTATCACACAATCAGATTTTCAAAATGGATATCTATCCATCAACACTCCATCCAGTACCACTCGTTCATCTCCGTCTAGATCAGTCACGGTTAACAATGGCATCTGAGTGTTGTCTCCAGGCATCACATCTCCAACCCATCTCAATATCATAGCCTTCGCAAAAGTCAATAACAAAGTACAAAAGAAAAACATCACACACAGCGCTACAAGAGCTGCTAGTAAAATCTGAACTATCACTGTTCCCACTGGGCCTAACTGATCTTGCAACCAAGCCTTCGCTGACCATCCAGCTCCTTCAGATCGACCAAACGCATCCCTTATACTCTTCAATGCATCTATAACACTAGTGATATTATCGGAACTATCAGGGATCAAAGTATAACAATCGTCCCCCGTCAAGTTCATAGCCACACATAAGCCACCCTGTTTGGCTAAAATATAGTCATGTCATGTTTCAACAGCGTCAGTCTGTGACTTCTTTGAGTATTTGACAGAAGGTTAAACCCTCGTATCGTTTTGTTTGCAAAACCCTGCAAAGTATAGGTAATATTATCAATGTGATCTGCCAAAAATGTTACACCATACCATGGAAAAAGTCCAAGTCCCCACTTCTCTCCTAGACTTATCCTCCAATGGTAGGCTTCCAGATTATGAAATTGCGCCGTGTCCCTTTTCACCCTATTTCCAGAACTAGAATCAGATTGAGCTGTGTCTGGTGCTTCCCCTTTCTGAATGGTAAAAACCTCATATGGAAGCTTCAACGTTGACATGTAACAACATCCTGTCCATCCATAGGGTAAGAATATATAGGCTTTATCACCACAAACCCACCAAATATCTCGAAAATTCCCTATAGTCACATTGCCAGGCAAAAGCTGATCTTTTACCATCAAAGTCTTATTAAATGGAACAGAAAAAGTTACTTTATATGTCTCATCACTAACCTTATGTTCATGCTGTTAGAAATTGCGTAATTCAAATCTGGTATTGGAATAAGAATCAAGAGATCTTCAATCCAAGCTTGGACTGAGTGTGGTTTAGACTTTACTCAGCCAATCCGTTGGCGCACGGGTTAGTCCCCACCCCTTGGCGCTCCAACCCTTGGCGCTCCACCGTTACCAGGCATAAGTTGCTATCATAATAACCTGTAGAGTCAGCACCCTATCTGTACTCTATGTACCTACGTTCAAGGACGGTTTCACAGACAACAAAGAGAGAGTGTTCGTATCTGTAAGAAATACAAGTCTTATCTGACCTACCCCCTAACGTTCCTTACATGAATCACAGCCTGTTATGTGAAACAATTTATATCAGTATAGTACAAACCTATGCTTATCATTAATGCATTCCTTCTAAGTTATTCATCACATACAGATCCAATTATGAGAAAAATAGAACCCAACAATGCTTACCCAAAGTCATCATATAATCATCACACTCTGATATTCCCATAAACATACCCGGTCCATCATGTGTTTTATTTGAACAAAAACAGCTTTTAGCCCTCCCGGGTTTCACCTCCAGTGCTTCAGGAATCGCTGTTAACTTATTTTCCTTCCGATCTAACAAATTCACATAGGGTAATTCATTTAACCAAGAACAATTAAACCTAGGCCTAAACAAATGTTTCGACAAAGACATCATTATATCTGTTAATGATTGTTGCTGATATAACAGCCATGATAAAGCATAAGATTGACACGTAGTGGATAGAGGTTGAGCCACCGTCTCTAAAATTGAACCCCATGTGCCTGGTGCTGGAATTCTCAACAGACATGGACCCTCCAGTTTCCTAACCGATCTCACAGAATGAGTTAACTGCTGGAACCATAGATTCCTACCTGCCCATCCATCTGTAATTTGCAAAACAGAAGAATCAAACCATATGCCTTCCATGTAGTTTCTCTCTTCCGTAACGAGCGGTATTGATCTGATATATCTTCTGGAGTTCCATCAAAATTAAAGAACTCATCCTGTACATCCGGGATAGTATTCTGCACGATGTCAGATGAATCTTCATCATTCTCTGCTACAATCTGCTCTCCTATTTCAACACTATCCTTACTACCATTTACACCAATCTCCATCTGTATCATAGACTTCTGAGTTACATTTGCTACATCCTTTAATTTCAGAAAGGTTGTTGTTGGTGTCTGTGTCATAATTACAAAATGTGTTATCGCTATCCCAACATTCATCTCTTTCAGAGTTTCTGTTAAAATAGTGACTTTAGTTGATGTATTAACACTCTTAATTGTTTCCAAGGGCATAGTGACAAATGTCATCTGTGTATTATTTACTCTTGGAGTGACTACTGTAATATACTGCTCCTGAACTCCTTTGGTGACTGTGGAAACTTCGACATTAAATCTTTCATCATAAGCGTCACCTTACGAGTTACATAACCTTCTATCCAGTAATTCTTAACCGGAACAAATTTGAACGCTGGCTCTAAATAAGTAAACATATATTCTCCCTGATCTTCCCATGTAACATTACGCAAAAGAAGTGAGCAATCACTCATAACCCTCTTCCACTTCATATCGTTGTACAAAATATACTTCCTTTGACTAGGGGACACAGCTTCTACTTCTGGTCCTGATAACAACACTTCTTCTCCATAATTATCTCTCCACGTGGGAGGAATTTCACCACCCCCACTCCGTCTCTCACATCTACAAGGAAGATGAGCTGTACCACCCATCCTAACCCTAATCACAGTCTTTTCTAAAATTGGTGTTGGAGCGATCGTCCGAGGCGTCATTGTAGTCAAATGTGATACATTTATAGCTTTAGTAACTGTCAACAATAAAATAGTAGAATTGCTTCTCACTGTTGTTGTGTTAGGCTGAAGTGTTGATGTCATTGTTGTTGATTCTTCTATCTTCCCTACAGCTTGGAGCTCTTTACTTTTATTTCCATCTATCACCACTAGTGTCACTACATTAACTCTCAGTCCCGACTCTAATCCCTCACTTTCAAACTGTGAATTATAAAAAGTACATTTATAATCACCTTGATCCTCCTGCTGGGAATTGTACACATAGAGACTGCAATCACCTTCAATCTTCAGTCTTCTTTTATCATTCAGCAACGCATACTTTCTAAATGCAACTGCTCCTAACAGATCTAAACTCCTATGGCTATCTTCCCACTGAACTCTAAATTTCCCTTCACCACTGTTCTCTCTCGCACACTGACATGGGAGCTGAGATGACTTTCCTAGAGTTACTTCAACCCTAGTTGTCGTAACGTTTTGGTCTGACTTTTTTCCTAACTGGTCTGGGGCTACTTCGTCTAACCGAATCACCCGCTTCACCTGTAACAGAGTTGCCCTGGGTGATCTCTGCGGTTTCACATTCCACTGAAATATGCCCTGTTGTTTCTGGGACGTATTGAAAATCAATGTCCCCAAATCTCCTTTCCTGTCCATCCATTGCAGAGTCATCTCTGGCATCATCAGAAGTGTACACATGATCATCAACGTTGTCCACAGCATGGACAATCTCTCCTTCTGCCACCTCTTCTCTAGGCGCTTTAACACAATGTGACAAATGATACCACGTTGGAGACCCTTTAACCTGGACAGCCATTCCAGTACTACGAACAACTTCAAATGGTCCCTCACGGCGTTCGTTATACCACTTCCTACTAAATAACTTAATAAACACCTTGTCCCCAGGTTGCACTGTACTCCGTTTTTGCTCATCGAGCTTCTCCTGCACCTCTTCTTTTCTTTGCCTGTCAGAAACATATGGGGACAACTTTTTATGAAAATTGGCCATATATGTAACATACGCACTCATTTCATCTTCCAAAAGAGCCATACTTGGACACTTTCCGCTTGTTCGCAAACAAGGCGTAGGCATCCTTCTTCCTGTAACCAGTTCATGGGGTGTCATACGTAGATCACGCAACTCACTTGAGCGACACACCATTAATGCTAAAGGGAGCGCCGCTATCCAGTTTAGACCTGTATGCTGGCAAATCTTGACAATGCGATTTTTCAAAACACCATTCATTTTTTCACAAATCCCTTGACTTTGTGGGTGATGAACTGCTCCTAGACGTTGCTTAATTCCCAATTTTTGCTAAATCAATTTCACTGATTTATCCACAAATTCTTTCCCATTATCTGAGGATATTCGATCGGGAAGTCCCCACCTGCTTATGACTTCTTTACACAAGAACTTGGCAACAGATTTGAGCATATTTTCGCTTGGTTGGACAGGCCTCCGGCCATCGTGAAAATCTATCCACAACCACCAACATGTATCTTTTCCCTTCAATTGGTTTTATCATATCAACAAAGTCGATAACCAACTCACGCATAGGACCTCCCGGTGATGGAATGTAACCAGGAAGAACAGTCACACCCCTGCGAACATTATTTTTCAGACAGATTGTGCACCTGCCTATGACATAGTCAACCTGTTCAAGCAAATATGGTGCCCAAAAACCATACTCCTTTGTGATCTTTCTCCTAACCTCCCCCCTTGCAACATGGGCTAACCCATGTGCTTCCTGAATCATCAGACCTAATAGGTCTAGAGGCGCTACTATCAACCCCTCATGGTTTCTCCAAAGACCCATAGCATCTTTGACAGCACCTCGGTCTAGCCATAACTGTTTGTCAATCGTAGAAGCAGCTTCCTGCATCAAAATCACATCTTTAAGCGTAATTTTGTCTTCCAAGTCCACTCCATGAGTGACCAGAAAAACCTTGCCCAATTTGTCCGCTCCTGTGACGGCTTTTGCAGCTTCATCAGCGGCTTTGTTCCCTTGTGTGACTTTTGACACATCGGTTTTATGAGCTGCACACTTAGCTATCGCTATCTCTTTAGGCTTCATCATAGCATGCAACAATTTCATTATTTGCGCATGATGTTGTATTGGAGAAGCATCCGTTTTCTTAAACCCTCGACCTTTCCACACTGCTCCAAACAAATGACATACACTATGTGCATATGCTGAATCAGTGTATATCGTCACTCGCTTTCTTTCTGCTAACAAGCACGCTTCTGTTAGCCCCACAAGTTCAGCAAGTTGTGCGGACGCAGGCTGTGGTATTACTTCAGCCTTTTCAACAACAAATCCAGTTCCTTGGGCTTTAACTACTGCATAGCCAGCACACAATTTATCTCCCACACGATAACAAGACCCATCAGTCCAATACTCCAGGTCTGCCTCACATAATGGAAGGGCTTGCAAATCTCATCTAAGACTCAAGTATTTCTCTGCTTCTTGAACACAATCATGTGGCTCACCATCCTCTGAAGTTGGCAAGTTCTCGGCTGGATTCACCGTATCACACCTCACTAGGGTGACATCTTCCTGCTCTAAGAGCCTATGATAGTCTCTGAGCCTAGGCATAGTCAATGTATATTTCCCATAGTTCAGAAGATTTCTGAGACTATGATGGGTAAGAATTGTTACTGGGTAACCCATCGTAACAGATGATGCTTTGACATACATTGAATATACTCCCACCATTGCTCTGTAGCACAGTGGTAGCCCTAGTTCTACTTCTGAATAGGCAGTAGAGTAGTAGGAAATAGGCTGAGGATTTGTCCCTGTACCTGTCGGCTGACAAAGAACTGCACATGCATATTTACCTCCAGTGGAAGTAGACACATATAGCAAGAAATTCTTAGAGTAGTCTGGTAGTGTGAGTGCAGGTGCCTCCTGTAGCCTCTGTTTGATCGTTTCAAATGCCACAAGGCCTTCCTGTGTCCAGGAAAGATTGCTATGGAGTTGACCACTCCCAGTATCTTTAACCATAGCTCTCAAAGGTCCAGTCAAACTAGCATAGCTCTCAACCCAAGCTGAAGAATATCCAGCAATACCAAGAAATGTAATCATCTCTCTGACAGTTCTAGGCTTCGGAGCCTTACGAATAGCTTCTAATTGACTGTCAGAAATGCTTCTGTGTCCATGTATTATTTTTTGACCCAAATAAACGACCTTCTCCTGGCAATATTGCAACTTTTTCTGTGAAACCTTATGCCCCTTTTCTGCCAATACCTGTAGCAATTTAATTGAGTCTTTATGACATGTTTCCTCATTCTGTGAGCAGATAATTATATCATCCACGTACTGAATGACAGTGCTTTGCAATATCTGATCTATCCCAACCAAATCATCCTTCAGTACTTTATTGAAAATGTGCGAGCTATGCTTGAACCCCTGTGGCAATCGACTGTACTCATAGAACTGTCCCTTTTTTTGTGAACCCAAATAAACCCTGACTTTCTACACTAAGTGGAACACTAAAAAATGCACCACATAAGTCTAACACCGTGAAATGTATCGCATCAGGAGGAATTTGGGCTAACAAGGTATGCAGGTCTGGCACTTCTGCTGGAAAATCAGTCACTACCTCATTCACCGCTCTCAAATCATGAACCACACGATAAGTCTCATCAGGTTTCTTCACAGGTAACAAAGGCGTGTTACTCTGAGGATTTTTTATTGTCTTCAAAACACCTGCTTTCGAAAGTCCTTCAATTTGTGGTTCAATCCCTTCGATTGCTTCATATTTCAATGGATACTGATTCTTCCAAGGAGGTCTGGCTCCTGGTCGAAGTTCAACTTTCACCGGTTGGGCTGATTTCACAAGTCCAATATCGGTACTGTGTTGAGACCACAAACCTTCTGGAACTTGTTGCAACATCTCCTCTGTCATAGGGTCTGAATCCATCTTCACACTGCAAATAGATTCATGTGTCATCCGTACAGCTTGTGGCTGTCCTTGTCCTTGAGCCGAAATCATGATTTTGAGAAATCGCTGATCTTCACTCCTCCAAATCGCCAAATTCTCTTTGATTGGTACGAAAACAGATTTCTCTGCTTCTGTCATCATTTCTCCTATATGCTTCTGCTCATAGTCTTCAGAAACCAACAAGGTCACATGTGGCACACTCTTCTCAATCTCAAATTCTTTATCCAGATAATCGTCTGTGTTTATCTTCATAGCTGCTTCTTGTGGTCCTAAAATTATGCAACATGAGCTGAGTTGAACTTTCTTTGGTTGATGACTCAACCATTCCTCTGAGTTCGATTGGGCAGCATTCTTGAAATACTTGAGCGTACAATGAAATGGATATTCTGGAAGCCTCGCATCTGGCATGTTTGCCACAATGAATCTGTCCCATATCTTAGCCTGCTTCAAAAAATCTGCACTGAGATTTCCAATCCAAAATACTGAAGAAGAGTCAATCTCTGTCGTCATCAACAATTGGTAAACCTTTTCTTTTGGCACTTCTACCAGACAGCCGTATGGCGTACATTTTATTGTACAATTCAATCTACACAATGCATCTCTTCCCAACAATGCAATAGGTGTATGTTCCGATACCAGTATGGGTATTGTAATTTTCTGATTTTTATAGCAGAGCTCAATTGGTTCCGTAAGAGGAATCAGCTGTTTCACTCCCTCAAATCTGATTGTCCGAATCAGTCGATTGGACATAGGAAGATGTGTAGCATCTTTAGGCCGAACACAGGTGAAAGCAGCTCCGCTATCCGCCATCACTTCCAATGGTCGATTGTTTACTTTCACCTCAATTGTTGGATATTTTTCCGGTCCTGATGCTACCAGTTGACACCCCACTTTCGGATCTTCTGGGCACCTCTAGAATCCTTGCTCCGGGCCCCTATAAGGGTTCACTGGTCCTCCAAATGATCTTAACTGGCCCCTGTATCTTCCTCTGAAATTCCCTCTTGTGTTTCCCCCTGGCCCATTACACTCACGGGCAAAGTGACCAACCTGTCCACAATTATAACACACTTCTGAAGGTTGCTGGAAGTATGGATTAAATCTTCCTCCTCTTCCTCTTCCTAAGCCTTCTCATCCTCTTCCTCTCCAATTATGTGTCTGTCCAGAAACTGGCTGTGGATATGAAATAACTGGTCCCACTAATGGTGGCTGGGACAATTGCGGTTGGACCTGGTTCGGTTGAAGCTGTGGCAGTGATTGTTGATTTGGTGAACACTGATTCTGCATAACCAAAGCCTGTTTCTTCTCTGTCTTCTTATTCTCCACCAGTTGTATTTGATTCAGTTTTCTGAGAGTTTCTTGGTCCTGTTCTTTCTGGTTGTGTTCCTTTTTCCTGTATAGATCCACTTGATGGGCTATATGATCTGTATAGACACCTTTTGCCATGCTTCCAAGTCCAACCACCTCTGCCAATTTGCTCCTTACTGGTGAGGGCAGCCCCATCTGCAGTTTAGCTCGCAAAATTCACTGCTCTATTTGACTCACATCTGGATCATTTCCGGTAATATTTCTCCACACTTGATGAACTCTTGACACATAGGCTCTCTGATTTTCTTGTTGTCCTAGTGGGTCAATCAGAATGTTGACAGGATGCACATTTGTTGGAAACATATCTTTCAGTGCTCTCCACAGTCGATTTCTATTTGCAGCCAACAATTCAGGATCATTCACCGCAGTCCCCACATATCGATGAAGTCCAGCTATCTGAAAAATTTCTTCCATACCTGGAATCCCAAGGAGATTAGCCAAAAGTATCTTAATGTCTCCTATGGCAGACTGTGTTCCCACCGTAATTTCTTCCAACTTTGAAATCCAAGGATATGCTCCATCTTGAAGAGTAGGCAGCTTCTCAAGTATATCTGACATATCGGTATTCTGCAAAGGCTTATACTCCAGGTTCTGTCCTCGAATTATCACTGGCATCATCTTCTTACTTGTGCTCCCTTTTCTTGGCCTCAATATGTATGTCCTCTGAAATGTTTGAGATTCTTTTTTCAGCAGTTTCTCCTTCTGTATCTTCAGCTTCTTGAGTTGTTCTTCCAGTTCTCTTACTTCTTCTAAATTATTTGCCTTATCCAAGCATGATATGCATCGGTCTATATCTCTTTCTATTTATTCTGTGCTAGTCATTGTAGAATAAAATCCCCTTGAACATGAAGCACCTTTAATCTCCAAATCTTTATCGCTGTCTTCATCTTGACTTTCATCAGAGCTCGGATCTCTTGTATCCTTCTCCTTCCAACTTTCATCACCCCTTCTTTCCGCTATAGCCAACTTCCGTCTGATCACAGGGTCATATCTACCCATGATCTCTTCTGAATCACTCTGATCATCATCATCATCATCATCATCATCTTCTTCAAATTCCATCCTCCTGAACCTCACTCTACCCTTAGTTTCCAGACATGTCGTTTTCTTCTTACTTTTGGAGTTTGGATTCATCTTTATGTTTGTTTCTGCTTGTCCTCTCTCTATTATTCGTTCATCTTCATCTCTGATGCAATAATCACCCTCCTGAATGATCATTGGAAGCTGAGGATAGACGTCCTTAAACTCGACTTCTTCCTCGTAAGGTGGGGGTCTTTTTGTTGAATCCTTATGTGAGAAAGGTGTATTGACTTCTGCCATTAGTTTTTCTGTTACCTTTGCCTCTTTTGCCATTTCCCCTATACCTCTGTCTCTTTTATCTTTTGTATATTTTATCAGTTTGGCCCTCATTTTCAAACAACTTAAGAACACCCAGCTCTCTTTGTCTCTTTTTTCTTTACGATGATCCCCTTTTTTTCCCTTCTTTTGATCTGCCTTATATGAGGCCACAAGCACTTGCATTATCTTGATGACGTCTGGGTTAAGAGTCCCTTCCACTGGCCATGGTTGTTCAATGTCAGGCCAACGTTTATTCCATTTTCCAGATAACCTTGCAATAGCATTAACTAGAGGATTACTATTTTGTACTACATCAACAGGAGTAATTACTTTCATAGTTTTGATGTCCTTTTTCCCCATTGTAACCACTCTTTTATATTCCTTTATTGTGAATTATTTTATTATTATTTTAGACCAATTAATTAGTAAACCCAAAAACTTTAAGCTATATAGCTTATCATCCCCTCCTATTTTTTAATTTTATTTTTTTAATTTAAATTAATTAATTAATGTATTTATTTATTTTAATTTAACCAAATTATTGATTGGTGGCAATCTTACCACATCCGATCAGGAAAAGTAAAGGAAACTAGTCAACTTCAGAGCAATCCAAAAAAGAAAGATCTGTAATCCAGCAACACTACAGCACCCACAAACCAATTGCTTAATAAGCACCCAATTACCTTAATTTTACAGAATAATGTCAGTGCTGAATTTCCAACACAACTCTAATCAAAACAACTCATTCACAAAAACCTTAATGTGCAATTCTCAATTACATCAATTGATCAGTCTGTTGCCAAGTCCCTGTAAAATTGTCACAACATGAAATATTCTATGCATACACAATGTATCTATTATATCCTGTAAGGGAAAGTAGGTTTTGTGGATAGAACAGTACTGGCCTTAATTGGACTGGATCCGGGGCAGCACACGCTGTCGCATGACGCACTGGTCAGCACTTCCTCTCTCTCTGTCTCCTCCTTCTCGTTTCTCACATCATAGGAGAACAAAAGAAACAGACAAGAATTTAGTCTTTTATGCACTCACTGGGTTATTTCAACCATACAATACCCTTTTAGACATACCTATGTTCACATTCGCGCTAGGAAATAAGCAAACAGCTTAACTCAGGAATATTATAAATAGCGCAATAATATATATATATATTTTTTTATCCGTCAACATAACTCTTATTTATAAATTCAATGGATCTCAATCAAATAGTTTAATAATTAAGCAACTGCCGATTTAACAAACAGAATACTTTATTCGTCCTTCTTTTTCAGCTCTAAGTCTGAGTCTCCCAGCAGCTCAGTGCAGGCAGGGGAGTGGCATATTTTCTCTGTGTAACTCTAAACTCTTAAAATCCCACGCATGCGCAGCTCATTTGCTAGTGCGATGTCATGGTGAGAGGAGCTCCCGCAAGCAGCTCTCTCCAAACAGCAGACAGTAGACAGACCAGCTTTCTCTCCGTTTTTTCCAACACAGACAAACAGTAACACTGAACAAAACGCACAAACCAACACAAAACACAAATCCTACTTCGAAGCTTTACTATCTTAACTTATTCTAATCTGCAGATTTATAGTTATTTTCTTATCCATTACAAATCATCTCTATGCAATCATAACTCCCTCCCAGGGTGGTTCATAGTTTATAACAATGTTTTTAAAATCTTTCTCTCAAATAGAGACACATAAGGTTTTAACCGTAACTAACATATTTCCTTACAAAAAACTAAAACCCCTGTTCTCAACCAAAACATATATATGTATATATCTCTAACATACATTTTATCATAGCATGAGTCGACACACAGCTGGAACACAGCAGAGACCTCTTTATTTTGCACACACACCCACTCTCTTTCTCTCACACACACATGAAAAGAATGCATCCATTCATACGATCCTTAAAAGCATGCTTACGTCGCTCCTATTTCCTTTATATTCCTTCCTAAATGTATGCTACCTTGAGTTGCAGATATTCAATGAGAGGCTACATCGAACATATACTTCGTCAACTGTATTCCGAGAGGTAACATGCAATTGAATGTATATTCTACAATCTCCAGTTCCCAGAACTGACCCTAAAATCAACCTAGTGATTTGATAGGATTTGTGGCCCATCTTAATGATCGCCTCTTTGAGGGCTTCCGTAGATCAGCGACGTCCTAACAGTATACTTTTTCCTTATTTCCTTGTCTGATTCCTTCATTCTATTCCTGGACAATCCTTTAAATTTATTCAAGCCAAATATCCCTGTGCCCAGTGTTATCAATTCCTATAGACACTCCCCCCTGTTTGCGTTGTTTTCAACGCAAACAAAGGTAGAAATTTAGAACGGAAACCTATCACACAGCAAACAGCACGGCACACACAGGTCCGTCACGGTGCGTTCCCCCAACGCACACACACAGCCACACGAACTGACCAGCGCCCAAAGTTGTGATAAAGCTCACCTTATCTGCCGGCACCTTGAGCGGGAGTCACTTCGTAGCCCATGAATGGAACGCTGAAGAGACGCAACACGTCCCAAAAATCCTCGTCGCCATTAAATGTGGTGTCCGAGACAACGATGCTGATATGCTGTGTAGACAAGGAATCCGCTGACACTGTACTTTGATTATAAAGGTTTATTACATCAAAGATTACAGCATCAATTTACAGACTTCTGCAGAGTCTGGAGAACAACAAACCCAATCTCAAATATGATTATTCTCCCCATCCTTTGTTCAAACATGGTATTTATATCCTATGTAACATAAGATGGGTGGTTTTAGATAGACCAATCCCTGGCCTTTTGTTAGAAATTGCGTAATTCAAATCTGGTATTGGAATAAGAGAAAACATAATCAAGAGATATTCTATCCAAGCTAAATTTATTATATGCAAAATGTATGTATGATAAGTATGTTGGTTCGTATACGGGCTCACTGAAATACCACGCAGGGCAGACAGAGAACTGATCCATTCTTACAGGTTCTTCCTCAAATACTCTGACAGAGAGAGAGAGTTCCCACCTCTCTGCTGGCCAATCAGAGTAGAGACTGAGCGTGGTTTAGACTTACTCAGCCAATCCGTTGGCGCACAGGCTAGTCCCAGCCTCTTGGCGCTCCACTTGTTGCACACTGTTGCCAGGCATAAGTTTATCATAACAACCTGTGGAGTTAGCACTTTTTTGCAGTACCCATGTCCTTGGACGGTTCACAGATCACAAAGAAGCAGTGTTCGTATCTGTGAGAAATACAAGTCTTATCCATAAGAAATACAAGTTTTATCTCATCCTAGCCCCTAACGTTCCTCACATGAATCACAGCCTGTTATGTGAAACAATTTATATAAGTATAGTACAAACCTTCTATGCTTATCATTAATGCATTCCTTCTAAGCTATTCATCACATACAGATCCAATTATGAGAAAACAAATCCCAACAATCCCCCTTTTCACACCCACTGGGTGTGAACCCAAAATAAGAAAACCCAAAATAAGAAATTTCAGGGAAATTTGGATTCCCCCTTTTGACACCCTCTAGGGTGTCACTCATTAAAATACAATACAAACAAAAAGAATCACACTTTTATTAATAGACAATAATGATCATAAAAAGGCCTTCAGTCCTTCCATCTACACCTAACTTGTACTGAGTTGGCTACCAGCCACCCAGGAATCCTTTACCTTCACATAAGGAAAGACAAACATTCACAATGGTTAACTTGATTAATAAAGCATAAAACACAGGATTAATAGAACACAAAACACAAGATTATTAAAACATAAAACACAAACAGGGAAGTAAATTTTGGCCCCCTTTAGACACCCTCTAGAGTGTCACTCCACCAAGCCTGTTAGGTCATATCCTTCATTCCTTAGGTCGGAGTCCAGGATTGGGCCGTATCTCACCATCTGTTGGGAAACCACCTTCTCCATCTCCTTTCTCACCAAACCTCAGACACAGGAAATAAGACAACATCCACAAAGAACAAGTATACCCATAGAAGCTATAACTTCACCCAGAATAGTTACAACAATAGTTTTCCATTTACCAAATATGTTATCAAACCAACCGTTTAGGAGCTATCAATACCAGATTCGTTCGTCAGCGTGGTGAGTCCCTCAAGCGCTTTGGTCACGGACCCGTCCGGTGCTGTGTTGTTGGAGATGAAAGTACAGCACATAGATCCAAACAAAACACAAACCCCGTCCCGCTCAGCCAAAAGCATATCTAAAGCTATTCTATTCTGCCATGTCATTAAGCTAGTTGCCGCTGTCTGCTCAGCTAATCCCTTTATTGCATCACGAGTGTGGTTTATAAATCTTTGCTGGTTATAGTAAACATAATTCATCCAATCTACGTTTTTATTAATTGTTGACCACCAGAAAATACTTGATTCAAACCCAGCTGCTATCTGATTCCTAGCTTTGAATTCTTCTGGAACCCCTCGAGGTACTCCTATCCCATCAATATATGTCCTTTCATCAAAGGATCCCGGGAGGAGGTCCTACTTTCTACGTGACAACTCACCAGTCTCTGACACGTTTGATTGTTTACGTATGTAGGTGAGTTCACAATCAGTTATCACCACACAACCATCAGATGTCAGCACGGGCCTGGTTTTGGTTCCTAAAATCCTCTGGCTGCAACAAAGAGGAGATATTTGTCATGGTCTCTTTTAGTTGTGACATTCTCTGTGTGGGAGCAGGAGCTAAGATGCCCTACGCTGTATCCTATCTTATTAGTCCTAGAAAAACAATAAGACTCCCCTGTGACTTCAAAGGGAGGCAACCCAGGTCGGGATGACTTTGTTATCGGGGGATACAGATAGTGCAAGTTACCATAAGACTCCTTCACCACATTCCCAGCAGGCTTGCATGGAGGATAAACCTGACAGAGAGTCAAAGCCTGTCAAGGGGAACGGAGTAGTTGTTAACCTTGGTTTGGCTGTCCTACAGGCATAACAGTCCTCTTTAGATATAGTTCTTGCCGTATACTGAACCCATTCCAACCACAGGTCAAGATTTCTACACCCCGTCTCCACCTGTCCTACTTTCTTCAGGTCTATAGTTTGCACTATCTTCACAACAGCCCCGGTCTCACTACCTCTCTCAGATAGGTTTACTCTATAGGGTGCCCCAGTTGAAGAGGATATCTCACTTGTTCAGGTCTGTAACCTGTTTTAGCGTATTTCAGACTTTCAGACAGCACCTACCCTTATATGGGTCGCACTGCCATTTCTGGTAATTCCCTACTTTCACAATACTACACCTGTCCTTAAACTGTGTATGGATATTGACATATCCCTCCCCGCTTGGTATGAGCAACTACATAGTCCCAGGATGTACATGGTGACATACATATGGTGATGTCCTTCCCTAAAGTCCCTAGTACTTCCCCTTTTCCTACGTCTAGCTGTCTCCTATGCCTTCGTAGACTGTGCTCAGGTATTATTTTATCAACTTGTGTTAGGTTAACTACTACTTCTGGCTGATCAGGAGGGTTTGAGTGTGCTAGGAATATGGCCCCCACAATCAGACAGCTACCTACCGTCAGGAGACCTGTGAATCCCCACCCTCGCCCTGAGAACATGTCAGACGCCAGAGGCCAACCCATTGCTTTACCTTCTATCGAACTCACACAGGGATGATCAGACAGGGTAAGGGAATCTTCGTTAAGGAGCCAACCCCCGAGCTCTAGTGGTGATCGGTTCTTTCTCCTAACTCTGTGTTTGTTCATCAGGTGTAACTGGGTTTACCTTTTTGCAGTGTGTGACATGCACCCAGGTGGATCTAATAGGACTTGATAGGGCCCTTCCCAACAGGCCTGCTTCCAGTTTTTCTTATTTTAGGGACTGGATCCACACCCAGTCTCCTGGTTAGATAGAGTGGGTCACCTTCTCCTTTAGTTCACCTGTGGGGCACAAAACCTCTGACATACGGGTGTGGTTAAAACACTATCTTCACACATACATGTTCAGCTCTCAATTTCTATTGTTGTTTTTTTTTTAAAGTATTTTGTCATCTCCTTCGTATATATTTCTTATTTAATCCTACCATCTCCTACCATACCATCCATCCCCCATTTGACACATGATTTGCCCATGTGTCAATATTACCAACTACCCAAACAATCACTTAGATAATATTGGTAATTCATTATCCAATTGCCATCCCATAGTATACTAAACATTACCATTATTCTAAATATTTCATAAATGTTAGCAATCCCAAGTGTTCATTAAGTCCTCATGACATTCATTCTCATAAGAAATCATATATACCCCAAACTCAGCCAAAACCTAAAAAACTCCATAAAATTCACTGTGTGTGCTCCTCCAAGACCTATCACCCTTGACCTGCTGAAAACCCCCCAAAATTGAAACAAGGCTTTATAAACATCATACTAGGTGTGTTGTTTTTTGTTTGAAAAACCCAATTTGAAAAACAACAACCACAAATAGCCAGGACTCACTTAATTTGGTAGCTCACTTTTATAACCTAAATACTGCCTAACTGAGATGAGCTAATCTCTTTCTCCTGGTTATAATCTAAAGATGGTAGTACACACAAAACATGATACAGATATCCCCAGTCTTAACCCATCAATAATTGTTTGTATCAATCTAATTCCTCATAACTAATCCATAAAACCATTCAAAATTCCTCGAGTATACAATTATTATTTAATTGATTACCCTAACTCTGCTACATGTGATCTCATCTCAAATGATCCATTATCAATTATTTGTTCAACCCCCTAGGAAAATCTGTCTCCCCTTCTATTGTTCCTGTCCCCCCTGCTCTCCCCTTGCTCCTTCGGGGAAATCGCATGGGGACCTTATAACATATTTTCATAGACCTTTCTAGAATACTTCTATGTAAGCTATCTAATTCAACCTTTCACATTTCTCAATCCACATAGTAATCTAGGTATATAGCCCCACTGCGAAAGCTTTGCCTACTGTCTCTACCTGTGTTCGAACCAGGGACCCTCTACATACATCGCCAGTCACTCCACACCATCTGCGATTCTCTCAAAGTAAATACTTTCATGTCGCACAACCAGCCACGTCATCACCCCCCGTCTAGCCAGCCCTTCCGTCTTAAACACCCTAGTAGCAAAAATAAAACACACTCTCTAACAGTGTTCTGCATTTACCTCTATCATCGAGTTTAAGAACTAACGTAACAACATTAACCATTCTCTATTGCTGTTGTAACGTCTTGTTTGGTCAGTTTATTTAGTGTCCATAATACTATAATAATACATAATCGAATTCCCCTCATGCATACAGATTTCACCTTATGCCATTGAAATGCCAAATAAACCATAATAGTTCAATGGAGCCCCCTATTGGCTCTCCCCTACCTATACATTACTTCCATAACCACATTAGTTATGGTCCGATTACCCATTAAACCTTATCACATGATCAAACAACGCCACAACCTTAAACTCATATGGGGCGGCAGGCAGCTTAGTGATCAATAGCGCCGCGCCAACAACCGAGAGGTCGCTGGTTCCAATCCCCGAGCCGACCAGGCGAAAAATCTGCCGATGTGCCCTCGAGCAAGGCACTCAACCCCAATCGCTCCTGCAAGTCGCTCTGGACAAGAGCGTCTGCCAAATTACCAAAAATGCAAATGTAAATATTCTCTACTTTCTCACCACGACGTACGTCTACGTTCGGGTGAGCAAGTTTAGAATATCCATCGTCAGAAAACCACAGGCACCTCTCAAATAATCACCCCGTGGTGTTCCCAGCCAACTCCCAGTCTTTCCTGGCTCCAAAAGCCACACTTTCGCTCTCTCCAGCCCCTCCCCTCGCAACTCTCTCTCCAGTGTTCAGTGGGAGTAGGCTCTTTTGAAGAGCTGTGTTTCGGGTTTCCAATATTCTGTCGTTATTTAAGGTACTTTAGTCTATTTATTTAAATCAAATCATTCCCACCTAATTAGTTAAAGTTGGTGCATGTTTATATTTCAACGATAAACCAAATTATTTCAGTCTAATTGTTTAACCAGTATTTTGTAGGGTCAAACATCAAACGTTACATCAAATAATCAACCAAAAGGCCTGAACCCAAGCACCTAAAACCAGTATTATGCTATGTCAAACATCAAACACTGAATCAAATAATAAACCGAATTGCTTCAACACAACTATTCAAAACCAGTGTTATGCTATGTCAAACATCAAACGCCACAGTTCAATCATATCAGCTCAAACGTTTCAGTTCAGTCACACAATTCATCACTTTAGCTTTATGTTCCTAATTGTTATTAACGGGTTATATGGTTTAAGCAACCACAAACCCAACAGTTATCCCCAAATTATACACTTTGGACAGCCACAGACGTTTCAATTCCCAATTAGTTTTCTATCAAGGTATACAGGTTTATCATTCACACTCTCATGCATACGACAACACTCGCACTGTCTAACTATTTTAAAGTACCCCCTATGAGCCTCTAGTCATAGCTCACACTGTCTAATCTAATTTAAAGTACCTCATATGAGCCTCAGTCATAGCGTCACACTATCTAATCTATTTTAAAGTACCTCCTATGAGCCTCAGTCATAGCTCGCACTCCCATGGGTTTAACCATCACAATTATCAAACATTTGCATAGTATATTATGAAATCAAAGTAGTATACTGTAATCGTTATTTATAGTACAATAGGGTTCACTTACATCAAACAGGTCCTTCACAAAATTAATTTGGATAAAGCCAATGTGCAGAACTTTAGTTACATAACAATAAGTGTCTGCTTACCTGTTTCAGAAGCCCGGGCACTTTGTGAAACACACAGTTCGACGACAGTGATGTCCAATAGGCTGGGTGAATTCCAGCGAAGTTCCGCTACCAGATCACAGTCGGAGGTCACCAATTGTTAGAAATTGCGTAATTCAAATCTGGTATTGGAATAAGAGAAAACATAATCAAGAGATATTCAATCCAAGCTAAATTTATTATATGCAAAATGTATGTATGATAAGTATGTTGGTTCGTATACAGGCTCACTGAAATACCACGCAGGGCAGACAGAGAACTGATCCATTGTTACAGGTTCTTCCTCAAATACTCTGA
The DNA here is from genome assembly GCF_964263955.1 of Coregonus lavaretus. Lineage (NCBI taxonomy): Eukaryota > Metazoa > Chordata > Actinopteri > Salmoniformes > Salmonidae > Coregonus > Coregonus lavaretus. Next base: position 12,657,471 of record NC_140026.1, on the reverse strand, counting down.
CAGAGAGAGAGTTCCCACCTCTCTGCTGGCCAATCAGAGTAGAGACTGAGCGTGGTTTAGACTTACTCAGCCAATCCGTTGGAGCACAGGCTAGTCCCAGGCTCTTGGCGCTCCACTTGTTGCACACTGTTGCCAGGCATAAGTTTATCATAACAACCTGTGGAGTTAGCACTTTTTTGCAGTACCCATGTCCTTGGACGGTTCACAGATCACAAAGAAGCAGTGTTCGTATCTGTGAGAAATACAAGTCTTATCTATAAGAAATACAAGTTTTATCTCATCCTAGCCCCTAACATTCCTCACATGAATCACAGCCTGTTATGTGAAACAATTTATATCAGTATAGTACAAACCTTCTATGCTTATCATTAATGCATTCCTTCTAAGCTATTCATCACATACAGATCCAATTATGAGAATACAAATCCCAACACTTTACACATCCGAATCTCCTCTGTCTTAGGGGGCCCCTATAGTAATACTTTCCAGATGTTTCAGCAAACAGAGCCAAGAACTGGAATGTTCAGATACTACACATTACTTGCTCCCATATCTGCTGAATGTAAAAAATGTCTTCTGTATCAGTATCTCAGTCACATAATTGGTTAAGCCACTGCTGACCATCCACTGCTATTGGTAGAAGATTTCTCTTGTATCACACTCGATGGGCATGATACTGCTTCAAAAATCACTCCTGATATTTAGCTGACTGGGGACCAATGCTGCTTGTGGAGATTCTGATTGCCTCCTAAACATAACATTATATTCTTGTCAGGACATCACCACTGCGCAGTGTGAGAGAAACGTTTGCACAAGGCATCGTCTCCTTGTTCCCATACCTGAAGGATCCCTACACCGCAAATAGATATGTAAGTATACATTACAACTGATAAAGGGCATCTGCATTTAATTCGTCTGGTATGGTATCTGAGCAAATGGGACTTGGTTATTTGTTTTTTCTTTCAAGATTAGTAACCATGTTCATTTTCTTAAGGAACATTATTACGACTCTAATAGTGGAGAAGGGTAACTCTTGTATAGAATCAAAACAATTCAGAGGAATTTGGCTTCATCTGAGAAACGTCCAACTCAACTATACTCTGGAGGACCAACTGCTGAGAGGGAGTCCAGTTCATCCACTTTGGTTACCCTGAGTGAAGACCAGTGCAGAGAGGTCATTTCTCTTATGAAGCATTCTTCTGATGAAGAAACAGTCAAAAAGAAGATTAAATTTACCTTTGAGTACAGGAAAAAGATGACCCACAACCCGAGTAAATGCTCCACCATCCTAACCAAATTTCCACGCTTTCTGGATGTGAAGGGCTTAGTACGACTTTTTTTAAAGAACAGTTTTATGTTGTATAAATTGCGTTTAATCTCTTAATGCCAATTCAGATTGGCCAGTAAATTTAAACAAAAACAACACTTCTGCAATAGTAGTTCAATTAATGTGTACGCTGGTGATTTTCTCAAACTCTGTTTTGGAGATTAAAGTGGAATGTTTTGTGAGAAAGAAATTTACTTGCACGAAACTAATGTTTTGTTCTTTGTCTTATTTGTTTCAGATTGAACAGGATTTGGAGCTGCTGTTTGAAGAGTGAACATCAGCCAAGTTTTTGGAGAGGTGGCCAACTACATTCAAGCAAAAGGTCATCATGCTAAGCAAGACCTTAAGCAAGGCCACTCAGGGAGCTGAACTTCAGGAGCTGATCCAGATGGCAGAATCTGCAGCTGATGAGGGAGCTAACACGAATGCCCCGTGTAGCTCAGTTGGTAGAGTGTGGCGTTTGCAATGCCAGGGTTGTGGGTTCGATTCCCACGGGGGGCCAGTATGAGAAAAAAAAAGTATGCACTCACTAACTGTAAGTCGCTCTGGATAAGAGCGTCTGCTAAATGACTAAAATGTAAATGATCATAAATTATCATTTATTTTTCAAATAACTCTGAAATGTTAATGTCACTGATGATGGAATTTACCATTTTAAATCAGGATCTCTTCTTTGTTTAGGATGGGACAGTGACCTTTCCTCCATCCTTCTCCTGCTCCATTTGATTATTCCTTCATCACAAGGCCGCAAAAGACCAGGCAAGATGTCTGCCTCCCAAGCTGAACAGCATCTTGTGATAATCCAAAAGGTTTGTATTGTCATTCTTATTCTTGGACAGTGCTGCAGCCGTTATGATGAACTAATGACGGTGTTCGTTTTTGTCGTCTTCAGGCAGGAACCAGTATCCAGGAGCACATTGATGCGATTGACCAGAGCTGCCAACCATATCTTCTTGCAGTCGGGACCAGGAAGAGCAGCATCCATGCTTACTTCATCATCCTGGACAAGCAAGCCTTCGATGAGCTTTTCAAGACTCACTTTGTTTTTGGTACTGCTTACAATACAATGCTGCTCAACATGTACACCTTCATACAGACAACTGTGTACAACATAGACATTGGGAAGGTTAAGGAGACTCCAAGGGTTGCTGAGCTCAGAGCTAGACTCCTGCACTAATGCCGATTAAGTTATGCCGATATGTTTTGTTTGCCATGCTAGTCATGGAAGAACCAACTTGCTCGTGAGGCATCTCGAGTTGATGCATGGAATGTGCCCTGGTAGAACTCTTAGATTAAAATGTGGTCAAGCAGATTGTTGTCATGTATTTGGTAGATTTTCAGGCTTTAGGAAGCATTTGAACAGGGCACATTCCGGAGACTGTCAAATTTTGTTAAATGCTAACTTGGATGCTAATACAGCCAAGTAATGCTGATTTTCCTTCAAATTCTAGTTGTAACCATGTTGTACCAATATCTAAAAAGAACACACTTGATGTGTGCATATGCTATTGTGTGCAGGCTGCAGGTGTAGGTCAGACGACTGTAAATAGTTTTGTATTTTCCATGGAAGAAGCAGTTCAAGAGATACAGGGTCAAGCTAAACGACCGCTCTTACATGTATATCTTCAAAAGACACAGAAACTGTCAGAAAAATCCAACATTATTTTCAGGATATTGAAAAACCTTTCACAGTGTTGAATTCGGTATCAAAACGAAGTGCTTATTTCATACAAAAATGGGGAACAGTTCAACCAGTTGAGAAAGTCCTTGATGTTAAATTTGACAATAGAAGAAACAAAACTACTGGAACTTATGATAGTCATAACTGATACATTTTCTTACGTTCCATTTCTCGAGACATTGCAGTCAATTTTGAAGAACGCAAACACAAGTGGCATGTTTAACTCAGGGCACAATTTTAAAGATGGTGTTTACTTTGATTTGGAAGATGGATTACATATGAAGAGACATCCTCTCCTTTCTAAAGAGAAAAATGCATTGCAAATTGAACTCTTGTATGACGAATTTGAGACTGCTAATCCATTGGGATCAAAAAAGGGTATTCACAAGTTGGGAGGTACAGTGGGGAAAAAAGTATTTAGTCAGCCACCAATTGTGCAAGTTCTCCCACTTAAAAAGATGAGAGAGGCCTGTAATTTTCATCATAGGTACACGTCAACTATGACAGACAAAATGAGAAAAAAAAATCCTGAAAATCACATTGTAGGATTTTTAATGAATTTATTTGAAAATTATGGTGGAAAATAAGTATTTGGTCAATAACAAAAGTTTCTCAATACTTTGATATATACCCTTTGTTGGCAATGACACAGGTCAAATGTTTTCTGTAAGTCTTCACAAGGTTTTCACACTCTGTTGCTGGTATTTTGGCCCATTCCTCCATACAGATCTCCTCTAGAGCAGTGATGTTTTGGGGCTGTCGCTGGGCAACACAGACTTTCAACTCCCTCCAAAGATTTTCTATGGGGTTGAGATCTGGAGACTGGCTAGGCCACTCCAGGACCTTGAAATGCTTCTTACGAAGCCACTCCTTCGTTGCCCAGGCGGTGTGTTTGGGATCATTGTCATGCTGAAAGACCCAGCCACGTTTCACCTTCAATGGCCTTGCTGATGGAAGGAGGTTTTCACTCAAAATCTCACGATACATGGCCCCATTCATTCTTTCCTTTACACGGATCAGTCGTTCTGGTCCCTTTGCAGAAAAACAGCCCCAAAGCATGATGTTTCCACCCCCATGCTTCACAGTAGGTATGGTGTTCTTTGGATGCAACTCAGCATTCTTTGTCCTCCAAACACGACGAGTTGAGTTTTTACCAAAAACTTATATTTGGGTTTCATCTGACCATATGACATTCTCCCAATCCTCTTCTGGATCATCCAAATGCACTCTAGCAAACTTCAGACGGGCCTGGACATGTACTGGCTTAAGCAGGGGGACACATCTGGCACTGCGTAGTGTGTTACTGATGGTAGGCTTTGTTACTTTGGTACCAGCTCTCTGCAGGTCATTCACTAGGTCCCCCCGTGTGGTTCTGGGATTTTTGCTCACCGTTCTTGTGATCATTTTGACTCCACCGGGTGAGATCATGCGTGGAGCCCCAGATCGAGGGAGATTATCAGTGGTCTTGTATGTCTTCCATTTCCTAATAATTGCTCCCACAGTTGATTTCTTCAAACCAAGCTGCTTACCTATTGCAGATTCAGTCTTCCCAGCCTGGTGCAGGTCTACAATTTTGTTTCTGGTGTCCTTTGACAGCTCTTTGGTCTTGGCCATAGTGGAGTTTGGAGTGTGACTGTTTGAGGTTGTGGACAGGTGTCTTTTATACTGATAACAAGTTCAAACAGGTGCCATTAATACAGGTAACGAGTAGAGGACAGAGGACCCTCTTAAAGAAGAAGTTACAGGTCTGTGAGAGCCAGAAATCTTGCTTGTTTGTAGGTGACCAAATGCTTATTTTCCACCATAATTTGCAAATAAATTCATAAAAAATCCTACAATGTGATTTTCTGGATTTTTTTTCTCTCAATTTGTCTGTCATAGTTGATGTGTACCTATGATGAAAATTACAGGCCTCTCTCATCTTTTTAAGTGGGAGAACTTGCACAATTGGTGGCTGACTAAATACTTTTTTTCCCCACTGTATATACTTTACTTTGAGAACATTTCTACCAAAGTTTAATTCAATTTGGGTAAATATTCACTTATGTGCACTCTTCCATACCCAGGACCTTAAAATGTATGGATTTGATTCCATTCTTGAGCCAATAGTAAGCGATTTGAAAGTGCTTGAGACTGTGGGTATTGAAGTTCCCTTCTTCAGTGGTCGTATACATGGCAGTATTGTCCAAGTAACTGGAGGTAATCTTGGTATACATTGCCTGTTTGGTTTTGTGGAATCATTTAGTGCTCGTTATTGTTGCCGTTTTTGCCTCACTGAGAAAGTGGAAGTTCAAACTGTGTTCTCTGAGGATGACCCAAGAGTGACTTTACGAACAAAACACATGCACTCAGACCATTGTCAAACTATTCAGTCAAACCCAACACTACCTCATGTGTATGACAGTGGTGTAAAGTACTTAAGTAAAAATACTTTAAAGTACTACTTAAGTCATTTTTTGGGGTATCTGTACTTTACGATTTATATTTTTTACAACTTTTACTTTTACTTCACTACATTCCTAAAGAAAATTTTGGACTTCTTACTCCATACATTTTCCCAGACACCCAAAAGTACTCGTTACATTTTGAATGCTTAGCAGAACAGGAAAATAGTGAAATTCACGCACTTATTAAGAGAACACGTGGTCATCCCTACTGCCTATGTTCTGGCGGACTCACTAAACACAAATGCATCTTTTGTAAATAATGTCTGAGTGTTGGAGTGTGACCTTGGCTATCCGTACATTTTAAAAACAAGAAAATGGTGCCATCTGGTTTGCTTAATATAAGGAATTTGAAATGATTTATACTTTTACTTTTGATATTTAAATATATTTTAGCAATTACATTTACTTTTTATAGTTAAGTATATTTAAAACCAAATACTTTTAGACTTTTACTCAAGTAATATTTTACTGGGTGACTTTCACTTTAACTTGAGTAACTTTCTATTAAGGTATCTATACTTTTACTGAAGTATGACAATTGGGTACTTTTTCCACCACTGGTGTACAGTGTGAAGCATGCTTGCTTATTGAACTCTCTGCAGTACTTCAATACTACAGACAATTCTTCTGTTAATATAATGCATTACATTTTAGAAGGAGTTGCACAATCTGAGGTAAAACTTGTGTAACAGTATATGCAAGCCAACTTTGTGACTGCTAAAGATGTGTACGGTAGAGTTCATTCATTTAACTATGGCTACACAGAGAGGAGGAATCATCCACCTGCAGTAAAATTGGATGATGGGAGCAATGATTTGGGTCTAAATGCTATTCAGTCTTGGTGTCTTCTCCGTAATTTGCCATTGATATTTGGTGATCTGGTACAGAAAGATGATCAATACTGGCAGCTGCTTCAGTTACTACTACAAATTGTAAATATTGTGTTTTCTCCTAAACTAACAGAGGGCATGACTATCTATCTGAAGCACTTAATTGCTGAACATCATAGGCTTTTCAAGTCTTTGTTTCCTGATAGAAATATGTTACCAAAACACCACTTCATGATACATTATCCTCGTTGTATAAGGAATATTGGGCCCATTCTTCACTCGTGGTGTACGCACTACGAGACAAAATATAATTTCTTTAAAAAACAACTGAAGAGTTTTAAGAATGTCACTATGACCTTAGCCAAGAAACACCAAAATGACATGCCATATAACTGGGAAACGTTCAGCCAGGATAGACTAGCTATAGGTCCAGGAAAGATGTCAAGGCTCATTGACCTGAACGAAGGCCATGAGATTGCTGCCAAGTTGAATGTCTCAGTGCACACAAATATTTTGTCAGTTAAATGGGTAAAGCACCATGGTACAGAATATCGTCTTGATTTGGTCATATGTGGTGAAGTAGTCATTGAAATGCCAGTATTTTACAAAATTAAGGCTATTTTTCTGAAAGAGGAAAATATTTTTGGGGTTGGGTCAGCTCTTGAAACCAGCTCATGCATGCATTTAAAGTTGTTTTGAAGCGAAGTCCACCATGCAAGGTATTTTCATGTAAATGACATCATGTACCACAAACCTTTTGATTTGCTCATGTCATATGGAGCAAGTGATTTTTTTGACTACATTGTCCCCTACTGTCACTTGATAACAGTTTAAGCCAGGGCTGAGACTTATGGTTAGGTTGTGAGAAACATATTTGTTTTTAATATAAATGTCATCATTTTCCAACAAACCTATTGATTTGCTCATGTCATACGGAGCGAGGGATTCGTTTGACTACATTGGATTGTCACTTGATAACAGTTTAAGCCAGGGCTGAGACTTATGGTTTGGTCATAATAAACATATTTTAATGTTGAAACAGCTTTGCTTGAGTTTATTGTGACATTCCAAGTGCTTTTACAAAATGTAATTTCCATTTACATGGGGGAGGAGTAAATGAATTAACACTGAATAGAGTAAATACATTTTTACTCTAATAGGAGTCACCCTAGATCAACACTAATGAGTGTCACTTTTTGCACTCCTCAGTGTTAAATCAACACTAGAAATGTAACACTTTGATCAGTGTACTTTTTACTCTGTGTAGAGTGGGAGCATATGTACTTGCTGACAGTGTTACATTTATCACTTAAAGTGTTGATTTAACACTTTCAAATTTACTGTGTATTTGAACAACTAATCTGAGTCAAAACACAATGCAGGTTACAGGTATTTGTGGGAACAAACAGATTCATAAAACAAACACACTGACTTCCCACTGGGAACAAACCGGTTGAATCAATGTTTTTTCCATATAACATTTTAACAAAAATATTTGTTACTATAGGTGTCCTTATGAATTCATTCATAAAGCCTTTATAACAGCTATATAACACATTATAAACCAGGTAGTTTGGGTCCTGGATGCTGATTGGCTGAAAGCCAGGGAATATCAGAAAATATACCATGGGTATGACGCAAAATTACTTGTTTACTGTTCTAATTATGTTGATAACCAGTTCAAAATTGCAATAAGGCACCTCGGGGGTTTGTGGAATATGTCCAATATACCACGGCTAAGGAACGTATCTAGGTACTCCGCTTCGTGTATTGTCTAAGAACAGCCCTTAGCCATGCATGGTAAGGTATATTGGCCATATACCACACCCCCTCGGGCCTTATTGCTTAATTATAACATTTGCCATAAGCGGTCATAAATAGTTGTAAATAGTTATGAGTAAGGGCATAAGATGTTATGAATCTAGTAATAATGGGTGATATAGATAACTGTTAATGAATTATGTAGTTATCTAACTATACTTTTTTAAATAATATAGTTGTCATTGTTACTGTAGCCTGCACATCTTCCTTTTTTACACAGCTGCCCCAGAAACCTTGATTTTGTCGTAAAATTCTATCGCTTCCATTTTGTAAAACATGTTGTTTGTGTTTTTTGGCAATAGTCCAATTTGTACAACTCAGAGCATTTTTTTTTTTTTTTACTAAGTACATCTTTCATCCATTTGCCCATGTTTCTTGGAGATCCTTTGAATGTAATAAGCACATTCATGACTGTTTTATAACACCTCAAATGAATGTCACTTTAACTAAGGTGTCAGTACACACACTATAAGGCAATTTGACATGGTCAAAAATTCTCTCCACCCCATGACAAAATAGGTAGAATTGCAGCAAATTAGATGTAAAACTGAACAGAAATATACAATACATGACCAAAGGTATGTGGACACCTGCTCGTCGAATATCTCATTCCAAAATCATGGGCATTAATATGGAGTTGGTCCCCCCTTTGCTGCTATAACAGCCTCCTCTCTTCTGGGACGGCTTTCCACTAGATGTTGGAACATTGCTGCAGGGACTTGCTTCCATTCAGCCACAAGAGCATAAGTGAGGTCGGGCACTGATGTTGGGCGATTAGGCCTGGCTTGTAGTCATCACAAAGGTGTTCGATGGGGTTGAGGTCAGGGCTCTGTGCAGGCCAGTCAAGTTCTTCCACACCAATCTCAACAAACCAGTTCTGTATGGACCTCTCTTTGTGCACAGGGGCATTGTCATGCTTCAACAGGAAAGGGCCTTCCCCAAACTGTTGCCACAAGTTGGAAGCACAGAATCGTCTAGAATGTCATTGTATGCTGTAGTGTTAAGATTTCCCTTCACTGGAACTAGGGGGCATAGCCTGAACCATGAAAAACAGCCCCAGACCATTATTCCTCCTCCACCAAACTTTACAGTTGGCACTATGCATTGGGGCCGGTAGCGTTCTCCTGGCATCCGCCAAACCCAGAATCGTCCTTGGGACTGCAAGATGGTGAAGCGTGATTCATCACTCCAGAGAACGCATTTCCACTGCTCCAGAGTCCAATGGTGGCGAGCTTTACACCACTCCAGCCGACACTTGGCATTGCGCATGGTGATCTTAGGCTTGTGTGCGGCTGCTCTGCCTTTTTAAACCCATTTCATAAAGCTCCCAACGAACAGTTCTTTGGAACAGTGTGGAACTCGGTAGTGAGTGTTGCAACCGAGGACAGACGATTTTTGCGCGCCTAGCGCTTCAGCATTCGGCGGTCTCGTTCTGTGAGCTTGTGTGGCCTACCTCTTCGCAGCTGAGCCAGTGTTGCTCCTAGACGTTTCCACTTCAGCACTTACAGTTGACCGGGGCAGCTCTAGCAGGGCAGAAATTTGACAAACTGACTTGTTGGAAAGGTGGCATCCTATGACGGTGCCACATTGAAAGTCACTGAGCTCTTTAGAAAGACCATTCTACTGATAATGTTTGTCTATGGAGATTGCATGGCTGTGTGCTCGATTTTATACACCTATCAGCAACAGGTGTGGCTGAAATAGCCGAATCCACTAATTTGAATGGGTGTCCACATACTTTTGTATATACAGTATAGTGTATATCTGCCCCATGGCAAAATTAGTAGAATTACATGAAATTTGTGACAAAATTGCTAAACTTCTCTCAGTCCCATGGCAAAATGTGTAGAATTGCAGAAAGCTTGCTTTAAAACTGCAACATTTTCTCTAGGCCAACTCTCTATGGCAAAATGAGTAGAATTGCAAGAAATTAACTACATTTGTTCTCTCCATCGTAAACAGGGGGGCCACTAAAATATTTTGACCGTGAGGTGGGGAGGCCCCCCAACCAAATCTCACTTAGGGCCCCCAAAAGGCTAGGGCCGCGGCCCTACTGAAGATTTTTCTCTTCCATTGCGACAGGTCTTCCTCTCCCCTGTAACTATTCCCGAGGTCGTTGCTGTAAATGAGAATGTGTTCTCAGTCAACTTACCTGGTAAAATAAGCGTTAAATAAAAATTAAACAATCTGCAGAAGTTGACGACTCACCTGAACAAACTTTGTGAGTGTAGAAAACATTGTTAGATTTATTCAAGACAATAACTCTACCACTATGCATTTCAACGCTCTCATTTTGTCGTATTACTTTTCAACCTTTCATACAATAAATATTTTCTCTCTCTTTTTCTTTTCCTGTTGTATAACTGTCTGTTGAAGTGTCCAAAGATAGTTCTCTGTGACGTTTCCTGTCTACCTGATATGTATTGTACCACATCCTGAGTCAATACCTAAGCATTTACATCAGTACAACGTTTTTTACCACTGCACCCAGATAATAAACATTATCAGTAGACCATAATAAAGACAAAGAGAAGGATATTGTTATGGTGAATTATTACTAAACACACAAACAAGGCATATGGAAAGAGAAAGATCTATGTTGAAAAACAAAGCCAGGGGACAATCTTAGAACTTTTGCTCAGTCAGCTTTTCATTACTCATTGCAACTCTAGTGTATTTTTTCATTTGTACAGTTCAACAGTTAATGAATAGTCGATTTCCTCCTCTGTTAAATAATGTGCAAACACCACCTACTTGATTAAGTAACCATTTACACCAATACACAAGACTGTGCCATAATGGACACCAAGTTTCCATCAGCAGTCCTTTGAATCACATTGGGTGGAGTGCAACTGCAGAACACTGGGAGCCTCAGGTGCAGCATACACCCTGACTCTGGAGGAGTGGTACCTCCTGTAGGCCACCATCAGAGCAGCCAGGAGACAGACAGCAGCACTGACCCCCAGGACTGCAGCCACATTGGGGTCTGTACTGACCCCCTGTACTGGAGAGGGAGGGTCAGGGTCAAAGGTCACACTCAGGTCAGGGGTCATGTTCTGGTGTAACAGGAAAACACTGAGGGAGAATAATTATAGAGACACATTTTTATTCATACTAAATGTATACATGACATTGCAATTCTGATTTACTGAACAATAAGTGTTGTCTGAGAAAAATAAATGCTGTTTAAAACTTGATTAAATAATATAATTTGAAGTACATTTTGTGTCATACTTACTTCTCAGTAGTCACTGGGCTTGTTGTTGAGGAAGCTGGAGAGGGAGGGGTCAGGTTGTTGGTGGACAGGTCCACCAACACAGGTTGTTGGTGGACAGGTCAATGTCAGAGTAATGCCACAACCTCTTGTGTCACAACCTAGAATTATATTGCAAAAAAACAGAATAGTCCGCCGGAAGCCCGAAGTTAAATACACTGCTCAAAAAAATAAAGGGAACACTTAAACAACACAATGTAACTCCAAGTCAATCACACTTCTGTGAAATCAAACTGTCCACTTAGGAAGCAACCCTGATTGACAATAAATTTCACATGCTGTTGTGCAAATGGAATAGACAACAGGTGGAAATTATAGGCAATTAGCAAGACACCCCCAATAAAGGAGTGGTTCTGCAGGTGGTGACCACAGACCACTTCTCAGTTCCTATGCTTCCTGGCTGATGTTTTGGTCACTTTTGAATGCTGGCGGTGCTTTCACTCTAGTGGTAGCATGAGACGGAGTCTACAACCCACACAAGTGGCTCAGGTAGTGCAGCTCATCCAGGATGGCACATCAATGCGAGCTGTGGCAAGAAGGTTTGCTGTGTCTGTCAGCGTAGTGTCCAGAGCATGGAGGCGCTACCAGGAGACAGGCCAGTACATCAGGAGACGTGGAGGAGGGCATAGGAGGGCAACAACCCAGCAGCAGGACCGCTACCTCCGCCTTTGTGCAAGGAGGAGCAGGAGGAGCACTGCCAGAGCCCTGCAAAATGACCTCCAGCAGGCCACAAATGTGCATGTGTCTGCCAAACGGTCAGAAACAGACTCCATGAGGGTGGTATGAGGGCCTGACGTCCACAGGTGGGGGTTGTGCTTACAGCCCAACACTGTGCAGGACGTTTGGCATTTGCCAGAGAACACCAAGATTGGCAAATTCGCCACTGGCACCCTGTGCTCTTCACAAATGAAATCAGGATCACACTGAGCACATGTGACAGACGTGACAGAGTCTGGAGACGCCATGGAGAACGTTCTGCTGCCTGCAACATCCTCCAGCATGACCGGTTTGGCGGTGGGTCAGTCATGGTGTGGGGTGGCATTTCTTTGGGGGGCCGCACATCCCTCCATGTGCTCGCCAGAGGTAGCCTGACTGCCATTAGGTACCGAGATGAGATCCTCAGACCCCTTGTGAGACCATATGCTGTTGCGGTTGGCCCTGTGTTCCCCCTAATGCAAGACAATGCTAGACCTCATGTGGCTGGAGTGTGTCAGCAGTTCCTGCAAGAGGAAGGCATTGATGCTATGGACTGGCCCGCCCGTTCCCCAAACCTGAATCCAATTGAGCACATCTGGGACATCATGTCTCGCTCCATCCACCAACGCCACGTTGCACCACAGACTGTCCAGGAGTTGGCGAATGCTTTAGTCCGGGTCTGGGGGAAGATCCCTCAGGAGACCATCCGCCACCTCATCAGGAGCATGCCCAGGCGTTGTAGGGAGGTCATACAGGCACGTGGAGGCCACAAACACTACTGAGCCTCATTTTGACTTGTTTTAAGGACATTACATCAAAGTTGGATCAGCCTGTAGTGTGGTTTTCCACTTTAATTTTGAGTGTGACTCCAAATCCAGACCTCCATGGGTTGATACATTTGATTTCCATTGATCATTTTTGTTTGATTTTGTTGTCAGCACATTCAACTATGTAAAGAAAAAAGTATTTAATAAGATTATTTCATTCATTCAGATCTAGGATGTGTTATTTTAGTGTTCCCTTTATTTTTTTGAGCAGTGTACAATTAAATGTCAACTTACTCTGCCGATTGTCCATAGGGTTGGTCCTTATGCAGGGGGGAAATTGAGAAAAAACATCAATTAAACAGACATTCCAAACGTGGGTCTGTTCTACCCCTCGTACCCCTGCACAATGACTCGGTACTGGTACCTGTATATAGCCATGTTAATTTGACTTCTTATTGTTATTCATTATTCACTGTGAATTTATTCCTTGTGTTACTATTTCTATTTTGTTGTTGGTGGACAGGTCAATGTCAGAGTAATGACACAACCTCATGTCAGGACAGAACACTAAAGTCCTGTATCCTGTCACCTGAAATAATTAATTCATTAATTAATTAAGTCATTAATGTCAAAAATCAGGTTAGAAAGGTTGTATCACTAAGGTATTGGGTCATAGAGTCATCCAAGATCATCAAACTCAAAGTTACCTCAATGATGGCATTCTGACAGAGAGGATGGCATTCTGACAGAGAGGATGGCATTCTGACAGAGAGGATGGCATTTTGACAGAGAGGATGGCATTCTGACAGAGAGGATGACATTCTGACAGAGAGGATGGCATTCTGACAGAGAGGATGGCATTCTGACAGAGAGGATGGCATTCTGACAGAGAGGATGACATTCTGACAGAGAGGATGACATTCTGACAGAGAGGATGGCATTCTGACAGAGAGGATGACATTCTGACAGAGAGGATGACATTCTGACAGAGAGGATGGCATTCTGACAGATAGGATGGCATTCTGACAGAGAGGATGACATTCTGACAGAGAGGATGACATTCTGACAGAGAGGATGACATTCTGACAGATAGGATGGCATTCTGACAGATAGGATGGCATTCTGACAGAGAGGATGACATTCTGATAGAGAGGATGACATTCTGACAGATAGGATGACATTCTGACAGATAGGATGGCATTCTGACAGAGAGGATGGCATTCTGACAGATAGGATGGCATTCTGACAGAGAGGATGACATTCTGACAGAGAGGATGACATTCTGACAGAGAGGATGACATTCTGACAGATAGGATGGCATTCTGACAGATAGGATGGCATTCTGACAGAGAGGATGACATTCTGACAGAGAGGATGACATTCTGACAGAGAGGATGACATTCTGACAGATAGGATGGCATTCTGGCAGATAGGATGGCATTCTGACAGAGAGGATGACATTCTGAAAGGGGGGGAGGTGGAGAGAAAATAAAATAAATGGGTATGTGTCACTTTCATTCACTTTTTCACAAGAATATGCACTTGCACACAAAAACAGGGAGTTGAGAGAGACAGAGATGGGGAGAGAAAGGGAGTGAGTGTTTAAAAGAGGGGGAGAGAAAGGGAGAGAGAGGGAGAGAGTTAAAGAGAAGGAGGAGATGAGAGAGAAGGGTGAAGAGAGAAGTGTGGGAAGTAAAATAATGGAGATATGGGGAGAGAGAGGGGGAGATATAAAGAGAGAGAGAGAGAGAGAGAGAGAGAGAGAGAGAGAGAGAGAGAGAGCGAGAGAGGTAGAGCACAATATAAGACCACAGAAACATGTTGGGAGAGACTCTGATATTAGTATTTCAAGTGTGTCTGCAGGGTTCTGATCACTGATTGGCTGTAGATCCTCTCCAGACCTCTCATCTGTGTTGTCACCTGATCCCATGGGAAGCAGCCCACCCCATCTACACAGCACAATAACACAACACAGGATGACTCAACTACACAACAATCCACAGCAACACAACATAACAACAAAACTGTAATGAAAATTAAATAGACCTACCATCCCACGGCCAAAAGAAACAGTACAAAAAAGAGCTAGCCATAGCCTCATAATACAGTATAAATATGTTATAACATATAACACAAGCAAGGTTACTGATGTTGGGAGGAGTAGGAACAGTCCCTCACACACACACTGTATTCATGTACCATCTCTCTCTCTCACACACACACGCGTGCGCACACACACGCATTCACGCACGCGTCCCAGGAGAATGCTGAGTAAGTGGGTAAGGTTCAATACCGAACTCATATTCAGTTCCTATTTTCCCCTGATCTCCATTTGAATATGTTGTAAACTAGCAACCCGGTATTCATACTGTTACCATCTCGAAAGGCAGTACCAAGACAATTGGCTTATCATGCTCTTTTGGCCTGTAGAATTTACTGTAGGTGGGCTTCTTGCTGGCTGTAGTTACAGTGTGTTTATCATTTTAAATAGGTCCGGAGGAAACGCCATTGGAGCCATTGGACTCTGGAGCAGTGGAAACGCGTTCTCTGGAGTGATGAATCACGCTTCACCATCTGGTAGTCCAACGGACAAATCTGGGTTTGGCGGATACCAGGGGAACGCTACCTGCCTGAATTCATAGTGCCAACTGCAAAGTTTGGTGGAGGAGGAATAATGGTCATGGTTCGGGCTAGGCCCCTTAGTTTCAGTGAAGGGAAATCTTAACTCTACAGCATACAATTACATTCTAGACGATTCTGTGCTTCCAACTTTGTGGCAACAGTTTGGGGAAGGCATGACAATGCCCCTGTGCACAAAGCGAGGTCCATACAGAAATGGTTTGTCAAGATTGGTGTGGAAGAACATGACTGGCCTGTACAGAGCCCTGACCTCAACCCCATCGAACACCTTTGGGATGAATTGGAACGCAGACTGCGAGCCAGGCCTAATCGCCCAACATCAGTGCCCAACTTCACTAATGCTGTTGTGGCTGAATGGTAGCAGGTCCCCGCAGCAATGTTCAAACATCTAGTGGAAAGCCTTCCCAGAAGAGTGGAGGCTGTTATAGCAGCAAAGGGGGGACCAACTCCATATTAATGCCCTTGATTTTAGAATGAGATGTCCACATACTTTTGGTCATGTAGTGTATTTTTAAACTGCTCTTCTAGCTCAATGTCACGTATTCAGTTATTTCTATCTTTCTCACTCTCTCTCTTTCTCTCTCTCTTTCTCCATCTCTCTATTTATCTCTCTCTATCCCCCTCTCTCTTTCTGTGTTTCAGTGTTGAGTGCATTATTCATCTGTGGACACACTCAAGGTGAGTAAATAATCCGAATATATTTTTCTGCATTTCATCACTCTAACCCGATACAACCACACACATGGTTCAAATAAAAACTAAGTAGGTAAAGACTGATGTCTAATGTCTTTCTAAGATTCCTCAATTTTCTCATTCTCATTTCATGTAATAATTGAAGAAATATGGTGCATTTGTTTAATATTTGCATGTTTCCACAGCTCTGCCCGTGGCCATATTGAGAATCTCTCCTCAGGGTCTCCTCTCCTCTGGAGAGACAGTCACTCTGCAGTGTGACATACTAAGCTACACAGACTGGATGTACCTCTTGTCCGGAAACAATCAACAGCTTCACAGTCAGACCAGTGAAACCATCACCATCTCTCTCCCTGACCAGGCTGGTCAGTACAGATGTGAGGGGACGAGAACAGGTCTGCCCCAGAGGTCACAACCCAGTGTTTCTCTTTCCATCAGTGTCACTGGTGAGTTCACTATTGATGCTTCATCACTAACTGGACCTTCCTAATTCTGAGAATAAACTTTTATTTGCTTTTTTAATTTTGAAATTGATAATGTTTTCCGTTTAGGTAACATGTCTAATCTGTAATATGCATCCTCAGCTTTAATAGTTACCGTATTACCTAGAGAAGTCAGATCATACTTTGAAAAGATTTGTGCACTAACTGCATTTGTTTTCATTTAACTGTTTCCACAGCTCTGCCTGTGGCCACATTGAGCATCTCTCCTCAGGGTCCCCTCCACTATGGTGAGACAGTCACTCTGCAGTGTGATATATCACTGTACACAGATTGGACGCACCTTTGGTCCAGAGACAACCAACAGCCTTCCAGTCAGTCCAGTGAAACCATCACCATCTTTCTTCCCGACCAGGTTGGTCAGTACTTGTGTAAGGGGACCAGGAGAGATCGGCCCCAGCAGTCTCAACCCAGCGGAACCGTTCTCATCAGATTCACTGGTGAGCTTGAGACTGATTACATACTGGTGTAGGATCTTAATTTGATCACCCTGTTGTGAGCGAATTGTCCTGCGTCGAAGGAAATGCAAACTTGTAGTGCATTTAAGCTTTCAAAGGTTTTTAAAAAAAAATATTTCCACTTAGAAATGTCAGACTTGATTTGCTCTAACGAAAAATGCATCAACCCCTACAACAATGTCCATTAATTACTATCCACATAATAACTCACATTTCCTCTTGATGCAGGATCAATTTCCTGCTGTAAGAAACTGGTCAAATTAAGATCCATAAAGATCCATATGTATATGTACACCAGTGGCGGTTGGTGTCGTTTAAGATGAGGGAGGATTATTATTATTTTTTTACAGACATGCCATTATTTCTATTACAGTATATTGGATGACTGTCATTCAAATTCCATTCACCCAGCTCAATGTAACATTGATAGGTTTAGGCTACTTCATGATGCTCTAATTTTACCCGTACCCATCATAAGATTGCTACAACCTAGCCTATGAATTAAAGTTTACAGGTCGAGAGAATTTTGAGTAATCAAGGTGACAGACAGTGACACATTCAATACCGCTTTGCACACTCTTGCCTGCATCTAGCTGATGTAGGGTGTAATCATTAGTCCAACAGTCGCAAACAACAGTTTCTATTGGACAAATTCAGACATGTTTTTACCAGTTTTGTTCCGTTTAGGAAAAGTTTTTCAACAGAATCGGCACAATGAATACACCCCTCATGCAAACAAAGTTAACTTTCATAGCAGTCACATAAAAACAGCTTGTTGTATGTTGTATATATTTCTCTCTCTTAGTGTCTCCTGAGTGGCGCAGTGGTCTAAGGCACTGCATCGCAGTGCTAACTGTGCCACTAGAGATCCTGGTTCGAATCCAGGCTCTGTCGCAGCCGGCCGCGACCGGGAGACTCATGGGCGGCGCACAATTTGTCCAGGGAAGGGGAGGGAATGGCCGGCAGGGATGTAGCTCAGTTGATAGAGCATGGTGTTTGCAATGCCAGGGTTGTGGGTTCGATTCCCACGGGGGGCCAGTATAAAAAAAAAATGTATTCACTAACTGTAAGTCGCTCTGGATAAGAGCGTCTGCTAAATGACAAAAATGTATATATAATTCCTTCTCACATCTATCTACGCACTCTTCTCCTTTTCCCTTTGCTTGTGGACTTCAGTGCAAAACACATCAGCTGTCTGTGATGAGGCAATAAAAACCTTCATATGATGAACGCTAACCGCTACACACAGCCTACATCATTGCCACGTCATAGTCAACATAGCTACTAGAACTAACGTGCTAGCAAACCCGCTACAATCATGCAGTACAGTGTACAGTCAGCAGCAAGCAGTTTAGCAATTACACCGGCGAGTCCCGTTGGCAATAAATGAATAAAACCAAAAGCTTACCTTAACTTGGAAGAGTTCCAGTGTTGGATAGCCATAGCCAGCTAGCTAACATATCATCCCTATCTGTTTGAGCGGGGTGTTTGAGCAGGATTAACTAGCTAGCTGCATTCGATGTCAGCTTAGTAAGTGAAAAAAATATACTACGAAATATATACTGAACAAAAATATAAATGCAACATGCAACAATTTCAAAGATTTTACTGAGTTGCAGTTCATATGAGGAAATCAGTCAATTTAAATCAATTCATTAGGCCCTAATCTATGGATTTCACATGACTGGGAATAATTAATATATGCATCTGTCTGTCACATATATCTTAAAATAAAAATGGGCCTCACAATTGGCCTCAGGATCTTGTCACGGTATCCCTGTGCATTCAAATTGTCATCGATAAAATCAAATTGTGTTCATTGTCAGTAGCTTATGCCTGCCCATACCATAACCCCACCACCACCATGAGGCACTCTGTCCACAACGTTGACATCAGCAAACCACTCGCCCACATGACGCCATACAAGTGGTCTTCGTTGTGAGGCCGGATGGACGTACTGCCAGATTCTCTAAAATGATGTTGGAGGTGGCTTATGGTAGAGAAATGAACATTCAATTCTCTCGCAACAGTTCTGGTGGACATTCCTGCAGTCAGCATGCCAATTGCACACTCCCTCAAAACTTGAGACATCTGTGTTGTGTGACAAAACTGCACATTTTAGAGTGGCCTTTTATTGTCCCTAGCACAAGGTGCAACTGTGTAATGATCATGCTGTTTAATCAGCTTCTTGATATGCCACACCTGTCAGGTGGATGGATTTTCTTGGCAAAGGAGAAATGCTCACTAACATGGATGTAAATGAATTTGTGCACAAAATGTAAGACAAATAAGCATTTTTTGCGTATTGAAAATGTCTGGGATATTTTATTTCAGCTCATGAAACATGGGAGCAACACTTTACATGTTGCGTTCATATTTTTGTTCAGTGTAGCTCTCGCTCTCTCTTCTCCATAACTTATTAATTTGTTCAAAACTGTTCAACTATTGTATTTCTCTCTCTTTGAGTCAACTACTCACCACTTTTTATGCACTGCAGTGCTAGCTAGCTGTAGCTTATGCTTAGAGTACAGACCAGTACGAACAAATATGAAAATGAATGCACTTACTACTGTAACTTGTTCTGAATAAGAGTGTCTGCAAAATAACTTAAATGTAAAAAATGTAAATGTAAGTACTAGATTCATTTTCTGATCCTTTGATTTGGTGGAGAACATGTCAGTTCATGCTGCAAGAGCACTGCTAGTTTGAAGGACATCCTATGGATTTTGTCATAATTATTTTGTAAGTCTATGGAAGGGGGTGAGAACCATGAGCCTCTTAGGTTTTGTGTTGAAGTCAATGTACCCAGAGGAGGACAGAATCTAGCTGTCCTTTGGCTACACCATGGTGCTAACCTACAGCGTGCTGCTGAGGCTACTGTAGACCTTCATTGCAGAACAGTCTGTTTTAATCAATTATTTGGTGACGTGAATATATTTAGTATAGTTGAATCTAAAAAGGATAACTTTAATGTTTCCCTATTGTATTTTTATGAAATTCACTGAGGATGGTTCTACCCTTCCTCCTCTGAGGAGTCTCCACTGATGTACACCTAAAATGTACTTTTATCAAAACTCTCCAAAAGCTAAATCGTTGGAAATGTATCCACATGATGTGTATCAAATAATGGATGCAGTGTAACATTTCAGACTACACAGACTGGGAATACCACTGGTTCAGAAATAAATAAAAACAGAGTCCTGGAAAAACCATCACCACACTGTCTAACCAGGCTGGTCAGTACATTTGTGTTGGGGTGAGGACAGGTCGGCCCCAGTGGTCTCAACTCAGTGTTTCCCTCCCCATCAGAGTCACTGGTGAGTTCACTATTGATACACCATCACTAACTTGTTGTTGTTGTTCTCATCGTAGTGTGTGTCAGGACACTGGAGCTTCCCACTCAATCCTATTGCAATACCAACAGATTATCAGCCCTCGACTACACTGACTTCAGACAAAGAGGACGTATTCACAGGAGACAGTGTGACACTGACCTGTACAGTAGAGTCTTATGGATGGAAGTTTTACTGGTACAGACACAGACCAGACTCTACACCAGTAACCTCAACCTCTGGATACTCCTACACACTCAGCTGGGTCAGTGTCTCTGATGGAGGACAGTACTGGTGCAGAGCTGGGAGAGGAGACCCAGTCTACTACACCCTGTACAGTGACCCAGTCCAGATACATGTTACTGGTGAGTTTGTACTTTTTAGGATAGTGGGTTCCTATGTGGATTAATAATATGTAGTCTACTTGTTATCCATATGTTACTGAATACCTTTCATATCTTCAGGCTCTATTGTTGTGAGTATTGTTTAATGTAATTTGTATTCTGATGTGTGCAACATATTCACTATGTGTTGTGTGTTGTGTCTGTGCAGAGAGACCGGTGGCTGTTCTGACCCTCCAACCCAACTGGACCCAGATATTCAGAGGAGAGACTGTCACTATGAGATGTGACATACACGGGGGAGGAGACTCTGACTGGAACTACAGATGGTATAAGAATAGTCAGTCAGTGATCCCCTTTAACACAAAGTCTGAGTACAGAATCAGTCCTGTCTACGTGTCTATCAGTGGTTCATTTACCTGTAAGGGTGTAAAGGGAAACAAGCTCTCCAAGACCAGTGATGCTGTACAACTGACTGTGTCTGGTAAGTCTATTTGAGCTTATACTTATATAATATTTTTTGTATTAAAAGTTTGAAAACTGCCTTCTCCTTCATAACAGATAAACCCAAGTCTGTCCTGAGTATCTCTCCTCAGTGGCTGAACCCTGGAGACTCAGTGTCTCTGAGCTGTGAAGTTGACAAGACGTCTACAGGCTGGATGTTCTCCTGGTACAGAACTGTTCCCTACAGAGCTGGGTTACCCTCCCTATTGGACAAGTCCTACTCTGTAGAGCCCCTATCTGACAGTAGTACTGGAACTACAGAGAGCTTCTACACCCTGAGTCCTGCTGGTCCTACTCACACAGGAAGATATGTGTGTAGAGCTGGGAGAGGAGACCCAGTCTATGACACACTCTACAGTGAACCTCAGTTTCTCTGGTCAGGAGGTAACTAACTGCATTGAAACTGTATTGAATCATATTTAAGTTACCCTCATGTGTATATATAACTATAGGTTTGACTGTCTCTTTGTTTCAGATCTGAAGCCTTCAGTGTCTCTCAGAATAAGTCCAGAATAAGTCCTAACACAACTCAAAACTTTACATCAAAGTATCTCTCACTGAGCTGTGAGGAGAAGAGGAACTCTACTGGATGGAGACTGATGAGATACACAGAGAGAGGAATGAGGTCAGGGTGTGTCTCTAACTGGGGATCAGTAACAGGGTCCACATGTACCATCAGCAACACATACACATGGTCCAGTGGTGTGTTCTGGTGTGAGTCTGGATCAGGAGAGTACAGTAATGCTGTCAACATCACAGTGGATGGTATGTCTATTGTACGACATTCACACACAAAAAACAACATTTCAATGTATGATAGGATGTTCAATTCTGTAACTGAATTGCAACGCTTATAAAATACAAGTTCATAAGATTGAGGGTTATTACTCAGTAAGCAAATTTACAGTATTTTTAACATACTGTTAGTAACAGCCTGTGATTAGATCCTGGAGATCCCTGCCTATCCCATGACTGAAGGAGACTCAATGACTCTGCGCTGCAAATACTGGACAACTAGCTCAAACATCAAGGCTGGTTTCTACAAAGATGGAGCACTCATTAAGAATGAGACAACAGGAGAGATGACCATCCCTGCAGTATCCAAGTCAGATGAAGGATTCTACAAATGCAAATACACTGACAAGGGAGAATCACCAAAGAGCTGGATGACAGTGAGAGGTGAGAAAACGATTATGATCTCAAGTTACCTTTTCATTATCTGTGTGATAGTTATTTTAGTGTCGATGTTAACATACGTTTGGATTTGTACTCCCATAGAAAATATGATATGTTAACTAAATTGTCAAAAGATACAGACCAGTCTATACTCCTATATTACCTCTCAGAGTCTGATGGTGTTGTGTTGTTCTCTCTCCAGTCTCTCCAGTCGTAGCTCCTGGATCCTCTACATCAGTCCTAGTAGGAGTGGTTGTGGGTCTGGTTGTTGCTGGTGTTCTACTGGTCATTCTCCTGGTCCTGCTGTGGAGAAATCAAAACAGCAAAGGTGAGATTATTATTATTAATCATTTAACTTTTCAGTTCATGTTTAGTTAGAAATATTTCTAATTACAATAGTTTAAAACAGAAATTACCCGATATTATAGTATGCATTTCTAGTTACAGGTTCCTGTTTTAACAGATTATTATTGTGAGTACACCGGTCTCTCAACTATGTTAATTCAGTAACATATCATCTTAGTTCTTCATTAGTATATCTCTCCCTCTAGACACCCCCAGCCCCAGAGCACCAACCAGGACCACCAACAGGACCAAGGATCTACCCTGGGCCGGGCTCCTGATGCTGGGTGTACACTTCTGCAACATGGTCAGTCTCTCAGCCCAGACTTTACCACTCTCTGTAACCTCATACACTGACTCATCAACATCCACTTTGTATAACAACATGTTACTGTACTCTCTGTCCCTAGGGAAGCTGAGGGATAACCAACGTAACGAACCTTTCTCTCTCTTCATTGACCAACAGGTGGTGCTAACATCTACGATACGATCAATCCCTCAGACAACAATGATAATGGTACTGTACACTGCATGTTATGTTTAGTATGAATACAGTATAGAGTTAGTGCTGCTGCTGTTCTTCATGTGTTTAATATGACTAACACACTAAAACTAAGGGCTCTATTCAGTCCGTATCGCGGAAGTTCAGCGTTACAGCGTGAATTAAATTGAAAGCAATGTTCCCACGTTAGCGGAGACAGCATTCAAGGTAAACGCTGCATATGTCAGCTCAATCGGAAATTACCTTTACTTTTCTATCATGTAATCTGTAACCCTTCAGCAATACAGATTGAATAGAGCCCTAAGTAGAGATATTAGTGTAGTACCTGTATGTTTCAGATGGTGCTGCTGCTGGACCAAGTCATGTGACATACGCCCAGATTCAACTCAAAAAGTGGGACAAGAAAAAGAAAGGTGACTCAACTGTGACATCAATTAATAATGTGCAGTGTATCAAATATTAGTTGAAACATACACTTGTAATAGGCAAGTAGAATTAAGCAACAGTCTCTTTGCTAAATGCAATTCGTAATCCCTTCAGATGTTAAAGTTTTAAGTTCAACAACGATAGCGTCCATCTCAGTTCTCCTCATCTCTCGAGCAGCATCACCCCTTCCAGTGTTAAAGTTCAGTAAAAACATGTACAATATTTAAAAATAAAACAAAATCTACAAATTCTCTGCTATTCTTCCTCCTCCTCAGAAAAGCCAGCTGATCCAAAAGAAAATCCAGTCTACTCTGAGGTGAAGACAGGGAAAGCCACAGGTAAGACCTATTCTACAAGTTGGCAGTTAGTCACTAAATTCACAATTTGGGAGTTTTGATGAAG
Organism: Coregonus lavaretus; assembly: GCF_964263955.1. Taxonomy (NCBI): domain Eukaryota; kingdom Metazoa; phylum Chordata; class Actinopteri; order Salmoniformes; family Salmonidae; genus Coregonus; species Coregonus lavaretus. The sequence goes on along the minus strand of NC_140026.1, from coordinate 12,633,312 downwards.
AGGCAGAATATGCAATAAGGTAATTCCTTCATTTGTTGACTGGAAATGTCCATTGTCAGCAGCAGCTGGACCTGTTGATGTGACCTATGCTGAGGTTGACCTAAAAAAGAAGACCAAAGCCAAGAAGAAGAGAGGTAAGACTGGACATCCCTCCCTCCATATTCCCCCTATCCGAACCTCACACCTCTTTGACCCCAAATTGAATAGGTGTATATTATTCTGTATATTACTGTTATATTATTCTGATGTTTATCCTCCTACAGAAACATCAACCCCACCAGAGGCAGATTCAGTTTATTCTCAACTGAAGCCAGGCACAGCCCCAGGTAAGACTAATAGCCATATGTCATTGATACTAATATGATACTTATATGTAACCCTCTCACCACAGACTTGGATAGATCAGCAAGGGAATAATGGTGAAAAGGACTTCTCAGTGTATGAACTTCTATGATATTGACTCGCTAGGGGAAAAAGAAGTGGCAAGGGATATTACTAATAGATGAATAAAGGCTTATACTGTATTACTGTTTCCAGAATGTTCTCAGATGCAACTAAATGAATGACTCAAAGAAAACACAATACACAGAATGCAATTTAACGTGAATATATAAATATAACATTTGCTGTTACACAAGTACCACACAATCAATTACAATATAGGAATAAATATATAACCCCATGGTATAGAGAGTGCACTGTTAAAACTGAGTCACTGACACTTCGACCTAGCAAGCTAATATTGCCGTGCATTGGAGCTCAATACATTTTGATAGAAACCAAAACCAAATGACTCAGCAAATGAATTGGAAACCCCAGTGTTACTCACAGTACCGTAGCATACTCCCTGAAACTGTCACGGTTTCGGCCGAGGCTGCCTCTCTTCCTTGCTCGGGCAGGCTTCGGCGTTCGTCGTCTCCGGAATACTAGCTGCCACCGTTGCATGTTTCTATGTTCGTTTGCTTTTGTCTGATTGTTGTCACACCTGTTATCATTTAGTGTCATTAGTGTCCTATTCAGTTCTCGTTGTGTTTGTCAGGTGTTGTGTGTGATTGTTTTCACTGTCGTGCTTTGTTGTTGGATGTATTGACTATTTGCTCGGTAGAGCTGTCCTCCATAGTTTGGAGAGTTTTGTCGCACCTGTTTGTGCGCACGTTTTGTTTCGCCTGCGCGCGGAGTTTCGCCTTCGGGCTATTTAGTACCTGCACGGTTTAGAGATTTCACTAAAGTCTTTGGAACTATACTTCTGCGTCCTGCGCCTGATTCCACCACCACACCCACTTACAACAACCTTGACAGAATCACACACCGATAAATGGAATCAGCAGGAGCCGAAGCAGCGCAGGCGACGCTGGAGGACAGGGTCCGCCAGCAAGATGACCAGATCCTGCGGATGGGGTCCGCACTGCAGGAGGTGATCACCACCATCAGAGGCTGGGAGACCCGAGGGACACCTCCACTACCATCATCCCTGTCCGCGCCATCGGCAAGTCAGCCTCTTCCCGCTCCGGAACCCAGAGGAGTTCGACTCTCGCTCCCGAGGGCCTACGATGGGACCGCTGCCGGGTGTCAGGGATTCCTTCTCCAGGTGGAGCTTTACCTGGCCACCGTGCACCCGGCGCCCTCGGGGCACGAGAGCGTGTCCGCCCTGATCTCCTGCCTTTCCGGTAAAGCGTTGGAATGGGCCAACGCAGAGTGGAGGAGAATAGACGCTAACACCATCACCTACGACGAGTTCTCCCGCCGCTTCAGGGCGGTGTTTGACCATCCCCCGGAGGGGAAAGCGGCGGGGGAGCGTCTGTTCGGCCTCCGGCAGGGGAGGAGGAGTGCCCAGGAGTTCGCCTTAGAATTCCGCACTCTAGCGGCGGATGCAGGGTGGAATGAGCGGGCCCTCATCGATCACTATCGATGTAGTCTACGTGAGGACATCCGTAGGGAGCTGGCCTGTAGGGACACCAGTCTCTTGTTCGACCAGTTGGTCGACATGTCCATCAGGCTGGATACCCTGCTAGCTACCCGCGGACGTCCCGAGGGGGGTCTGTCCATTTCACCCTGCTGCGCTTCCGAGCCGTGCCCCATGGAGCTCGGTGGCGCTGGCGCTAGAGAGAGGACGGGTCGGAATAGGAGGGGGTCCATCTCCTGCACCAACTGTGGTCGGGGAGGACACACCGCGGCTAGGTGCTGGGGATGGCCTCCTAGGGGGGAAGACGACAGGTCCCGCACTGGGGAGTCCTTCCAGGTGAGTAGGCTCCCCACTCACCCAGAGCTCTCTGTTGCACACTTTTGTATACCTGTGCGTTTTCCACAGGTAGCACCTCATTCCCAGCATAAGGCGCTGGTAGATTCAGGCGCGGCTGGGAATTTTGTTGATAAGCAATTTTGTTTAGCCTTAGGGATTCCTCTTCTACCTGTTGACGTTCCTTTCCCCGTTCATGCCCTAGATAGCCGTCCGTTGGGTGCGGGCCTGATCAGGGAGGTTACAGCGCCACTTAGGATGTGTGCGCAGGGGGGTCATCAGGAGATGATCCAGCTATTTCTGATCGACTCGCCTGCATATCCGGTGGTGCTGGGCATGCCCTGGTTGAGTACCCATAACCCGTCTATTTCGTGGCAGGAGAGAGCTCTGATGGAGTGGTCTGCTCAGTGTGTGGGTCGATGTTTAGGCGTTTCCGTAGGGGCTACCTCGGTGGAGAGTCCAAACCAGGTGCCCGCATTGCACGTTCCCCCTGAGTATGGGGATTTGGCTATTGCGTTTAGTAAGTCGAGGGCGACGCAGTTGCCGCCCCATAGGCAGGGAGATTGTGCGATAGACCTCCAGGCAGGAGCTGCGCTCCCACGGAGCCATGTGTATCCTCTGTCTCAGGAGGAGAAGAAAGCTACGGAGACTTACATAGACGAATCTCTGAGACAAGGATACATACGGCCTTCCACTTCCCCTGCGTCCTCGAGTTTCTTTTTTGTGAAGAAAAAGGATGGAGGATTACGCCCGTGCATTGATTACCGTGGTCTCAATCAGATCAAGTACAGTTATCCACTCCCGCTGATTGCGACCATGACGGAGTCATTGCACGGGGCGCGTTTCTTCACTAAATTAGATCTCAGGAGCGCGTACAACTTGGTGCGCATTAGGGTGGGCGATGAATGGAAGACAGCCTTTAGTACCACCTCGGGCCATTACGAGTATCTTGTCATGCCATACGGGTTGATGAACGCTCCTTCAGTTTTCCAATCATTCGTTGATGAGATCTTCAGGGACATGCAGGGGCAGGGGGTGGTCGTGTACATAGATGACATTCTCGTGTACTCGCCTACCCGAGTCGAGCATGTGGCCCTGGTGCGCAGAGTGTTGCGGAGGCTGTTGGAGCACGACCTGTATGTCAAGGCAGAGAAGTGTCTGTTTTTCCAGGAGTCGGTCTCCTTTTTGGGTTATCAGTTGTCTGCGTCAGGGGTGAAGATGGAGGTAGACCGGGTGTCGGCCGTGCGTAATTGGCAAACGCCAACCACTGTGAAGGAGGTGCAGCAGTTCTTGGGGTTTGCGAATTACTACCGGAGGTTTATCCGGGGTTTTGGACAGGTGGCAGCTCCCATAACGTCTCTTTTGAAGGGGGGTCCGGTGCGTCTGCAGTGGTCAGCCGAGGCGGACAGGGCGTTTGGGAGGTTGAAGGACCTGTTTACCTCGGCCCCGTGCTGGCGCATCCGGATACCTCTTTGCCATTTCAGGTAGAGGTGGACGCGTCAGAGGCCGGTATAGGAGCCGTGCTTTCGCAACGGTCCGGCGCGCCACCTAAACTCCGCCCCTGTGCTTTTTATTCCAAGAAGCTCAGTCCGGCGGAGCGAAACTATGACGTAGGGGACAGGGAGCTGTTAGCCGTGGTACAGGCCCTAAAGGTGTGGAGGCACTGGCTTGAGGGGGCTCAACACCCTTTCCTCATTTTGACGGACCACCGTAACCTGGAGTACATCCGGGCAGCGAGGAGGCTGAACCCTCGCCAGGCGAGGTGGAATATGTTTTTGACTCGGTTCACATTTAAGATCACATACATCCCTGGGTCACAGAATGATAAGGCAAACGCACTGTCTCGGCGGTATGACACGGAGGAGAGGTCCGTGGAGCCCACTCCCATACTGCCGGAGTCTTGTCTGGTGGCACCGGTAGTGTGGGAGGTCGATGCTGAACTCGAGCGAGCGTTACGCACCGACCCTAGTCCACCTCAATGTCCGGAGGGTCGGAAGTACGTTCCGCTCGAGGTTCGGGATCGATTGATCTATTGGGCTCACACGTCACCCTCCTCTGGACACCCTGGTATCGGCCGGACAGTGCACTGTCTTAGTGCCAAGTACTGGTGGCCCACGTTGGCGAGGGATGTGAGGGTTTATGTTTCCTCCTGCTCGGTGTGCGCCCAGTGTAAGGCGCCTAGACATCTGCCTAGGGGTAAGTTACTACCCCTGCCCGTTCCACAACGACCATGGTCACACCTCTCGGTGGATTTCCTCACTGACCTTCCTCCTTCACAGGGGAATACCACTATACTGGTCGTTGTGGACCGGTTTTCTAAGGCCTGTTGTTTGCTCCCCATGCCGGGCCTTCCTACGGCCCTGCAAACTGCCGAAGCACTATTCACCCATGTGTTCCGGCACTACGGGGTACCCGAGGATATTGTGTCTGATCGAGGTCCCCAATTTACCTCCAGAGTCTGGAGAGCTTTTATGGAGCGGTTGGGGGTCTCGGTGAGCCTCACCTCGGGTTACCACCCGGAGAGTAATGGGCAGGTGGAACGTGTGAACCAGGATGTGGGTAGGTTTCTTAGAACATACTGCCAGGACCGGCCGGAGGAGTGGGCAAGGTACATTCCCTGGGCCGAAATGGCCCAGAATTCCCTACGCCATTCCTCCACTAACCTAACCCCTTTCCAATGTGTCTTAGGTTACCAGCCGGTTCTGGCACCTTGGCAGCAGAGCCAGATCGAGGCTCCTGCGGTGGATGAGTGGGTGCGGCGCTCGGAGGAGACATGGAACGCTGCACACGTCCACCTGCAGCGGGCCATCCGTCGTCATAAGGCGAGCGCCGATCTCCACCGCAGTGAGGGACCGGTGTACGCACCTGGTGATCGAGTCTGGCTCTCTACCAGAAACCTGCCCCTCCGCCTGCCCTGTCGGAAACTGGGTCGGCGGTTTGTAGGGCCATTTAAAGTCCTGAGAAGGTTGAACGAGGTGTGTTACAAATTACAACTGCCTGTGGAGTATAAAAGTATTAACCCCTCGTTCCATGTGTCTCTTCTCAGGCCGGTGGTAGCTGGCCCACTCCAAGAAAGTGAGATCAGGGAGACTCCTCCGCCCCCATTGGACATCGAGGGGGCACCGGCGTACTCTGTGCGGTCCATCTTGGATTCGAGACGTCGGATAGGGGGTCTCCAATATCTAGTGGAGTGGGAGGGGTACGGCCCGGAGGAACGGTGCTGGGTGCCGAGGAGAGACATTTTGGACCCGTCTCTCCTGACGGAATTCCATCGTGGGCACCCGACGCATCCTGCTCCGCGTCCTCCTGGTCGTCCCCGAGGCCGGAGTCGGCGCACGTCTGGAGCCGCGCGTCAAGGGGGGGGGGTACTGTCACGGTTTCGGCCGAGGCTGCCTCTCTTCCTTGCTCGGGCAGGCTTCGGCGTTCGTCGTCTCCGGAATACTAGCTGCCACCGTTGCATGTTTCTATGTTCGTTTAATTTTGTCTGATTGTTGTCACACCTGTTATCATTTAGTGTCATTAGTGTCCTATTTAGTTCTCGTTGTGTTTGTCAGGTGTTGTGTGTGATTGTTTTCACTGTCGTGCTTTGTTGTTGGATGTATTGACTATTTGCTCGGTAGAGCTGTCCTCCATAGTTTGGAGAGTTTTGTCGCACCTGTTTGTGCGCACGTTTTGTTTCGCCTGCACGCGGAGTTTCGCCTTCGGGCTATTTAGTACCTGCACGGTTTAGAGATTTCACTAAAGTCTTTGGAACTATACTTCTGCGTCCTGCGCCTGATTCCACCACCACACCCACTTACAACAACCTTGACAGAAACAATACTTCCAAAGCCAATCCCTATCTATAATCCATGACGGAAAATGCCTTGCATGCAACAGACGAGATGTCCAGCATCACGAAAGAAGTCCTCAGGTCTCTCGGAACAAAACAGCTCCTGATCTGGCAAGCTAAGCTACCATGGTGAAATACTCCACACAGCAGCAGGTGAATTCAGGCAAATTCGACAGGATTTCCTACAGACACACCACAAGGCCCAAATCCCTGTCATTCGCATGAGACGGAGATATCGTGGACGTAGGTCGGGGTGCCTTGTAAGGATCCGACGGCGAGCGAGTAAACTGCCTCTTCCATCAGTCCTACTAGCCAATGTTCAATCATTTGAAAATAAATTAGATGACCTAAGATTACGGTTATCCTACCAACAGGACATTAAAAACGGTAATATCTTATGTTTCACTGAGTCGTGGCTGAACGACGACATGGATAACATACAGCTGGCGGGATATACACTTCATCGGCAGGATTGAACGGCTGACTCCGGTAAGACAAGGGGTGGCGGACTATGTATATTTGTAAACAACAGCTGGTGCATAAAATCTAATACTAAGGAAGTCTCGAGGTTTTGCTCGCCTGAGGTAGAGTATCTCATGATAAGCTGTAGACCACACTATTTACCAAGAGAGTTATCATCTATATTCTTCGTAGCTGTCAATTTAACACCACAAACCGATGCAGGCACTAAGAGTGCACTCAATGAGCTGTATAAGGCCATAAGTAAACAGGAAAACGCTCATCCAGAGGCAGCGCTCCTAGTGGCCGGGGACTTTAATGCAGGGAAACTTAAATACATTCTACCTCATTTCTACCAGCATGTTAAATGTGCAACCAGAGGGAAAAAAAACTCTAGACCGCCTTTACTCCACACACAGAGATGCGTATAAAGCTCTCCCTCGTCCTCCATTTGGCAAATCTGACCATAACTCTATCCTCCTGATTCCTGCTTATAAGCAAAAACTAAAGCAGGAAGCACCAGTGACTCGGTTAATAAGGAAGTGGTCAGATGACGCAGATGCTAAGCTACAGGACTGTTTTGCTAGCACAGACTGGAATATGTTCCGGGATTCTTCCGATAGCATTGAGGAGTACACCACATCAGTCACTGGCTTCATCAATAAGTGCATCGATGACGTCGTCCCCACAGTGACCGTACTTACATACCCCCAACAGAAGCCATGGATTACAGGCAACATCCGCACTGAGCTAAAGGGTAGAGCTGCCGCTTTCAAGGAGCGGTACTCTAACCCGGATGCTTATAAGAAATCCCGCTATGCCCTCCGACGAACCTTCAAACAGGCAAAGAGTCAATACAGGACTAAGATTGAATCGTACTACACCGGCTCTGACGCTCATCGGATGTGGCAGGGTTTGAAAACTATTACAGACTACAAAGGGAAGCACAGCCACGAGCTGCCCAGTGACACAAGCCTAGCAGACTAGCTAAATCATTTCTATGCTCGTTTCAAGGCAAGCAACACTGAAGCATGCATGAGAGCATTAGCTGTTCCGGATGACTAAGTGATCAAGCTCTCTGTAGCCGATGTGAGTAAGACTTTTAAGCAGGTCAACATTCACAAGGCCGCAGGGCCAGACGGATTACCAGGACGTGTACTCCGAGCATGCGCTGACCAACTGCCAAGTGTCTTCACTGACATTGTCAACATGTCCCTGACTGAGTCTGTAATACCAACATGTTTTAAGCAGACCACCATAGTCTCTGTGCCCAAGAACACTAAAATAACCTGCCTAAATGACTACCGACCCTTAGCACTCACGTCTGTAGCCATAAAGTGCTTTGAAAGGCTGGTCATGGCTCAGGTCAACACCATTATCCCAGAAACCCTAGACCCACTCCAATTTATATACCGCCCCAACAAATACACAGATGATGTAATCTCTATTGCATTCCACACTGCCCTTTCCGACCTGGACAAGAGGAACACCTACGTGAAAATGCTATTCATTGACTACAGATCAGAGTTCAACACCATAGTGCCCTCAAAGCTCATCACTAAGCTAAGGACCCTGGGACTAAACACCTCCCTCTGCAACTGCAAGCAGGATCCTGGACTTCCTGACGGGCCACCCCCAGGTGGTAAGGGTAAGTAACAACACATCTGCCACGCTGATCCTCAACACGGGGGCCCTCACTGGTGCGTGCTCAGTCCCCTCCTGTTCTCCCTGTTCACCCATGACTGCATGGCCAGGCACGACTCCAACACCATCATTAAGTTTGCCGACGACACAACAGTGGTAGGCCTGATCAGAGACCTGGCCGTGTGGTGCCAGGATAACAACCTCTCCCTCAATGTGATCAAGACAAAGGAGATGATTGTGGAATACAGGAAAAAAAAAGAGGACTGAGCACGCCCCCATTCTCATCGACGAGGCTGTAGTGGAACAGGTTGAGAGCTTCAAGTTCCTTGGTGTCCACATCACCAACAAACTATCATGATCCAAACACACCAAGACAGTCGTGAAGAGGGCACGACAAAGCCTATTCCCCCTCAGGAGACTGAAAAGATTTGGTATGGGTCCTCAGATCCTCAAAAAGTTATACAGCTGCACCATCGAGAGCATCCTGACTGGTTGCATCACCGCCTGATATGGCAACTGCTCGGCCTCCGACCACAAGGCACTACAGAGGGTAATGCGTACGGCCCAGTACATCACTGGGGCCAAGCTTCCTGCCATCCAGGACCTCTATACCAGGCGGTGTCAGAGGAAGGCCCTAAAAATTGTCAAAGACTCCAGCCACCCTAGTCATATACTTTTCTCTCTGCTACCGCACGGCAAGTGGTACCGGAGCGCCAAGTCTAGGTCCAAAAGGCTTCTTAACAGCTTCTACCCCCAAGCCATAAGACAGCTAATCATGGCTACCCGGACTATTTGCAATCCCCCCCAACCCCCTCTTTTACGCTGCTGCTACTATTATTTATGCATAGTCACCTTAACTCTACCCACATTTACATATTACCTCAATTACCTCGACTAACTGGTGCCCCCGCACATTGACTCTGTACCGGTACCGCCTGTATATAACCTCCCTACTGTTATTTTATTTTACTGCTGCTCTTTAATAAAAAAAAATTCTTAAACTGCATTGTTGGTTAAGGGCTTGTAAGTAAGATTTTTCATTGTAATGTCTACACCTGTTGTATTCGGTGCATGTGGCAAAGACAATTTGATTTGATTTTGATTTGATATTTAACAAGACTTTCTGTACACTTGTAACAGGTAAGTACATTTTAAATTAAGCAACAGTCTACTAAATGCAATTCGTAATCTCTTCAAATTTAAAAGTTTTAAATTCAACAACGATAGTGTCCGTCTCAGTTCTCATGTCTCGAGCAGCATCACCCCTTCGAGTACTTCAAAAGTCCTGTGCCACAGAAAACCCAGAGTTTACGCAATTGGACCAAAACTTTAACAAGAATTCTCATTGGCTAAACCAAATCAGGTTACTTAGTTTACATGAATGTAAAATGTCAAAAATAATTGAGTGGACAGTACATCAAAGAATTCAAACAACTGTGACTATTAAGAGGTCCAGTGCAGTCAAAAACGAGATTTTCCTGTGTTTTATATTTCCACACTAGGATGTTGTTAAAATGATAATAATGCCCTTTTAGTTTAAGAGCGGTTTTGAAAAGACCGATAGACATTTCCACCTGTTTTGGTGGGATGGAGTTGTGGCCTTCCATGGTGACATCTCCATGTGGTAAATTAGTTAATAGATCAATAAGAAAGAGATCAGACCACTCCCAGACAGTCCTAGCTAAATTCTCGCTTGAGAAATTGCCCTTTGCTAAGAAGCTTTTTCTGACCATTTTTTATGAAAACAATCACAGGTAGGTAATTAATTGTTACCCAGAAATAATTTATTGAGATATGCATTGGACGTTTAAATTACTGACATGTCATTTCTTTGAAGCTTGCACATTAACGTAACACAACATAGGCTCAACAGCAGAGGCTGTAGTAACGACATGTTTCTAATACATGGTTTATCAATGTATTACACTTACAGTATATGGAACTGATGCTCCAATGTCAAAGTATACTGTATCTATTCACAGTTTTAATACAATATTACTTTGTGTGGTGATATGTTACAGGTCCATGAGGGAGATGGAGGGATAAATAACTTTGTGTGGTGATATGTTACAGGTCCTTGAGGGAGATGGATGGATAAATAACTTTGTGTGGTGATGTGTTACAGGTCCTTGAGGGAGATGGAGGGATAAATAACTTTGTGTGGTGATATGTTACAGGTCCTTGAGGGAGATGGATGGATAAATAACTTTGTGTGGTGATATGTTACAGGTCCTTGAGGGAGATGGAGGGATAAATAACTTTGTGTGGTGATATGTTACAGGTCCTTGAGGGAGATGGAGGGATAAATAACTTTGTGTGGTGATATGTTACAGGTCCTTGAGGGAGATGGAGGGATAAATAACATTGTGTGGTGATATGTTACAGGTCCTTGAGGGAGATGGATGGATAAATAACTTTGTGTGGTGATATGTTACAGGTCCTTGAAGGAGATGGAGGGATAAATAACTTTGTGTGGTGATATGTTACAGGTCCTTGAGGGAGATGGAGGGATAAATAACTTTGTGTGGTGATATGTTACAGGTCCTTGAGGGAGATGGAGGGATACATATCTTTGTGTGGTGATATGTTACAGGTCCTTGAGGGAGATGGAGGGATAAATAACTTTGTGTGGTGATATGTTACAAGTCCTTGAGGGAGATGGAGGGACTCACCATCAGAGGAGGAGCAGGAGAAACTCACACACAACAACACACAGTACAACAACGATTTGTATTTATTTTATTGACGAACATATATATTTTTATCATAGTTTGATTGTGTATTACTGTATCAGCTTTAAAAAATGCTGTAATGATGATGGATCTTATCTGCAGTTACAGCAATTATATCTGCTTTGTATTGTGTATTGAATTGTTGGGTTGTAAATGTACTGAAATTTATTATATTTGATTAATTATTTCTGTCATTCAGATGATAGAATAACATATTTTGTAGATGAATTTCACATATACGTGTGTTCTTCTAATGGCCTGTACTTCTACTTTATCTTTGCATTGTGCTTTTTTAATACACTTTTTTTGATCATGCACTTAATGGTGCTCTGTTACAGTAAACTGAGATTGTCCCTCGACTCTTTGTGACACTCTGGCTCCGGGACTTTTGTATTTGAGCCAGGGTGTATTTTGTTTTGTTGGGTTTTGGGTGTATTTCTATGTTTGCATTTCTGTCACGTTCATTTCTAGGTTTGGTCAATGACTCCCAATCGGAGGTAACGAGTGGCAGCTGTCGGCTCGTTATCTCTGATTGGGAGCCATATTTATTCTGTATGTTTTCCTGTGGGAGTTGTGGGTTTTTGTTCCGTTTCGGTCAGTGTACCGTGGACTTCATTTGAGTCGTCTTTTGTTTTGTAGTTCGATAACGTTTATTAATAAAGTCATGTTTCTTGGACACGCTGCGCCTTGGTCATACTTAGACGACATAGACGACCGTGACAGAAAAACCCACCATAATAGGACCAAGCAGCGTGTCAAGCGGCAACAGGACCCAGCGCCAAAGGATTCATGGACATTACTGGCTGGAAAGGGTCCTTGGGCACAACCGGGAGAATATCGCCGCCCTCGTGAAGAGCTGGAGGCAGCTAAAGCCGAGAGGAGGCGGTATGAGGAGGCAGCACGGAGTCAAGGCTGGAAGCCCGTGGGTACTACCCAAAAATTTCTTGGGGGGGGGCTTAAAGGGAGTGTGGCGAAGTCAGGTAGGAGACCTGCGCCTACTCCTTGGACTTACCGTGGAGAGCGAGAGTACGGGCAGACACCGTGTTACGCAGTAGAGCGCATGGTGTCTCCTGTACGCAGGCATAGCCCGGTTCGGTACAGTCCAGCTCCACGTATCGGCCGGGTTAGAGTGAGCATTGAGCCAGATGTCATGAAGCCGGCCCAACGCATCCGGCTACCAGTGCGTCTTCTCGGGCCGGCGTACATGGCACCAGCCTTACGCATGGTGTTCCCGGTTCGCCCACATAGGCCGGTGCGGGTTATTCCACCTCCCCGTACTGGTCGGGCGACGGGGAGCATCAACCCGGGTAAGGTTGGGCAGGCTCAGTGCTCAAGGGGGCCAGTAAGCCTGCACGGTCCGGTATTTCCGGCGCCACCTCTCCGCTCCAGCCCAGTACCACCAGTGCCTACACCACGCATCAAGCCTCCTGTGTGTTCCCCGAGTCCTGTGCGTCCTGTTGCTGCTCTCCGCACTAGGCCTTATGTGCGTCCCCAGGGTCCAGCATGCCCTGTTCCGGCTCTCCGCACTAGGCCTTATGTGCGTCCCCAGGGTCCAGCATGCCCTGTTGCTGCTCTCCGCACTAGGCCTTATGTGCGCCCCCAGGGTCCAGCATGCCCTGTTCCGGCTCTCCGCACTAGGCCTTATGTGCGTCCCCAGGGTCCAGCATGCCCTGTTGCTTCTCCCCGCACTAGCCCTGAGATGCGTGTCCTCAGCCCGGTACCTCCAGTTCCGGCACCACGCACCAGGCCTACGGTGCGCCTCAGACGGCCAGAGTCTGCCGTCTGCCCAACGGGGCCTGAACTGCCCATCTGCCCAAAGGCGCTTAAGCTGCCCGTCTGCCATGAGCCTTCAGAGCCGTCCGCCAGACCGGAGCAGCTAGAGCCTTCCGCCAGACAGGATCAGCCAGAGCCTTCCGCCAGCCATGAGCAGCCAGATCCGTCAGCCGGCCATGAGCAGCCAGATCCGTCAGCCAGCCATGAGCAGCCAGATCCTTCAGCCAGCCATGAGCAGCCAGATCCGTCGGCCAGCCATGAGCAGCCAGATCCGTCGGCCAGCCATGAGCAGCCAGATCCGTCGGCCAGCCATGAGCAGCCAGATCCGTCAGCCAGCCATGAGCAGCCAGATCCGTCAGCCAGCCATGAGCAGCCAGATCCTTCAGCCAGCCATGAGCCGTCCAGCCAGGATCCGCCAGAGCCGTCCAGCCAGGATCCGCCAGAGCCAGCCAGCCAGGATCCGCCATTGAGTCCGGTGCTGTCCCTTAGCCCGGTGCTGCCCCTGATCCTGGTGCTGCCCCTTAGTCCGGTACTGCCCCTTAGTCCGGTGCTGCCCCTTAGTCCGGTGCTGCCCTTTAGTCCGGTGCCGCCCCTTAATCCAGTGGGGTTTAGTTGGGGGGTGGTCATGTGGAGGAGGCTACGGAAGCGGATAGTGACTAAGGTGGGGTGGGGACCACGACCAGGGCCAGAACCGCCACCGTGGACAGACGCCCACCCAGACCCTCCCCTAGACTGTATGCTGGTGCGCCCGGAGTTCGCACCTTTAGGGGGGGGTACTGTGACACTCTGGCTCCGGGACTTTTGTATTTGAGCCAGGGTGTATTTTGTTTTGTTGGGTTTTGGGTGTATTTCTATGTTTGCATTTCTGTCACGTTCATTTCTAGGTTTGGTCAATGACTCCCAATCGGAGGTAACGAGTGGCAGCTGTCGGCTCGTTATCTCTGATTGGGAGCCATATTTATTCTGTATGTTTTCCTGTGGGAGTTGTGGGTTTTTGTTCCGTTTCGGTCAGTGTACCGTGGACTTCATTTGAGTCGTCTTTTGTTTTGTAGTTCGATAACGTTTATTAATAAAGTCATGTTTCTTGGACACGCTGCGCCTTGGTCATACTTAGACGACATAGACGACCGTGACACTCTTGGCCATCCCTCCTTTTAGCCTGTAGTGTTCTTGGGCTCCACAATGTGTAAGTTAAAGGGGGAAAATGTGATTGGTCCATCAGTTTTTCTACCCACTGAAAATTGTCATAATGACTGCTGGTTGGTTTGTGTTGAGCATACCACTGGAATCCACCTAGCATGGCCACACTCTTAGTTATATCTGGAACCAAAAAGGGTTCTGCTATGGGGACAGCCGCAGAACCCTTTTGGAGCCCTTTTGTTCTATTTTGGGTTCCATATAGAACCCTCTGTGGAAAAGGTTCTACATGGAACCCAAATGGGTTCTACCTGGAAACAAAAGGGGTTCTTCAAAGGGTTCTCCTATGGGACAGTTAAAGAACCCTTTTTGGTTCTAGATAGCACCTTTTTTTCTAAGAGTGCAGTGTACTCACAGTCAAAGGGCTGGCTAAATATAGCCCCTGCAGCCCCATAACACTATCATCTGGGAGATAGGGCTGGGGTCCTGTGGGTGGGGTGGGCAGGGAAGTGCTGGGCACTCTAATGGAATGGTTGAATGGGTGTAATTTGATGGGCCGATTGACGTTTATTGTCATGATTCTTTCCCTTCAGGCAGAACTGAGCAATTTCTGCTAGATGGGCCAGCTGCAAAGTCTATATAGGCTATATTGTAAAATGCTATATTGTAAAAATTCATGAAATCAAAAATGAGCTTTTTGGTCTTTTAATACAACGAGATTTAAGTTCATTTAAGTGACTAAGATTAATTTACAAAGAAGGTTACACATGTATATGAAAAACATTGACAGAAGTTTGTTATTATTGTAGGCAGTTATATAATTATTGTAGACAGCTAAATAACATATACATATATAGCTCAATGATAATGTATTAACAATTTTCATATTAAGAAACAAAACATTACAGAAACAGAAATATGGTCCTCCTTAAACTGTATATAGTCTCATACAGCATTTTATCTGGTAACATAAAATGTACAGTATGTCAAAACTAACAAACCACCTCTGCAGGATTAACAATTCAACTTGCCCCTGCCTACCCAATGGCAGGTCAGTTATCAGTCCTCATGAATCCCTACATATCTGATAGATGCCGCTCCACCTTACCACTGAGTTAGTTTACAGCAAGTTTATTCAAAATTCCAGAAACAGGCATAAAAAATCTCAGATCATTAAATCAATCACAAATCAATATCACCAATCAATGATAGGCACACATAAACAGTAAATTAAATTGATAGACCCCTTCAGCGCCCGTAACTAAACCCTTATTGGGGCGTGCCAATAAAATATTTGTTGTCTATTACACTTTTATGACAAGCACAATATCTAAACACTACTGTAACACACTTCTATCAATGGGCTAGCCTTAAGGGTTCCCCCTAGAATTTTACCTTAACTGAGTATAATAAAAATCAAAATATGAGTATAATAAAATCAAAGTATATTTTAAGCTAAAAAGCTACAGCAAAAATCTTCTTCCAGCAGTCGACAGGTTCTTCCAGCAACCTCAAAGAGAGTTCTCCCCTTCTCTAAAATCATGGCTCCTTTATACCCTCCATCTTCCTTTTTGCTAACCCCCCATGACGCATTCAGTGGTTAACACCTAATGCGGACATCTCTCCTTTCCCCACCTAGGCAGGATGTTTGCTTACACAGGATGCCCGCCTTGACAGGATGTCTCCTCCTAGCTCTGACCAGGGAATGTCCAATGCAAGCTAGCACCCTTAGTACACTCCATTATCATTAACCTTTAACCCATTAATTTCTAAACATTAATATTTCAACATTAATATTCCCTACTTCACTCAATTATAATCTTACTCCAACTCAACTTATTACTCCCATTACATCTTAAATATCCAACAACTTAAACATTTCATCTTTACAGCATCTCAACATTATAACCTTTCATTGTCAACCTCCTCCTAAGGCCTTGTTCCTCTAAGCTTAACAAACATAGTCTATATGCATCATACCTTTAAGCAAACAACATTATCAACAATTTTACTGCATTACTTCAATCCCCCTTTAATATCCCCCACTGTATGTTTCTCCATACTTTCAGCATTTAATATTTAACATATTTAACCTTTAACTATTATCTTAATAAATTCCAGCCCAAATTCATTTTTCTTATTTTCTTTAATCCATGTAAATTCTCTCTCAATGCTCATTCTCCTTTTATCTCTGTTTGTGTGTGAAAGTGAAACTTAATATGTGTGTGTGTGTGGGTGTATGCAAGTGTGTCTCTAAAATGTCACAGAGAACTGGGCCTTAACCTACTACTCATGTCAAGTATTTCTTGAGTATAAAAATCATGAATAACAACACTGCTCTTTGTTTTCTTTTCAGCATTTCTTTTCTAAAGGTTCATGTGGTTTTTCCACATCTTCTTTGCTTTACTATGTCTCAGTTTTACTTTCCCCAGAGATTATTCCACCTTTTACTCATACCAGCTTTAAAGTAATCTAAAGCTCCCTTGTGTTCCTCCTCAGCTCTCTTCTTCATCTCCTCCAGTTTCTGAACCTTCTCTGTGTTTCCTGTCTCCTTCATCTTGTCAATCAGGAAGTCAAGATGCACAGCAGCGGACAGTGAGATGGCCTTCAAAGCGATCTCTTCCAGTTTGATGACACACTGGTAGGATTCCTCCACCAGTTTGGGTTTCTGGAGTGTGACCTGCTCCAACTCCGTCTGAAGTGTGGTGAGCACATTCCCTTTCTCCCCAGCCGCCTTCTCATTGATTTCATACTTTATTTTCAAATTCTCATATGTCGTTGTAACATTCTTGGTCTTTCCAACATATATTTTATTTTCTTTGACATGCTTGGTGTAGTGACATTTGTCAGTACACACAGTGCATTTGGACTCCTTCATCACACTGCACCCTGAGAGATCGTTGACCCACCAGCAGCCTGGATAGTGGCAGTTCTCCTCACAGACTTTGCAGATGGTAGCCTGTTGAGTTAAATGCCACCATGATGATTCTATTGGGACTTTCTCTTTGTAAGTCTTTGGAACAGTTATTGAAAAGTCCTTGTTTTTGTCCATGTCTATCTTGTGTTTCTCCAGGGCTTCTTGAGTCTGCTTGATTTCATTCTGCTTCAGTTCAATCATTTCAATCTTTCCCTGCAAGTTGCTGACACATGCTTCTAGCTGTTTGCGCTCTCTCAGAACTCCTTCAGTCATCTTCACGTTTTTAGGTGTTATTCTACCCAGGAACTCTGTGAATTCCTCCATGCCGTCCTGTGATGTTTGCCATGCAGTGTTCATGATTGATTCTTCTTTCTTGGCCTGTTTCTCTGTTTCACAATTAGCCTTACGTTTACGGTTGTTGAATAGGAAATGAACAGGTTGATTCTTCTCATTTTTGGCACCAGGGACCTTTGCTACTTCCAGGGCCTTCAGAGCATTAGTAGGTTCCCCACCATCTGAGTGTGTGATGAGGGCTACAATGTTCTTTACCATGTCTTTGCCAAATAAAGACACAACTGCATCGAAGATGTACTTCTTTCTCTCACTCAGTCGATTCTCAGATGCCTTCACCACTAAACCCACAGCATCAAGTTGATGAATCCCATCTGTAGTCCTAAACAACTCAAACAGTTTTTCAGCGATCAGTTTGTCTTCTTGGATCCCTCTGGTGTCTCCGTACCCAGGAGTATCAATGATGGTGAGAGAGCAGGGGACTCTCAGGCCCTCACATCCAAATACCTCATAAACAGTGATCGCTGTAGTTTGACTTTCAGTCTGACTTCTTTTTTCATCTTCAATGATCTCAAACCAGACTTTGTCCTTCCACTCTACACCCAGGACATAATTGACCATGAAATTGATCAGAGATGACTTCCCTGTCCCTGTCTCTCCCACTATCAGAATGGTTTTGTTGATCTTACTGGGATCTCTCTCTCCAAAGGTACATCTTCTGAGTTGGTCTTTATCTAGACACTGTTTCTTTGTTACCAGCTGATACCTTGCAGGAGGTCCTTGATCGATACGGGTACTTATTGCAATGGTGTCTTGTATTTTTGATGACGTGTCCCTAAAATATATGAACATGTGTTATACTCTTATGCCCTATGCATTTCATTATACATTAAATTGTACCTTGACAATAAACATCCTCTTACTTTACAATATGAATGATGTCCACAACCTTAGGGACACAAATGTCTAAGTTGGGGCTTAGCCCTCCGATAATGTTTCCCCAGGATTGTTGTTGTCTTCATGGCATGGATCAACTAGTTCATGTTTATCATGAATAATGTCATTTATTTAATGGCCATTGTGGTCATATTCTTTGCTCTAAGCCAGTCCCACTCTGTCTATATGAGCCGTCATTTATTTTTATTTTACTCAGAGATCTTAAGGGTGGTTGATATGACGACTGTTTGATACAAGATTATTAATGTTTGTAAACTCCTGAGCTGCATGTGGGAGAGAGGACAAGGACACGCCATGTGTTATAGAGGTCACTGGTGAGTGACAGAGTGTCGGTGTGCCAAGACAGATTGGGGGCCACTTGTGATAATCTTAGAAGGAGTACGTGAGGGACTGGCCTGCCTAGGGTGCCACACGATATGTATGGGGATGCTATTGTAGTAGATGAGTGACACTCAATAATGGTTGGCAACTGTGTGGGACAGAAGTAGATCGGAGAGCATTATATCAACTGAGAGACTTTCTATGGAAGTCATTCATATGACAAGAGGCTATGCACGTACCGTCTGTCATTGAATCCAGTACTGAATTAAATAATGATGAATCAACTCCCCATATGAGTGTCGACTACTCTCTTACATCCTGAAGTTCTTGATACCAGAGAAACTCGTCATAACAGTGGTACAGGGGGTGACTCAACATCTCTACTTTTTAGGCTTTAACATAAGATAAAGTATCCTAAATCTGTTGTTCTATTTAATATAATAAAATAACACATTACATTGAAATCTATTTAAATTTTTGCTTCTTCCCTGCCTCTTTTCCTTGGAGTCTTGATTTGCACAGACTGGGTTACATTATTACAGTTTTACTCTGTAGAGTAATATGTTTATGTTTGACACAGAGATTTAATGACATTCAACCTGACTGACTTGGTCAAAGGTTTGATTAGTCAACCAACTCTCTCTGCCATATTAGTCCTTCATGATAATGAATGAATGTTAACTACAAAGAGATTTAATGGAAGGGTTGGCAATAGCAAACACCAGATATCCTTAGTTATTAAACATAAGGCTGTTATCCCTCTGTTATTATCTATGGTACTAAATTATGTCTGTCTTCCATCTATGCGGCAAATGTTTTTGAAGCTTAAATTGCTAGACTTACCAGCCTCAGTGACCATTCTTGGGAGAGGTTTTAACCTGACAGTAGATTCTACATTCATACCACTAACACTGACAGTACGGCATGCCGGGCACCTTCAAGCTATATTAAGACCTTTTTGGAAGATTTTAATATTGTGGATACCTGGTGCCTTAGAAATCCTAGTACTAGGGATAATACCATCTTCTCTCCCCATCATCAGTCTTTCTCACAAATTGATTGTCTTTACTTTCCCCTGTAAATAACTTTGTGTCAACTGGGCCACCAGAGGGATATTTTCAACCTATTCCACTTGGTCCGTCTCAAGTGTAGAGTGCCTATATTTCATGGTGCATTATTGATAAGGCTTCTAGCTACTAACATTAGACAGAATTCAAAAGGCACGCTTTCTTGCATATATGACAATATCCCATGTTTTTACTAATCCATTTCACACACGTGCTTTAACGACAAAAATAGATAAAGGAGGTCTATACAGCAGTTAAGTTGATAGTACATTGTAGATAAAAAGCAGAAGAGACTTAAGGACTTGTCAGTTAGCTGTTATGTACCGTTATCATCATAGCTTCCTGGTAGCACACACTGCTGAAGCGGTTGACTCTAAAACGACAGCGCACCTTGACCGTGGGTTTGGCTTGCGTCAAGCATTTTTGTTAGGAAAACACTGTTCACGGCTGGTCCTCGATGCTCGATTCAAATAATGCATACAGTATGTGACGAAGTGGATGATTATAATAATGTATATGAAACGTACATGTAAGTGTAGATTACACGTCTATGTAATATAACCTATACTAGCGACAATTATTTATGTAGCAGTACCAGTAGCCTATGTGTTGGTCTGCAAGAGGGACTCCTGCAAGAAACTCCTCATTAAATGGATTTGTATTCTTAATTTACAAAGTTTGGGCTGCACTTCTCTTTTTAACAAACTAACACAATAAATGTACACTGAACAAAACTATAAACGCACCATGCAACAATTTCAGAGATTTTACTGAGTTACAGTTCATATAAGGAAATCAGTCAATTGAAATGATCGATTTCACATGACTGGGAATACAGATATGCATCTGTTGGTCACAAATACCTTTAATAAATGGTACGAGTGTGGATCAGAAAACCAGTCAGTATCTGGGGTGACCACCATTTGCCTCATGCAGCGTGACACATCTCTATGGAATGTTGTCCCACTCCTCTTCAATGGAATTTATGCACTCACTACTGTAAGTCGCTCTGGATAAGAGCGTCTACTAAATGTCAAAACATTTCTAAAAGTGACTGGATCCAATGGCGAAGCGACAAGCGACCACTATCCAAGACATGGTGTTGTTTTGCGTGTTATTCTGACGTTCATTCATGCCACAACATTATATCATTTCAGTTAGCAAACTACTACAAAAATGTCTTGTTTGAGCTAATAAAACATACGTTTTATTGTTTGTTTTGTTAATTTGCAGCTATTTCAGGCTGATTTCAGTGCTGTTGTAAGGCGGCTCCAAATGCAGCTGTTTCAGGCTGACTTCAGTGCTCAGTTGCGGAGGGACTTGCCAGGGGGCAGCCCTTGGTTTTCTCTGGTTGCACGTAATTGGCTGCATGTGATTGCTGTGTGCTCAGAGGGTACAGCACTTATTGGGAGTTCCAGGCAGCTCTAGACCCCTTGGCTGCTGACATAGAAGTACATTAAAAGTGCCCGCCCAAGGTCCACTGACACCCACTATGAGTGGAGTGTAACTCAATATTAGGAAGGTTTTCCTAATGTTTGATATACTCAGTGTAGACCCTTTAAATATTATATTTTCTAATACAAATATCTGTCTTTTGACCATTTTGAAAAATCATATGAAACATCTCTGAATAATACTAGACACCTTAATAGTGCATAACATGACTTATTAACTTTAACTTCTCTAAAGCCTGTAAAGTCCCCCAAAAAATGTTCTTCTCACTATTGTGACCGATGGGATTAAATTGATTTTAAGTGGACTAAGGGCTGGTTTCCCTGATTCAGATTAAGCCTGAGCTATTCTTCATTGAGAATGTTTTTACTCCGGGAGTAGGCTTAATCAAGGCCCAGGAAACCATGCCCAAATATTTATAATTGTGTCCGTCAATAATCTTAAACATTCAATAACATTTCAAATGACAATGAAATCTGTTGACACTTACTTGCATGCCATGGTGGTCTTTAGTTGTGTAATCCACCCATGGAAGATAAGGTTGACAGGTGAGTTATCTCTGTAGACAGAGAACATGGCATTTCAACTGAGGAATGTTATACTGTATATGAAACAATAAAACTAATCAACAATCTCAGTAACGGTGAGAACTCAACAAATTCTTGGAGTTTGGAAAAGCCTTTTAAGACTGAATCTCAAACCGAACACTTGGCCCCTAAAGGTGTCTACATGATTCCCAATCCTAAACAGTTCGAAACAATTGTAGGTACGGGACGATTATGGCCAAGGAGGTGCGTGTGCATGGAAGTCGAAGGATCTGGCCAAGGAAATTGCCAGGGCATCGGAGCACATTGGCCGCTTGAGGGAGACCGCTAGAATGATGGCGCCTGAAGCGGGCACGAGTGCTCCATTGACTGTGCTTTGCCCGGATTCTGCGGGGCGGACCAAAGGGGTTACGTCGACGCTGCGTGACGAGGAGGCTGGGGTTCAGGATGTAAACAAACATGGCGGCGCCCAGTCCCCGATTGCGTCCGCATCTGTTAAGATCCCGATGTACTCCGGTAAGGCGGATTGGGAAGCTTTTCATGTTCAGTTTGAACTGTTACCTCATTTTGGGGGGTGGTCGAATTCAGATAGGGCACTGCAGTTGGCTTTGTGCTTCACAGATGATACTCTGTCCAGTTTGATATTGGTTAGCCCGCGAGGACAGACGTGATTATGGGGCTTTAGTTGGAGCACTGAGGAGGCGCTTTGGACAGTGTGTACAGCCCGGGCTGCTGCACTCCGAACTGAGTAATAGACGCAGGCAGCCTGGAGAGCCACTACGGGTGCTAGCTAATGACATTGAGAGCCTCTCTTGGCGGGCATATGCTCACATGCCCCCCTCCATGCAGAGCAAGCTAGCACGGGATCAGTTCATACAGGCGCTCTCTCCTAAGGAGTTGCGCATAAAGACCCAGCTGGCTCATCCTGAGTCATTGAAGATAGCCTTGGAGATGACTTTGGAGAGGGAGCTCGTGTGGGCTGGGGCTTCAGCTGGGGCTTCGGTGGGGGTGCAGGGAGACACACCCACTGTGCGGGCTGTGGGGCAGAGCAGCCCAGAGCCGGAAAAGCCTGCATGGGTGGCTGAAATGACTGAACTCATTCGTGCTGTGTCGCTACAGGTGGCACGCAACACACGCCCTGGTCCCATGGTCTGTTGGGGGTGTGGCCAGCCATGGCCCTGTCGAGGGGGTGCCCTGCTCTTCCCTGGTGGACACTGGGTCCACAGTAACCCTGGTGAGGCCGGATATTGTGCCAGGTTGGACTCAGTTTGAGCCCACAACTGCGCAGCTCCGCACAGTCACAGGTGAGCTGGCACCCATGAAAGGGAAGGGAATAATGACTCTGACAGTAGGGGGCAGGACTGTGCGTCATCCTGTGTGGGTGGCGGCTGTGCAGGACCCTTGTATCTTGGGGTTGGACTGTCTTAGGAGCACAGGCTGCCAGTTAGAGCTAAATGGGGGCACACTGAGCTTCCAGGGAGGGCCGGCAGTCACCATGGCCCCCCCTAATGTCACATTCACACAACCCAACAACCCCCTTACTCCAACAGTTAAAGCAGCAGAGACTCATGGCTGCCCCCCCCCCTCCCCCACATCTGTGTGTGACTTATCCCCAGCCCCTCTGTCACCTATGGCTGTGTGTTACATTCCCCCAGCTACATCCACGACACATCCCTCCGTGAGCCCGGGCCACGCCCCCCCAGCCCAGCTACCCCAGATGGGAGAGGAGAAAGCAAAGGTAACTGAATTAAATGACTTGTTAGATATTACTGCACTGTCGGAGCTAGAAGCACAAGCATTTCGCTACACCCGCAATAACATCTGCTAAACACGTGTATGTGACAAATACAATTTGATTTGATTTGATTTGAGAGGACATTGTCTGCAGTGAGGGAGATATGGGAGAGCAACTGTGTTGGTCTTGACCCCGAGCAGCAGGAACGGTTGTGGCAGTTGCTGTTTGAATTCAGAGACAGCTTTGCGCTGAGTGAGGAAGAGGTGGGTCAGACTCATCTGGTGCAGTATGAGATCGACAAAGGTGATGCTCGGCCCATCAAGATGCGTCCCCGCCGTATCCCGCTGGCACGCCAGGATGCGGCAGACAAGGCTGTGTTGGAGATGCAGCGGGCAGACTTCATCGAGCCATCAGACAGCCCCTGGACGGCACCAGTCGTCATGGTTCCTAAGAATAGGGGCAAGCTGAGGTTCTGTGCTGACTACAGGCGGCTGAATGAGGTAACCAGGAAGCACTCATACCCCATACCATGCATTGAAGAGTCGCTGGACCTGGTTAGGGGGTCCTCCTGGTTCTCCTCACTAGACCTCCGTAGTGGCTACTGGCAGGTGCTCCTCAGAGGCCAGAGCCAAAACTGCGTTCTCCACTAACAGAGGACACTGGCAGTTCAAGGTCCTGTGCTTCAGCCTGTGCAATGCTCCAGCTACTTTTGAGTGTTTGATGGACAGGGTGCTGGATGGCATCCCCCGACAGGAGTGTCTGGTATACCTCGATGACATCCTGGCCCATGGCAGCTCCTTCCAGTCAGCCCTGCGGGCGCTACGGCGTGTGCTGGAGAGGGTGGCTGTCGCAGGCCTGAAGCTCCACCCTGAGAAGTGCCACTTCATGAGAAGAGAGATGTCCTTCTTGGGCCACCTAGTGGGGGAGGAGGGTATCAGCACCATGGAGGACAAAGTGGGGGCTGTCCGAGACTGGCCCACCCCCACCGACCAGCATCAGCTGAAGAGCTTCCTGGGCCTGGCCTCGTACTACAGGAGGTTTGTACGGCGCTTCTCAAACGTTGCTGCTCCCCTGAACTGCCTGCTGCCGAAGGACAAGGCCTTCACCTGGACAGTGGAGTGCGAGGAGGCCTTTAACACCCTCAAACGTGCACTGATCGAGGCCCCCGTGCTTGCCCACCCCTGACCTCACCTTGCCCTTTATCCTGGACACAGACGCGAGCAATGTGGGCATGGGTGGGGTGCTGGCCCAGGTGGGGCCAGAGGGGGAGAGAGTGGTGGCGTACTTCAGCAAAACATTCAATAAACATGAGCGCCGCTACTGTGTCACCCGGTGGGAGCTCCTCACTCTTGTGGCTTCCATTAAACACTTCAAGTACTACCTGGGTGGCCTGCCCTTTACTGTAAGGACTGACCACTCTGCTCTCCAGTGGCTCATGTCTTTCAAAGAGCCAGAGGGGCAGGTTGAACGCTGGTTGGAGGAGCTTCAGCCGTACAGCTTCACAGTGGTGCACAGGGCAGGGGCACGCCATTCCAATGCCGATACCATGTCCCGTCGGCCCTGTACTGCAGATGGGTGCCGCCACTGTGAACGGAGAGATGGCCGTGAGAGAGTGCTGTGCGTGGAGGAGGGGGTCTGTGCCACAGTGTGTCGGGCATGCGGACCTGTCTGCTGTGAGCTGCAGACTGTCGACGTGGCTGAATGGGGGCAGCAGCAGGGACGGGACACAGACTCACAGCCAGTGCGCAGCTGAGGCCAGCGCTGGCAATCGCAACCACTCTGGTTAAAGTTTGAGAGACTGCGGCTGGCTGATGGCGTGCTACAGCGGGCATGGAAGAAGCCAGCTATGGGAGAGGATAGGTGGCAGGTGGTGGTCCCAAAAGCACTGTGGGAGGCTGTGCTCCAGAGCACTCATGGGGGGGTGGGGACTGGACACTTTGAGGTCACAAAAACCCTCCCGGCTTCCGTCAGGGCTTTTACTGGGGGCAGCACAAGAGGGATGTGGAGGACTTTTGCCGCCGCTGTGACAACTGCACAGAGAGAATGGACCCTCCAGGCCGTTCTCATGCTCAGCTCCAACAGTTCCCAGTTGGGGCTCACGTGGAGAGAGTGGGAGTGGATGTAGTTGGGCCGTTCCCCACCACAGACAGTGGAAACCGCTGGGTGCTAACGGCCATGGACTATTTCACAAAATGGCCCAAGGCCTATGCTCTTCCTGACCAGGAGGCAGAGACCATTGTCGAAGCCCTGACAGCGGGATATTTAGCAGCTTTGGAGCTGCGGAGTCCATCCACAGCAACCAAGGCAGAAACTTTGAGTCCCGTGTGTTCGCCACCATGTGTGAGAGGCTGGGTATGCACAAGACTACTCCTCTCCATCCTCAAAGTGATGGCCTTGTGGAGCACTTCAACAAAACGCTTGGACAGCAGCTGGCCATCGTCTCTGCCAAACACCAGCGTGACTGGGACAAGCACCTGCCCATGGTCCTCATAGCATGCCGCTACGCTGTCAAAGACACCACCTCCTGCACGCCTGCCCTCCTCATGCTGGGGAGAGAGATCCGCACCCCTGCAGAGATGGCGTTTGGTCGGCCGCTGGATAACCCTCCTGTTTCCCCGGGGCCTGAGTATGCCCGGAGACTCCAGGACCGCCTGGAGACAGCCCACACCCTCGCCAGAGAGCAGCTGGTGAATGCAGGTGTTAGGCAGAAGAGGAACTATGACATGCACACCCGGGGAAATCACTTGGTGGCTGGGGAGCTGGTCTGGTCTACAGCCACCTGAGAAAGAAAGGCAGATGCACCAAGTTGGACAGCCACTGGGTGGGGCCCTGCAGCGTCCTGGAGAGGGTAGGGGAGGTTGTGTACCGGGTGCAGCTTTCTCCCAGGGGGAGAAAGGTGGCACTGCACCGGGACAGGTTAGCCCCATACTGAGGGGCCTCTTTTCCCCAAACCGCAGGGACCCCCACATTTCCCCTCCCTGGCAATGACATTCCCCAAGCACCCACCCCCAGACGCAGACAAGGCTCCAGACAGCCCACTCACCCAGTCTCCCTCCCTTTGTCACCGCGTGGTTCCCTGGAGCCACAGACTCTATTCCCCGTTCCCTCATACTTGTTTCCCATGTCCCTGCCTTCATCCCCTGGGCCCCAGAGGGGCAGTCCAATACCACGGACTGAGCCCCCTGTTCCACATCTGGACACTCTGCAACCATCATGGCCACGCAGGCAAAGGAGACCTCCGGGTCGCTTCAGAGACTTTGTTTGTTCCCTCGGGGAACAGGGACTTTGTGGTGGGGGGGGGGCTGTGTAGCGACCCGCACAGACAGCTGTGTGTTATGCTGTTCGTTGGTTGTGTTGTACTTACCAGTGCCCAGTGTTCGCGGGGTCCGACAAACCAGTCAACCTGCTATCTGCCAACCATGGGAATGCCTGGAATGTTCTGGTGCCGGGCACCCTGGTGGTTGGTGGAGCGGCGGCGGCGGGGGGGGGCATGGGGGGGGTGGAGCAACACTAGTTTGAGACCATGCATAGCCATTGTTGTCTCTCTTACATATGATCTTAACAAGAGTAGGTCACGGTTGTTTTATACCAGTATCCTTGATTTATTTGGCGTGGGCTACGGCCAAACAGTAGCCTGTGTTGAGTTGGGTTAATAAACCGGGAATTCGTAAACTCAAACCTCTGTCTGGACAATTGCTCATTTTTGATCTAGCCAGGTCATTACAATATGTTACGAATTCTAGCTAGCTCGCTAACGTTAGCTAGCCTAGGGGTTAGAGTTAGAGGTTAGGGTTAAGTTTAGGAGTTAGGTTAAAGGGTTAAGGTTAGGGTTGGCTAAAAGTGTTAAGGTTAGGGATAAGGGAAGGGTTAGCTAAAAGGGTTAAGGTTGGGGTTGGGGGAAGGGTTAGCTAACATGCAAAGTTTTTGCCTAAGTAGATAAAAAGTAGTAAGTAGTTGAAAAATAGCTAATTAGCTAAAGTTGTCTATGATGAAATTCGAACTCGCAACCTTTGGGTTGCTAAACTTGTTGTCCATGATGAGATTCGAATTCGAAACCTTTGGGTTGCCAGACAATCGCGTTATATGCCTACCGATCCACCATCCAAGCTGGGTGAGAGCAAGAAGAAGCCTCATGTTCATGCAGGTTCAGGTAGGCTAAGACAGTTGTAAATTCAAACAAAAATATATTGGTAGCAGATTAGTATGCTGTTGCATCGAAAATATATTTTACAATCTGCAATGTTTGAATTTCCAACTTTAATTACTGAACTTTAGGATAATTACATTATTGCCACCAGCCAGCAGACAGACACCTCGTTTGGCTTGACAACCAAATAGGCCTACCAATAAACTTTGATCCATTAGATAAAGAAAACCTATATAATAGCTTAGCCATGCTAATTGATAGCCAAATCTATACTTTAATGTACTTTAGATGAATTTACGTGGCATTGCAAGACAAGACATTGCGAGATACTGATTACCAAGCTATAGCCTATGCGCATGGTTCCAACTGTCTATCTGCCTGCCCCTCCTCTCTCTCCCTCGCCTTCTCTTTCTCAATCTCTTCTCTATGAAAGATGTGTGTTTTCAGTCTTCAGTAATTTGTGTGTAGAATAGCCTACTCATTGATTGCCACTACTTTAGTTAACTTGCGAGACATTGCAGGTAGCTTAGTGGGTAAGAGCGTTGTGCCAGTAACCGAAAGGTCGCTGGTTCTAATCCCCGAGCCGACTAGGTGAAAAATCTGTCGATGTGCCCTTGAGCAAGGCACTTAACCCTAATTGCTCCTGTAAGTCGCTCTGGATAAGAGCGTCTGCTAAATGACTAAAATGTAAATGTAATTGGAAGCCAAGAAATTGTGAAATAAAGCATTGAGAGATACGGCTTCTGATTACTGGATGCACGGTTCTGACTCTGCCTGGTAGACGCGAGAGTTTGTGTTCTCGGAAGTAGCCTATGACAAATACTCAGTCTCATCCTTTGCACAAATACTGAATCTTAGGAGTTGAGGAGTCAATTCCTAGTGGAATCGAAGCTTGACACACAGAAATGGGAATCGACACCGGGAGTCAACTGCCAACAAGTCGAGGAATCGATTATATTAGAGTCGACTCTCCACCACTAGCACAGGATGCCCACTCGATAAAGATCCTTCCACTGCGCCATTCGGTGACTCGACAAATAGCGTTTAAGATTGAGTCGTGAACAAGCATATCGAGTGGTCGAGTGCTCAAAGTGTTCGGTTTGAGATTCAGACTAATTAAAATCTTAGCATCATTTCATCCCTTTTAACTTACCTCTGCTCCTGGAGATGGTTTGTTTCAGTTCTGCAGTCAGAGGAATAGAGAAGGAGAGAGAGAAAGAGCCGATATGTGTTGCAGGTCTTATAGTGGAACAGCCCAGCATTCTCCTCCCACCTCACCTCACCAGTACAGTACAAGTCAGCTGATTTCAGAGAAGAGAGATCTTTTCTTCAGCAGAGGGTACAGGATAGGTGGCACGATTCCCAAAAAAATTAAGGATATTTCTTCAGCAGAGGCAGTTGCAGCCAAATTCTCTATTCTTTCTTTGTGGTATTTTAATTGTTTTGTCCCATTTAAAATATATCATCATGCCATATTGCTATTTATATTATGATTATGAATGTATTATGAAAGTGAGGAATTATGAAATTAACTTGAATGAATTGAGTTTGTGTGTTAAATTGGCAATATGGAGTCTCAGCTAGACACACCCCTTATTCTCCCAGGGACCCTTTCCTTCTGACATATAGGGGGTTGGTAATATGGGCAAGCTAATCTCTAGGCATAACAGCAAACAGTTTTTAACCACACCCATTTATGCTTTTTGTTATCCGATTGCTTAGTTTTTGGGATTTCATATCCGGCTGTAGGCAAGAAGTGTATAAACTCATGTAACAGGTGGTGACATAGAACTTGTGATTAAGAAGATATGATTTACTACTAAAACTATTGTCGTATAAATATTTGACTCAAAAGTAGTCAACTCAAACATATCTCT
The DNA here is from genome assembly GCF_964263955.1 of Coregonus lavaretus. Taxonomy (NCBI): domain Eukaryota; kingdom Metazoa; phylum Chordata; class Actinopteri; order Salmoniformes; family Salmonidae; genus Coregonus; species Coregonus lavaretus. Next base: position 12,604,190 of record NC_140026.1, on the reverse strand, counting down.
CAAGAGACTGGAGCTTGTGAATACACAAACAAATGCACAGTCATGTATATCCTGTATATCCAGTATATCCAGTCATGTAAATCCTCTGTAGCTCAGCTGGTAGGGCACGGCGCTTGTAACGCCAAGGTAGTGGGTTCAATCCCCGGAACCACCCATACACAAAAATGTATGCACGCATGACTGTAAGTCGCTTTGGATAAAAGCGTCTGCTAAATGGCATATTATTATTATTATTACATAGCTTACAAAGCTACTCCTCTAAAGATCACTGATTAACATCTTTAACTGCCACGCCACTCTTGTCTTTCAAAATCCAATAACACATGTTGTTTACTCCAAACGGCCATGGGCGCTTTTCCTCTTTCCCTTATCTCATTATATTGGTGGCGTGGCTCAGACACTTTTAAAAATAATGTACATACATTCATTAAAGCATGTTTACACACTGTATTGGCTATATTCCTTATTTAGACATGCATCTGGATTATAAAATGTCAATCATGTTTACTATATTTTATCTTTGACATTTCCCAACATTTTCCTTAATGATACATAAAATATTACCCTTTTCCTTGTTCCTAATCTAACAATTGCTTACACTTTTCTCCTCATCCTGGTTGATCATAAAATTGTTTATAGTTAGAATTTCCTAAATATTACAAAAGTTGTGATTGAATCCTAGCACACAGTCCTAGTAACTGTGAAGATGTTGAACTACTGTTAACTATTTAAAACGGAGATGTGGTGCATATTAGACTATTTAATTTTATTTAATTTTAATGCAATATATTGTACTCATCTATACCAATCATTGTTTAACGGCTCCTTCAATTCCCTTTCTTCTGTATTTGGTATGGCTCTAACATGTACAGGGTTCAGTGCACTTTCCCAAGGAATAACTACTCCAATAACACTTCCCCCTGGAAATCTAACACTAAATACTACATCAAATTGTTTATCTAAGTCTTGGACTGTTCTCCTTATGTCTATGATTCACCTGTCTCTTTCTTTCATTATCTTAAGGGCACACTACCCCATGTGACTTCCCCATACTCTTTGTGCTGGTTCCTCACACACCAATAATATTTTAACCCTTGTATTTTAATAGTGATCCCTTCCTGCATTTTAGTTATGGTTCCTGCCTGTGCAAGAATATACATTCTAATCCTGTCTATATCCCTTCTATGTCTTGTTCTTCTGCTCTCTACTATTATCAGTTCCCCATTCCCCTTATTCTCAGGGAACTAGTCAAGTAAAGAGAAATCAATGATGAGGATTTCTGGTGCGTCTTGGAGGTCTGGAATCTCTCGGCGGTCTGGAAGGTCCTGGGAGGTCTTGAAAGTCTCGGTGGTCTCTTAGTCATTAGTTTCCTCACTCTGGTACAATGGTTTAGATGATACCCGATCGCGCTCCCCTCTATCCGTACCGCTGTTGGTGTAACCTGGACGACGATGTATGATAACTTTAGCTGTTAACCTTCTTCCATCACTAGGGTCTCCGGATCAGCCAGAGTCACTCTCAATCTATCGACATCGGTCTGCGAAGAGTGTCCTTCAATCAGCCTACCCATAGGGAAGCTCAGAGTTACTGCTGCAAAGACACAAGCACAAACACACACAAAAGACAACAATGATACCCAATTGCTGAGGTTGGAACACTCCTATAGTGGGAAACATGGATCTAAGTATCTGTCTCCACCACTTTTACCATCACTAAGGTAGCCAACAACACCTGGTACAGGCCCCTCCACATAGGGTCTTTCCAGTTCTCTCTTCTGTAGTCTTTTGCCATCACACAGTCTCCAGGGCGCAGAGAATGCTCAGACTCTCCTACTTAGTTGGGCAGAGTTATCTTCACCCATGAAAATAAAATCTTAAGAGCATTGTTAGGTTAGTTGAGACACAGTATGCTACTCATGTCCTCTCATCCGTCAAGAGAAGCCTTGAGATTATGAAGCACACCTGCTTCCAGCTTGTTGTAGTCCACTTATCTCATAGACAGACCTCCTCTACACCATGCCTCCTATCACAAAAACAAAAAAGATTTAACCTAACCCATAACACATTATTACTACTGCTCATATCCTTAATACACCTTGCATATTTCCCCACAAAACCATTATAAAACACTACTAGCGCGCACCGCTAACTAGCTAGCCATTTCACACCGGTTACACTCACCCCCCTTTTGACCTCCTCCTTTTCCGCAGCAACCAGTGATCCGGGTCAACAGCATCAATGTAACAGTGTTGCTTCTGTCCCTCTCCTCGCCCCTACCTGGGCTTGAACCAGGGACCCTCTGCACACATCGACAACAGTCACCCTCGAAGCGCCGTTACCCGTCGCTCCACAAAAGCCACTAATGTGATGATGGTTTCCCCATTACCTTCTGTGGACATACCCCTTCCTTAACTATTATTAGTCCCTCTGATCTGCATTTAATCTGGACCCCCATTCTACACAGTGTATCTCTTTCTACTAAATTAACTGGAATTTGTTCTGACACTAACATATGTACACGTAACTTTTTCCTGCTTTTTATTCTACTGGAACTGTCATATATATTAGCTGCGTTTGTCATGAAAATTCTATTGTCTGTGCATCTTTGCCTGACATGGGGTTGGTGAGAGGCATCATTTGGATTTACACATGAGTAAGTTGCTCCAGTATCTATCATCATTGGGGTGCCTCTATTCTTCACCTGAGCCTTTAGCATAGGTTCTTCATCAGCCTGCATAGTTACTGCCACTAGCTGACTCTCCCCTCTAGGATTCTCTGGGCACCCCTAGTATCCATTATTTTTCTGGGTTTTTTATTGTCCTTCTGTGTCTTAAATTTGCTTTTTCCAGATAATAATAATAATATGCCATTTAGCAGACGCTTTTATCCAAAGCGACTTACAGTCATGCGTGCATTCATTTTTGTATATGGGTGGTCCCGGGGATCGAACCCAATACCCTGGCGTTACAAGCGCCGTGTTCTACCAACTGAGCTACAGAAGACCACAGATGAGCGTAAAGTGCCTTTTTCTGATAATGTTATAATTGTAGCCTATTGCATTACTTTAGTTTAAAATATAAGTTTGTTTATTCAACAAATCTAGAACCCACTATAAATGTATGCTATTCCCTCAGCATAATAGCCAAAGCTCCTTGCATCCCCTGGTTCACGTAACGAAAATAAATTATAGTTCTAGAATTCATCAACTATTCGCATACATCACTGGTGTCACGCAAACTATAGAATAAAGTAATAACAGTTAGAATTTGTCAAATAAAGGTTTTCCATCCAACTATTCAAACTTGCTTCAAACATCTCTTTCAGCTCGATACAGTCAAGCGAGTACGACTCTCTTTTACCCGAGAACTAGATCATGGCATTAGTAAAGTCTATTCACAACCCAACAATAACTAATAGTATATTTATATTCATATTATTAAAATACCTTACTTTCATTCCAGTCTACCTAAACAATTCAAATTATGGCCATAACTCTATCACAATTGCCAGTCCACTATTCAAATGTATGTAACTGTCCTTTCTGATTAGACTATAGTCACTCCTCCTTCTTTCCCGTTGAATAAGTGAGTCCTTCAGTCTGAAAAGACGCAGGCTGCTAAATCGTCCAGTCTTATCCTGACTGTTCCGTCAATCTAAACAACCCACAACCATAGCTGAACTATACTTAGAAAACCTAGACTCTAATCAGCGATGCAGAATCTATGCTTTATTGAAATGACAAGTTAATCCTCCTTTATTCCAATGATAATGGTCAGTAGTTTTAGTATCCGGCACACACCACACTTTATCAGAAAATAGCTTTGAAAGACACAGATCTCACACGCTCAACGTAAACAACTTAGCAGTCAACGAGTCAAACCCCACATTCATTGATTTGGAAACAGATCTAACGACCTAACCAAATGAATTATATTGTCCCCTAATATACAAAAATTCCTTGACTATATCACCTCTGCTTCTGAAATAATAGATAGTTTATTATAATGCTTAATTCTACCACATGCCCTATGTACTTTCTCCCATCCCTACGTACGTCTACGTGTTTGGGCGTGCAAGTCAACACCTATAATTTTATCCAATCCCTCGTATTAAATTACACTCACATAAAATTCATTCTATTCCAATATACAGTGGGGAGAACAAGTATTTGATACACTGCCGATTTTGCAGGTTTCCCTACTTACAAAGCATGTAGAGGTCTGTAATTTTTATCATAGGTACACTTCAACTGTGAGAGACGGAATCTAAAGTCCGTATTGCCAAGCGACAGCCCCGAAACCTGAAGGATCTGGAGAAGGTCTGTATGGAGGAGTGGGCCTCCATACCACTATATAAGTAAGAACTTGGCTTACCTATTAAAAGCGGCCGCTTTTGTTTGTATGGTCCGTCTAAGCCATTTCATAGCTGCAGATGTACACCGTCTCTGGCCCCTGTTTTCAATTCCTGGCAAAGCTCGCCAAATATGTTGTAGAAATATTTGACTCAAAAGTAGTCAACTCAAAAATATCTCTCAAGAGACTGGAGCTTGTGAATCCAGAAATTAAACTTTATTATTTGCGTAACAAGGCCGAGCCACTCCATGGAACGGCTGTCTCTCTTTGGCTCAGAGATCTCATTTATACACAAACAAATGCACAGTCATTTTACATTTACATTTACGTCATTTAGCAGACGCTCTTATCCAGAGCGACTTACAAATTGGTGCATTCACCCAATAGCCAGTGAGATAACCACTTTACAATAGTTTTTTTGTTTTTTTTTTGGGGGGGGGGGGGGGGGGGGTAGAAGGATTACATTATCCTATCCCAGGTATTCCTTAAAGAGGTGGGGTTTCAAATGTCTCCGGAAGGTGGTGAGTGACTCCGCTGTCCTGGCGTCGTGAGGGAGCTTGTTCCACCATTGGGGTGCCAGAGCAGTGAACAGTTTTGACTGGGCTGAGCGGGAACTGTGCTTCCGCAGAGGAAGGGGAGCCAGCAGGCCAGAGGTGGATGAACGCAATGCCCTCGTTTGGGTGTAGAGTCTGATCAGAGCCTGAAGGTAATGAGGTGCCGTTCCCCTCACAGCTCCGTAGGCAAGCACCATGGTTTTGTAGTAGATGCGAGCTTCAACTGGAAGCCAGTGGAGTGTGCGGAGGAGCGGGGTGACTTGCCTTCCACAAGCTTCCCACAATAAGTTGGGTGAATTTTGGCCCAGTTCTCCCACTTAAAAAGATGAGAGAGGCCTGTAATTTTCATCATAGGTACACGTCAACTATGACAGACAAAATGAGATTTTTCTTCCCAGAAGATCACATTGTAGGATTTTTAATGAATTTATTTGCAAATTATGGTGGAAAATAAGTATTTGGTCAATAACAAAAGTTTCTCAATACTTTGTTATATTCCCTTTGTTGGCAATGACACAGGTCAAACGTTTTCTGTAAGTTTTCACAAGGTTTTCACACACTGTTGCTGGTATTTTGGCCCATTCCTCCATGCAGATCTCCTCTAGAGCAGTGATGTTTTGGGGCTGTCGCTGGGCAACACAGACTTTCAACTCCCTCCAAAGATTTTCTATGGGGTTGAGATCTGGAGACTGGCTAGGCCACCCCAGGACCTTGAAATGCTTCTTACGAAGCCACTCCTTCGTTGCCCGGGCAGTGTGTTTGGGATCATTGTCATGCTGAAAGACCCAGCCACGTTTCATCTTCAATGCCCTTGCTGATGGAAGGAGGTTTTCACTCAAAATCTCACGATACATGGCCCCATTCATTCTTTCCTTTACACGGATCAGTCGTCCTGGTCCCTTTGCAGAAAAACAGCCCCAAAGCATGATGTTTCCACCCCCATGCTTCACAGTAGATATGGTGTTCTTTGGATGCAACTCAGCATTCTTTGTCGTCCAAAGTTTTTACCAAAAAGTTATATTTTGGTTTCATCTGACCATATGACATTCTCCCAATCCTCTTCTGGATCATCCAAATGCACTCTAGCAAACTTCAGACGGGCCTGGACATGTACTGGCTTAAGCAGGGGGACACGTCTGGCACTGCAGGATTTGAGTCCCTGGCGGCGTAGTGTGTTACTGATGGTAGGCTTTGTTACTTTGGTCCCAGCTCTCTGCAGGTCATTCACTAGGTCCCCCCGTGTGGTTCTGGGATTTTTGCTCACCGTTCTTGTGATCATTTTGACCCCACGGGGTGAGATCTTGCGTGGAGCCCCAGATCGAGGGAGATTATCAGTGGTCTTGTATGTCTTCCATTTCCTAATAATTGCTCCCACAGTTGATTTCTTCAAACCAAGCTGCTTACCTATTGCAGATTCAGTCTTCCCAGCCTGGTGCAGGTCTACAATTTTGTTTCTGGTGTCCTTTGACAGCTCTTTGGTCTTGGCCATAGCGGAGTTTGGAGTGTGACTATTTGAGGTTGTGGACAGGTGTCTTTTATACTGATAACAAGTTCAAACAGGTGCCATTCATACAGGTAAAGAGTGTAGGACAGAGGAGCCTCTTAAAGAAGAAGTTACAGGTCTGTGAGAGCCAGAAATCTTGCTTGTTTGTAGGTGACCAAATACTTATTTTCCACCATAATTTGCAAACAAATTCATAAAAAATCCTACAATGTGATTTTCTGGATTTTTTTCTCTCAATTTGTCTGTCATAGTTGACGTGTACCTATGATGAAAATTACAGGCCTCTATCATCTTTTTAAGTGGGAGAACTTGCACAATTGGTGGCTGACTAAATACTTTTTTCCCCACTGTACTTTTTGTAAATCCCCTGACAAAATAGTTTTGTTCTATTCAATATTATTATTGCTCACAATGTACATAATGCAAGGCCCATTTAATATGTTGTGACAAGAAAAGCTGGGTATCACAAGCCATATTTGATTCCACAGTTTGTCACTTCACTGACATTGTTAACATTCTCTAGCATTCCAAGGGTGAACCTTTTCAACAGAACTTGTGCTCTAAGGGGGGACATGTGCCGTAATGCTGCAGTCTGCACACCTCCTCTCAGAAGGTCAGCTGATTTCAGAGAAAAGTTCAGGTAAATACTGGTAGTGTGTAGAGAATGCAGGTGTATTCTGTGAAATCAGCTGACTAAATGAAGGGAGTGGCTTCAGAGTGACAGGACCGGGTGGAAAAATAGAGCATGTATCATTTCTCCATGCTGAGCTGTCTGGAACTGGAGTCTTTGGCTCCAATGGACTCCCATGGTCCCTTTTGAAAATCGAGTATACTTTAAATGGCCGGATGTTATACTCATTTCAGCTTTGACAACAGATAATAATCAAGTATGGAGGTTTGTTACCGAAGTTGAAAGGTGAAAAAACAAAATCGTCATGACGCATTCTCAGTATGTGAAAATAGAATGTTTTATTGTATGTGCATTTTCTAAAATCGACTATGGTTTAAATGCCAGGATTTTATACTAATTTTGGCACCTCATCTAGTAGAATCTGATGTACACTTTTCCACAATGCATTAGAAGAGGTGGGCTATGACTGATAGGCCCTAGTTCACTTCAAGCAACCAAACACCAAAACTAGGCTACTTAATTGGGAAGATGCCGAAAGCTTCAGCGGCGGTTTTCAAATGTAGGCTAAGTATACTGAACAAAAATATAAACGCAACATGCAACAATTTCAAAGATTCTACTGAGTTATAGTTCATATAAGGAAATCATTCGATGCAAACAAATTCATTAGGCCCTAATCTATGGATTTCACATGATTTGGGGGAAAAAAAGGTAGGGCCGTGGATCAGAAAACCAGTCAGTATCTGGTGTGACCAACATTTGCTTCATGCAGCGCAACACGTCTCCTTCGCATTGAGTTGATCAGGCTGTTGATTGTGGCCTTTGCAATGTTTTCCCACTCCTCTTCAATAGCTGTGCGAAGTTGCTGGATTTTGGCGGGAACTGGAACACTCTGTTGTACACGTTGATCCATAGCATCCCAAACATACACAATGGGTGACATTTCTGGTGAGTAGGGTTGTACCAAGTACTCTGCCAAAACGAGTATCATAACGGATATGGAACATTTTCCGAATACGATTATGACACAAGTATTTTTTGTTATTATCTGTGATTGAATAAAACAAAACATCAGCTGCCAGCACGCATCTCTTTTTCACTCAAACAGTGTCAAGCGCTGTGTGCTCTGTCTGTAAAAAACTGCCAGAGTATCCGTTGAGCATGCTGCAACGATTGGATTAGAACAAGCCACTCTCCCTCTGGTCTCACTTCCCCAGACAGACACACGTGCGGCTGTTTCACTTACAGTCACTCATCTCAGGGCACAAGTCTCCCCTTCTCCAAACATCATGTATGAATCAGAATCTGTAGCTAGTCATTGTTGTTCAATCTAGTTATTTTCTGTAGAATTTCCTGAGGCCATATGGTTGTTTTTGTCAGTCTACTTGGCGTTGTTTAGTAGGCCTACAAAATAAAAATGTAGATAGTTTATTTTGATCTTTAAAAAATGGTGGCAGAAGTGTCAGTAGATACATTTAGCTCCACTCGAAGGTAAAACAATATATGGAGCAAGCGAATTAGCCTGCCTTCATCTAAATCTGTGTCTGGAATAAATGCAGACAGTAGCCAGCCATGCATTAGGGTATTTATTAGCCTATTCTGTTGATAATGGAATAGGACTAAAGCAAGTAAATAGCTTTAATGTGCATTTTCATCTGTCACGGTCGTTTACCTTTGAACAATGTGTATGAATGAGTAAAGGACCATAACGATGTGATCTGAGTAATAGCGCAGTAATGCACATCCTGGTTTTCCGATCATGAGTAAATCCGATTACGAGTATAAAGTGTGATAAAACGGATACGATTACGAATATGAGTATGACGAGATCGGCACACCCCTACTGGTAAGTATGCAGGCCATGGAAGAAGTGGGACATTTTCAGCTTCCAGGAATTGTGTACAGAACCTTGCGACATGGGGCTGTGCATTATCATGCTGAAACAAGAGGTGATGGCGGTGGGTGAATGGTAAAACAATGGGCCCCAGGATCTCGTCACGGTGACTCTGTGCATTCAAATTACCATAGATAAAATGCAATTGTGTTCGTTGTCCCGATCTTATGCCTGTCCATACCATAATCCCACCACCACCATGGAGCACTCTGTTCACAATGTTGACGTCAGCAAAATATTTACAAAAAGTACAGGTACTCTCTGCCTAGGCGACCTCACAGCACAATGGCAAAATAGCAAAATGTCTAGAATTGCAGGACATTAGCTCTAAAACTGCAACATTTTCTTTCAGCCTCATGGCAAAATGTGTAAATAGCATGAAATTAGCTACAAAACTGCACATTTATCTCTTGGACGCATGGCAAAAAAAATATCATTGTGGGGGCCCAGTAGTTGAGCGTCACAACTTATTATACTTATCTGTACAAAATATCATTGGGTAATTGGTTTGACTTGATTATGTACATTCAGGAGAATGGACATTTACAAAATGTTCAGATATAAATATACTTCTGTAGATCAAATATGTCTGTCAGATAAATTGGAATAGTATAGGAGAGTGTATGTGCTCTATTCATTTTATTTCTATTTTCAACATGCAGTTCCAGATACAGCCCTGCCATTAGTTGAAGGCAGTCAATCCAATAGTTTCTGAAAAGTAGTCACTTCCTGAGCTCTTTATTCAAATAGTTGAAAACAATTGTAATTTTTTGGGATCTGTATTTTTTGGGATAACTATTTTTTCCCCCGGAAAAATAGTTAATTTCCACAAAGCATAGTTAAAACTATAGTTATGCCAGGTCCGGTTTGTAAAGTAAACCATCCACACGACTATACCCCAGGATATTTGTTTATGTTGTTCTTGTTGTTGTGTCTCAGCCCTGGATGATTACCTTGACTCCTTGAGGTCAGAGCTGTCTTGTGTTCATGGGGAACACCTCAGCCTACTGGACCAAGTAGGGTACTCACCTCTGACATCATTTAATTTCATCGACCTTGTTGTTGCTGAAAGCAGCCTAGTTGTTAAAATCAACTTGGCTACCTAACTACTTAACCAGGTTACACAAGGAAAACAGGCCAAATAGAATTATACTCTGTATTACTACATACTCTGTAGAGTCTTGCAGTCATGGACGGAGCAATTCGCGTACCAGGCCATGATGCATCCGGTCAGGATGCTCTTGATGTTGCAGCGGTTGTATTTGGAGAGGACCGGGGCAGCATGTCGAATTTCTTCCGCCACCTTAGGAAGAATAGATGCTGTTGTTGCCTTCTTGACAAGGGTGGTGGTGTTGTTGGTCCATGACAAGTCCTCGGTGATGTGGACACAGAGGAACTCCTTCCTACAGGCTGACTTGTCGTTGTTGGTTATTAGGCCTGCAGCCATGGTGTCGTCAGCAAACTTGATGATGTTGTGCAAAGCCACGCAGTCGTAGGTGAACAAGGAGTACAGTAGAGGACTGAGGACACACCCCTGCAGGGCCCCTGTGTTAAGAGTCAGTGTGCAGGAGATGTTGTTACCAATTAGTCTGGGATCATTTAGTCAGATGGCTGCCACGGCTCCCAGGGGCCAAATCTGTGGTGGCTTCATATCTACATATTTTTAGAGTGCCTAGATCTACCTCTGTGCCAACATTGGTGTGTTCATCTCAAAATAGCACTGCTGCTCCCAACTTTAAAAAGTTAGGAGCACCACATACAATTTAGGAGCACCAGAAAATAAGATTTTTTAAATTGATTGAGATACAGCCTTTTTTGGGCCTATATGAATTCTAGCTCCTTTTGAAGCACATGTTGTGCCCTGTAAATACATTTGTTTATTATAAAAGCTAAAATGTTGATACAAAATACCTTTAATTGAAATTACAAAGTAATTTGTAGGAATATTAGGTTACTACATTGTAAAAAAAAGCATAGTTTCCCAATGAGATGCATTACGTTGAAAATTGCACACTGTCTCTTTAAGAATGTCATGTTTGTGAGTGAAGACATGCAAATCTGTCATGTATTCATGTCATTGCTATGATCATTGAATTCCTGAAGAAGTTATCCCTTTAAAAAAGGCAAACTTTAGAGCCATGGCTGCAACTCCCCCCAGGGGCCAAATTTGGGGTGTCAGATCTAAATATTTCAAGGAACATGAACTACATCTCTGCCAAATTTGGTGCTTCTATCAAAAAGTGGACGATTTATCAGCTTAACTGTTGTCTTGGGTCAACTTTTCAAATTTGCATTTGCAAAATGCATTGTATTCTTCATAGTTCTTGTTTTCTATTTGTCAAGCTTTTGTGCATGTATTATTGAATAGAAAAGAAAAGTACCAGGCCTGCAGCCACAGTGGGGTCTGTACTGACCCCTGGTACTGGAGAGGGAGGAGCAGGGTCAAAGGTCAGGCTTGGGTCAGGGGTTCTGATGTAAGAGAGAATTACTGAGGGGGAAAAGGGATAATAAAGACACCTAGCAATTCATTCACTATGGAGCAGCATTATGTTCATGCACTATGGAGCTGCATTATGTTCATTCACTATGGAGCAGCATTATGTTCATTCACTATGGAGCAGCATTATGTTCATTCACTATGGAGCAGCATTATGTTCATTCACTATGGAGCAGCATTATGTTCATTCACTATGGAGCAGCATTATGTTCATTCACTATGGAGCAGCATTATGTTCATTCACTATGGAGCAGCATTATGTTCATTCACTATGGAGCAGCATTATATTCATTCACTATGGAGCAGCATTATATTCATTCACTATGGAGCAGCATTATATTAATTCACTATGGAGCAGCAGTATGTTCATTCACTATGGAGCAGCATTATGTTCATTCACTATTGAGCAACATTATATCCATTCAATATGGAGCAGCATTATATTCATTCACTATGGAGCAGCATTATGTTCATTCACCATGGAGGAGCATTATGTTCATTCACTATAGAGCAGTATTATATTCATTCACTATGGAGCAGCATTATGTTCATTCACTATGGAGCAGCATTATGTTCATTCACTATAGAGCAACATTATATTCATTCACTATGGAGCAGCATTATATTAATTCACTATGGCGCAGCATTATATTCATTCACTATGGAGCAACATTATAATAATTCACTATGGAGCAGCATTATATTCATTAAATTTGGAGCAGCATTATATTCATTTACTATGGAGCAACATTATATTCATTCACTATGGAGCAGCATTATATTAATTCACTATGGAGCAGCATTATGTTCATTCACCATGGAGCAGCATTATGTTCATTCACTATGGAGCTGCATTATGTTCATTCACTATGGAGCAGCATTATGTTCATTCACTATGGAGCAGCATTATGTTCATTCACTATGGAGCAGCATTATGTTCATTCACTATGGAGCAGCATTATGTTCATTCACTATAGAGCAACATTATATTCATTCACTATGGAGCAGCATTATATTAATTCACTATGGCGCAGCATTATATTCATTCACTATGGAGCAACATTATAATAATTCACTATGGAGCAGCATTATTTTCATTCACTTTGGAGCAGCATTATATTCATTTACTATGGAGCAACATTATATTCATTCACTATGGAGATGCATTATATTAATTCACTATGGAGCAGCATTATGTTCATTCACTATGGAGCAGCATTATGTTCATTCACTATGGAGCTGCATTATGTTCATTCACTATGGAGCAGCATTATGTTCATTCACTATGGAGCAGCATTATGTTCATTCACTATGGAGCAGCATTATGTTCATTCACTATGGAGCAGTATTATATTCATTCACTATGGAGCAGCATTATCTTCATTCACTATGGCGCAGCATTATGTTCATTCACTATGGAGCAACATTATGTTAATTCACTATCGAGCAGCATTATATTCATTCACTTTGGAGCAGCATTATATTCATTTACTATGGAGCAACATTATATTCATTCACTATGGAGCAGCATTATATTAATTCACTATGGAGCAGCATTATGTTCAAACACTATGGAGCAGCATTATGTTCATTCACTATGGAGCTGCATTATGTTCATTCACTATGGAGCAGCATTATGTTCATTCACTATGGAGAAGCATTAAGTTCATTCACTATGGAGCAACATTATATTCATTCACTATGGAGCAGTATTATATTCATTCACTATGGAGCAGCATTATGTTCATTCACTATGGAGCAGCATTATGTTCATTCACTATGGAGCAGCATTATGTTCATTCACTATGGAGCAACATTATGTTAATTCACTATGGAGCAGCATTATATTAATGCACTATGGAGCAGCATTATATTCATTCACTAAGGAGCAGCATTATATTCATTCACTATGGAGCAGCATTATATTCATTCACTATGGAGCAGCATTATATTCATTCACTATGGAGCAGCATTATATATCATCTGGTGGCCTCTTCTTCCTTTACATTTACCAACTTGGTATCATAGAACAGTAATTGCTCTCTGTTGTGGAAAGAGTGTTTACTATTTTACTCAATGGTAGACTCGCCTGGTACCAGATCTGTTTGTGTATTTAGCAAACTCCCCTGTTGTGTTCATTGTCATGTCAAAACCAGTATTTCAGATCAGGGTGTAAATGAAATGGCATGTACTGTATGTATGGAATGCAGTACTACTGTAACAGGAAGCTGGCTGAAATGTGTCTCACGCTAATGGTAGACCTCTAAACAATGTAGAAATACAGAGCCATTGACAGTATGAAATTAATATTCTTCTCAGTGATAACTATTAGCTAATACTTTGAAAGTTTATTAGGAAGTTTAATTACCGTAACAAAAATGAATTTGTTGCGGCAAACTTTGGTAGGTAGCGAGCTACATAACTTGGTTGTCACGCCCTGACTCAAGGGACGTTTATTTGTTGAGTCAGGAGGTGTATATTCCGTGTTGTGTTTGTTTATTGTTATAGATTCTATGATGTGTAGATCTATGTTGGCCGGGGTGGTTCCCAATCAGAGGCAGCTGTAGCTCGTTGTCTCTGATTGGGGACCATACTTAGGCAGCCTTTTGGCACGAGTTAGTTGTGGGATCTTGTTCCGTAAAGGTATGTTGTTTGTATGCTACCTTGGACTTCACATTTCGTATGTTGTTTTGTCGTGTGTTTAGTCGTTAATAAATATGAATGCATATCACGCTGCGCCTTGGTCCTTCTCGTTCATGAATGATCGTGACAGAAGATCCCACCAATCCTGGATCAAGCAGCGTGACGAGGAGAGAGGATGGACTTAGGAGGAGATGAGGGAGAGTCTGGCAAGGGGGATGGAGGCCATGATGACGGTGGAGAGACAAGCCCCAAAACATTTTTTGGGGGGGCACACGGCGTGGACGACGAGGCAGCAGGAGGCCACGAAAGGGCGGTTCCGCTGGTTAGCAGAGGACGCCACCAGATTAGGGGGGCCATTGGTTCAGAGGGAGCAGAAGGAAAGTGTAGAGGCACGGCGAGAGGAGCTGGTTAGTCAGCAGAAGGAGCGGGGGTTAATGAAGGAACCCAGTCCCGCTCCTCGCACCAATTAAGTGGTGCGTGTCGCCAGTCCGGTCCGGCCCGTTCCTGCTCCCCGCACTAAGCCGGTGGTGCGCGTCGCCAGCCCGGTCCGGCCTGTTCCTGTCCCTTGCACCAAACTAGTGGTGCGCGTCGCCAGCCCGGCCCGGCCTGCTCCTGCCCCTCGCACCAAGCCAGTGGTGTGCGTCGCTAGCCCGTTCCGGCCTGGTCCTGCTCCCCACACCAAGCCAGTGGTGCGTGTTCCCAGTCCGGCCGGCCCATTCCTGCTCCCCGCACCAAGCCAGTGGTGCGTGTTCCCAGTCCGGCCCGGCCCGTTCCTGCTCCCCCACCAAGCCAGTGGTGCGCGTTGTCAGCCCAGTCCGGCCCGTGCCTGCTTCCCGCACCAAGCCAGTGATGCGTGTGTCCAGTCCGGCACGGCCCGTGCCTGTTCCACCGGTGCCTGGTCCGGCACCGGTCAGCTGCTCCACTCCGGAGCCAGAGCAATCCGCTCCACCGGGGTCCAGTTCAGCTCCGGTCAGCGGCTCCACTCCGGAGCCAGAGCAGTCCGCTCCACCGGTGCCTGATCCAGTTCCGGTCAGCGGCTCCACCCCGGAGCCAGAGCAGTTCGATCCACCGTCGTCGGGTCCAGCTCCAGTCAGCGGTTCCAGTCCAGACCCAGACGTCAGCCCCTCTCCAGGTTCCGGGTCTCCCACACAACAGGGTCCAGACAGGGCTTGGTACTTCATGGGAGGAAGGAGAGGGGAAGCAGCGCGCCGAGGTCCAGACCAGACCAGGGGCGCAACGGGGAGGTGGAGAGTAAGTGGTGGTCACACCCGGAGCCGGATCCACCGCCGAGGCGGAATGCCCACCCGGCCCCTACCCTGTTATGTTTATGTGGCGCGGTCGGAGTCCGCACCTTTGGGGGGGGGGGGGTACTGTCACGTCCTGACTAAAGGGACGTTTATTTGTTGAGTCAGGAGGTGTATATTCCGTGTTGTGTTTGTTTATTGTTATAGATTCTATGATGTGTAGATCTATGTTGGCCGGGGTGGTTCCCAATCAGAGGCAGCTGTAGCTCGTTGTCTCTGATTGGGGACCATACTTAGGCAGCCTTTTGGCACGAGTTAGTTGTGGGATCTTGTTCCGTAAAGGTATGTTGTTTGTATGCTACCTTGGACTTCACGTTTCGTTTGTTGTTTTGTCGTGTGTTTAGTCGTTAATAAATATGAATGCATATCACGCTGCGCCTTGGTCCTTCTCGTTCATGAACGATCGTGACATTGGTTTCCATTTTCCAAAAGATTTTTGTAATCCCCCTGATTGGTCATCAACGATTACTGGTCTTGGAACTTGTGTGTTCACCAGAAATGGCTTCTGGTAAACTGTTTGCCACTAGTGGCAATAAATATTGTTGCCACAGGTTTGCCACAGAATCAAATAGAATCTTGAGAGAATTGTTTGCCGGAAACAAACCTCTGGCGAACTGTTTGCCGCTAATGACAATAAATATTATTGTTGCCAAAGGTTTGCCGCAGATTCACCACTAGTGGCAAACATTTGCAAACTTCTAGCAATATTTTGTGGGAAGTTTGCCGCAACAACAACATTTTTGTAGGGTTACTGTCCGTGTTAGACCAAGGAATGACAAAAACTATTCATTTGACCTTATTGTTTCTGTCATGGTCTTATCAAATAGAAAAGGAGACCTGACTCTTGAGCATAAAGACGAAAGAGAAAGGACGTTATAATAATGGGAAGGGAGCTTGTGTTTTACCAGGACAATTCTTTATTATAGCTCCATATACGGACAGAATCACAGGTGCGGTAAATCACATGATCAGTACTTGAGACTTCTGTACAGCAAAATGCATTTACAATACTGTAAAATAGATTTGACTTTTTTCTGTTGCTTATTTTATTTTACCTTCCAATAGACAAATTGCACATATCTATATATATAAATATGTTTTCAATTTTTTTAAATCCATTGCCATACGGATATTTAATGGAATTTACCTCATATCCCAGGTCAGTGTACATTGGTCCATGCTGTAATATTGAGAACCCTTGTTTATTTCATTGAGGTTAAATCATATTATTTGTAAGCACTAGTGATTGTGAGAATAAGTATCAGCCTGTGTTCAAGGATTAATGACAACTGTGAACGGTGTATGATTTGACAACATGCAAAGGTGGCCCTAATCGCAGTGATATATATATATATATATATATATATATATATATATATTAGGGGTGTAACGATCCATCTACTACATCGATGTATCGATTTATATTCATATGATCCAACTACATCGATCTGTGCTCGGCGAGTTGGCCTTTTGGACAACATATATCGATCTAACATCGTTTTAAAATGTAATAAATCGATTGTATCGATACTAGGAAATAACCCATTGGATTTAAGCACGTCAGACTTTATATGCAGGGGTGCACATAACTGGTACGCAGATACGCAAGCGCGACAAAAATCAGGAATGCGTAATGCCACTTGTGTTACTACGCGCCTTTGCGTACTTGACCGATCTTCTCATCTAACCTTACACATGACATGTTGCTTGTCAACTACTGTCAGGGATGTCCAAGAAGCAACAGACATTAAGAAGCTTCTTTTGCGTTTCGCCACCTACAAAGAAACGCCAACTGGAGCCAGAGCCGAAGAAAATACTTTTTTCGAAAAAGTGGCTTGAAGCTAACGATGAGCGCACTGAAATGTGGTGCAAGATTTGCCGCTCAAATCCACATCTAGCAGACAAAACAGGTGCATTTTATAAAGGCTCAAAGAATTTCAACCATCCTTTATTTGACAAACATGAAAAGAGCAAGGAGCACACGAATGTGGCGCAAGCCATTGCTAAAAGCTAGCCGAGAATAAATGTCCAGTCGCAAAGCTGAATGAAGAACAGCGGCAAGCTCTGTTTAATATTTTTCTATTTCCATAAAGCTAAACACGCACGTCCCATGTCTTCCTATTCTGAGGATGTTCATTTACTGAATGCTTTTTGATGGATCTGAGGACATCACAAAAACTGAGCAGGAAATAGTTTACATTGTGTCTGTGTCCAGCAACGGAGAGTTTACTTCGGACTTTATTGGACTGATTGAATTGGGTGCTGACCGAACCGCACAGGCCATAACAGACGGACTTGTGAGACTTTTGGTAAGTTTCATAATACCAGATGGTCTGCATGGAGTCATGAAACACTGTTAAAAATATCAAGACTATTGCCAGCCATTAAAATGCAACTGGTTACCAGGTATTTATTTCAGTCACACTGGTTGAATTTTTGGCTAAAAGGTTACTGAATCGATTTCAAGTCACTGAATCGTTTCGGATCGTATCGTTCTAAATGAACCAATATCGTCCTTGAATCGTATCGACAACCACGAATCGTGATACAAATCGAATCGTTGTTAAAACGAATCGTTACACCCCTAATATATATATATATATATATATATATATATATATATATATATATATATAATACAAATTGTATTTTCTATGGTCCTAATCCTTATTCCATTAAAACATATAATCAATGTTCAATAATATTTTTATTTTATTATTTCCTCTAGCATTATTTTTACCGTTTTCTCTACTTCCACCTGACAATTCCTTCTCCCCCTCTTTTTCTTTCTTTCCACCGACACTCCTTCCATCTTTCCCTTCTGTTTCCAGCTGGCCTCTTCTCCTCTTCTCCTCTGTTTCCACCTGGCCTCTTCTCCTCTTCCTCTCTGTGTCCACCTGGCCTCTTCTCCTCTTCCTCACTGTTTCCACCTGACCTCTTCTCCTCTTCTCCACTGTTTCCACCTGACATCTTCTCCTCTTCTCCTCTGTTTCCACCTGGCCTCTTCTCCTCTTCCTCACTGTTTCCACCTGACCTCTTCTCCTCTTCTCCACTGTTTCCACCTGACATCTTCTCCTCTTCTCCTCTGTTTCCACTTGACCTCTTCTCCTCTTCTCCTCTGTATCCACCTGCAATAAGTGTCACAGTTTCACAGTAGTTGATACTATAGAACTAGATAAACATTTTTGTTTCATGTAGAATGTAGGGCTACAGATGTAAATGGATCATGGAAGAATGGGAAGACACCAATAAGAAAATATTTTAAGAATATTGATATTTAAGGTTGTATGACAAGAGGAGTAAAACAAATCAAAAAGGTCATATTTGATAACTTACATGTCCTATACATAAGCAGATAAGCACTTTGTGATCTAAAGTGGAAAAATCCTTGAAAGAAAATGCATACTTTGGCATTTTTGTTAATTATTTTAGACCAGAACTTTGGCGAGTATATCTAATTTTACGTAGACACACACACACACACACACACACACAAAATAATGAAAAGGGGTGCATTTTACCTTAAGTTTGGTTCCAATGTGATCTATATGGAAGAGGGGGGCAGGGCAGGGTAGGGGGAGAAATAAAATATGCAGCTGCATTACATATTGAGTGTTGCATATGTGTTGGTGAATATATTCAACATTTAAATATATTCTAATTTCTAATTTTTCTCATCACACCTGAATTCTGATACATTTGAGTAAATTAAATAGTTTCATTCCAAAACGCATGTATCCATTTTCTTGAAATGTTGTTAAATAAGCTTTTATTTTTTATAGAAATTAAGAAATTAATCATGGCATGGGGTTGTTTAATGACAGACATATATTTGTATAAAATCTATCACTTGATGGTTTCCTTTCAGAGAGACAAATAATCATGTTTTTTGCAAAATACTATACATCCAACTCACACTCAGAGAAACAAGTAGTACTGCTAGGTTTTACACAGTGCCCCCATAGAATGACAATGCCCCCATCCACAGGGCACTAGCAGTCACTGAATGGTTTGATGAGAATGAAAACGATGTAAACCATATGCCATGGCCGTCTCAGTCACTAGATCTCAACCCAATTGAACACATATGGGAGATTCTAGAGCGCCACCGGAGACAGCGTTTTCTACCACCATCAACAAAACACCAAATGATGGAATTTTTCGTGGGGAAAAATGGTGTTGCATCCCTCCAATAGAGTTCCAGAAACTTGTAGAATCTATGCCAAGGTGCATTGAAGCTGTTCTGGTTGTTCTGGCTCAAGGTGGCCCAACGCCTAATTAAGACACTTCCTTTATTTTGGCAGTTACCTGTATATCAGGTGTCATATATTTTCCATACCACACTGTAGCTTTGGCCAGGGCCTAAGGTTACGTCCATGGAGAGGGGCAGAACCCAAAATGGACCATGTTCACTAATGGTCATATGACATTTTGCACAGGTGATAGCGTGTGACAATTGTCCTTTGAAGAACTAAAGAACAAATAGAACAATGTTTCACTACCCCAGTAATGATATAATTGGAGTAGTGCAATGATGATATCACTACAATTGCAGTTGCACCACCTGTTCTTTTTTTTTTGCTCAGCAGCTCAGTTTACCTGTTTTAATGTCCAATGTCCAAGAAATGTTATTTGTGTCAGCTTCTTTTTCTTTTCATTTTTTAAACAGCTTTTTAAGCTCGTGATCAATGGTCTCCTGTTCTTGACCAGTATGAAACAATTGACTGTGGGGACACAATTGAGATCGGTGACTGACTAATTGTATTTTTTAAGATGCATTCATTTCAAAGTATAAGAAGTCAGGTTCTGACATTTTCATGGGTAGAAACTATCCTTTGCACAAAGAGTGAGCCTATATCCAAACCTTTAAACAGCCTCTCTGAAGTCCTTGGTCATGAAGAACACCTGCAGCACACTATTCAAATAACAGGTTGCCCCTTGATTAATCAAACCATGGTGATGGTAGCCTAAAACAAGGACATAAATTAGTCTTATATAAAGCTGATGGGCTTTCATGGGATATTTACTTTTTTGCATTCACAAATGTAACAAATGTACTTAGAGAAATTTAATTTATACCTGTTCAATTAATGATTGCCAGGTCTAAGCCAGATTCTCCCCAGACCCCTCACACCACACCATATTTTTCTGGAATTTTAAATCTAGGCTATACCAAAGTGTTCTGTTCACAACTTTTAAAATATGGATATTTGCTGTACAGTATACATTTTTTTTCATGATTGTACTTAAGAAATGTGGCAATATTTTGTGAATAAAGTGGTGTCACGTATATGCAGGGAGTCAGGAAGCAGGTACAGAAGGAGAGTTTAATGACAATGGCGCAAGGCAAATTAACAGAACAGGAGATGAGTACTGAACATGAAAACAAACCAATACTGCCTAATGACTGAGGCTACTGAGGGCTAACAAAAGGGAAGGTAATCAAGGTGATGATGAAGTCCAGGTGTGTATAATGATGGGGAGCAGGTGTACATAATGATGGGGAGTAGGTGTGCGTAATGATGGGGAACAGGTGTGCATTATGATGGGGAGTAGGTGTGCATAATGATGGGGAGTAGGTGTGCATAATGATGGGGAACAGGTGTGCATAATGATGGGGAGTAGGTGTGCATAATGATGGGGAGCAGGTGTGTATAATGATGGGGAACAGGTGTGTATAATGATGGGGAACAGGTGTGCATAATGATGGGGAACAGGTGTGCATAATGATGGGGAACAGGTGTGTATAATGATGGAGAGCAGGTGTGTATAATGATAGGGAGTAGGTGTGTGTAATGATGGAGAGCAGGTGTGCATAATGATGGGGAACAGGTGTGTATAATGATGGGGAGCAGGTGTGCATAATAATGGGGAACAGGTGTGCGTAATGATGGGGAACAGGTGTGTATAATGATGGAGAGCAGGTGTGCGTAATAATGGGGAACAGGTGTGCGTAATGATGGGGAACAGGTGTGTATAATGATGGAGAGCAGGTGTGCGTAATAATGGGGAACAGGTGTGCGTAATGATGGGGATCAGATGTGTATAATGATGGAGAGCAGGTGTGCGTAATAATGGGGAACAGGTGTGTATAATGATGGAGAGCAGGTGTGCGTAATAATGGGGAACAGGTGTGCGTAATGATGGGGATCAGATGTGTATAATGATGGAGAGCAGGTGTGCGTAATGATGGGGAACAGGTGTGTATAATGATGGAGAGCAGGTGTGCGTAATAATGGGGAACAGGTGTGTATAATGATGGAGAGCAGGTGTGCGTAATAATGGGGAACAGGTGTGCG
This sequence comes from Coregonus lavaretus, assembly GCF_964263955.1. Taxonomy (NCBI): domain Eukaryota; kingdom Metazoa; phylum Chordata; class Actinopteri; order Salmoniformes; family Salmonidae; genus Coregonus; species Coregonus lavaretus. Next base: position 12,582,513 of record NC_140026.1, on the reverse strand, counting down.
TAATGATGGGGAACAGGTGTGTATAATGATGGAGAGCAGGTGTGCGTAATAATGGGGAACAGGTGTGCGTAATGATGGGGAACAGGTGTGTATAATGATGGAGAGCAGGTGTGTATAATGATGGAGAGCAGGTGTGCATAATAATGGGGAACAGGTGTGCGTAATGATGGGGAACAGGTGTGTATAATAATGGAGAGCAGGTGTGCGTAATAATGGGGAGCAGGTGTGTATAATGATGGAGAGCAGGTGTGCGTAATAATGGGGAACAGGTGTGTATAATAATGGGGAGTAGGTGTGCGTAATAATGGGGAACAGGTGTGCGTAATAATGGGGAGTATGTGTGCGTAAGAATGGGGAACAGGTGTGCGTAATAATGGGGAGTAGGTGTGCGTAATAATGGGGAGTAGGTGTGCGTAATAATGGGGAACAGGTGTGCGTAATAATGGGGAACAGGTGTGCGTAATAATGGGGAACAGGTGTGCGTAATAATGGGGAGCAGGTGTGCATAATAATGGGGAGTAGGTGTGCGTAATAATGGGGAACAGGTGTGCGTAATAATGGGGAACAGGTGTGCGTAATAATGGGGAGTAGGTGTGCGTAATAATGGGGAACAGGTGTGCGTAATAATGGGGAGTAGGTGTGCGTAATAATGGGGAGTAGGTGTGCGTAATAATGGGGAACAGGTGTGCGTAATAATGGGGAACAGGTGTGCGTAATAATGGGGAACAGGTGTGTATAATGATGGAGAGCAGGTGTGCGTAATAATGGGGAACAGGTGTGCGTAATGATGGGGAACAGGTGTGTATAATGATGGAGAGCAGGTGTGTATAATGATGGAGAGCAGGTGTGCATAATAATGGGGAACAGGTGTGCGTAATGATGGGGAACAGGTGTGTATAATAATGGAGAGCAGGTGTGCGTAATAATGGGGAGCAGGTGTGTATAATGATGGAGAGCAGGTGTGCGTAATAATGGGGAACAGGTGTGTATAATAATGGGGAGTAGGTGTGCGTAATAATGGGGAACAGGTGTGCGTAATAATGGGGAGTATGTGTGCGTAAGAATGGGGAACAGGTGTGCGTAATAATGGGGAGTAGGTGTGCGTAATAATGGGGAGTAGGTGTGCGTAATAATGGGGAACAGGTGTGCGTAATAATGGGGAACAGGTGTGCGTAATAATGGGGAACAGGTGTGCGTAATAATGGGGAGCAGGTGTGCATAATAATGGGGAGTAGGTGTGCGTAATAATGGGGAACAGGTGTGCGTAATAATGGGGAACAGGTGTGCGTAATAATGGGGAGTAGGTGTGCGTAATAATGGGGAACAGGTGTGCGTAATAATGGGGAGTAGGTGTGCGTAATAATGGGGAGTAGGTGTGCGTAATAATGGGGAACAGGTGTGCGTAATAATGGGGAACAGGTGTGCGTAATAATGGGGAACAGGTGTGCGTAATAATGGGGAACAGGTGTGCGTAATAATGGAGAACAGGTGTGTATAATGATGGGGAGCAGGTGTGTATAATAATGGGGAACAGGTGTGTATAATGATGGGGAGCAGGTGTGTATAATGATGGGGAGCAGGTGTGCGTAATAATGGAGAACAGGTGTGCATAATAATGGAGAACAGGTGTGCATAATAATGGAGAACAGGTGTGCATAATAATGGAGAACAGGTGTGCATAATAATGGAGAACAGGTGTGCATAATAATGGAGAACAGGTGTGCATAATAATGGGGAACAGGTGTGCATAATAATGGAGAACAGGTGTGCATAATAATGGAGTACAGGTGTGTATAATGATGGTTGCCAGGGCCAGTGGTTAGTAGACTGGCAATGTCGAGGGCTGGAGAGAGGGAGCAGGGGGAAGGTGTGACAAGTGGCAATGTTTCGGGAATAAAGTGGCAACATTTTGAGAATAAATGAAAAATGTACTTTCGAGAATAAAGTAAACATTTTGAGAATAATGTCAAAGTTATATTTCAAGATTAAAGTACGGGATTTGGTTAATTGTATGTTACCCTGGCTCCCTGTTGCTTTGCACGCCTTCGTTGAAACGCTTGAGGTAAATGACTGGTGAAACTATATGTTAGAATTGACTTTAGAAACAAGGAAATACTTGCTATTTTAGTACATAATAACTATATTATTATAATTGTTAGGACCAGGAAGAGGTTGTGCCACAGATTATTTTCAGGAGGAACTGTGGTTACATACATCGGTAGAGACAAGTTGGTTGTGTGTGAATGCAGTTGTGTGTGTGTGTGTGGGGGGGGGGGGGGGGGGGGGGGGGGGGGGCGTCAATCTAATGATCTAATACACTAGTTCAAACAGGGGTCACTCACCCTTATCAATCTAATGATCTAACAACTCGCACACACACACCAAGTTTTCCCCTGGCAATTTCAGACTATAGGCATACACTCTTCTAACAGCCATGGTGCGTTATGGGCACAAATTAAAAACTTTCTTGGCACTGTCACTGAATGAGAGGAGAACTGGGGTTGAGTCCCTGTCAGTCTGCCCTCCAAATTCGCTACAACGTTCTGCTGCATAGCCTAGGTGAACACCTCGCAAAATATCTATGCATAATGGCAACTATCCATGGTGCTTTACTAAGGGTAGTATTTCCCCCATATGGCAACTATCCTTCTAACGACTATAGGCTAGTAGGCTATGTGAAAATTCTCAATAATACAAATTATCTTAGGATCCTGGAGACCGGGGCTATGCGTGTGCATGTGTCCCATGTCAAGTTGCTCTCCAAATTCACTACAACACTGCAATTTTACAACCACTTCTAAACCTATATCGCTTGCTAGATTGAGTACCTTAATTGAGTACCTTAACCTATAGGCTAATCGTACGTTACAGTGGGCAAGTGAAAGTAAATTATAAGCCTATCCAACGGCTGCGGAAGGAATTGAAAATGAAGCAGAGGTTTTATGCAAACGTGTCTAAGGGAGGAGAGACAACTCAAGGACTCCTCCTGCTGCGCAAAGCAGCTAATCTGAGGCGCTGTTTGAATATATTCATGGCTGGATTCGCCCTTTCTTGAAATAATCATTGATCTATACAGTGGGGAAAAAAAGTATTTAAGATGAGAGAGGCCTGTAATTTTCATCATAGGTACACGTCAACTATGACAGACAAAATGAGAAAAAAAATCCAGAAAATCACATTGTAGGATTTTTAATGAATTTATTTGCAAATTATGGTGGAAAATAAGTATTTGGTCAATAACAAAAGTTTCTCAATACTTTTTTACATACCCTTTGTTGGCAATGACACAGGTCAAACGTTTTCTGTAAGTCTTCACAAGGTTTTCACACACTGTTGCTGGTATTTTTGCCCATTCCTCCATGCAGATCTCCTCTAGAGCAGTGATGTTTTGGGGCTGTCGCTAGGCAACACGGACTTTCAACTCCCTCCAAAGATTTTCTATGGGGTTGAGATCTGGAGACTGGCTAGGCCACTCCAGGACCTTGAAATGCTTCTTACGAAGCCACTCTTTCCTTGCCCGGGCGGTGTGTTTGGGATCATTGTCATGCTGAAAGACCCAGCCACGTTTCATCTTCAATGTCCTTGTTGATGGAAGGAGGTTTTCACTCAAAATCTCACGATACATGGCCCCATTCATTCTTTCCTTGGCACGGATCAGTCGTCCTGGTCCCTTTGCAGAAAAACAGCCCCAAAGCATGATGTTTCCACCCCCATGCTTCACAGTAGGTATGGTGTTCTTTGGATGCAACTCAGCATTCTTTGTCCTCCAAACACGACGAGTTGAGTTTTTACCAAAAACTTCTATTTTGGTTTCATCTGACCATATGACATTCTCCCAATCCTCTTCTGGATAATCCAAATGCACTCTAGCAAACTTCAGACGGGCCTGGACATGTACTGGCTTAAGCAGGGGGACACGTCTGGCACTGCTGGATTTGAGTCCCTGGCGGCGTAGTGTGTTACTGATGGTAGGCTTTGTTACTTTGGTCCCAGCTCTCTGCAGGTCATTCACTAGGTCCCCCCGTGTGGTTCTGGGATTTTTGCTCACCGTTCTTGTGATCATTTTGACCCCACGGGGTGAGATCTTGCGTGGAGCCCCAGATCGAGGGAGATTATCAGTGGTCTTGTATGTCTTCCTAATATTTTTCTCAATTTGTCTGTCATAGTTGACGTGTACCTATGATGAAAATTACAGGCCTCTCTCATCTTTTTAAGTGGGAGAACTTGCACAATTGGTGGCTGACTAAATACTTTTTTTCCCCACTGTATATACACAGTAGGCCTATTGGATACATTATGATAGGCTATTTAAGCAGTAAGGCACAAGGGGGTGTGCTATATGGCCAATATACCACGGCTAAGGGCTGTTCTTATGCACGATGCAACGCGGAGTGCCTGGATACAGCCCTTAGCCATGGTATATTGGCCATATATCACAAACCCTGAGGTGCCTTATTGCTATTATAAACTGGTTACCAACGTAATCAGAGCAGTAAAAATAAATGTTTTGTCATATGGGTATACCACAGCTGTCAGCCAATCAGCATTCAGGGGATGAACCACCCAGTTTATAGAAAATAAATAATCACTGATCTGACATGACTGGGTTGGTAGCCTAGCATAATATCTCCTTTCACTATCCATCTATCAGTGATGTCTTCAAGGATGGGATGAATGAAGGATGCATAGGTTATCCAAAAACAGGGGTATTGTCTCGCTTATAGGCTATTTGTCTCAGCTACACCGCTAACTTAGGCTACCACTTGTTCACCTTAGAGGCTAGTGGCTAGTAAATTTGCGGTCTCAGACGGGGCTTTAGCCAAACCCCTGCCCCCCTGCCCTGTGGCTATGCAAAGTCCATGACAAGGGTTTACGGGCTGCCCATGAACCCAACAGGCTATCCTTCTCTACACAATCCGTGACTCACACGATAATAAGCATAGACCTATGAGGTCATTCATTGTAAGTGTACATAAAACACCATGATTACGCACAAATTCGTAAGTTAACCTTTCATTTTTAGATATAGGCTGCTGGCCTAGCTGTTACTCTCTAAGATACTATGGAAGGTGTTGCAATACGCTCGAGATTGAGGATAACATTGTAGCAAATTCGAAGGGCACCATGACAGGGACTGATGCACAAAACTCATCTCTCTTCGCAGTCTGACAACGCACCATGGCGGTTAGAATGGTATTGCTTAGGGCAGGGTTCTTCAATTCCGGTCCTGGAGGGCCAAAACACTTCTGTTTTTTTACCTGGTAGTTAATTGCACTCGCCTGGTGTCCCAGGTCTGAATTAGCCCCTGATTAGAAGGAGAGGATGAAAAACAGAGGTGTTTCGGCCCTCCAGGACCGGAATTGAAGAACCCTGGCTTAGGGTATAACGTGTGTGTGAGTGTGTGTGTGTGTGTGTGTGTGTGTGTGTGTGTGTGTGTGTGTGTGTGTGTGTGTGTGTGTGTGTGTGTGTGTGTGTGAGTGTGTGTGTGTGCGTGAATGTGTGTATGCACGTACGACAGTACGTCGCTTTGGATAAAAGTGTATGCTAAAAATGTCATATACGTGCAGTGACGCCTGTTTGAACGAGTGTGATAGACCTACCTAAGGACACAAACTTGGATGAAATACTTCATCCATGTCTGTGTGGTTCCTCCTTCTGAAAAGACTCAAGCTGTGGCACAACCTCTTCCAGGTCCTAATATTTATAATAATATGGTTATTATGTGCTAAAAGAGCAAGGATTTCCTTGTTACTAAAGCAAATTCTAAAGTGTAGTTTCACCAGTCATCTAACTCAGGCATTTCAACGGTGGCGGGAGACATGCCAGGGAGACATGCAATTATTAACCAAATCCAAATACTTTAATCTTGAAATATAACTGTGACTTTATCCTCAAAACGTCAACTTTATTCTCAACATTTTGACTTTATTCTCGAAAATAATTGTTTTGTTTAATCTCAAAATATTGCCACTTCATTCTCAAAATATTGCTACTTTATTCTCTAAATGTTGCCACTGTTCTCTAAATATTGCCACTTTATTATCGAAATAATGGCACTTTTCTGAAGTACTATCCATGCAAAAAACGTTTTTTTTTATCGAAGTACCACCACCAATCGCTGTTTATTTATTTGTTCTCTTCACTTGGCCCTAATACTCTTCCGTACTTGTTTATAACATTGCAAACTGTTTAGGCTGTTTATATTAATCTAGGACGTTTTCGGTGGTCACAGAGAGACAGATAAATGTCTTCATTCTATGTTTAGCATAGATTTTCTGTGTGTAAAGTGACGCAGGAGGGCAGATGGTGATCTAACAAAGCACTTTGCTGTTCTATAAGTGGTCTGAGGCAGGCGTTAGATTACGAGCGATTTCAAGTGCAACATTAATAAAGACGGCAATGTAAAGATGCTCTTAGGTTAGAACCTAGCCTTAAGATGCTCTTGGGAAATCGGGCCCTGGTGTGTTGTATTACAGCAGCAGTGTTCAGACTAGTGTGTGAAACATCCGATTTTTCTGTGTGTGTGCGTGCATGCGTACAATGTGTTACGGTACCTGAGACTGCTGCGCTTTGGGATCCATGGCATCATAAATCCCTCACTATAAAATATGTATATATATTTATATTAAAATTGTCATTTACATTGTAGACTGGCCAAAACTTCACTTTCGATTTAAATAGGCCCAACCTACAAAATAGACATACCTTCAAAATAGACAGAAAGCTGAGTTTAGAAAACCTTGTGAGGTAGGCAATTATGTATGTTGTAGTAGCCTATGCTTCTGTCAAAGTTAGGGTTGAAGCACAACATCTTGTAAAATAAAGGGAATACAAAGAAATAGGTTTTAGAGTTAAAACAGCATATCAAAGTCATCAAAGAACATTGCAAACATCTCTAACTACAACACAGTACAATTTTTGGCAAAATGAGATGATCTATACTCTTATCTTGATTTTGATCATTCTTATCACATGACAAGTTAGACCTGAGCATAGAAAATAAACAGCAGAAAGAATATTCATCTATCAATGGACTCGGAGACGGGGGCGTGTTCAGCATGAAGCAACGTTTTGGAATGTTTAGATAGAAATATGTTATGTAGAAAAAACATGATTCTCTGACATGTATCTCTGACATGTGGAATAAAAAATTCACATTGTCTCTATTCATGGCATTTCTATCTGCACCATTTGAGAACGTTGGCCCTGTGTTAGCAGGGGGCGTTGGACTGTTGCCATTGGCTACACTGGTGTCAGAAGTGGGATGGCACCCATGAGGCCATCGGGAAGGGGACTTGGTATAGTGAAGCATGGTGAAATGCTCTCCCGAACTGAATGGATAGTGTTCATTTTGGCATTATGTTTTTGATTTAGTCTAGTCTTAGTCATTTTGACTAAAATATCATTAATTCTTAGTCACATTTTTGTTATTTGAATAATGATTTTGCATAGTTATTGTCAAAATTACGTAAATATTGAGCCATTTTATTCACATTTTAGTCACATCACATTTGCATTGCCTCATTAACCTATAGTCAACATAAATCACTGACTTCCATGTTCACAAACATACATAGGCTTGTCCTATCAACATATTTTTCTGCATAACATCCTATTCTCTTCCCAACAGCAGAAATATGACAAACATATATAAGAATAATATTATATATGAATTATCTGGCCATGTAAATTCCTAATTCAGGTTACATACATAGATATTGCACATTACATGAGCGAGAGAGAGAGAGAGAGAGAGAGAGAGAGAGAGAGAGAGAGAGAGAGAATCACCAGATGGTGCCGCAAAGTATTGACAAAGTAGTATGGGGTTGCAGCTCCATCACTTGCAGTCATAGACTGTTCTCTCTGCTACCGCACGGGCAAGTGGTACCGGAGCGCCAAGTCTAGGTCCAAAAGGCTTCTTAACAGCTTCTACCCCCAAGCCATAAGACTCCTGAACAGCTAATCATGGCATCCTGGACTATTTGCATTGCCCCCCCCAACCACACCCCCTCTTTTACGCTGCTGCTACTCTCCGTTTATTATCTATGCATAGTCACTTTAACTCGACCTACATGTACATATTACCTCAATTACCTCGACTAACTGGTGCCCCCTCACATTGACTCTGTACCGGTACCCCCTGTATATGGCCTCCTGATAAAGAAATGTGTGAGTAAGATATGACTAAAATGTCACACCCTCAGTTAAACTAATAATGTATGACTATTAGTAGACTAGAGCTTAGAGAGTTAGTCAAATGTGTTTATATAAGATGCATATTTGCCCAGCAACAGAGTATTTGTGTCTTGTAATTAGGCAAGCAGAAGTGCAAAACGATTGAAACCAATAACAGGAGACCAGTTCCAAAAACAGATGACCCCACACAGGGAAGGGGAGTGAAAGGCTTGCAGGATATATTGTGAGAACAGCGATAACTATGTATGGGAATAGAGAAAAAATTGCAGCCTGTGCAATTTGACTGGGACTGTGTGTAATCAAATTTCAAGAGCACCCATACGTTGGACATCCATCATTAAATACTTTTTGAATATTTAATGGATAACAAATAGCTGACCATTGCAGAAAGGGGTCTTTGTTTAATTTATTATTTAAACTAGAGATTTACAACCTCTGGGAATTATTCAAAGATTTGAGACGTAGTTGACTTCAACCATTGAGATAACAAAATTCTCATGACACCTCCCTACTGATATTTTATTTTACTGCTGCTCTTTAATAATATGTTATTTCTATTTTTTACTCATCCATTTTTTACTTAACACTTGTTTTTCTTAAAACTACATAGTTGGTTAAGGGCTTGGAAGTAAGCATTTCACTGTAAGGTCTACACCTGTTGTATTCAGCGCATGTGACAAATAACATTTGATTTGATTTGATCACTGAAACCACACCTGATGTGGTGGAAGTTGTCGAACCAGATCAGAACGCCTTCGACAACTGCTTTCAGGCATGGACTGAGAAGGATGTGGAGGTTTTTGACCAGGTAAAAATGATTGTCCGCTGTTCATTTATTTTCAGGCCCTCCAAGAGATATGTAAGAGATGTATTTGTAATAATATGAAATATAATTGCATGTATTTCTATTATCAATCTAGGTGAGACAACATGGACAAGGCGCAGGAGAAACAGAAGGAGAACCACTTGAGGAGAGTCAAGGGGACCAAGTGCTTCAACATCCGGGCGAATGACTTGGCTTGGAAGAAGGACGAAAGGAAGGCGAGACCTGGGAAACCTTGCTGCTCTTTCGCGCCTAGCTGGGGTCATCATCTGTTAAAGTGAATACAAAAACTCTCAGATAATAACTATTTGCATTTGCACACAAAATAACCTGAAGCTAGTTTTGTTTCCCTAACACTGATATTTTTTATCTTTGTCTTCCTAGGGTTACCTCGGTGGAAGCCAACAATCTTCTACATTTGGAGCAGTTGGACGGTCGACCACTGAAAGCACTACACTTCAGTGAAGCCCAATAGACAAAGTATGTTAAGCTTTGGTTGACTTTTGAGAAAGCAAGAAATTGTAATTATGCTAAGGTTATAAAAATGTACCTCTTCAATTTACCTCTCCAAATGACTTTAGGACCATCGACTGTCCGAGCCCCCCAGGAGGTATCCCATCCACCAGAACCAGTGATTCTCTGTGCTCTGAGTCAGAGGGGGGCCAGCTTGAGGTAGGCTATACCTTCCAAAGGTGTTGAAAAGTACATATCTCCCATTTATAACACTGCACTAATCCATCAAATGTTCTCACAGTAAAGTTTAACCTGTGTGTTTGCTTGTTTAAGTCTCTGTCTCCTACCTTGTTCCCTTTCACTCTGCTCCTGTTCTCCAGGACCTAGAGGTTCTGCCTAACACCCAGACATGGATCCACCTGATGTCCTCCATTAGCAACCACCCTCCAACTTTTCATTACATCATCTACAGCTACTGTTGTTGTCATGTTGTCATTATCTGCTAAGAAAGATATTGCTCTATCATACTGGGCACACAATATGTTAGATACACAGATTAACTAAAAACACTGGCACTACAAACACTCAGAACAAAGAGAGCAGCAGTGCCTGGACGTTGCTGTCTCCCTCTTCAAGTCCCCCTTCCAGGACTGGCTGCCTGTTGAGAACAAGTCACAGGCAGAACCTCCCACCCACACAGCAACCACCTCCTCTATATTCCACACACCAGAATTCAGTATTGTAGTCTATGATTGCCATGTGCATGCACAAAAAATCTGTGAAAATAAATTAATGACACAACTGTACCAAAAACTATCAAAGTTTATGGATTAAAATCTTAAATATTGCCAGGTTGGTTTTCAACAGCTGTTTCATAAGGTGTTCATTATTGTAAGTTGTAAGGTATTCTTTGATGGTAATTATTTGTTCCATATTATTCATTTTTGTATCCTATGACCTACAATAGATGCATATATATTCAACCACATGGGTGTACTAATGAGCTATGCGATTTATATATTTTTAAATCATAATAGAGGACTACTGAAATTATATTATTTCAGTATAGATAAGGGAAGGGTAGGTTAAAATAAAAACATGACAGCCAGACAAGCCAGTGTATAAATCAAAACGGATTTGCATATGAATGGAGTGGAAATTAGCTGACTTTGTGATCTGTAAGGTAAGTAACTTGAATGTGTCAAGCAGATTACATGTTTTCTTTGCCATTTCCACAACGTAGCAATGTTTAAGACATGGATTTCATGTTGTAATGTTTACAAGGTACCCAAAAGTAGGTCAAATTAATGTTTTCATTTTATTAGCTAAACAAAACTTGTTTAAACAGCGAAATTGTAGCGGAAATCAGCCTTGTTTGCATAGCGATGATGAAAATAACATCATTTAGGCTTTAATGATCTCCAAAATTCTAATAATTAGGTCATCACACCATTGATATAGCAACGGACGCTAATAGTTTATCGAATCCCATTGTGACGCAGAGGGGGATACTATTTGGCCGGGGGACATTATTTGGCATGACAGGCCACGTTCAGTTGAAAAACGTTCTCGAACGTTGCAGATAGAAATTCTGTGAATAGAGCCAACGTTGTTCCTTATTCAACATGTCAGAGAGGCATGTTTGTTCTACATAGCATATTTCTATCTGAACGTTCCAAAACGTTGTGTCCTGCTGAACACGACCCAGGTTGTTAGCTATAGCTAGCCAATGAGTTAACGTGACTGAACAAGGTGTAGCCTAAACAAATGGTTAACGGTCTGGTCCGGAAATAGCCTAATTTTAGAACGGCCGGCGATATGCTTTATGGATGTAAAATGCGGCCTGCCAATGCACGATGGAAAGAAAAAAACGTGGCACTGGTATTATGGGTCATGCCTTTTGAAAGGGAGAATCAATCCGTTTGATTTGGCTACAGTTCGTTGGCTACAGGACCTGTATATGATACGCAGTAGGGAAAAGTGGGAGTGTTGAGCGAGACTACAAATTCAAAGACAGACACATTTTCTATAACCTGCTCAAGGGAGAGAAAAACATAGCTAGACTGTTGTTTTACTATTAAACTTAATGCTGCTATTGTTTTTAATTTCAAATAAAATCAATCCGATTTTATTTGTCACATGCTTTGTAAACAACAGGTGTAGACCAACAATGAAATGCTTACTTATTTGTATTATAATTTTTTACACATTTATTTATTAGATCCAAATAGGACAATCACAATTACAGAAATACATAAAAAACTTTCTCACACATACACCCCCCCCCCCCCCCAACCCAAAGAGACTAAAACATAACAACTAAACATTCACAGAAGAATTTAATAATAAAGTCCTCACATTTCCAATAATAAGTATAATATGCAGTCGCAGATAATGCAGATTATGCTTCTAGCCAATATTCACCTAAAAAATAGAGAATATACAGATGTACAATTCCAATGCTTCTACAATATCACCGGTTTGCAAAAACTCACAAAACAGATGCCAAATATCATGAAACTCTGGGGCTTTCTTTTTCACTATATAAGTTAATTATTCAAGAGCCAGGCTTGACGTTAATTATTTTAACAATGACCAAGTGAGGGGGAACTGACATACTTCCAGTCGAAGACAATTTAATGTTTAGCTTGTAACACACAGAGGTCAATCATTTTATTCTCTCTCCTATGTAAAGATATATTCTCTGGGTAAAGATTTAGGATGCAAGGTTTAGGGATTAGTGGTATTGGAGTAGAGGTGATCTCAGAGATATAGCGCAGTACTGAGCTCCAAAACTTTTGTATCTCAGCACATTCCCACAGGCAATGATACAAGGTGCCTAAATGCGTGTTACATTTAACAAACAGGTCTGGGATATTAGGGTCAAATTTGTGGAGCTTAACAGGGGTGATATATGTTCTCATTATCCAATTATATTGCAACAATCTCAGGCGGGTGTTTGTATCTGAGCTCCAGAGCATATCATACCTCAGTCCTCTGCTGAAATATCTTCCTGCATATCTGGTATCCACTGAATTCTCTTACTATCAGAGTTGTCTTTATGAGTAGCTACCATTTTCCCATATCATGACGTAATTTGACCTCTCCAATAACACATAGTAACAGAGTGTTTCTAAAGTGGTTGTAGGGCAGATTGTTTTAGACTGGAAAAAATAAAGCTCCTCAATTGTAAGATTTTGAAAAAAAATGCTTTTGTGGTAAGTTAAATCTTCCCTTTAGTTCTTCAAACGACATGAGCCCTTTTTCATTGTATAAGTCCATTACTTTAACAATACCTTTTCTTGCCCATTCTTTAAACCCCAAGTAATTCTTCCCAGGTGTGAAATTGTCATTGTCCCAAATTGGTGTAAAACTGGATAATACAGGGGATTCGCCTAGATATTGCTGTACTTTCTACCATATAGTTAGGGTGGAGCCAGAGGAATTGATTGAAATAGATAAATACATTTAGGCAGTATATTAATCTTAATGATATTTCTTCTACCAATAATATATATAGGCAATGATGTCCATCTGTTGATGGATTCTGTTACACTCTTTACCATAGGTTCATCATTTGTTGAACTCAAGGAGCTAATTTCTGGTGTGATTTGAATACCAAGATATGTGTAACCTTGTTCTGTATTCACAAATGGATGCTGTACAACTGGATTCAGTCTCTCTTGCTTGTTGAGGAAAAGGATGGAATATTTGGTTTTATTAACTTTAAACCCAGAAAAATGACCAAAGTTGTTAATTAAATTGGAAAGGGGAGAGATAGAATTCTTTAGATCTGTTAGGAATAAGAGGGTATCATCGGCATACAGGGCCACTCGATGTTCAAAATCTGATGTTTTAATTCCACTAATTGACGGGTGGGCCCTTACTGCAATGGCAAAGGGTTCTATAGCTAAAAAAAAGAGTCCTGGATGGGCCGGACATCCTTGTCTTGTGCCCCGAAAAAGCTTAAAAGGTTGTGAAATCAAGTTGGTTGTGGGAACTTCTGCAGTGGGGTATGTAATATATTAATCCATTTTCAGAAGTAGTTCCCAAACCCAAATCTCTTAAGCACTTCAAATTAATAAGACCACTCAACTCTATCGAATGCCTTCTCTGTATCAAGTGAGAGTATGGCAGTATCAGGGGACCCTTCACACATGTGCACTATGCTTAGTACTCTCCTCACATTGTGAAAACCTTGATGTTTTTTCATGAAGCCATTTTGGTCTTCGTGTATTAGATATGGGAGAACTCTATCAAATATCCTGGCTAAATCATTTTTGAGTTGGAGTTCAGAAGAGAAATCGGTCTGTAACTTTCACATTCTGTTGGGGATTTATCAGGCTTCAGAATAAGAGTGATTGAAGCACTCCTTAGAGAGGGTGGGGAAACAACCTTGCTGAAAGGATGCAGCATACATATCCAAAAGTGGACCTAGAAGTTTGTCCTTAAATATATTATAAATATCTATTGGGAGCCCATCTGGACCTGCCGCTTTACCTCCCTTCATATTGGAAATAGCATCAGATATTTCAACACAATCCAATTCCTTTTCCAGATCCAAACTAAAAAGTAGTATGAGAATATGATTTAAATGTCGACGAGTAACATGAATACTCCCTTTTACTCGGGTTCTGAGTCCTCCAAGGTTCACATAGATTTAAATCTGTAATGAAATGCTGTAATTTCTTTCTACTCTGTGAGTAGGAAGTGTCTAAACCAGAGGAGCGATTTAGATGAGGATCAAGAGTGCAATTAAAATCCCCTGCCATTAGGACTTTACCAGGAAGGGAGGCTATCAATAGAAATACATTCTCAAAGAATTTGGGATTATCATCATTAGGACCATAAACATTAACCAGATTAATACGCTCATTCAAAAGAGTTCCCTGTATCAAAATGTATCTACCAGCTGTATCAGTTATAATATTATCCACTTGAAACGGAACAGATTTGTGAATTAAAACCATAACGCCACGAGAATGAGAGGAGAAACAGGATGCTATTACTTGCCCTTGCCATCTCCTGCATACTTTAAGTAGCTCATCCTTCAACAAGTCAGTTTCTTGTAGGAACACAATAGATCAATGAAGTTGTTTAAACCTAGTAATAACCTGTTTAAGCTTGGATAGTTTACAAACTCCACAGACATTCCACAAAGTAAATTTCAGTTTTACATTTGAAGTAATTTAGCCAAAGATGTAAACATGGAATAAGCTATAGCATAAAGGCATATATAAAATATATTTATTAACCACAAGGACAGCATGTAGTAAGTAAAATATGTAAAGATATATTGGAACAAACAAACAAAAATCTGTCCATTTAGCAGTCTCATGGCTTGTGGGTAGAAGCTGTTCAGGGTCCTGTTGGTTCCAGACTTGGGGCATCACAAAGCAGCTTGTGTTTCTTAACCAGGCCAAGGGTTGCTAACTAGAAGGCTGTTGGTGAAGCAAGAGAGTCGCCTGCGCGATTTGTAGGCTATAATCGGAGGCTGAGCCAGTGCAGAGCCTGTCTGCCTGTTAGCCCACACTAGTCGCTTGCGTCCCCCAGATCACCAGCTGATGTAGGCTGTGTTTGCCGGACACATCCTTCCCACTGTTGACCAGAACTGAAAAGCTCTCAATTTCTCCAAAAACGATTGTCCAGTCCACTTAGTAGTCAGATTTTAGTCAGAGATAATTTTGTATCATCTTGTTTTAGTCAACTGAAAATATTTGTTTTTCTTCATTTAGTTATTGTTTTTTGGGGTCTATTTAGCTAGTTATAGTCTGGTCAATTGCCACTGAAAAATAGGTGTTTCACTAATATTTAAGTCACTATTTCTGATGACAAAATTAACACTATAGTGTAATGATCCTTGCCAAGGTAGGCATGTTAGAATCTCATTTCGTTGGGTTATTGGTGGATGATTGCTAATAAACTTTGTCACATTAATCATTTTGAAAAAGTAACTTTTTTTTGTTGAGTCACCTTACAGATTGTTTATAGATGTTCAACTAACTATCAACACATTTTTCAACTAACTATCCACTAACCCTAGTCCTAACACTAACACTAACCCCAACCTTAACCACCACCCTAACCCTAAATCTAAATGTAATACTTACCCTAACCGTAATCCCAAACCTGACCCTTACGCTAAATCTAACATTGCATATCAACAGAGATGCAGTTGATAGTTTGTTGATAATCTCTCGTGGACAGATGCATCTATCGACACTGCAGGATGCGACGACTAATGTTCTGGTAAGCTGATTTTTCGTCACTGATTTGGACAAATCACGATCTCGCAGGTGCTGGCATCATTTGAATTTCGGAAAGGGAGAGGACATTTGAACAATAGCCCTTTAACCATTTTCTCAACTTGCTGGTAGAGCATGTTTTGACAGTGGAATCTTCACTTAAACTTGATTGGTCAACTCCCCCAGCCATCCTGCATCAATGTATACAATTTGTATCCCTTTGGGTTAAAGCAGTTCAGTGTTGTGGCCACTCAGAGGGCTGTAAGAAAACTAAAAATCAGTCACCAAAGATATAGGATAAAAGGCTAAAAAGCTAAAATTTTGAAATGTCAGTCAATACTATGGTGGACTAAGAATAGGGTCTCATGGCATAGTGTTTATGAACTGATACGCAAAACGACACCGGATTCAAAACTTAGAATCTTTCAATTTAAATTATTATATAAAATCCTTGCTATCAATAGAATGTTATTTATATGGGGGATACAATCTTCCCAGCTCTGCAGATTTTCCTGCGAAGAGACAGAATCATTAGATCATTTGTTTTGGTACTGTCCATTTGTAGCTTGTTTTTGGACACAGGTCCAGGAATGGCTAAAGGATTGCAATATTTATACAGTGGGGAGAACAAGTATTTGATACACTGCCGATTTTGCAGGTTTTCCTACTTACAAAGCATGTAGAGGTCTGTAATTTTTATCATAGGTACACTTCAACTGTGAGAGACGGAATCTAAAACAAAAATCCAGAAAATCACATTGTATGATTTTTAAGTAATTAATTTGCATTTTATTGCATGACATAAGTATTTGATACATCAGAAAAGCAGAACTTAATATTTGGTACAGAAACCTTTGTTTACAATTACAGAGATCATACGTTTCCTGTAGGTCTTGACCAGGTTTGCACACACTGCAGCAGGGATTTTGGCCCACTCCTCCATACAGACCTTCTCCAGATCCTTCAGGTTTCGGGGCTGTCGCTGGGCAATTCGGACTTTCAGCTCCCTCCAAAGATGTTCTATTGGGTTCAGGTCTGGAGACTGGCTAGGCCACTCCAGGACCTTGAGATGCTTCTTACGGAGCCACTCCTTAGTTGCCCTGGCTGTGTGTTTCGTGTCGTTGTCATACTGGAAGACCCAGCCACGACCCATCTTCAATGCTCTTACTGAGGGAAGGAGGTTGTTGGCCAAGATCTCGCGATACATGGCCCCATCCATTCTCCCCTCAATACGGTGCAGTCGTCCTGTCCCCATTGCAGAAAAGCATCCCCAAAGAATGATGTTTCCACCTCCATGCTTCACGGTTGGGATGGTGTTCTTGGGGTTGTACTCATCCTTCTTCTTCCTCCAAACACGGCGAGTGGAGTTTAGACCAAAAAGCTATATTTTTGTCTCATCAGACCACATGACCTTCTCCCATTCCTCCTCTGGATCATCCAGATGGTCATTGGCAAACTTCAGACAGGCCTGGACATGCGCTGGATTGAGCAGGGGGACCTTGCATGCGCTGCAGGATTTTAATCCATGACGGCGTAGTGTGTTACTAATGGTTTTCTTTGAGACTGTGGTCCCAGCTCTCTTCAGGTCATTGACCAGGTCCTGCCGTGTAGTTCTGGGCTGATCCCTCACCTTCCTCATGATCATTGATGCCCCACGAGGTGAGATCTTGCATGGAGCCCCAGACCGAGGGTGATTGACCGTCATCTTGAACTTCTTCCATTTTCTAATAATTGCGCCAACAGTTGTTGCCTTCTCACCAAGCTGCTTGCCTATTGTCCTGTAGCCCATCCCAGCCTTGTACAGGTCTACAATTTTATCCCTGATGTCCTTACACTGCTCTCTGGTCTTGGCCATTGTGGAGAGGTTGGAGTCTGTTTGGTTGAGTGTGTGGACAGGTGTCTTTTATACAGGTAACGAGTTCAAACAGGTGCAGTTAATACAGGTAATGAGTGGAGAACAGGAGGGCTTCTTAAAGATAAACTAACAGGTCTGTGAGAGCTGGAATTCGTACTGGTTGGTAGGTGATCAAATACTTATGTCATGCAATAAAATGCAAATTAATTACTTAAAAATCATACAATGTGATTTTCTGGATTTTTGTTGTAGATTCTGTCTCTCACAGTTGAAGTGTACCTATGATAAAAATTACAGACCTCTACATGCTTTGTAAGTAGGAAAACCTGCAATATCGGCAGTGTATCAAATACTTGTTCTCCCCACTGTATATATGTGTGTGTATGTATGTATGTATGTATGTATGTATGTATGTATGTATGTATGTATGTATGTATGTATGTATGTATGTATGTATGTATGTATGTATGTATGTATGTATGTATGTATGTATGTATGTGTATATATATATATATATATATATATAAACATGGGGGATTGGAAGTGATGCAGACAATTTTGATTGATGGAAGTTGCAATCTATCTGCAATATTAAGCTGATCCACCCCCTTTAAAAAAAAGAAGAAAAAAAAAAGAATAGGGTACATACATTTTTAAAATAAAAACAAGAAGATGATGTAATTGTTGACAACAAACTTTATTGTGCAATATACATGGGTTAAACCACATTTCACGCCTCATGGGGTCAATTAATCAATATTCAGACTAAAGTTATTCTATATAAGTAATATAAATAGGGAACTAGGGGGTAACTAGCCAGTAATTCACTTTTAGACCACAAGATATCACCAAATTATTTCCACAACACTTTCCCTGGCTGCCACTGCACTTGCCCAACAAAAACATTCTCTGTCATCACGACATTTGGAGATATTTCAACAAAACGATTTTGTGGTAAATTGATGAAATTTTTTGACATTTTGACAAGGTTGTACATATATTCCAATGAAGTTAGATCTATAATTTCAAAAAATATATACAAATAGGAAAGCCTTAAGATAAATAATCCACTTGTTTAGAGAGAAAAATTTTGATAATTTTTGAGTAAAGTGGTAATATGTTGGATTAGTGTGTTGGGGGCAACTATAATTAAAATAAGACAACTAGACTTATTTTTTAAGTATTACTTACTAAAGAATTTCTAAATAATACGGATTCAATGGATTTTAACACACTTGTGTGAAACCCCATGCCATAATCTTCTACCGGGGTAACTGGCACCCCCGGTACTTAAAAAAAAAACGCCCCTTTTCTAAAAACAACATTTCATGAAATTACAAAAAACTGTGTAAACTGTAACCATTTATTTCCCTTTATAGTTTATTTGCCTAAGCATGACTTTCATCCACATACAATTTTTTTCTCCAAACGTTGCTTTTTTTGTGTCAGCAATTAGACATTGCTCTTTACCCCCTAGTACTCTACTGCACTTAGTCTTACATTATGTCAAAATGTCATCTAGACATGTGGGAAACATGGTGGAAGAACCAAGATCATTTGAAATTCAAGAAACCCATTTTGGGGAACATCTTAAGTTTGGAGTTCCGAATGGGAAATTTCACTTGAACAACCCTCCAAGTCTCAATGACAAGTGTTGTTGCCTGAGTTGCCGAGTTGTGACGTTTCACCACTGACCTTTCACCTTTTCAAATCAACAGATGACAACAAATACATTTTTGACAATTACAAAAGTATCAATGTGGATAATGTTGCTAGTGTGACAATATTGTCAATTTTAAGCAAACTATCTAAATGTATTATTAGCAACTTATAACAAATCAAACTAGCTAAAATGTTATTTGTTGGAGAATTGGTCCGACTTCAAAAGCATATGAACACAATCATGTCTGACTTACCACTTCACACTCTTAAGGACAAACCACATTAATTTCACATGATCTTATGTGAAGTTAATGTGATAACATGAAAACATGTAAAAGCAACACTTGATAACATGAAACTGCACATTTGAAAACAGGATCTAATGTGAAATACAGTGCCTTGCATAAGTATTCACCCCCCTTGGACTTTTCCACATTTTATTGTGTTACAAACTGGAATTAAAATGGATTTGTCAACAATCTACTTAAAATACTCTGTAATGTCAAAGTTGGAAGAACATTTCAAAAAATATTTTTATGATTAATGAAAAAGAAAACACTAATAAACCTTGATTAAATAAGTAATCACCCCACTGAGTAAATAGATGTTAGAAACATCTTTGGCAGCGATTACAGCTGTGAGTCTTCTTGGGTAAGTCTCATAAGAGCTTTACACACCTGGATTGTACAATATGTCCATTATTCTTTTTAAAAAATGTCAAGCTCTGTCAAGGTGTTGGGGATCATGGCTAGACAGCAATTTTCAAGTCTTGCCATTGATTTTCAAGCAGATTTAAGTCAAAACTGTAACTTGGCCACTCAAGAACATTCATTGGCTTCTTGGTAAGCAGCTCCAGAGTAGATTTGGCTTTGTGTTGTAGGTTATTGTCCTGCTGAAGGGTAAATTCCTCTCCCTGTGTCTGGTGTAAAGAGATATACAGTGAGGGAAAACAAGTATTTGATCCCCTGCTGATTTTGTACGTTTGCCCACTGACAAAGAAATGATCAGTCTATAATTTAATGGTAGGTTTATTTGAACAGTGAGAGACAGAATAACAACAACAAAATCCAGAAAAACGCATGTCAAAAATGTTATAAATTGATTTGCATTTTAATGAGGGAAATAAGTATTTGACCCCCTCTCAATCAGAAAGATTTCTGGCTCCCAGGTGTCTTTTATACAGGTACGAGCTGAGATTAGGAGCACACTCTTAAAGGGAGTGCTCCTAATCTCAGTTTGTTACCTGTATAAAATACACCTGTCCACAGAAGCAATCAATCAATCAGATTGCAAACTCTCCACCATGGCCAAGACCAAAGAGCTCTCCAAGGATGTCAGGGACAAGATTGTAGACCTACACAAGGCTGGAATGGGCTACAAGACCATCGCCAAGCAGCTTGGTGAGAAGGTGACAACAGTTGGTGCGATTATTCGCAAATGGAAGAAACACAAAATAACTGTCAATCTCCCTCGGCCTGGGGCTCCTTGCAAGATCTCACCTCGTGGAGTTGCAATGATCATGAAAACGGTGAGGAATCAGCCCAGAACTACACGGGAGGATCTTGTCAATGATCTCAAGGCAGCTGGGACTATGGTCACCAAGAAAACAATTGGTAACACACTACGCTGTGAAGGACTGAAATCCTGCAGCGCCCGCAAGGTCCCCCTGCTCAAGAAAGCACATATACAGGCCCGTCTGAAGTTTGCCAATGAACATCTGAATGATTCAGAGGAGAACTGGGTGAAAGTGTTGTGGTCAGATGAGACCAAAATCGAGCTCTTTGGCATCAACTCAACTTGCCGTGTTTGGAGGAGGAGGAATGCTGCCTATGACCCCAAGAACACCATCCCCACCGTCAAACATGGAGGTGGAAACATTATGCTTTGGGGGTGTTTTTCTGCTAAGGGGACAGGACAACTTCACCGCATCAAAGGGACGATGGACAGGGCCATATACCGTCAAATCTTGGGTGAGAACCTCCTTCCCTCAGCCAGGGCATTGAAAATGGGTCGTGGATGGGTATTCCAGCATGACAATGACCCAAAACACACGGCCAAGGCAACAAAGGAGTGGCTCAAGAAGAAGCACATTAAGGTCCTGGAGTGGCCTAGCCAGTCTCCAGACCTTAATCCCATAGAAAATCTGTGGAGGGAGCTGAAGGTTCGAGTTGCCAAACGTCAGGCTCGAAACCTTAATGACTTGGAGAAGATCTGCAAAGAGGAGTGGGACAAAATCCCTCCTGAGATGTGTGCAAACCTGGTGGCCAACTACAAGAAACGTCTGACCTCTGTGATTGCCAACAAGGGTTTTGCCACCAAGAACTAAGTCATGTTTTGCAGAGGGGTCAAATACTTATTTCCCTCATTAAAATGCAAATCAATTTTTAACATTTTTGACATGCGTTTTTCTGGATTTCTTTGTTGTTATTCTGTCTCTCACTGTTCAAATAAACCTACCATTAAAATTATAGACTGATCATGTCTTTGTCAGTGGGCAAATGTACAAAATCAGCAGGGGATCAAATACTTTTTTCCCTCACTGTATGTTTTAATTTTGCATTGGATGTGTCTCAATCCACCGCATCTGCTGATGTTGCACTTCCGCATCTGCGGTGAAAGGTGGCAGAGCTGAAAATATGTCTTCTCACAAAAACATCTGTTGTGTCCGAACGGTTTGCCCAACAAACTAATGTGACCACTCTATGGAAAGATGAGACTCTCACAAACACGATGGTGGTCTCCGATGTGCCAACTTCTGTTTGTAGTGTCTGAGCCGTTTAGGCTACAAACGAATGTGACCCCACTGTGGAAAAGGGTTTTGCTCTATGATCCCCACAAGTGACACTGGACTAGTCTGAAGGTAACCAGTACTGTTGTATAAAACTGAATGGAAGTATGGAGGTAGTTTTGTGCCTAACCCCCAAAAAGGTGTTCAATATGGGATATTTCCCGAGTTTTCTTATATCTCCTAGACATAGGACAGACACTTCAAAGCCTTATTCCTTATTATGTATTTTTTTACTGTATTTTTTGCAATTTATGAATGTGTTATTCAATGCTTTTCTATGGGCTATAGGAGTAAAGGCCTAATTCAATATTTTATCAAATAATGTTGTAATATTTCTTGGGGATACCTTAAAGGGTCCTAAAATTCCAAATCAAATAGCTAAATGATCCATGGTATGACCATCTTAAAACAATTCCTTGTGTCAGCTTTTATTGATTTCTACAATAGTATATAATTAGTTTTCACTTTGACAGAGAACACAGCAGGGTGGTGAGGAACAGTAGGCCTAGTAGTTCAACCGGGGAGAGGCTAATTGAATGAACAACAGAGTGAATGTAAAGTTTTATAAAAATAATGAAACACCCCCGGCTGGATCTAGGCTAGGTTCTGATGACTGGACCGTCAGCTGGTGGCGGTGGGGAAAGGGATGGGTGACGGCGCATGGTGGCATTATCCTTTTGCTGCAAAACAGCAAGTGAGAAACAAAGGATAAGCATTCATTTAAATACATCACATGTTTTATGCCCATTGGTGAGAAAGAGAGCAAGGTGATTATTGATCTGCTATGCCAATTGGTATATTAGGAATCCTGGTGGAATTACGTTATTCTAAAGTCGCGCTCCACTGCTTAGACGTTGTCAGATCTTACAACACCTGGATATGTATTTTAATCCGCGTTCCAGCGGTGTATCTGATCTGCGAATGCTGAGCGAGCCTCCCTCTTAAGCTTGAGTGAAGTGAGTTCGGAACAACTGAATGTATGCATCTTAGTTTTCACATAGGCCTGCAAACGTTATGTCCGAACTCAGAATCAAATATGCTTCCCAAAAATAACATGGTGCTGTGGTAGAACGTTTATTTTGATTGGCGATTTTCTGCATTAATCAGTGCCATTTCAGATGTGTCCATGTAAACAGTATTATTAGGGAAATCGTTCTTGCAAAGCATGTCAATGTATTAATCAAATATTATATTCATCTGACTATCTGCAATAATAGCATTATTGTGGGCATGTAACCAAACTCAATTAAGGGCCATTTTATTAAGTTTAATGTAAGAAGAGACATTCTGACCAGCCTTTCAGATGTAATTTACGCTACACTTCAATGGGATGTCATGACCAGTCAATGATGTCCCCCAGGTAAGAGCAGCACTTGCATAATGATAGAGTGATGCTGGATCCCATAGTGGCTGAGCCTGTATGAGTCTTCCAGCTCTTTGTTGGTGAAGATCAGCCTAATTTCATCTGCTAAAAAATGGCATTGGTATTATGTTAATTGTCACAAATCAGGATTATTGCGTCAAATTATCTTCTCATTGGATTATTCTTGTACTTTTCTTCTTCCTAATACATTGAATTTAATTAATATTATATATTATAATTTATTACATGTATACTTGTTCTGAGTGAAATGTCTTGCCTACTTTACACTACATTTTTGGCAGAGGTCTTTCCCAACCTTGATGATGTTATCAGTATATGTAGTCTACACGGTAGGCTATTTTTCCATTTTATAAGTCAGTCTTCAGTTGACCACCTGTTAGACTTGTTCATGTCTGTACTGGAGCTATGTGTTACAAAGTTAAAGTGAACAAGCCTAATATTCCGACAATATCTGTTGCGGTCAGATGAATGAAGTGTTGAATGCGTGACTGCTATTCTGCTACTATGCATTAGGCCTAGTTTACAAGTAACCAAACATAGTATACAACAGTATGTTTATATTCTACCTCCATACCTTTGGTTGTTGAGTATTTATCAGCAATTTTCTTCTTCAGTTGTTTTACGGTCATACTCTTCATCTTATCTTCTGTGTATTGCCTACATGTTATGCTGTTCTGTCCTTATTAACACCTATCACTATGACCTGGTAGATCATTGTGCTGAATATGCTTAATGTGGCTGTGGTAGCATTATTTATTGTCCTTCCAAATGTAGCCAATGGGTGTGTTTTGTAAAAGCTAAATGCTTCCACTTTCTCATTTTGTTCCGCTATAGGCTATAGGCCTAGGTATGTTTGTTTCTATTTTGTTCGTGGTCATTCTTATAACATGGCAGATGAGAAGACTGAAAATGTAGCGTTGCAAAAGCATTACTGGTGCAGTGGAGCTTGTTTTGACATGTTTTTACTTCAAGTTTGTTAAATTAATAACTAACATTTGGCCTACATTGAACACCACACACATGCTGTAGGCTGTTTAAGCAATAAGGCCCGAGGGGGTGTGGTATATGGCCTATATACCACGGCTAAGGGTTGTACTTAAGCACAACGCAATGCGGAGTGCCTGGATACAGCCCTTAGCCATAGTATATAGGCCATATACCACTAACCCCTGAGGTGCCTTATTGCTTTTATAAAACGGTTGCCAACACAGTAAGGCAAGGAACTACACATCTAAATTGAAAATGTTGCTTAAATAAATACATTCAAAATAAATACATTCCGCCAGAAAAAGTAGTCCGGACAAAAGTCTCATTGCTAGACTGGTTGCTATGCAACATAACCACAGGCTAGCTAGCAAGCTTACATTTAATGTATGCAAAAACCGAGCATTATCACCACTTCTAGAGTGACTAAGACATGCCAATTATTTATTCATGTTGATCTGGATGTTGCCATTTATTGTGCATGAATGAAAAAATTGTCATATGTTATCGTTTCTTGGCTCCATGCTGCTGGAAATGGATGTCGTTCTTTTAGCTGGGGGAGCTGCTGCTGTGTTGTCAGAGAACAGTAAGTGCTCCACCGCTTCCTCGCTTCCAGATTTGGCCTCCAGTAACTTTGAAGAGGTTGCGAATCTGTGTCCTCTGACAGACTATATTTCTCGTGCCTCTAGTCAAGCATCCGGCAGTTTCTGGATCATGGTGGTTCGGAGGCAGTGGTTTGTTTAAATCTGTGATGAGACACCCATTTTGCAGGCTTTGCCAGCATTGTTGCGAGGGTGTTCACTCCCATCTGCGCTTTTGTGTACCTGAAACATCGAAGCCAAAATAACGTTAGCTAATAGTTAGGCCTACAAAACTACCAGTTATATTGTCAGGGTACAATAGATTGATTTAACTAGCTAGCTAACAGTTACAAAATAGCCTCCAACACTCTACTCAGCAAATTGGATGTAGTCTATCGCAGTGCCTTCCGTTTTGTCACCAAAGCCCCATATACTACCCACCATTGTGACCTGTACGGTCTTGTTGGCTGGCCCTCACTACATATTCGTCGCCAAACCCACTGGCTCCAGGTCATCTATAAATCACTGCTTGGCAAATTCCCGTCTTATCTTAGCTCACTGGTCACCATAGCAACACCCACCCGTAGTCTGCGCTCCAGCAGGTATATCTCACTGGTCATCCCCAAAGCCAACACCTCCTTTGGCCACCATTCCTTCCAGTTCTCTGCTGCCAATGACTGGAACGGACTGCAAAAATCTCTGAAGCTGGAGACTCTTATCTCCCTCACTAACTTTATACGTCAGTTGTCAGAGCAGCTTACCGATCACTGCACCTGTACACAGCCTTTCTGAAAGTAGCCTACCCAACTACCTCATCCCCATATTGTTATTTATTTTGCTAATTTGCACCCCAGTATCTCTATTTTCACATCATCTTTTGCACATCTATCATTCCAGTGTTAATATGAAATTGTAACTATTTTGCACTATGGCCTATTTATTGCCTTACCTCCATAACTTACTACATTCGCACACACTGTATATATATTTCTGTTGTATTTTTGACTTTATGTTTTGTTTACCCCATATGTAACTCTGTGTTGTTGTTTTTATCGCACTGCTTTGCTTTATCTTGGCCAGGTCGCAGTTGTAAATGAGAACTTGTTCTCAACTGGCTTACCTGGTTAAATAAAGGTGAAATAAAAAAATTATAATAATAACACATGTATCCATTCACTGGTGGGCAGCTTTGTCACGCACCTCTTTCCTCAACTTTTTAATTAGGCCGACAGACACATGTTGCTCGTTGTGAATTCGGTGTCGTTCTGTATACTTCGTGCCAGACTGAGAGGGGGTTGTTTATGTCAGCAGTGATGCCAATTTAGCAATTTTGTTTCTAGATTTAGCAACTTTTCAGACTACCCTGGCAACTTTTTTTTCAAACTGCACCTAGCAACAAATGTAGCTACTTTAGAAAATGTATTTTGAACTTTTAGCAACTTTTGAAAAGTGACTCAAACGCTAAAATGCATGCATTTTCCATCTAAATTACACAAAAACGATTTTCTCTGTCACACACTCAGTCACAACACACGTGCCTGGCTGCAAAAGTGCATTGTGAGTGACATCAGCAGCAGGCGCTCAACTCGTGCACAGGCAGCAGCAGGCCGCAGCAATTTCAGCAAATTGCAAATCATTGTTGGCTGACTGCAGCAGCAGTAGTATGCGTTAGAAGAAACAAACCCAATGAATATAGTTGGTCACGAATGTTTGATCTTGAACAGAACTTACAACATCAATCAACATTTCTCAATCAAAATTGTACAGTCAGAAGTGCAGAAAAGAGTGGGAGTCTGTACCTGAATTTAAAGGGTGGCTGAAGCCAGTAATTGGGGATGATTGCCAGGCATACTGTGCGTACTGCAATCAGATATGCTTGCAAAAATCTATGACATCAAAAAACATTGTGCTACAGCAAAGCATACAAATAAATCAAAACCATACAACCCTCAACGCAGTCTACATTACCACAGTTGGTTAAGAAAGTGGATAACTGCAAAAGCGCAGAAGCTACTCTGGCAATGGCCATTACGGAGCATTGTTCGCTGCTAGCATGCAACCATTTACAGTTGAAGTCGGAAGTTTACATACACCTTAGCCAAATACATTTAAACTCAACTTTTCACAATTCCTGACATTTAATCCTAGTAAAAATTCCTTGTTTTAGGTCAGTTAGGATCACCACTTCATTTTAAGAATAATAGTAGAGAGAATGATTTATTTAAGCTTTTATTTATTTCATCACATTCCCAGTGGGTCAGAAGTTTACATACTCTCAATTAGTATTTGGTAGCATTGCCTTTAAATTGTTTAACTTGGGTCAAACGTTTCGGGTAGCCTTCCACAAGCTTCCCACAATAAGTTGGGTGAATTTTGGCCCATTCCTCCTGACAGAGCTGGTGTAACTGAGTCAGGTTTGTAGGCCTCCATGTTCTCACAGGCTTTTTCAGTTCTGCCCACAAATTTTCTATAGGATTGATGTCAGGGCTTTGTGATGGCCACGCCAATACCTTGACTTCGTTGTCCTTAAGCCATTTTGCCACAACTTTGGAAGTACAGTGAGGGAAAAAAGTATTTGATCCCCTGCTGATTTTGTACGTTTGCCCACTGACAAAGAAATTATCAGTCTATAATGTTAATGGTAGGTTTATTTGAACAGTGAGAGACAGAATAACAACAACAAAAATCCAGAAAAACGCATGTCAACAATGTTAGAAATTGATTTGCGTTTTAATGAGGGAAATAAGTATTTCACCCCCTCTCAATCAGAAAGATTTATGGCTCCCAGGTGTCTTTTATATAGGTAACGACCTGAGATTAGGAGCACACCCTTAAAGGGAGTGCTCCTAATCTCAGTTTGTTACCTGTATGAAAGACACCTGTCCACAGAAGCAATCAATCAATCAGATTCCAAACTCTACACCATGGCCAAGACCAAAGAGCTCTCCAAGGATGTCAGGGACAAGATTTTAGACCTACACAAGGCTGGAATGGGCTACAAGACCATCGCCAAGCAGCTTGGTGAGAAGGTGACAACAGTTGGTGCGATTATTCGCAAATGGAAGAAACACAAAAGACCTGTCAATCTCCCTCGGCCTGGGGCTCCATGCAAGATCTCACCTCGTGGAGTTGCAATGATCATGAGAACGGTGAGGAATCAGCCCAGAACTACACAGGAGGATCTTGTCAATGATCTCAAGGCAGCTGGGACCATAGTCACCAAGAAAACAATTGATAACACACTACGCCGTGAAGGCCTGAAATCCTGCAGCGCCCGCAAGGTCCCCATGCTCAAGAAAGCACATATACAGGGCCGTCTGAAGTTTGCCAATTAACATCTGAATGATTCAGAGGAGAACTGGGTGAAAGTGTTGTGGTCAGATGAGACCAAAATTGAGCTCTTTGGCATCAACTCAACTCGCCATGTTTGGAGGAGAAGGAATGCTGCCTATGACCCCAAGAACACCATCCCCACCGTCAAACATGGAGGTGGAAACATTATGCTTTGGGGGTGTTTTTCTGCTAAGGGGACAGGACAACTTCACCGCATCAAAGGGACAATGGATGGGGCCATGTATCGTCAAATCTTGTGTGAGAACCTCCTTTCCTCAGCCAGGGCATTGAAAATGGGTCGTGGATGGGTATTCCAGCATGACAATGACCCAAAACACACGGCCAAGGCAACAAAGGAGTGGCTCAAGAAGAAGCACATTAAGGTCCTGGAGTGGCCTAGCCAGTATCCAGACCTTAATCCCATAGAAAATCTGTGGAGGGAGCTGAAGGTTTGAGTTGCCAAACGTCAGCCTCGAAACCTTAATGACTTGGAGAAGATCCGCAAAGAGGAGTGGGACAAAATCCCTCCTGAGATGTATGCAAAACTGGTGGCCAACTACAAGATACGTCTGACCTCTGTGATTGCCAACACAAGGGTTTTGCCACCAAGTACTAAGTCATGTTTTGCAGAGGGGTCAAATACTTATTTCCCTCATTAAAATGCAAATCAATTTATAACATTTTTGACTTGCGTTTTTCTGGATTATTTTGTTGTTATTCTGTCTCTCACTGTTCAAATAAACCTACCATTAAAATTATAGACTGATCATGTCTTTGGTAGTGGGCAAACGTACAAAATCAGCAGGGGATCAACTACTTTTTTCCCTCACTGTATGCTTGGGGTCATTGTCCATTTGGAAGACCCATTTTCGACCAAGCTTTAACTTCCTGACCTGATGTCTTGAGATGTTGCTTCAATATATCCACATAATTTTCCTTCCTCATGATGCCATCTATTTTGTGAAGTGCACCAGACCCTCCTGCAGCAGAGCACCCCCACAGCATGATGCTGCCACCCCCGTGCTTCACGGTTGGGATGGTGTTCTTCGGCTTGCAAGTCCCCCCTTTTTCCTCCAAACGTAACAATGGTCATTATGGCCAAACAGTTCTATGTTTGTTTCATCAGACCATAGGACATTTCTCCAAGAAATATGATCTTTGTCCCCATGTGCAGTTGCAAACCGTAGTCTGGCTTTTTTATGGCGGTTTTGGAGCAGTGGCTTCTTCCTTCCTGAGCGGCCTTTCAGGTTATGTCGATATAGGCCTCGTTTTACTGTGGATATAGATACTTTTGTACCTGTTTCCTCCAGCATCTTCACAAGGTCATTTGCTGTTGTTCTGGGATTGATTTACACTTTTCGCACCAAAGTACGTTCATCTCTAGGAGACAGAACGCGTCTCCTTCCTGAGCGGAATGACAGCTGCGTGGTCCCATGGTGTTTATACATCCGTACTATTGTTTGTACAGATGAACGTGGTGCCTTCAGGCATTTGGAATTTGCTCTCAAGGATGAACCAGACTTGTGGAGGTCTACAATTTTTTTTCTGAGGTCTTGCCTGATTTCTTTTGTTTTCCCATGATGTCAAGCAAAGAGGCACTGAGTTTGAAGGTAGGCCTTGAAATACATCTACAGGTACACCTCCAATTGACTCAAATGATGTCAATTTGCCTATCAGAAGCTTCTAAAGCCATGACATCATTTTCTGGAATTTTCCAAGCTGTTAAAAGGCACAGTCAACTTAGTGTATGTAAACTTCTGACCCACTGAAATTGTGATACAGTGAATTAATCTGTCTGTAAACAATTGTTGGAAAAATTACTTGTGTCATGCACAAAGTAGATGTCCTAACTGACTTGCCAAAACTATAGTTTGTTATCAAGAAATGTGTGGAGTGGTTGAAAAACAAGTTTTAATAGCTCCAACCTAAGTGTATATAAACTTCCGACTTCAACTGTAAAATAACATCAAATTGATCAGAAATACAGTTGTAAATGGCTTTTGTAGCTGGAAACGGCTGATTTGTAATGGAATATCTACATAGGCATACAGAGGCCCGTTATCAGCAACCATCAGTCCTGTGTTTCAATGGCACGTTGTGTTTGCTAATCCAAGTTTATCATTTTAAAAGGCTAGTTGATCATTAGAAAACCCTTTTGCAATTATGTTAGCACAGCTGAAAACTGTTGTGCTGATTAAAGAAGCAATAAAACTGACTAGTTGAGTATCTGGAGCATCAGCAATTGTGGGTTCGATTACAGGCTCAAATTGGCCAGAAACAACATTATTCTGAAACTTGTCAGTCTATTCTTGTTCTGAGAAATGAAGGCTATTCCATGCGAGAAATTGCCAAGAAACTGAAGATCTCGTACAACGCTGTGTACTACTCCCTTCACAGAACAGCGCAAACTGGCTCTAACCAGAATAGAAAGAGGAGTGGGAGGCCCCGGTGCACAACTGAGCAAGAGGACAAATACATTAGTGTCTAGTTTGAGAAACAGACGCCTCACAGGTCCTCAACTGGCAGCTTCATTAAATAGTACCTGCAAAACACCAGTCTCAACGTCAACAGTGAAGAGGCGACTCCGGGATGCTGACCTTCTAGGCAGAGTTGCAAAGAGATACAATAAGGTGGCAGACTGTATTATAATATGTTGTAAATAATCTCCATATTATAGAAGAATGTGTAAAACAATAAAATGAGGAAACATTTCATTTTTTGTATGTAAGCTTAAAGGAGAAGTTATCTTTTTAAAACCAAATCTCTGTTTTTGATTAAAATGGCATGTTATAGAAGGGTCCAGACACTTTTTTGTGTGATTTCACGTTTTTTTCCCGCATATTTGGTAGTGAGTGGAAACACCAGGCGGATGCTTCACATTTATACTGTCATGTCTTTCATGTCTTTTGCGTGTCCTGATACTGCACATCAAGCAATGAGGAAGTGAAGTGTGGCTTGGGTAAGTCTAATCATAAAAAAAGTGTCTGGACCCTTCTTTAACATGCCGTTTACATAAAAACAGCAATTTGGTTGTAAAAAATAAAACTTCACCTTTAACAAGATGAACGGAAAGGTATTTAGGCCTATGCTCATGAGTGACCAATAAGATCAAGGTGAAAACCACACCCCAATAAGCCACGCCTCCTGAAAATATCCTAAGGATTACATTAAAAAAGACCCAGCTGCTAGGTCAACCCAGCATGAGAATAAGAAATACCCAACTGATGGTTAAATTAACCCATTTTTCGGTAATCACAACAACCCAACATGTTGTGTTATTTACACAACCCAGCTGGTTGGGTCAAAATAACACAACATTATCAAATAACCCAAATTGGGTAATTTTTTGCACATTCTTTTTAGAGTGTGTGATATGTGTGTTATATATATATATATATATATATATATATATATATATATATATATATATATAGACCTCTATGCATAAAGTACCAGTCTGAAGTGAGCTCTCTCTGGGCAGTCCCGTTAGATCTCTTATATACTGCTTAGAGACATGTTACATAGGTGTAGTTCATAGGGTTGGTTCCGCCATGTGTCTTATAGAACATATTCTGGACATTCTGCCAGATGGTCGTAAGGAGGGGGTCATGTCCCCCCCCCCCCCCCCCATATCTTTACCAATCACAGGCAGGAACCAATGATTATTAATGACACGAAAGACAAGATGAACATTTTCAAGGCTGTCTCTTCACATGATACAATTTTCCATCACAGCTATTCAAAAGTTGAGGAAAAATAGATTTCTACTATATACAAGGTGAAGGTGGATTATAACCCTAGGAACCATTCTCTGTGCATTAATAATCTGATGGATACAGACAGTGAAATGTATACTGCAAGTGCAACCAGTCGGAGAGATTGGAAAGAGTCAACTGTTACATACCGACTAACAGTGCAGGGTGAGTTTTGTACAGTTTAATTTCTGGTATAATCGACTGCATGCTTACATGTAATATCTCATAATGTCTAGAGTCATGCAAAGTTCTCTTTCTAAACTATACTGGTTCTTGTAAAAGCTGTTTCAAGACCAGTCATGGAGGTGGTGTCTCTACTCCAACTATACTGCTGGACTCTGTGATGTCACAGTTAACTGTTCAGTTACAGGTGTGTGGGTGTTGTCTGTCTGTGATGGAGGTCAGTGTACACTGTCACAGCAGTCTCTGTCACACACCAGAGTCAACATCATCATCTCCAATCACAACGGAACCATCCAGTGCACCGGCAGAAATCACGTCAGTGCAGAGACCAACTCACTTCGCATGGAGAACATATGTAAGTCTAATTTTCTAGCTTCCATCTTCTGTGCAAACCTCTATCATTATATTATAGGCTAGTACTTTATATAATATAAGAAATGTGTGTACTGTGTGTGTGTGTGTGTGTGTGTGTGTGTGTGTGTGTGTGAGTGTGTGTGTGTGTGTGTGTGTGTGTGTGTGTGTGTGTGTGTGTGTGTGTGTGACTGCTCAGGTATTGAAGAGAAGAAGGGGAGAGCTGCAGCATCACCAGTTAGGACCATTGTGGGCGGGAATGGTGTAGTCTTCTTCGTTGTTGTGCTAGTTGGTGTAGGATGCATCATATCAGCCAGAAAAAGGTACTGTAAAGAAGAACTGCCACTGCAGGTAACTCCTCATTTATCCATTGTCAGCATCCTGGAAAAACCTTGTATCTAGAGCTATGATTTTATAACATTTGAAACAATGATAATTTGAATGTTTTTACAGTATAATATCTCATTTCCTAACAGGTCAACCCAGTAAGTGCTCCACCAGGGGAGTGGCTGGAACCACAGAACACAGAGGGTCCTGAGGTAACATTCATCTACGACACTGCAGGGAAACCAGGATCCACAGTACCAGTAGGAGCAGCAGCAGCAGCAGCAGCAGAAAAGGGCCAGACAGAGGCTATCTACAGCAATGTGTAGCAACCAGCAGTAGAAGACCGCCACCTGTTGGACAAACTGAGCACTGCTCCAGAAAAGAGGCCAGAAGCACAGGGCACAGCAACAGTCTACAGCACCATACAGAAACCACTTGCACAATGTACTGCACAATAGGAGATACATTATATTTATTATATTTCAGCCACACCCGTTACTGACAGCTGTATAAAATCGAGCACAAAGCCATGCAATCTCCATAGACAAACATTGGCAGTAGAATTGCCTTACTGAAGAGCTCAGTGACTTTCAACGTGGCATCCTATCATAGGATGCCACCTTTCCAACAAGTCAGTTCGTCAAATTTCTGCCCTGCTAGACCTGCCCCGGTCAAATGTAAGTGCTGTTATTGTGAAGTGGAAACGTCTAGGAGCAACAATGGCTCAGCCATGAAGGGTAGGCCACACAAGCTCACAGAATGGGAACGCTGAGTGCTGAAGCGCGTAGCGTGTAAAAATTGTCTGTCCTCGGCTTGGAAAAACTTGACTGGCCTACACAGAGCCCTGACCTCAATCCCATCGAACACTTTTGGGATGAATTGGAATGCCGACTGTCCAACATCAGTGTCCGACCTCACTAATGCTCTTGTGGCCGAATGGAAGTAAGTCCCCGCAGCAATGTTCCAACATCTAGTGGAAAGCCCAGAAGAGTGGAGGGTGTTATAGCAGTAAAGGGGGACCAACTCCATATTAATTTTGGAATGGGATGTTCGACAAGCAGGTGTCCACATACTTTTGGTCATGTAGTGTTATTGACCAAGATCAGGGGTCAATTCGAATTTGTTGACAGTCAATTCAGGAAGTGATATGAATTTAAAATCCTAAAATAGTCAAACTTTTCACATAAATATCTTCTCCTTTTCTGCTTATTGAGAAGATATTGGGGGGGGAAATACTCTTTTTTTTATTACTGAATTTGAATTTTTGTTAACTTCTTGAATTTTCAATTAGAATTGACCCCAACGCTGACTCCGACCATACAATAGCAATAAAAAGATAGGTAAAACTCATCAAAGCACACAATCAATCAATTAACAATGAACCAACCAACCAACCCACCAACCAACCAATCAATCATCTGAGTATATACTTATTTTTCGTTAATATTTGTTCTAATATATACTGTATGTCGAATTATTAACAAGATGAGAAGGCATATTTAAGCAATAAGGCACGAGGGGGTGTGGTATATGGACAATATACCCCGGCTAAGGGCTGTTCTTAACTGTGACGCAACGCGGAGTGCCTGGATACAGCCCTTAGGCGTGGTATATTGGCCATGTACCACAAACCCCCGAGGTGCCTTATTACTATTATAAACTGGTTACCAACGTAATTAGAACAGTAAAAATTAATGTTTTGTCATACCCGTGGTATACCACGGCTTTCAGCCAGTCAGCATTCAGGGCTCGAACCACCCAGTTTATAATTACAAATATAACTATAAAAGTGATCTATCCATTTCAGTAACTTCTGTCACATCCAGGTGATTGTGTGGAGGAGCTACAGAAGTATGACAGTCAATAACAGCTAAAAACAGAAGCATTTGGGAATAATCTCAACAAACTAGACACACGGTGTACTGCACAATAGGAGATACATTACCCCTCTAACCCTCTCAGAGAAGGCAGGATTTCAGAGACGACGATGTTGAGCTCCAGAATCATCTTGCTGAATATATAACGTCCTTAGTTGTCCACATTACATTAATGTGATACTGTCTAGTATAGTGAACATCCAATACATTCCACTAGGTGTCTCAGCAGTCTCAATACTCACATGATACTAAAAGCTCCAACTATTGTATTTTAGTGTTGTTATTTTCAGTGTTGATGTAAATAATCAGTCACATTAGCATGATTTGGTGCGTCACTCTTTAGAAACAAGGGATCAAATGATGGTCATTGCAAAACGTAGAAATTAACAATATAAAAAGAGTCAGAACTCATATGCGGTTATGTTGATTTAATTAATGTATTTCATACACTAATGTTCCAGGGTTCACCTTCCTTCCCTAAATCATCTATTACAATAGATTTTTGTTTTTCCCCCCATAAATTTAGATGAACATGTGAAATTGTTATACATTCAGATACAATGACGTTCAAGTGGCAAAAACATATTTCATTTACATTACATTTACATTTTAGTCATTTAGCAGACGCTCTTATCCAGAGCGACTTACAGGAGCAATTAGGGTTAAGTGCCTTGCTCAAGGGCACATTTACGTCATTTAGCAGACGCTCTCATCCAGAGCGACTCACAAATTGGTGCATTCACCCTATAGCCAGTGGGATAACCACTTTACAATTTTGGGGGGGGGGGGGGGGTAGAAGGATTACTTTATCCTATCCCAGGTATTCCTTAAAGAGGTGGGGTTTCAAATGTCTCCGGAAGGTGGTGAGTGACTCCGCTGTCCTGGCGTCGTGAGGGAGCTTGTTCCACCATTGGGGTGCCAGAGCAGCGAACAGTTTTGACTGGGCTGAGCGGGAACTATGCTTCCGCAGAGGAAGGGGAGCCAGCAGGCCAGAGGTGGATGAACGCAATGCCCTCGTTTGGGTGTAGGGACTGATCAGAGCCCGAAGGTACAGAGGTGCCGTTCCCCTCACTGCTCCATAGGCAAGCACCATGGTCTTGTAACGGATGCGAGCTTCAACTGGAAGCCAGTGGAGTGTGCGGAGGAGGGGGGTGACGTGAGAGAACTTGGGAAGGTTGAACACCAGACGGGCTGCGGCGTTCTGGATGAGCTGTAGGGGTTTAATGGCACAGGCAGGGAGGCCAGCCAACAGCGAGTTGCAGTAATCCAGACGGGAGATGACAAGTGCCTGGATTAGGACCTGTGCCGCTTCCTGTGTAAGGCAGGGTCGTACTCTCCGAATGTTGTAGAGCATGAACCTGCAGGAGCGGGTCACCGCCTTGATGTTAGCGGAGAACGACAGGGTGTTGTCCAGGGTCACGCCAAGGCTCTTCGCACTCTGGGAGGAGGACACAACGGAGTTGTCAACCGTGATGGCGAGATCATGGAACGGGCAGTCCTTCCCCGGGAGGAAGAGCAGCTCCGTCTTGCCAGGGTTCAGCTTGAGGTGGTGATCCGTCATCCATACTGATATGTCTGCCAGACATGCAGAGATGCGATTCGCCACCTGGTTATCAGAAGGGGGAAAGGAGAAGATTAGTTGTGTATCGTCAGCGTAGCAATGATAGGAGAGGCCATGTGAGGATATGACAGAGCCAAGTGACTTGGTGTATAGGGAGAAAAGGAGAGGGCCTAGAACTGAGCCCTGGGGGACACCAGTGGTGAGAGCACGTGGTGCGGAGTCAGCTTCTCGCCACGCCACTTGGTAGGAGCGACCGGTCAGGTAGGACGCAATCCAGGAGTGAGCCGCGCCGGAGATGCCCAGCTCGGAGAGGGTGGAGAGGAGGATCTGATGGTTCACAGTATCAAAGGCAGCAGACAGGTCTAGAAGGACAAGAGCAGAGGAGAGAGAGTTAGCTTTAGCAGTGCGGAGAGCCTCCGTGACACAGAGAAGAGCAGTCTCAGTTGAATGACCAGTCCTGAAACCTGACTGGTTTGGATCAAGAAGGTCATTCTGAGAGAGATAGCAAGAGAGTTGGCTAAAGACGGCACGCTCAATAGTTTTGGAAAGAAAAGAAAGAAGGGATACTGGTCTGTAGTTGTTGACATCAGTGGGATCGAGTGTTGGTTTTTTGAGAAGGGGAGCAACTCTCGCTCTCTTGAAGACGGAAGGGACATGGCCAGCGGTCAAGGATGAGTTGATCAGCGAGGTGAGGTAGGGGAGAAGGTCACCGGAGATGGTCTGGAGAAGAGAGGAGGGGATGGGGTCAAGCGGGCAGGTTGTTGGGCGGCCTGCAGTCACAAGTCGCAGGATTTTATCTGGAGAGAGAGGGGAGAAAGAAGTCAAAGCATAGGGTAGGGCAGTGTGAGTAGGACCAGCAGTGTCATTAGACTTAACAAACGAGGATCGGATGTCGTCAACCTTCTTTTCAAAGTGGTTGACGAAGTCATCCACAGAGAGAGAGGAGGGGGGGGGGGGGGGGGGGGGGAGGATTCAGGAGGGAGGAAAATGTGGCAAAGAGCTTCCTAGGATTAGAGGCAGATGCTTGGAATTTAGAGTGGTAGAAAGTGGCCTTAGCAGCAGAAACAGATGAAGAAAATGTAGAGAGGAGGGAGTGAAAAGATGCCAGGTCGGCAGGGAGTTTAGTTTTCTTCCATTTCCGCTCCGCTGCCCGGAGCTCTGTTCTGTGAGCTCGCAATGAGTCATCGAGCCACAGAGCTGGAGGGGAGGACCGAGCCGGCCGGGAGGATAGGGGACACAGAGAGTCAAAGGATGCAGAAAGGGAGGAGAGGAGGGTTGAGGAGGCAGAATCAGGAGATTGGAGGGAGAAGGATTGAGCAGAGGGAAGAGATGATAGGATGGAAGAGGAGAGAGTAGTGGGAGAGAGAGAGCGAAGGTTGCGGCGGCGCATTACCATCTGTGTAGGGGCAGAGTGAGTAGTGTTGGAGGACAGCGAGAGAGAAAAGGAAACAAAGTAGTGGTCGGAGACATGGAGGGGAGTTGCAGTGAGATTAGTAGAAGAGCAGCATCTAGTAAAGATGAGGTCAAGCGTATTGCCTGCCTTGTGAGTAGGGGGGGACGGTGAGAGGGTGAGGTCAAAAGAGGAGAGGAGTGGAAAGAAGGAGGCAGAGAGAAATGAGTCAAATGTGGACATAGGGAGGTTGAAATCCCCCAAAACTGTGAGGGGTGAGCCATCCTCAGGAAAGGAACTTATCAAGGCGTCAAGCTCATTGATGAACTCTCCAAGGGAACCTGGAGGGCGATAGATGACAAGGATATTAAGCTTAAATGGGCTAGTGACTGTGACAGCATGGAATTCAAATGAGGAGATAGACAGGTGGGTTAGGGGAAAAATTGAGAATGTCCACTTGGGAGAGATGAGGATTCCTGTGCCACCACCCCTCTGACCAGATGCTCTCGGGGTATGCGAGAACACATGGTCAGACGAGGAGAGAGCAGTAGGAGTAGCAGTGTTTTCAGTGGTAATCCATGTTTCCGTCAGCGCCAGGAAGTCGAGGGACTGGAGGTTAGCATAGGCTGGGATGAAGTCAGCTTTGTTGGCAGCAGAACGGCAGTTCCAGAGGCTGCCTGAGACCTGGAACTCCAGGTGTGGGGTGCGTGCAGGGACCACCAGGTTAGAGAGGCAGCAGCCACGCGGTGTGAGGTGTTTGTGTAGCCTGTGCAGAGAGGAGAGAACAGGGATAGGCAGAGGCATAGTTGACAGGCTGTAGCAAATGGCTACAATAATGCAGAGGAGATCGGAATGAAATGAACTAAACATCTGGAAGAGGAGAGAGCAGGGCCTCCCTCACCAAAACTTCCACCTCAGAAACTATAATTGTTTCACTGAACCACCCGAGCAAAAAACTCTCCCAACTTCCACCTTGAGAAATCAGAATTGTTGTGAACCACAGCGGTTCAATGTTTAAAGGAGTAGACTCAACCCACTTTATTCAGCTAGCTAACTATGACACCATAGCTAACTAGCATGCTAGCATCCAATAACACACAGTTTAGCACCAACACTTGGTCACAACAAACCACCAATAGTGTGTTAACACACTAAGCAGATAATTCGTGTCCGTGTCTAGTTCCTTTCATAACGCAGCAATAATTAAACGTTGGCTAGCTTAGCACAAATATATTGTATTTAGCTGCCACAGTACAGCACACAATGGCTACTGTGTTGACTCTGTTCGAAAAACGGCTAGCTAGCTAGCTTCGTGCTACACCGAAGACAATGCCAACCTACAGTAACTACCCACAACAGCCCACGATGCCTAACTATGACACCATAGCTAACTAGCATGCTAGCATCCAATAACACACAGTTTAGCACCAATACTTGGTTACAACAGACTACCAATAGTGTGTTAACACACTAAACAGATCATTCGTGTCCGTGTCTAGTTCCTTTCATAACGCAGCAATAATTAAACGTTGGCTAGCTAGCATAAGTGTATTGTATTTAGCTACTACAGTACAGTTAGCTGGTCGTGTTAGCTAGCTAGCAATGGCCACTGTGTTGACTTTGTTTGAAGAACGGCTAGCTAGCTAGCTTCGTGCTACACCGAAGACAATGCTAACCTACAGTAACTACCCACAACAGCCCACGATGCCTAACTATGACGCCATAGCTAACTAGCATGCTAGCATCCAATAACACCCAGTTTAGCACCAATACTTG
Organism: Coregonus lavaretus; assembly: GCF_964263955.1. Lineage (NCBI taxonomy): Eukaryota > Metazoa > Chordata > Actinopteri > Salmoniformes > Salmonidae > Coregonus > Coregonus lavaretus. Next base: position 12,542,989 of record NC_140026.1, on the reverse strand, counting down.
GTTACAACAAACTACCAATAGTGTGTTAACACACTAAACAGATAATTCGTGTCCGTGTCTAGTTCCTTTCATAACGCAGCAAAAATTTAACGTTGGCTAGCTAGCACACTAACATTGGAAACAACTCTCCACCGTTGTTAAACGTTACCGGTAGCTACCCGCTAGCTAGCTAGCCTCGTGCTTTCTCCGGGCTCCGCCGTAAACAATACTTACCTACAATAATTACCAAGGAAACCTACAATAACTACCTAAATAAACTACCTACAATACATAACTACAACTACCTACCTACGATCAAATGCATGGTTTAAGCTTTACTCAACACCATATAAGAAGCCAAGCTTACCTCAAGCTTACCTCCTGCTAGAGAAAACACAACCTCTCCCGACCGCAGAATTACCTCGTTTAAAATACAAATACCAAGAAGATGATAGACAGGCTACATGTATGTTATCGACATAAGTGTGTTATTATTTCTGAGATCACTCTGAGGAAATATAACTACGATAACTATGCCACAATTCAGAAACAATACAATCAAGTGTTACTTTCATTGTATTAAATGTCTGGCAGCTTATCCTTCAAATAATTCAATCATTTACCTCCCAACTTCAATCTAGGGTTGCACGATATTGGAAATAACTGACATTGCAATATTTTGTTTTTCTGCGATTATATATTGCGATATGAAAAAATACAGGATGTCTTCACCAGATGACTTGACAAGCTCTATTTGAGAATAATTAATTATTCTAGAATGATTGGGGTGTTGCATCCCTGTTGCGATGTTCTCACTTGTATGATCCTCTGATCATCCTCTGATCCTCTGGGAAAAATGCAATTTGCAAACAGCGACTTTTCAGGTGGAAGTCCTCATTAATAAAGTGTACGGTCAGACTTATGTAGGGCTCCGTTGTCCGTTGTCCGGCTGGACCACAAGTCCGTTGTTGCTGTATAATATTCTACTTGTGACAGCTCTGTTGCAACTTGAGAAAAATAGTTGCGTGATGGCATTACATACCGCTTGTCAAGCGACCGGATCATGTTTTTAAAACCCTCTTTGGTAACCGTGTTAATTGGTACCATGTCTTTGGCGACGTGAAATGTTATTGAATCTGTGATTTCTCTCTGCCGTTTGGAACCTTTCTCATATGGTGTAATACTGGCAAAGGCATCCGAAATAGATTTTTGCTTTGGAGGGCATTGAGATGCTTATCATACGAAGATTTGTGGTGCCACCTTAAATGATCGAACAAATTGGTCGTGTCGCCTCGTGTTGTGGCAACAATTGCAAGGCACTCTCGACAAAGTACCTGTTTTTGGTCAACATCATCCTGTCTGTAGCCAAAACATTTCCATATAATTGACGATGCATTTCTTTTTGCAACCAAATTCTCAATTTCGGTATTTTTTGCCTGTTCCTCGCTCATCATTTCATCACGCGCAAGCAGAGCCTGCATGTCAACCACGTGCAGCAACGAACTCTGTGTTTAAAATTATAATAATAAACTGTGTATCCAATAACCCATACATCGGAGTAAATTACGTTATATCAGACAGATATAATGCTAGTTTAACATTTAAAAAATATATATATTGTAGACTGATATATGTTTACCTTACTAAATCGCACGTTCTGCGATGTGACTATGTCGATGCTGAAACGATATATCGTGCAGCCCTACTTCAATCTAGGTCTCAAAGCTCCTTTGTGTTCCTCAGCTCTCTTCTTCATCTCCTCCAGTTTCTGAACCTTCTCTGTGTTTCCTGTCTCCTTCATCTTTTCAATCAGGAAGACAAGATGCTGATTAGTGGACAGTGAGATGGGCTTCAAAGCAATCTTTTCCAGTTTGACAACACACTGGTAGGATTCTTCCACCAACCTGTGTTTCTCTGCCTCAAAATATGTCAACTCTTTCTGAAGTTTGGTGATCACATCCATTTTATTCCCAGCCTCTCTTTCACACTTGCATTTAAATTCCATAAATGTCCTTGTAACTTTCCTTGTCTTGGTGACATATATTTTGTTTTCTTTGACATGCTTGGAGAAGTGACATTTCCGAGTGCACACGGTGCAGTAGTCGTTCTTCATCACACTACACCATGAGAGATCTTGGACCCACCAGCAGCCTGGATAGTGACAGTTCTCCTTACACTCTGTGCAGGTAGTAGCCTTGTTGTCCCACTGTTCCTCTGTAGGAACCTTTTCTTTGTAGGTTTCTTCAACTTCATATGAAAAGTCATTCCCCCCCACTATATTTGTCTTGTTTTTCTCCAGGGCTGTTTGAGTCTGCTTGATTTCATTTTGCTTCCTTTCAATCTCTATTATCCGCTCCTGTAAGTTTCTGATACTGGCTTCCAGCTGTTTGCGTTCTTTCAGAACACATTCAGTCATCTTCACACTCTTTGTTTCCATGTTATTCAAAAACGTAAAAAACTTTTGCATGGAAGTCGATCCCTCTTCCCAGGCTGACTTCAGTTTGGACACATATTCCTCATCAATGAGTTCACACTGGCGGTTATTGAAAAGAAAATGACCAGGTTGATCCTTGTCATTTTTGGCACAGGGAACTTTTGCTGCTGTAATAGCTTCAAGCATATTCTTAGGGGGCAACCCATCTGAGTGTGTGATAAGGGCCACAATGCTCTTTTCCATGTCTTTGCCAAATAAAGACAAAGCTGATTCGAATATGTACTGCTGTCTGTCACTGAGTCGATTCTCACTTGCCTTCCCCACTAAACCCACAGCATCAAGTTGATGAATCCCATCTGCAGACCTAAACAACTCAAACAGTTTTTCAGAGATCAGTTTGTCTTCTTGGATCCCTCTGGTGTCTCCATACCCAGGAGTATCAATGATGGTGAGAGAGTAGGGGACTCTCAGGCCCTCACACCCGAAGATCTCATATATATTGACAGCTGTAGTTTGACTTTCATTCTGACTTCCTTTTTCCTCTTCAACGATCTCAAACCAGACTTTATCCTCCCACTCTACACCCAGGACATAATTGACCATGGCATTGATCAGAGTTGACTTCCCTGTTCCTGTCTCTCCCACTATCAGAATGGTTTTGTTGAGCTTACTGTAATCTCTCTCTCCAAAGGTACATCTTCTGAGCATGCCTTCATCATCTAGATTATGTTTCTTTGTTACCAGCTGATACCTTGCAGGAGGTCCTTGATCGTTACGGATACTTATTGCAATGGTGTCTTGTATTTTTGATGATGTGTCCCTAAAATGTGAAATAAATGAACATGTGTTATACTCTTATGCCCTATGCATTTCATTATACATTAAATTGTACTGTGACAATAAATATCCTCTTACTTTACAATATGAACGATGTCCACAACCTTAGGGACACAAATGTCTTAGTTGGGGCTTAGCCCTCCCATAATGTTTCCCCAGGAAGTTTGTTATTCTCATGGCATGGATCAACTATTTCATGTTTATCATGAATTATGTCATTTATTTAATGGCCATTGTGGTCATATTCTTTGCTCTAAGCGAGTCCCACTCTGTCTGTATGGGCTGTCATTTATTTTCCTTTTACTCAGAGATCTTAAAGATGGTATAGGGGGTGATTTCAACATCTTACATTTTGAGGCTGTAGCATAAGATAAAGGATCCTAAATCTAATGTTCTATTTAATATAATGAAATAACACATTACATTGAAATCTATTTACATTTTTGCTTCTTCCCTGCCTCTTTTCCATGGAGTCTTGATATGCACAGACTGGGTTATATTATGACTGTGGCACCTTTACTCTGCAGTGGAATATGTTTGTTTTACACAGAGATTTAATTACATTTAACCTGAGTAACTTGGTCGATGGACTGATTACTCAACCAACTCTCTCTGCCATATTAGTCCTTCATGATAATGAATGAACGTTAACTACAAAGAGATTTAATGGAAGGGTTGGCAATAGCAAACACCAGATATCCTTAGTTATTAAATATAAGGTTTGCATGGCGTCCCCATATTGTGTCAGCATCCAAGGGACTGCCAACTCATGAGTACCGGCCGGTGGGGAAACTATTTTGTCCCCTGGCATGCTGGCCTTTTCTATTTTGTTCTTTCATTCATTATCTTTTTAAGGATAAAGAATACAGTATATATTTGCATTCAAAATGTCAAGATGTATGATCAATTAGGGGTTTCTGTTGTGTCTTTTTTGTATTTGTCTGTCTAAGCAGTATGTGTATGTCAACCTTATGCAAAAAACTAAACAAATTTCAGGCTCTTTGGTATAGTAACATCTCAAACTAACACATGGGCAGTCTTAACCTCCTAACCTTAACGTGTAGGGCTTAAACTCCTTTCAAAATAATTAGGTGTCTAGAGCTTTTACACTGTAAAGATATTGATTTAGCCTTCCTACAGGAGACCCATTTGAAAGCCACTGATATCAATCGATTCAAAACTAATTCTAGAAGATCATGGCCTACTCTTGTGCCCCAAACAAAACAAAGGGTGTTTTGATTGTAATTAAGAGGAAGCTTAATGCGAAGGTTGGGGTCTCTGGGGGAGATACTGATGGAAGTACTGTTATCCCTCTGTTATTATCTATGGTACTACATTTACATTTTTAGTCATTTAGCAGACGCTCTTATCCAGAGCGACTTACAGTTAGTGAATACATATATTTTTATACTGGCCCCCCGTGGGAATCGAACCCACAACCCTGGCGTTGCAAACGCCATGCTCTATCAACTGAGCTACTTCCCTGCCGGCCATTCCCTCCCCTACCCTGGACGACGCTGGGCCAATTGTGCGCCGCCCATGAGTCTCCCGGTCGCGGCCGGCTGCGACAGAGCCTGGATTCGAACCAGGATCTCTAGTGGCACAGTTAGCACTGCGATGCAGTGCCTTAGACCACTGCGCCACTCAGGAGTACATTATGTATGTCTTCCATCTATGCACCAAATGTTTTTGATGAAGACCTGAAGCTTAAATTGCTAGACTTCCCAGACTCAGTGACCATTATTGGGAGAGATTTTAACCTGACTGTAGATTCTACTATTGATACCACTAATACTGACATTACGGCATGCCGGGCACCTTTTTGTAAGATTTTAATATTGTGGATGCCTGGTGCCTTAGAAATCCTAGTACTAGGGATTATACCTTTTTCTCTCCCCGTCATCAGTCTTTCTCACAAATTGATTGTCTTTACTTTCCCCTGCTGAGTGGGTTGACTCTAAAACAACAGTGCACATTGACCGTGGGTTCGAGATCGCGTCAAGCATTTTTGTTAGGAAAACACTGTTAATGGCTGGTCCTCGATGCTCGATTCAAATAATGCATACAGTATGTGACGAAGTGGATGATTATAATAATGCATATAAAACGTACATGTAAGTGTAGATTACACGTCTACGTAATATAACCTATACTAGCGACAATTATTTATGTAGCAGTACCAGTAGCCTATGTGTTGGTCTGCAAGAGGGACTCCTGCAAGAAACTCCTCATTAAATTGATTTGTAATCTTAATTTACAAAGTTTGTGCTGCACTTCTCTTCTAAACACACTAACACAATAAATGAACAAAAATATAAACGCAACATGCAACAATTTCAACGATTTTACTGAGTTACAGTTCATATAAGGAAATCAGTCAATTGAATATTCATTAAGCCCTATGGATTTCACATGACTGGGAATACAGATATGCATATGTTGGTCACAGATACCTTAAAAAATTGAATGTCACGACAATGGGCACCAGGATCTCGTCACTGTATCTCTGGGCAATCATATTGCTAACGATAAAATGCAATTGTGGTCGTTGTCCGTAGCTTATGCCTGCCAATACCATAAACCCACAGCCACCACGGGGGACTCTGTTCACAAGGTTGACATCAGCAAACCGCTAACCAACACGACACCATACACCAGGTCTGCGTTTGTGAGGCCGGTTGGACGTACTGCCAAATTCTCTTAAGACGATGTTGGAGGCGGCTTATGGTAGATATATGAACATTCAATTCTCAGGCAACAGCTCTGGTGGACATTCCTGCAGTCAGCATACTAATTGCACGCTCCATCAACACTTGAGCCTGTTGCATTGTGTTGTGACAAAACTCCATATTTTAGAGTGGCCTTTTATTGTCCCCAGACAAGGTGCACTTGTGTAATGATCATGCTGTTTAATCAGCTTCTTAACATTCCACACCTGTCAGGTGGATGGATTATCTTGGCGAAGGAGAAATGCTCACTAACAGGGATTATGTAAACACATTTTTGCACACAATTTGAGAGAAAAAGCTTTTTGCCTGAATGGAACATTTCTGGGATCTTTCATTTCAGCTCATGAAACATGGGACCAACATGTTGCGTTTATATTTTTGTTCAGTGTAATTCTACAGTCGTGGTCAAAAGTTTTGAGAATGACAGAAATATTAATTTTCTTTCGCAAAGTCTGCTGCCTCAGTTTTTATGATGGCAATTTGCATATACTCCAGAATGTTATAAAGAGTGATCAGATGAATTGCAATTAATTGCAAAGTCCCTCTTTGCCGTGAAAATGAACTTAATCCCCCCCCAAAAATCCACTGCATTTCAGCCCTGCCACAAAAGGACCAGCTGACATCATGTCAGTGATTCTCTCGTTAACACAGGTGAGAGTGTTGACGAGGACAAGGCTGGAGATCACTCTGTCATGCTGATTGAGTTAGAATAACAGACTGGAAGCTTGAAAAGGAGGGTGGTGCTTGAAATCATTGTTCTTCCTCTGTTAACCATGGTTACCTGCACGGAAACACGTGCCGTCATCATTGCTTTGCACAAAAAGGGCTTCACGGGCCAGGATATTGCTGCTAGTAAGATTGCACCTAAATCAACCATTTATCGGATCATCAAGAACTTCAAGGAGAGAGGTTCAATTGTTGTGAAGAAGGCTTCAGGGCGCCCAAGAAAGTCCAGAAAGCGCCAGGACCGTCTCCTAAAGTTGATTCAGCTGCGGGATCGGGGCACCACCAGTGCAGAGCTTGCTCAGGAATGGCAGCAGGCAGGTGTGAGTGCATCTGCACGCACAGTGAGGCGAAGACTTTTGGAGGATGGCCTGGTGTCAAGAAGGGCAGTGAGGAAGCCACTTCTCTCCAGGAAAAACATCAAGGACAGACTGAAATTCTGCAAAAGGTACAGGGATTGGACTGCTGAGGACTGGGGTAAAGTCATTTTCTCTGATGAATCCCCTTTCCGATTGTTTGGGCCATCCGGAAAACACCTTGTCCGGAGAAGACAAGGTGAGCGCTACCATCAGTCCTGTGTCATGCCAACAGTAAAGCATCCTGAGACCATTCATGTGTGGGGTTGCTTCTCAGCCAAGGGAGTGGGCTCACTCACAATTTTGCCTAAGAACACAGCCATGAATAAGGAATGGTACCAACACATCCTCCGAGAGCAACTTCTCCCAACCATCCAAGAACAGTTTGGTGACGAACAATGCCTTTTCCAGCATGATGGAGCACCTTGCCATAAGGCAAAAGTGATAACTAAGTGGCTCGGGGAACAAACCCAGACCTTAATCCCATTGAGAACTTGTGGTCAATCCTCAAGAGGCGGGTGGACAAACAAAAACCCACAAATTCTGACAAACTCCAAGCATTGCTTATGCAAGAATGGGCTGCCATCAGTCAGGATGTGGCCCAGAAGTTAATTGACAGCATGCCAGGGCGGATTGCAGAGGTCTTGAAAAAGAAGGGTCAACACTGCAAATATTGACTTGTTGCATAAACTTAATGTAATTGTCAATAAAAGTATTTGACACTTATGGAATGCTTGTAATTATACTTCAGTATACCATAGTAACATCTGACAAAAATATCTAAAAACACTGAAGCAGCACACTTTGTGAAGACCAATACTTGTGTCATTTTCAAAACGTTTTACCAAACTGTACATTTCAAAGGCGGGAAAAAACCCTCACGTGGAATTCGAACCCTTGCAACAATCTGTGAAAATTGCTAGGCACTCTACACAGAAAGCTATTTCACCAGTCAGTCAAACACGTGATGTAGTTGCTTTAATTATCAGAACGTGCCGCTGGACTTCTCTTAAGGACGCTTTTATGAACAAGAGCTGGATCACGTCCAAATACGTCAACGATTTTAATTGGCTGATTTGGAATTTGAACATGATATAATCACGGCCAGCTGTGCCACGTTATCTGATGGGAACAGCTAACATATTGTGTTTGATCACATGCAATACATCAAAGATTTTAATTGGCTAATGCACATTTTGAGATGGAGAAAAAGTAATCATTGCTCCACATGTTTTAAGAGATGTCGCTTCAATGTTTTGTTTTGCAGAATAGGACATTTTTAAACAAAATCTCGACTGGTATCAAGGACTTCTTACAGGTTAATGCACAACCAGGGGTAATGCCGCGTACACGTGGTAGTCAGAACTAGGAAACTCAGTCATTTCCGACTTGCTAACTGGTTAGCAATTTCAGAATTTCCTAGTTCTGCTTTCATGTGAATGTGGCATTTACCCACATACATTATGGGAAGTAAGGAAGTGTTGCATAAGAGGAATATCTACTTTTTTCTCATCACATTAGAACAGAGAATGCAACCTATAGATTGATTTAATAGAGAGATAAATAGGCCATCATAGCTGATGCAAAAGTCTAATTATACAGAACATAAGCAGATAACTTATCACATTTAAAAATGAGTATAAGATGGTGACTATATGATGAGGTATTGTGTGGGTAGAGCATGGAACTTGCAACGCCAGGGCTGCGGGTTCGATTCCCACCGGGAAAACAGTACGGGGAAAAAAAGTATGAAAATGTATGCCCTCACTACTGTAAGTTGCTCTGGATAAGAGTGTCTGCTAAATGACTCAAATGTAAAATGTGACTGATCCAGTGGCGAAGCGACAAGTGGGTCACCACCACTATCCAAGAGATGCTGCTGTTTTGCGTGTAATTCTGGCATTCATTAATGCCACAACATTATATTATATCAGTTGGCAAACTTTTGACAAAAATTAATTACTTGAGCTAATAAAGCATACTATTTTATTGTTGTTTTTGTTCATTTTCTTTGTTATATGGCGGCTGCTGAATGCAGCTGTTTCAGGCAGACTTCAGTGCTGTTGTAAGGCAGCTCCCTAATAAAGCTATTTCAGGCTGATTTCAGTGGCTTTCAGACCCTTCAAACACTTACAGTCAGATCACAGGTAGTGTTATAAGACAATGGATGATGTTATGTGGATATTTCACCAATTCCCATCCAGGACATATTGTCATTCTAGGCAAGAGCCTCCCTGTTTGCCCATCCCTTCTCCTATTGGGTCATAGTCCTAACATTTCAATGACCTATCAAGAGAGACGAATTGTAATGGCTGCTAAACAGCAGGCCCCAAAACAATTCTGAGAAGCTGGTTCGAACCAAATATTGTCCTGTGTAGATTTTGGGTACTTGTGTTCTTTGACATCTCCCAGCTTAAGAGGTCCACTGCCAGATTTTATGGGGCCAAACCCAAAACTCTGGCCAGCTGGTCACATGCTATTTCCAATTTGCAGGAACTTATTAAACAGTGTTGGTTCTTTCAAAAGGGAGACAGCATTGTCCTGCTCAATGTCTTTCCTATGCGGCTATTGTTTGCTGGCCCTTGAGATTTATATGAATTGTCTGTGTCTCTATTTATTGAAATCAATCACTGCTTCACTGCCAAATAATGATTTTGGTTGTTGTTGATTTTCTTTAAGTTGTTTTTGTCTTTTATCATTTATGTGTTTGTCTGTGTGTCCATTCTGGTCTCCCTTATTGAACTGATCATATTATAAACACTGAGTTTACAAAACACTATGGACACATGCTCTTTCCATGACATAGACTGACTAGGTGAATCCAGGTGAAAGATATGATCCCTTATTGAGGTCACTTGTTAAATACACTTCAATCAGTGTAGATGAAGGGGAAGATACAGGTTAAAGAAGGATTTTGAAGCCTTGGGACAATTGAGACATGGATTGTGTATGTGTGCCATTCAGAGGGTGAATGGGAAAGACAAAAGATTGAAGTGCCTTTGAACAGGGTATGGTAATAAGTGCCAGGCGCACCGGTTTGTGTCAAGAACTGCAACGCTGCTGGGTTTTTCACCCTCAACAGTTTCTTGTGTATCAAGAATGGTACACTACCCAAAAGTGACCAACCAGCCAACTTGACACAACTGTGGAGTCAACATGGGCCAGCATCACCGTGTAACGCTTTTTACACATTGTAGAGTCCATGCCCCAACATATTGAAAAGGAATGTGCATTCGTAAAGTATTCAGACCCCTTGACTTTTTCCACATTTTGTTACGTTAAAGCCTTATTCTAAAATGGATGTAAAAATAAAAATAAAAAAACATCAATCTACTTACAGTACCCCATAATGACAAAGCAAAAACAGGTTTTAGAAATGTTTGTTAATTTATTAACTTAACTTAAATATCACATTTACATAAGTATTCAGACCCTTTACTCAGTACTTTGACCTTTGGCAGCGATTACAACCTCGAGCCTTCTTGGGTATGACGCTACAAGCTTGGCACACCTGTATTTGGGGGGTTTCTCCCATTCTTCTCTGCAGATCCTCTCAAGCTCTCTCAGGTTGGATGGGGAGCGTCGCTGTACAGCTATTTTCAGGTCTCTCCAGAGATGTTCGATAGGGTTCAAGTCCGGGATATGGCTCGGCCACTGAAGGACATTCAGAGACTTGTCCCGAAGCCACTCCTGCATTGTCTTGGCTGTGTGCTTTGGGTCGTTGTCCTGTTGGAAGGTGAACCTTCACCCCAGTCTGAGGTCCAGTCTCAGTTCTTTGTTCTGTTCATCTTTGCCTCGATCCTGACTAGTCTCCCAGTCCCTGCCGCTGAAAAACATCCCCACAGCATAATGCTGCCACCACCATGCTTCACCGTAAGGATGGTGCCAGGTTTCCTCCAGACGTGATGGTTGGCATTCAGGCCAAAGAGTTCAATCTTGGTTTCATCAGACCAGAGAATCTTGTTTGTCATGGTCTGAGAGTCCTTTAGGTGCCTTTTGGCAAACTCCAAATGGTCTGTCATGTGCCTTTTACTGAGGAGTGGCTCCCGTCTGGCCACTCTACCATTAAGGCCTGATTGGTGGAATTCTGCAGAGATGGTTGTCCTTCTGGAAGGTTCTCCCATATCCACAGAGGAACTCTGGAGCTCTGTCAGAGTGCCCATCGGGTTCTTGGTCACCTCCCTGACCAAGGCCCTTCTCCCCCGATTGCTCAGTTTGGCCGGGCGGCCAGCTCTAGGAAGTGTCTTGGTGGTTCCAACTTCTTCCATTTAAGAATGATGGAGGCCATTGTGTTCTTGGGGACCTTCAATGCTGCAGAAATGTTTTGGTACCCTTCCCCAGATCAGTGCCTCAACAGAATCCTGTCTCAAAGCTCTAGGGACAATTTCTTCGACCTCATGGCTTGATTTTTCCTCTGACATGCACTGTCAACTGTGGGACCTTATATAGACAGGTGTGTGCTTTTCCAAATCATGTCCAATCAATTGCATTTACAACAGGTGGACTCCAAAGAACATTTCAAGGATGATCAATGGAAACAGGATGCACCTGAGCTTAATTTCAAGTCTCATAGCAAATGAAGGGGTCTGAATACTTTCCGAATGCACTGTATACTGTATATAGGTATTACATTTTCACAGAATGTTTTTTGTTATATTATTAATAATTTGAAGGAAAAAAAGCAATTAATAACAAAAATCATGTTATCTGAGAGTTATCTGAAACCAAACTGCATAATACCTCAATGCACGATTTGAATCGTAATCTTGAAGGAGAAGTTAGCTTTTTTTTTACAAACAAATCTCTATTTTTGATGTAAATTGCATGTTATAAAAGGGTTGAGAAATTAGTGATTTATTTCCTCAAACTCGTTGTGCTCTGAAAATAAATGAAGAAATTATCCAAAAACACCCAAATAGGTCCTTTTATAAATGTAAACGCTCTCAGTATAGTGATGCAGGTCTTTAGATGTTTCACACATGAAATTATGGCATTCAGAACTTTATCTGCAAAATGATATTCTGTTTTGTGTGCCTCGAGTTGTTTCCCCTATCCAGCTGTTCCATTCTCTGTGTATCCTGCTGCTAAAAAGGACGGAGAGGTATTGTTGGAGTCGCAAATAAATGTAGTATAACGTTCGCAAAAAACGTGTCTGGACCCTATAACATGCTATTTACATAAACAAAGTGTGAAAAAAGATGAATATTTGAATAATAAGGCAAATTTCATAGCCTATATGGTATTTCAACCAATCACATTACACATTTATCTAAGAAAGTGGACTGTGAGGACCGGTTTCCCAGATCCAGATAAAGCCTTTTCCTTGACTAAGAAGCACTTTCAATGGAGATTCTCCATTCAGCATGCTTTTTAGTCAGGAGCAGGCATAATCTGGGTCTGAGAAACCAGCCCTAGATTTTTACCATCCGTCAATCTATTAAACATTCAATAACATTTGAAATAACGATGAAATCTGTTGACACTCACATGCTTACCGTGATGATATTTAATTGTGTGATCCACCCAAGGAAGATACAGTTGACAGGTGATTAAGCTCTGTAAACAGAGAACATAGTTTAAATCATTGGAAGACTTGCCCAACTCATGAATGTTAATATTCTTTCATGCCAATTTAAGATAACTGGTTCCAATGGATTTTAAAGTGTACTGTTGGCAGGAAGATATTACTAGCATTCCTGAGTTGGGAAAATGTGTTATTTAACTTGAGATCAAGTATTATTTCTAGTATTATTCATTTGAAGCTTGATAGGAAGACTGCGATAAAACTCAACTATTTTTGGGGAATAAGAAAAAAAATCAGAATTAAGCATCAGAATTCACTGAAATGTATTCATTTATGTTTTAAATGTCCATGGTCCTTGACAAACAAAAACAAAAAAATGACTCCATGAATGTTAATGTAAACATGGCACCTGAACATATAAAATACACAACCCAATAATAACAATACACACAACGATAGCAACAACTCACTTTCACCCATGAAAATATTATACAATCCAGGTGTGCAAAGCTCTAGAGAAATACCCAGAAAGACTTACAGCTGTAATCACTGCCAAAGGTGCTTATACAAAGTAATGAGTCAGGGGTGTTAATACTTATGTAAATTAGATATTTCTGTATTTAATTTTCTATACATTTGCACACAAAAAAGGGGTATTGTGTGGAGATGGGTGAGATTTTGTAAAATATTTAATACATTTTTAATTCAGGCATATGAATACTTTCTGAAGGCTATGTAAATCCAGAAATTGACCGGTGATCTGCACTGGAACAAACTGCCAATTGGGACAGGGTCTTTTTTTATAGCATGGTCCTAGTCCAGCTAGCCAGTAAATGAGCGCCTTATATTCAGTCCTTGGCCAATCAGAGGATGCATGTACAGCTCATGTACAATGTCTGGGGCGAGTGGGTATCTGCTGAGACTATGGACTGTGACTAATTGATATCTGCACATGTCAGGACAGGAGAGACAGATTTCAGTGGTGCCTCCAGACAAAATGGTTAACTGATATTATGAAAATAAATAAATAAAAAACACCCTCATCCCCTGAACTACTTCCCGTGGCTATGTAAACATCTACTGAACAGTGTGAAGTAGTCGGCCACTTGGCAATGTAGTCGACCAGGAATGCAACCCATATTTTCAGCAGAGTGGAGGATATACAGTTGCACTGGTTAAAAGGTTGCTTTTCAAAATGCCTGTGCTGCAGCAAACGGCAAATCGTTAATGTGACATATTCTCTCCCCCGAGTGATGCCAAGCACCAAGTATGTTTGCTAACAATAACCCATGTTAAAGTTATATCTCTTTGTGTAAATCCCATAACAAAATAGTTTTGTTCTATTCAAGGTCCATTTAATATCTTGTGACAAGAAGAGCAACGCTATCACAAGCAATATTTGGTTCTGCAGATTTTTGTTTAACTAGGCAAGGCAGTTAAGAACAAATTCTTATTTACAATGAAGGCCTACCCCAGCCAAACCCAGACAACACTGGGCCAGTTGTGCACCACTCTATGGGACTCCCAATCACATCCGTTTATGATACAGCCTGGGTTTGAACCAGGGTCTGTTGTGCCACCTCTAGCACTGAGGTTCAGTGCCTTAGACCACTGCGCCACTCGGAAGCCCAGTTTATGTCACATCGCTGACATTGTTTACATTCTCTAGTATTCTATGGGGAACCTTTGACATAATTTATGCTCCATAATGCTGCAGTCTGCACACCTCCTCTCAGAAAGTCAGCTAATTTCAGAGAAAAGTTCAGGCGAAATCAGCTGACTAAATGAAGGGAGTTGCTTCAGAGGTTAAGGACAGGGTGGGAAAATAGAGCATGTCTCCTTTCTCCATCATGAGCTGTCTGGAACTTTAGATCGTCTTTGGCTCCCATGGACTCCCATGGTCCCTTTTGATGGAAATAACTCCATGACTATGGCCCATAGGAGGTTGGTGGCACCTTAATTCGGGAGTACGGGCTCGTGGTAATAACTGTAGCGGAGTAAGTGGAATGGTATCAAATACCATTCCATTCACTCCATCCAGCCATTGTCATGAGCTGTCCTCCCCTCAGCAGCCTCCACTGCTATGGCCCCAATCAGTGGCGGCTCCTGAAAAAATTCTCAGGAGGGGCAATTTTTCTGATGATTTAGGTGACCTACACACATTTAAAAAAAGATATGTCCAGCAACAACATGAAGACAGGGGCAGCATATAAGTCAATACCAGAAGCATTTATTGACTGATCTCAAAAGTGTTGGCTTACCAGGGTTGGTGGAGCCCTCAGTTTCATCTTTGCCTCGCAAAGCTAACTCAAACACTCCGCAAAACTTCACACACTGGATTAGCCGGCTGAGGATGTGGCGGTTCTTGCTAATGTCGTAGTAAATATATTTGTTATAGTGAATATGGAATATGATATGTTGAGTAAAATGTTGTGCTAAGATCTATTTAGGTCAGGAGCTGGTTATAAGTTCTGTTCCTATCCAATAACAATGGACAAAAGGGTCCTATCTTGTCAGCCTTGTCAGCAGGTGGCCAAGGACAACACCCACGCCATAGGCCTCTCAGTTCTTGCTCTGAGGACACACACACACACAAACACACACACACACACATCATCACTGTTAAACACACACACACACACACACATCATCACTGTTAAACACACACACACACACACACACACACACAAAAATCCCCTCTCTTAGGCTGAACATTTGAAGACAGAGAACCCGACTCAGAGCCAATGCAACAGTGACAGTAGCCTGGAGGTGACCTCGCCCAACTCATCAGGACCAATCAGAAGATCAGAACTACTAGATTGAACCTACTTCATTTATTGCATAAAATGTCTGCACACAATGTTTCGGGGCTCTCTTCAGATATTATTATTATTATTATTATTATTATTATTATTATTATGCCATTTAGCAGACGCTTTTATCCAAAGCGACTTACAGTCATGCGTGCATACATTTTTGTGTATGGGTGGTCCCGGGGATCGAACCCACTACCTTGGCGTTACAAGCACCATGCTCTACCAGCTGAGCTACAGAAAGTGGATACTCATGGATGCGCATTGCAATTGTAAAATGTCAACACAATTGGAGACACCACGTCATTTTTGGAGACATGTTATTGACAGTAAACTATTGTAGATGCGACTGCTAACTAAATAAAACATTTTAGCTGGCTAGCTAATCATCTTAGCTAAATGTGGGGCAAACAATTCAGTTATTTACCGTTAATTTGAGGGATTGGGGTGAAAGAAATCGAGTTACATAGTGATACTTTACGATATACTGTATTGACAATATCGCAATATTTTAGCGCTAGTTGGCTGTACCTGCACCAAAACACCATTATTGTTCCTTCATAGCTTGTTCTCAATCTTTTCACATTGGGAGCCAATTTGTTTTCAGCACTTATTTCCATGACTGATCAAAACTCGTTCTCATGGCTTTCTGATCCCTCTGCAACAGACATATGGTGCGCAATAAAATCACAGTATCGAATCGCAATACGTATAGAATCATGAGACTCGCAATGCTGATGCATATATCTTATCGTGAGGTTCCTGGCAATTCCCAGCCCAAGTTCATTTGCCACAACAAATCTCTTCGCTAGCAAACGCGATGTCTTCTCCAAAACGGCAATGTGTCTCCAGCAATGTTTACTTTTTTGACGTTCTATGGCATCTCCACTTTCCAAGCATATATGACCACATGTAATATTTTGGTAAGTGATGCAAATAGTGAACTATGTAGGGCCAGGATGTAAAATATATGTAGCTGCAGCAATTTCTCTTATCTGATATGGTAAGTAATGGGGCTTAATTTATAGCTCCCTAAGAGTTTGACGAACGGGTCCGTGAACGCGATTCCAGATATATTTACCTCTGAATAAACTGCCTTTATTACACCATATCCACCCTGTCCAAAGTCTCTACTTGGTCTCAGTTGGTTCTCCAGTAAACTTGTGATTATCAACACTAACCTCATCGTTGTGGCGGCGGACAGCTAGCCTGTATCCCTCGTCATCCAGTTGAGTGAGTGGCAATGTCTTTTTTCGTTCGTACCAATTTTTGGAAAATCCTCGGGTGTAGGACTTTCCGCCTTTAGTAGAAACCTGTTGAATTATTAAATTTGGTCTGGGAGGTCCTAATTGTTTCGTTGCCAATTTATCTTCATTTGTTCGCCGACAAAAAGGAACTTCTTTCAAACAATCCACTCTTTTCTCAGTTACGTTCATGGTTACGTAACGTATGACGAAAGCGCGTAAGTGCAAGCCCACAGACACCCATTGAGATTGTATTGAAGGCTCTGAAATTTGAAAAAAAATAGATTTTACATGGGAGTCTATGACAGACTTCTGGGCGATTTTCAACCTGACTGAAATCGCCCCAAAAGGGGGGGGAGCCATTTGAAGCACGACTTTAGCCTGATTCGACATTTAGTGGCAGTGTGGCACTGTGGCAGATCAGACGTATAGATTACAACACTGATAACTACTGTTGCCGTGATATAATTGATTAGAAAAAAAATCCCTTCCTTTTCCCGTTTGGCAGTGCGTCGCCCATATCGCCCTATTGAACAGGCCGCCCCTGGCCCCAATACAATATATCGAAAGGAAACGAAAACTGCATCTAAACCCTTCAATCTCACCTATAGGTAATTGAAGTCTGTTGCTGACTGGACAGATTGAGAAGTGAGGAGTCATTGTTAGATCTAACAGCAATGGGTAATCGGCTGAGTTCCTAAGAGGGCAGTGGCCGTGTCCGAATAACCATACTTGCATCTTTCTAGTAGGCCATTTGATTATGAAAAAATTACAATTATAGTATGCAACGTTTAAAAAATCTAGAATACTTTAAATGCCTGGTTGTCATACTCATTTGTTGATTATTAGATATGGGGATTTGTTACGAAAATTTACCAGTAACGCGGAACAACGCAATCGGGCATGATGCATTCTCACCATGCGAAAAAATTAAGTTTTTCTGGTATGTGAATTTACTAAAATCAAGTATGGTTTAAATGCCAGGACGTTATACTATACTGAACAAAAATATTAACGCAACATGGAACAACTTCAAAGATTTTACTGTGTTACAATTCATATAAGGAAATAAGTCAATTCAAATAAATAAATGAGGCCCTAATCTATGGATTTCACATGACTGGGAATACAGATAGGCATCAGTTGGACACAGATACTGTACCTTAAAAAAAAGGTAGGCGCGTTGATCAGAAAACCAGTCAGTATCTGGTGTGACCACCATTTGCAGCGCAACACATCTCCTTCGCATAGAGTTGATCAGGCTACTGATTGTGGCCTGAGGAATGTTGTCCCACTCCTCTTCAATGGCTGTGCGAAGTTGCATGATATTGGCGGGAACTGGAACACACTGTCGTACATGTCGATTCAGAGCATCCCAAACATGCACAATGGGCTGGGACATTTTCAGCTTCAAGGAATTGTGTACAGATCCTTGTGACATTGGACCGTGCATTATCATGCTGAATCATTAGTTGATGGCGGTGGATGATTGGCATGACAATGGACCTCAGGATCTTGTTACGGTATCTCTGTGCATTCAAATTGCCATCAATAAAAT
Organism: Coregonus lavaretus; assembly: GCF_964263955.1. Lineage (NCBI taxonomy): Eukaryota > Metazoa > Chordata > Actinopteri > Salmoniformes > Salmonidae > Coregonus > Coregonus lavaretus. The sequence goes on along the minus strand of NC_140026.1, from coordinate 12,524,792 downwards.
GCAATTGTGTTCATTATCCGTAGCTCATGACTGCCCATACCATAACCCCACCGCCACCATGGGGCACTCTGGTCTGCAGTTGTGAGGTCGGTTGGACGTACTGCCAAAATCTCTAAAACAACGTTGGAGGCGGCTTATGGTAGAGAAATGAACATTCAATTATCTGGCAACAGCTCTGGTGGACATTCCTGCAGTCAGCATCTCTGTTCACAAGGTTGACGTAAGCAAACCGCTCGCCCACATGACGCCATACACGTGGTCTGCAGTTGTGAGCCGGTTGGACATACTGCCAAATTGTCTAAAACGACGTTGGAGACGGCTTATGGTAGAGATATGAACATTCAAATATCTGGCAACAGCTCTGGTGGACATTCCTGCAGTCAGCAAACCAATTGCACGCTCCCTCAAAACTTGAGTCATCTGTGGCATTGTGTTGTGACAAAACTGCACATTCTACAGTGGTCTTTTATTATCCCTAGCACAATGTGCACCTGTGTAATGATCATGCTGTTCAATCAGGTTCTTCATATGCCACACCTGTCAGGTGGATGGATTATCGAAAGATAAATGCTCACTAACAGGGATGTAAACAAATTTGTGAAATAAGCTTTTCTCTGAATGGAAAATTTCTGGCCTCTTTTAGTTCAGCTCATGAAACATGGGACCAACACTTTACATGTTCCGTTTTTTTTTTTGTTCAGTGTAGTTTTTTGTTCTCCTTAAAATGATCACAAGTATTGTAGCGTAGGCTAAATCTTTGAAAACAGAAACCTTACAAAAATGAATTTGTTGCTGCAAACTCCCCTGAAGTTTGTGGCAAATTTGCTGCAAACTAAATAGTGTTTCACAAAATGTTGCCAAAAGTTTGCAAACGTTTGCCACTAGTGGTGAATCTGCGGCAAACCTTTGGCAACAAGAATATTTATTGGCACTAGTGGCAAACATTTCGCCAGAGTTTTTCTTCTGGCAGACAATTCTCTTAGGATACAATTTGAACCTATGGCAAACCTGTTGCAAGAAGTTCCAAGATCAGTAACCATTGATGACCAATCAGGGGGATAAGAAACATCTGTTGGAAAACGGAAACCTAGCTAGCTACCTGCCAAAAGTTTTCTGGTGGAAGGATCGGACGGTCACAGTGAGGGACAGATCGGGAAAGATAGCGCTCCCTAAAAATAAATGGCGCTGATAGATAGGGCGCCGTGCTCCTAGCTAACTTTGCAGTATTTTGTTTTTTGATGTGTTATTTCTTACATTATTAGCCCAGGAATTTTTGGGTGTTATCACATACAGCCGTGAATAACTTTTGAATGTCAGAGTGACGGTAACTCACCAGCTTTACCAGCATTACGACCAGGAATACAACTTTCCCGAATCGGATCCTTTGTTCGTACCCCCCATGGCAATTTAACTGATTCCAGAGGCTGATCCAAAACATCGCCGACGTTGGAGAAGTATTCGGAGTGGTCTCCTAGTCTGACTCAGGAGGTGCGCACACCACCCACCGCTTCAGAGTGTATTACTCGCTAATTTTCAGTCTCTGGATAATAAAGTTGACGAGCTCAGGGTGAGGATTTCCTTCCAGAGTGACATCAGGGATTGTAACATACTCTGTTTCACGGAAACATGGCTTTCTCTGGATATACTGTCTGAGTCTGTGCAGCCAGTTGGGTTCTCAGTTCATTGCGCAGACAGGAATAAATAACTTGTTTGTTTCACGATTAACTACTCACGGTGTGATTGTGATAACATACAGGAACTGAAGTGCTTTTGTTCACCTGACCTAGAATACCTCACAATCAAATGCCGACCGTATTACCTCCCAAGAGAATTCTCTTTGGTTATAGTCACAGCCGTGTACATTCCCCCTGAAGCCGATACCACGACGGCCCTCAAAGAACTTCACCGGACTTTATGCAAACTGGGAACCACATATCCTGAGGCCGCATTTATTGTAGCTGGGGATTTTAGCAAAGCAAATTTGAGGAAAACGCTCCCGAATGTCACGGTTTCGGCCGAGGCTGCGCCTTCTCCTTGTTCGGGCAGGCTTCGGCGGTCGTCGTCTCCGGAGTACTAGCTGCCACCGTTCTATGTTTCTATGTTTGATTGGTTTTGTTGGTGTTGCCACACTTGTTCCTTATTAGTGTTTATTAGGTGTCCTAACCAGAAACCGTGGAAAGATGGCAACATTCGCGCAAAACTGAAAGCGCGAACCACAGTATTTAACCATGGCAAGATGACTGGGAATATGGACGAATACAAACAGTGTAGTTATTCCCTCCGTAAGACAATCAAACAGGCAAAACATCAGTATAGAAACAAAGTGGAGTCGCAATTCAACGGCTCAGACACAAGACGTATGTGGCAGGGTCTGCAGACAATCACGGACTACAAAGGGAAAACCTTGATTACCAACAATGACGAGACAGCCTATGACGAGGGAGGAGGTGAAGGCCCTGGGAGTGTGGGGCCAGGAAAATAACCTCTCACTCAACGTCAACAAAACAAAGGAGCTGATCGTGGACTTCAGGAAACAGCGGAGGGAGCACCCCCCTATCCACATCAACGAGACAGCAGTGGAGAAGGTGAATGCTTCAAGTTCCTCGGCGTTCACATGACTGACAAACTGGAATGGTCCACCCACACAGACAGTGTGGTGAAAAAGGCTCAACAGCTCCTCTTCAACCTCAGTAGGCTGAAGAAATTTGGCTTTGCACCTAACACCCTCACAAACTTTTACAGATGCACAATTGAGAGCATCCTGTCGGGCTGTATCACCGCCTGGTATGGCAACTGCACCGCCCGCAAACGCAGGGTTCTCCGGAGGGTGGTGCGGTCTGCTCAACGCATCACCGGGGGCAAATTACCTGCCCTCCAGGACACCTACAGCACCCGATGTCACAGGAAGGCCAAAAAGGACAACAACCACCCGAGCCACTGCCTTTTCACCTCGCTATCATCCAGAAGGCGAGGTCAGTACAGGTGCATTAAAGCTGTGACAGAGAGACTGAAAAACAGCTTCTATCTCAAGCCATCTGGCTTTTAAATAGCCATCACTAGCACATTAGAGGCTGCTGCCTATATACATAGATTATAAATCACTGGCCACTTTAATAAATGGAACACTAGTCACGTTAATGATGTTTACATATCTTGCATTACTCATCTCATATGTATATACTGTATTCTATACTATTCTACTGTATCTTAGTCTATGCCGCTCTGACATAGTTTGTCCAAATATTTATATATTCTTAGTTCCTTTCCTTTATTCTAGATTAGTGTGTATTGTGTGTATTGTTGTGAATTTGTTAGATTACTGCACTTTTGGAGCTAGAAACACAAGCATTTCGCTACACCCGCAATAACATCTCCTAAACACGTGTATGTGACCAATACAATTTTATTTTATTTGAAGTGGATGCTGAGTTCGAATCAAGCAGCGCGTCGAGCAAAGTTGGTGAAGACTAATGTTCTGAATGGAAAACAGTAGTATCGAAAACTGGAACAAAAAGGAAATTGTCTACAATTGGAGTGGATGATACGTGTATGAATGATAATGAATCACTTCTTGTTGGGATGCGTTTGTTGAGTACGGATGCATATATTGGAGACCCTTTTAAGGTTTCAAAAATTGTGAAGTATGCGCCGGGAAAGTCTGTCAAAGTGACCAGGAGTGGTCTTATTTTGATTAATTGTATTTCTGAAGAACAGAGGAAGATTGCAGTGAGCCTCAAAAGAATACGGACAACAGAAGTTTTGTGTTTTGAACTTCTGAGTAGAGCACTTGTCATAGGAGTCATCTTAGGGGTGACAACGGATGTTCAGGTTGAAAACCTGAAGAGAATTCCTGGTGTGGTTGGTGCCTGGCGTCTGACCCGCTGGGTGAATGGAGAAAAACAAGAAAGTCTCTTGGTCCTGTTGTTTTTTGATAAGACCAAATACCTACGCATGTGAACCTAAGATACGCTGTAAGAGCTTTTGTCCCCAAACCATTGCAGTGTAAGATTTGTAAAGGATTTGGCCATGTTTCAAGTGTGTGCAGACGGACAGAGTATATTAAAGAACGGTGTGTAGTAGGACGACGGTGTTGCAATTGTGGTGGGGATCATGATCCCGAGTTCCTGGAGTGCCCTGTAAGGGTGAAGGAGATTGAGGTGACAAAATGTACAGTGGTCAATTGAGTCTCCTATGCGGAGGCGATTAAAATAATTGAGAAAACAAGTGATGCTAGTGAAGATATGGTAGTGGTGCACCGCAGCCTGCAGTAAATGCCAGTCAAAAGATACCCTGTGTGTTAAAAAGGTGGACTTTGTGGCGTTCATTACCACAGTTATAAAATGTACGGCACAAGTCTCAAAGAAGTCTAAGGAACTGGACGTTATTGTGGCTGCGGCAGAATTGTTTTTGGGACTCAAGGATTTTACATCTGAAGACTTGGAAGGGGTACTGGCGCCGGAAGACCCACCCTCCCAGGTTTCCCTTGAGCCCGTGTAGATCTTTTTTTATTTATTTTTACAGAGAAGTTGTTTGATTTAGTTTAGTTTATTTAGTATTTTTTTGGTGGTTTGGTATTTCTTTGGGTATTTTGTTCAATTTTTGGGAATCCTGTTTCCATCCTGCACAGTAGGTCGCAGGATGCACATTAAGGGGTGCGTTCATAAATTAACTCTGGCTATCTACTCAGCTAACATAGATAGTCGTGCCATTTGACCATACTTGCTTTATTGGTCATTTATTCTGTCATAGTGACCAACCTGACACACAACACACACATCACAGGCTGGGAGCAGCTCATGGGCACTTAGGGGTAAAGTGCCTTGCTCAAGGGCACAACAGCAGTAGGTAGTATACAGAAATATTGTAGCTGGTAACCCACTGGCTGACAGATCACTCCCAGAAAATTTCCCTGCAGGCAGCTTGAGGGTTCGAAAATCGGCCTGCCTTTCTAACTGCGAAGCTACTGCCGCCCCCTATTATTTTAGCTCTTTCCTAATAATAATAATAATAATAATAATAATATGCCATTTAGCAGACGCTTTTATCCAAAGCGACTTACAGTCAGTCACTCCCTTGCCTTTGCTCAACCAATTTACCTGGCTTATCAACCCTCCCCTCAAAATATTTAATTTAGAAATGTGGGTGAAACTACTATCCCTTAATCTCCCCCATAGCAGTTAAATCTATCTGTTAAGCGCATTGGGCCAGTAACTGATAGGTTGCTGGTTCGAATCCCCAAGCCAGCAAGGTGGAAAAATCTGCCATTCTGCCTTTGAGCAAGGCAGTTAACAAGTAACTGGGTCTTGTCAGGTTACACATAACTGCACACTCCAAGACATTAGGTAGGTTTCCATCCAATTCGCGACAGATTTTTAAGTAAATATTCTAAAATCTGCATAAAACTACATTATGAGATTATTATGGATAAGAGCGATATTTGTATTTGTCAAACAGCAGCCAAGCATCAATCATCATGTCACCAGAATAAGACCCTCAATATTTATTGAAAAGGAGCATCAAGCTCATCCCCTTTGAACATTCACCATCCTGTGAAGTTCATCATAATTTATTAAATTTTTAGCCTAATAAACAGCATGCTTTCCTGAGTCGTAGTGGGAGGACCACACAATATATCATTGGGTGACTCAAAGTTTACTTCAATATGATTATTATATCAATATTTGCGCATAAAGGAGTTTCCACTGTTATTTCTTGCATAATTAATTTTAACAACACAAATATATATTTCAAAAACTGTGGCTGTCATGAATACATTTGTTTTAAATTTAAATGTATCTAAATGTAATCTAAAATGTAATCTACATAATCCACAAAGTAACTATTTATCATGAGAGGGCCATAAACAATAACTAGTAGTGCTGCGTACTCCAAGAAAGGTTAAAATACTTATACATTGCTGAGGTGTAGTCACTTTTGAGGACACAAGCTCAAGTACACAGTACAAACAAAATAAAAATATGAAATATTTTATGATGTAGCCTATTTCCTATTCAACAAAACTGTATGAATAAGGCTTGAAATTACTGTCTAAATCTAATATATGACTAAGATTGAACCTTCCTTATAACTGTAAAATACATATTTGTATGTTTAGTGTTACAGAAAATGTGCATATTTTCTAAATGTCTCTCTTGATCAAAACGTCTGCTCCCACCACTGAACGTCACACATAGCTCTACCATGGTTTCCTGAACTCGTTAGAAACTAGTCTTGTCCGTTTATGCAAACAGAGAGTATGTTTAAAATCTATGAATTATTTTAGATTACTAGCTATAAATCAATTTCAGAATGTGATAGAGCGTAGAAACCACTTCCTCCTCATGCGCTGTGATGTAAAGATTGCAGGCATGTTTTTTGTTAGTGGCTGTGAGGTAGGGTTCAGCCTGCCAACCTGGTCTCAGAGCATTTCATATTATTCTGTATATAAATCCGAGACACCCCATTTAGTATGATATGTTATGTTTGGTATGGTATGTATTTATTTGTGGATGTCCCTCACCCATTTTGCATGATATGTTATGAATTACAGTTAGTATTATATGTTACGAATTTGCAAAACGCATGATATGTTATTAATTATAGGTAGTTGGCTAATGTTAGCTACTTGGCTAACTTTAGCTAGGTTAGGGGTTATGGTTAAGTTTAGAAGTTATAGTTTAAGTTTAGTGTTAGGGGAAGGGTTAGCTAAAAGGGTTAGGGTTGGGGGAAGGGATAGTTAACATGCTAAGTAGTTGCAAAGTAGTTAGTAGTTAAAGTTGCTAATTTGCTAAAATGATAAAGTTGTCAGTGATAAGATTCAAACTCGCAACCTTTGGGTTGCTAGAAGTTTTTGCTTTAAGTAACCATCTGTCTTATGTAACTATTACAAATCTAACATATCATACTAATGAGTATCCCGGATTTACATTTACTATGTTACAGTACGTCTAGTCTACGAGACCAGAATGTTAGCCAGGAGTCGATGGACAGTCTGAAGAGTGGACACCATTTTCATTGGTAGGAGGGACATCCCAGCTTCAAGTGGTGTCAGATTTCACACCCTACGTCCCAACAGATATACTGTCCTGTCCATGAGAACCAGGGCTATCACTCAGTGCAAGCCATTAGATCTACGGTGTCTACAGATCGATTTATAAGCAAATATGTCAGAACCAGTACCAAAACCACGCACCTCCCCTAAACAGGAGACTTTACATCTTAGATGATTTATTAAGGACTAATGCACTGATACAGGAAAATAAATACAAATGTTAATATGTATTCAAAATTACAAGTGTTGATGTCTCCACATTTTTCTAGTTTTGAGGCTTGGGCATCTGGTGACTGCTGTTCATCTGTCTAACAGAGAGAAAGGCATCAATAATATGACAATGCTGTTTTCATTCAATATAAATTCCTGTTTGATATGCATTTATATAATTATATTGGATATGTTATCCTTTATTACATGCCAGTATTTGTTTTGTATCCAATGAATTTAGCTTACATTAGGATGTAGTAGCCTAGGCCTCCTAATCTAGTTAGATTGTGTCATATCACATCACAATGCAAGCCTACTTTTACAAAAAAAACAGCAGTTCTAATGCAATATTAGCTTCACAATGAAACACCTCTATTCTGGCTATTAATCATTCTTAAACAGTCAATAAAATAGCTTAATTTAGTTATCTCAAAAAATCATAGCCTGTATGATATCATGCATGCAAGCTTACCTGTCTTACACAATGATGGAGCAGCAGCCCAAGCAATATGGGAGAGGAGGATCCTATACCGTTCGAAAATGATTCTGGTTGGTGTGAACTTCATTAAATTTACAGGTACAGAGGAGATTGATTATGTTACTTGTTAGTCGTGTCAGATATTTGTATTTTGGGATAGTTGTTCACTGAATTTCTAGCACTAGTTGCTCATGCTACTACATTGGCTACAATGTGGCTACAAACTTCTCGCTCTCGGTGGAATGTGAATGTGGTATCACGTGATGCTGCCTTGGAATCCCGTCCCAAATGGCAGTAACCAACTGGAAAAGTGCTATCAACTAAGGTAGGTGCCTTTGAAGTCAGATACGCAGCAGGCAGCTGCTTCTGGGCTGGTTAAAATCCATGAGAATCTATTGACGCACCCGGGCGTCAGTCTGAAGTAACATAATAAAAAAATCCCCATCAAAATCTGTCAGTTTAAGCTGGAGATATCAAGTTTTTTGCATGGGCTGCGTCTCAATCCACCTTCCGAATCTGTGTTTGTCAGACTATGAGACATCCTGAAAATCGGTCTTCTCAAGAAAACGTCTGTAGAGTCCGAACGGGCCTTCAAACTAAACCACTCCATGGAAAGAGGAAACTCTCACGAACACCGTGGTGTTCTCCGTTTTGCTCTATGACCCCCACAAGTGTCACGGGACTCGTCTGAAGGTAACCCATACAAACAAATTGAAGTATGGAGGTAGTGGCCAAAAAAATATAGGATTAAATATGTGTGAAAATATATATATATATACATACTGTATATGTCCTGAGCTTTCTTATATCCCCTAGATATGACAGACCCTTCAAAACCTTATTCCTTATGACACATTTTTGTACTATCTATTTTGCCATCTATGAATGTGTTAGTCTATGGGCTATAGTTGTAAATAGCTAAATGATCAATGGTATAAACATTTTTAAACAATTACATATGTTAGCTTAGTCCTCCCCCAACTACACCAACATTGGTTTCCATTCATACAAAGTGTGAAAATTATTACCCAGCAATGGGCGCAAACTTGTGATGCTCAGAGCTCAAGCATGCTGCTCAGACCACTGTGCTATGGCAGTTCACAATGCTCCAAAAAAGCCTTGAGAATAATTGAAGATACTTGATGGTATAAGGTTTGTTGGTTTGCAGAGCCTTCCCTAAACCATAGCCCCCTTGGTACGGTACCGCATTAATTAGCCAATAAACACCGCTTCCAGCTGCCCCCAGGTGGCGATTCTAAATATTCAATATTCATTCAAATCCTCCTGCTGCAGGATTTAAATCCTCCTGCAACGAAATGGGTTGTATTAAGATCCTACATCTGTACCTCCTTTCATTATCAAACGTAGTTGGCTAGTTGGTAGGTGGAGGACATAGAAGATGCTTATTGCTACACAGGTTGAGCATTTCTATATTGGCATATAAATGCTAAGAATAAAGAGCCTGTGATGCAAAGTTATTCTAGTATGTTTAATTCTTTCATTCTATTCCAAAACAACATTTTGGTGAACAAATTCGTAATGGATGGCTGAGAAACGTAGGTCCTGCTAGGGCCATTTTTCACCTGCTTTTAATCATTTCCTAAAATTAACCCACATGAAACTATGAGGAAGTGGGGTAGAGGGCAGAAACAGTAGACTGGCCTCTGTTGCTATGTGAGGAAGTAGTTACAGACACAGTTCTCAGGGGGGCGCTAAAAGAAAAGGAAGAATGTTGCTTTATGGCTTTTCCTGAAACCCACTAACTGGTTATAGGTTTTAAATGAATATAATAATTATCTTGGAGCCGCCAGTCTGATAGTGACCTCGAAACAGCTCTGACGGCGACGTACACACATACGCACGCACACACACACGTCCCAGGAGATTGCTGAGTAAGGGCGGTGTGGCGGTGAGGTGCAATACAGAACTTATATTCAGTTCCTATTTTCCCCTGGGCTTCATTTGAATAATACGTGATAAATACCATCTCTAATGGCAGTACCCAGACATTTGGCTTGTCATGCTCATTCAAAAATGGTCTGTAGAATTGACTGTAGGTTAGGGTTCTAGCTAGCTGTAATTACAGTGTGTCTATCATCTTACATAGGACAACACAAGGACTGAAGACTGCTTATTAAATATGTAATTATATTAATGTCGTTCATAATAGATGGTACAAGTGAGCCAACGGATAATACATTATTTCCATAATCATTAAACTAATAAAATATATAACATAATGAATCTAATATTATATAGGCTAATAATAATAATTTCATAATGACAGCACCTGTCACATTTTGACTCTTTTTGTGGTATAATCTTGAGTGGGATCTCTTTGGCCCAATGCTGACAGCAATAGAAGCAACTGTTGTTGAATAGGTAAAGAATGGGGTTTTGGGATAAATTAGAAAATAAGGTTAACACAGGCTTAGGAGATCTTATACGTTTTGTTCTATCAGGAAAATATCAGTCAGTTAACATGACCTTTATGAATTATGAAGCCTTTATGTGATGTGCTTTATGTGCTTTTTTTCATTACATAAAGCTTAAACATTTCCCCAAAATGACGTTAGCTGATGAAGATGATCTCATAAAACAAAACGTATAAGATCTCCTAAGCCTGTGTTTACCATGGACCTTATTTTCTGTGTTTTTCCCCCAAATTTTTATAATAATAATATTTCCCCATATAGACTTTGGACAATGACAGAGTTAGTGCCTACAAAAATACACTATTATTATTGCTCTCTATTGGCTATCCAAGAATAATATCCAAATCATTTGGCAAATCGTTGCTGTAAAATGATTATCCTCAGGCTATCTAAATATGTCGAACAAGCAAGTGAAACTTTGTGTAACCACAGATTATTTCTGTTTATGACAATATTATAAACGATTAAGTTTATTTCAAGACTTATTCATCAGCATGGTAAGAGTCAGTGTGCTTGTTTGATTAACTCCCAGACATATTCTATTAAATCCACTTTATTGTCCTGGTCTTGTTGTTCCTGTTTATTCTACAGGCCATTTCTCTATGTTAACCAGCATAGCCTTATAAACTATTCACATTTATTCATCCTCTCACATGGACCAACCGGACAACGCGCACGGACCGACCAAGCGGACAGCAAGTGCAGGACAGCAGGTGTAGTCCAACCAAGGACAACGCCTGGACCAACTGAACTGGCCTCAGCGCAGGACTTAAAACCCTTTCTTCTTATCTTTTTACTACATAATGTAGAAAAACCCTGCTTTCACAAGTAGACACTATGGTGCTGGAGATAATGAATATAAGGTTAAATAGTGTCCCTTTAGTCTTACCTCTGTGCCAGGAAATGCTTTGCCTCAGTTCTGCAGTCAGAGGAATAGAGAAGGAGAGAGAGAAAGAGCCGATGTGTGTTGCAGGTCTTATAGTGGAACAGCCCAGCATTCTCCTCCCACCTCACCTCACCAGTACAGTACTCCACCTCTCACCAAGTCAGCTGATTTCAGAAGAAATCATTTCTTCAGGAGTTGTTACCACATAAATAGGTTGCAAATTCCAAACAAATAAAGGAGGATGATAATGGATAAGCAAGGGCGTAACTTTGTGTTACATATTGGGGGGTCAGGGTCAATGGATTCTGGGGTTAACACCGGAACCCATTCCGTAACCCCCCTCCCGGGAGATAAAAAATTATAATATTTGCTTTAAAGTGGTTATTTCTGGTGAATTTCCTGGTTATCTGGTCCAATTATATTAGGCATGTTCTGCATGTGCATTGTTCTCTTGCAGGACAAATTCACCATAGGTATACATGGCCAATGACCATAGCACCGCAATGAGTTTGCTCAGCGGTATTTGCACTGGGATTGGAACCGGAGCCTTCGAAAGAACAATGCATATGTAATACCTCATCCCTACTGTAAAATATGGTGGTAGATCTTTGATATTATGGGGCTATTTTGCTTACACTGGTCCTAGGGCTCTTGTTAAGGTCAACGGCATCATGAATTTGACCAAGTACCAAGACATTTTAGCCCCAAAACTGTTTGCCTCTGCCAGGAGGCTGAAGCTTGGCCGCAGGTGTATCTTTATAGCAAGACAATAACCCCAAACACACACAAATCTACAAAGAAATGGTTAATTGACCACAAAATCAACGTTTGACTGGAACCCCATTGAAAACCTGTAGATTTTATTGAAGAGGGCAGTCCATAAGTGCAGATGAAGAATATCAAGGATCTGGAAAGATTCTGTATGGAGGAGTGGTCTAAGATCCCTCACAATGTGTTCACCAATCTCATAAAACATTTTAGAAAACAAGCCTGGTGTCGTTATCCTTGCAGGGGGTGCTGGAGTATTGAAAACAAGGGATCCAATAATTTTGATAATAATAATAAATCATATATTTCTCTGGGCAATTGTATTAGTATAAAATAAAACATGTATTTTCTTTGCATACAATATTTTGCTCATCTTTATCAAGGGATCAAGTAATTTTTGACCCAACTGTATCTTAACCACAACTGAAATAGCAATAATTTCTGTACTACTTTAAAGTGCTGGTCTAACTCTAACAGTTCACCACTAAACCCTACTTTAACTAAATCCCAAACCTTTTCAGTCATGCCCCCTTTCATCATGGAGGAACAGTGAATGAACTGCTACTATTGTTACACAAAATATTCAGATTTTGTTAATAAATTAGCCTTCTACTCATCAAGAAACAGTACATACAAACACCAGAACCTGGTTTTAATAAAGTAGAAATAAACCACCTTACTGCTGTGCAATGTCACATGCAATGGAGCTAGTTTGGCCCAATTTCTATTGTAGATTCTCAAATTGAAGAAAAATCCCCCGGAAGTATTCTGATGGTGATTATTAGGTTGTGTAAACATGATCAGTACTTCCCCCCACAATTTTCTCCATTCGAAGAAACGCATTACTGCTTATGAATTTACCATGTTACATTTTACTGTACAATTGAATTCTTTCCAAGTTAGATCACACATTTGATGGTTTGTTAAGAAGAGAGAGGAGAGCGAAAGAGAAGTGATATTGCGGGTCTCTGTTCTACTGAACATTGCTTCCCTCCACAAAATGAGTGGCGGGGGGATCCAATCATAAAATGAGGAAATAAGTAGCACTGTATTGTGTAAAGACACAGAAAGCCAGTAGCTGCCTGTTCCTTTACCCCCCATTTAGAATATGTAATTATACCATATCGCGATTCATAATGTGATTATGAATTGCGTTATTAAATTAAGGAATTATGAACTTGAATGTACTATGTTTATGTCTCAGCCACACACACCGTTTTCTCCCAGGCTTTACTTATGCCATATACGGGGTTGGGGCTACATAAAAATGTGTGCTTTTAGGGGTACTCAAGGAACGGAGTTTGGAACCACTGCTGTAGGCCTATGGTTTCATTGGCGTTGCATGCCATTATCAGCTGCAAAATGAGTTCACATGGCTAATATCCTGAGAAAGAGTCACAATGAAATAAAACTAATTGGAGAGCTTACAATTGAACAAAAATGTAATATTCATTTGAGAATACAACACAGAAACACAGACCAATTACAGACAAATTCCCTTCCCCGCTTTATTACAGTATTGTGATCTGTGATTAATCAACATTGACACTAGTTAATCTGATTTATACCTGGGACTTGTCAGGTAGAACAGAAAACCATGTAGGCTCTAGACCGCGTAGGGTAAGAGTTTAATAGCCCTTAAGTAGGCTATTACTAAAGCATCATTTCAGGCGAACAATAAAAAGTCAATACCAGAGGTGGCCAACCTCACTCCACTGATCCCTGATCTACTTAGTGAGCAGACTTCTATTCCAGCCCAGCAATAGCACACTTGATTACCAACTAATTAATTAGGTTTGTGTTACGTGAATTATTTAACAAACTATTTCAGTGTCTCTGTGCGTCTCCCAAAAGGTTGTAAGTCTTTTGAGATTTAAGTAACGGAAAGAGTCCCGGTCTGCATAGTCAGAGATTTATTCATTGAGAATTCTGCCATCACATCACCCCCCCCAGGCGGCCTGTATTTTTCCACTATACACATCTTGTAAGCACACACACACACACCTCGGCTCAGCTCATGTTTTCCTCTGCTCTCCTGACCATCAGGGCACACACTGTTCTTATCTTTTCCCACTCCTTGCTCGGCCAGGTGCAGTTATCGCATCCTCCCTAAATTGGGAGGCCCCTTTATCTTGGTTTAGACAGTTCTCCTTTGTTGTCTGGTCTAACTCTTACTCACATTGCTAAATAGTAGCTCAATGGTAGCTTACTGGTCCTACACTCACACATTTCTAACACATTATACATAGTTTCAGGGTGTAATAATTAGTCATTAATAATTAATCTATCAATCCACCCTTTGACTAAATATTACGCACATACAAAATATATGTTGTTATAGAAATTAATCACACTCATTGAAGTATATAAGTTGGTTTGCATATAAAAACATAAAAAATTGTCTCATTCAATACAGGTTCATTAGGGTTACCCCATGATTAAAAGTGTAATGTTACTTTTTAGCAATGGTAACTAGTGCATCATACTTAAAATGAGACTTTAATACACAAAGGTCATTACAATAACTTTTCAACTTGAGATTTGTAGTTCTAGGTTAACATCCAATCACAGCTCTTCATTAGATTTTCACTGCAACCTTCACACATTAGAACTAAGAAAAGTTTCATCCAGTCTCAAACTATCTGAATCGTCGTCATCCTCCACCAAGCCTGGTAGGTCATATCCTTCATTCCTTAGGTCGGAGTCCGGGATTGGGCCGTATCTCACCATCTATTGGGAAACCGCCTACTCCATCGCCTTGCTCACCAACCCTCGGACACAGGGAATAAGACAACATCCACAAAGAACAATTATACCCATAGAAGCTATAGCTGCACCCAGAATAGTTACAACAATAGTTTTCCATTTACCAAATATGTTATCAAACCAACCGTTTAGTGAGCTATCAATACCAGAGTTCTCAGCCAGTTTGTTTGCCAGCGTGGTGAGTCCCTGAAGCGCTTTGGTCATGGACCCGTCCGGTGCTGTATTGTTGGGGATGAAAGTACAGCACAGTACTCTAAATTTCTTCCCTTCACTCCGTGATAACTCTATAAAATCAATTTCCAATTGCTGGAAAGGGTACTTAGCCGGAGGATACTCAACCTGAGGTGCCCTTTGTCTGCCTTGGTGATTTTTTTGAGCACAGATAACACATCTTGAACAAAAATTGTTTTATTTATTTTATTTTTTTAAATTAGTAATCCCATATGCAACAAAGTGTTGTCTAATCTGCTCTACCATCCATCCCTCCTTTTGACACATGTCACTGCCCATGTGTCAATATTACCACCTACCTAAACAATCACTTAGGTAATATTGGTAATTTATCATCCAATTGCCATCCCTTATTTATTTTTGAGACTGTCCCTTGCTTCTTTATTGCTCCTATCTTCCTGATCTCATTACTAAATAAATGATCTAGGTAATAGCTGTTTCGCATTAGATTGTGCCTTCCTCTGATTACTGCAGCTCATTGCATTAATTTAGTTTCAAATACCAACTTGTTGTTTATTAAAGCATACTAAAAATGAAATTTAAATGACAACATTAGATAATACCTCAACTTACTTCTATCCCGTAAAGGTAATCCAAGATTAGTACAATTGACTAGCAACAGGTATCCCTCATTCAGGGAAAGCTCTCTCTCTCTTCTGTTATTTTATGGTTCAAATCATATATATTATTACCTAATTATAATCGTCTTCACACTTTTCACAGTATTATAAATTACCCTCAACTTGGTAAAATAAACTATCTTAAAATCCTCCTCTCATGCCTTTAGAATTTACCAGTGTGGATGATTAATTAACACCAGAAAGTTAAAACAGAGTTCAGAGGCAATTGAAATTATTCAACGAACTGTTCCATCCCATAGTATACCAAACATTACCATTATTCTAAATATTTCATAAATGTTACTTATCCCAAGTGTTCATTAAGTCCTCATGACATTCATTCTCATAAGAAATCATATATACCCCAAACTCAGCCAAAACTGAAAAACTCCATAAAATTCACTGTGCCTGCTCCTCCAAGACCTATCACCCTTGACCTGCTGAAACCCCCCCAAAATTGAAACAACAACCCTTTATAAACATCATACTAGGTGTGTTGTTTTTTATTTGAAAACCCCAATTAAAAAACAACAACCAAACATAGCCAGGCCCCACTTAATTTGGTAGCTCCCTTTTATGACTTAAATAATGCCCAACTCATCAATAATCGTTTGTATCAATCTAATTCCTCATAACTAATCCATAAAACCTCTCAAAATTCCTTGAGTATACAATGATCATATCCTCTTTAAATCTCACAATGATTATTGAACCCCTAAATCTGCTCCATGTGATCTCATATCAAATGATCCATTATCAATTTTTTGATCAAAACCATAGGAAAATCTGTCTCCCCTTCTATTGTTCCTGTCACCCCTGTAAATGTCATATTTCATTAATTAGCCAATACAATCACATACTCTGTGCAAGTAAGACATTATATTTTATCCCAGGCATCCCCTTAACATAATGCTATAGGAGACTTCCATCAATCCTGGAAGACACTATATAATACCATGTTTCATTAAGTTCACTACACCTTCTAATATAAACTTATAACCCCTTTTTATTAATTTAATAATCGCAACCTGTTGCATTGATGTTTTTTAAAAATATAAACCTATTGTTTAATAACGTCATACTTATAACCAATGTTTATTCAATTCATCATCCTAATAGTCACAACTATATCCCATTGTTCAACGTACCATAAACAGATTATCGTTTTAGAAATCACCAATTATTTTCATACTCCACTGGTGTTACCCAACCTATACAATAAATTGATAACCATTAGAATTTGTCAAAGAAATGCTTTTCATTCAACTATTCAAACTTCTGCTCGATACAGTCAAGCAAGTACAGCTCTTTTACCCGTGAACTAGAACCATAAATGCAAATGGCGGCAGGTAGCTTAGTGGGTAAGAGCGTTGTGCCAGTAACCGAAAGGTCGCTGGTTCTAATCCCCGAGCCGACTAGGTGAAAAATCTGTCGATGTGCCCTTAAGCAAGGCACTTAACCCTAATTGCTCCTGTAAGTCGCTCTGGATAAGAGCGTCTGCTAAATGACTAAAAAAAAAAAAATGATTAAAAAAAATTCTCAATTCAAATAATTGTCCCAACTCTATAGCAATTTTCAGTTCGCTATTCATTTTCTTTAACTGTTCTCTCTGATTAGGCCGTAATTAATAAAACAAATACTTGCTATCGTTGATAAGCATGCATTTAATTGTATTCCAATAATTTGAACTATGTACTGTCTCTCACCCCTTCCCCCGCTCCTTCCTACACAACGGGGGAAGCGCGGGGACCTGCCCTAATCATCTTCTTCCTATAACATATTTTCATAGACATAACTAGAATATTTATCTACTTAAGCTATCTAATTCAACCTTTCACATTTCTCAATCCACCTAGTAATCTAGGTCCATAGCCCAATGTGAAAGCTTTACCCACTGTTCCTACCTAGGTTTGAACCAGGGACCCTCTACATACATTGCCAGTCACTCCACAAAATCCGCGATCCTTTCAAAGCACGCCAAACAACCACTTCCATGTCGCACAGCCAGCCACGTCTTCACTCCCGACTAGCCAGTTCTTTAATCCCAAACTCTAAATCCCCTAGTAGTAAAAATAAAACACACTCTCAAACAGCGTTCTGCGTTTACCTCTATCATCGGGTTTAAAAACTAACGTAACAACATTAACCATCCTCTATTGCTGTTGTAACGTCATGTTTGGTTCAGTTTATTTATTACGATGGAGTGTCCATAATACTTCTCTATTCTCAGTAGTTTAACTCTCACCTCATTCAGCAACACAAAAACTCTCTCCCCACACCTATTCCGGTTGAATAAGTGAGCCTTTCTATTTAACCCAAAACACGCTACAAATCGTCCATTCAACATCACCAAACCAAATACTCAGTAGTATCCGGTTACCACCCATACCAGCCGTTGAATTCCACTCATACATACAGATTTCACCTTATGCCATTGAAATGCCCAATGAACCATAATAGTTCAATGGAACCCTAAATTGGCTGTCTACTATATTATACATTACTTCTATAACCACATTAGTTATGGTCCGATTACCCATTAAACCTTATCACATGATCCAACAACGGTACAACTTTAAACTCATATTCTCTACTTTCTCACCCATGAAGTAGGTCTACGTTTGGGTGAGCAAGTTCATACCTACAGTGGGGAAAAAAGTATTTAGTCAGCCACTAATTGTGCAAGTTCTCCCACTTAAAAAGATGAGAGAGGCCTGTAATTTTCATCATAGATACACGTCAACTATGACAGACAAAATGAGGAAAAAAATTCCTCAGAATTATCTCCTACTCTATGGAGGAATTTATCCCCACAATGTAATCTTGATAATTCCTGACAGTCCCCTACATTTCACTTAAAATGGCTACGCATTGATCAATTTGCTACTTTTCAATATTTTAGCAAGTTCTCAAATCAATTTTACCAAGTAATGAATAAAGACTACTGACCTTATCCTTGCAGCCGAGATTCAATGTAGGTTTGGATTCCGTCACCGTCTCTGTCATTAATCAGGTGTCCTCTGGCCTGTTTTAACCCTTAATGTCAAAGGGCAGGACTTTCTATTTACGAATGTAGCATTCGCCCGTCGACGGTTTTCAGAGTTACCTGGAATGACAGAAACAGGTATTGGAGTCCGGCCTCGAAGGACCAAGCTGTTACGTGAATTATTTAACAAACTATTTCAGTGTCTCTGTGCGGCTCCCAAAAGGTTGTAAGTCTTTTGGGATTTAAGTAACGGACAGAGTCCCGGTCTGCATAGTCAGAGATTTATTCATGGAGAATTCTGCCATCACAATTTCAGAGTCCATCTTTTATACTCATACGTCATACAAAAAATCCTGCCCCCCCAGGTCCTACACTCACACATTTCTAACACATTATACACAGTTTCAGGGTGTAATAATTAGTCATTAATAATTAATCTATCAGTTTGATAAATTAAATCAGGTGTGTTAGTGCTGGGCTGGAATAGAAGCCTGCACACCCAGCAGGGTTGACCTGCTCCAGTTGTAATAGGTTTCTACATTGTGTGTGACTTTTAAACTGTATTTTTGTTCACAATATTTGCTAACATAGGTACACATATAACCCATGGTATACAAGGATGTACCTTTATTCTCTTGGGACATTCATAAGGACCTTTTCATCTGCAGAAAGGGTTTCAAACTCTCTGTATCGGAGGATAGAAAACATCACAAAGAAACAGGCTTCATTATACTAAAAAATGAGATTCGAACTGGCGTTTAGGAACCCAGCCTGGTCTCATAGACTAGGACGTAACATAGAAAATGTAAATCTGGGACAATCAAATTAGTATGATATGTTACGTTTGGTATGGTATGGTTACATAAGACAGATGGTTACTTAAGGCAAAATCAAAAGTAGGGTGGTTGGTCGGGGTGGGTGGGTGTGCGTATGAAGCTAACGTCTAGCAACGCAATGGTTGCAAGTTTTATCTCATCATGAAAAACATTAGCATTTTAGCTAATTAGCAACTTTTCACTACTTACAACATTTTAGCTACTTTGCAACTACTTAGCATGTTAGCTGACCCTAACCATAACCCTTAAACCTAACTCCTAAACATAACACTAACCCCTAGCGTAGCTAACATTAGCCAGCTAGCTAACATTAGCCACCTAGCCACCTAGGTAGAATTTGTAACATATCATAGGTTTTGCAAATAATGCGAATGTCTACAATCTCATCACGGACAACTTTAGCATTTTAGCAACTTTTCAACTAGTTATGACTTTTTAGCTACTTTGCAACTACATTGAACAAAAATATAAACACAACATGTAAAGTGTAGGTCCCATGTTTCATGAGCTGAAATAAAAGATCCCAGAAAGTTTTCATACACACAAAAATATTATTTAGCTCAAATTGTGTGTACAAATATGTTTACATCCCTGTTAGTGAGCGTTTCTCCTTTGCCAAGATAATCCATCCACTTGACAGGTGTGGCATATCAAGAATCTGTTTAAACAGCATGATTATTACACAGGTGCACATTGTACTGGGGACAATAAAAGGCTACTCTAAAATGTGCAGTTTTGTCACACAACACAATGCCACAGATGTCTCAAGCTTTGAAGGAGCGTGAAATTGGCATGCTGACTGCAGGAATGTCCACAATAGGTGTTGCTATATAATTTAATGCTCATTTCTCTACCACAAGTTGCCTCCAACGTCGTTTTAGAGAATTTGGCAGTACGTCCAACCGGCCTCACAACTGCAAACCACGTCTAACCACGCCAGCCCAGGTCCTCCACATCCTGCTTCTTCACCTGTGGGATCATCTGAGACCAGCCACCCGGACAGCTAATGAAACTGAGGAGTATGTCTGTAATAAAGCCCTTTTGTGGGGAAAAACTCAGTCTGATTGCACATCTAGGCTAAAAAACACCATAAATGCTCATTCGCATTATCTGAAGATGCTGAAAAGAAAACATATTTCTCCACTCCTGTTCCCGGGGCAAAATTAACATTTGGTCTATCATTTTACTGCGAGCAACACTTAATTCTGCAGAAGTTAATATTGGGCTACATGTGAGGCTACAGTCCAGTGGAGGCTGGTGGGAGGAGCAATTGGAGGACGGGCTCATTGTAATGGCTGGAATGGAATAAATGGAACAGTATCAAACATATGGAAATCACATTAATTCCAGGCTAGCCATTACAATGAGCCCGTCCTCCTATAGCTCCTCCCACCAGCCTTCACAGCGTCCAGACTTCAGCTACTATTCCAACTATTAGGCTAATCCACTCTAAAATAATTCTGGCATCCATACAGTGCCATTTGATAAGTGCAAAGAGACATCACTTACAAAACACCAAACACTGTTATGAATGAAATTAGGTGATTCTTGTAACCTAAATTGTTGCGTACACTGCTGTCCAGCCAAGTTGACCATCTCTGCCTTGGCAAAATGTAAGTGTTATCATTAAACCACACCACATTTTTTAGTGTATTCCCAAAATGTTCAAGTCTATTCCCTAGTTTTTCATGCGACTGACATGCGGTAATGATAAGTAATATAATAGCCTACAGTGTTCTTGAAATATATTGTTTTATTATTGTGATAGGCTCATGTTTATCCAGTACAGCGTGTCCCCACTATTTATTTTGCAGTACTCTGTACCGAATGTTCTGACTTACTTTCACTACTGACCTGCCCTATCCAGAGTAGCCTACTCTCTCCCTTCTCTGGCAGCTGGAGCTGCTAATCCTATCACCCTCTTCCATGCCATGGCTGTTAGCTAGCTAGCTATCTAGCTATAAATGAATTTGAGTTTGTGTTTTTAATTTACAATGATACATACAACAAGATAGCTAGCTAGCTAGCCAGATAGCTACTATGAAATTAGTTAGCAGGTGATATTTAATACACTTAGCTAGCAATACAGTATGTAGTTATAACATTACATTAGCAGCTCATTTGAGTTAGCTTGCACACTAAGTTGCTGTAATCATACAGTTGTTTTTCATTTTCAAAATATATTTGCTTACTTGCCTCCGTTTTCTGGGTCCTTAGAAAACAAAACAATGGGCAATCTTCCTGATGTTTTCGGTGGTAGCAAAATGCGTACATCGATTGTACAAATTTCGAAGCATGCATTGATGCAAGCTTCAATGAAAAATATGGACAGAAATATAACGCAAAAACTTAAAACATTAATTAAATCAATGGTTGTCATTATTTGAGCTGAAGTGAGAGAAAATTAATTCAGACAACGGGAGGATGAAGAAGTGCGATGACGTGAAGGCGTAAGAATGACGCTGCTATGATCAGAGAGTTTTCTCCGCAGTAGTAGTACACAATGTTGAGTGTCTACTGTACCTACGTCTCCTGAATACAAACCAAGTAAACTTACGTATAGGTCTTCATGCTCTCTTGAGGATCTTGAGGATCTGGAAATGGAGTCAGTCGGCAGTGGTGAGCGCTCTGAAGTTGAGCCAGACCAGGATGAATTGGGCCTACCTGTAGCGAAAGGTGTAGTGGAGACTTCTAATGTGTGCCCTGAAAATTCCACCGGAGATGATTTTGGACCGGCAGGAGTGAGATTTTTGGAAACCCTAACACTAATAGAATTCCAGCTTTTTGGCCGACCAATACATTGTGTCGGGCTTGGTAAAGGACAAACTGGGAATGGTTACATTTGTGAAAGTTTCGAGAAGTGGAATTGTTTTGATTTTCTGTGCATCCTCTTCATGTCAAGCGTTTCGGGGCTCAACCTGTGGCATGCATTGCTCTCCAGAGCAGGGCACCACTCAAAGGAGTGATCAGTGGGGTAGTGTTGAGTGTAGACGTGGATCAAATGAAAAGTACTATTCCTAGTGTTTGTGACACCCACCTTTTGGTGAGATGTAGACCCGGTGGCAATGGCTAGACTAGGAAGACCCTGTCTGTCTTGTCAAGGTCAGGTTAGGCTATATTTGCTATTCTGTGAAGGCCTATGTTCAGAATCCGCTGCAGTGTTTTAGGTGTTAACGATTCAGACATGTTGCAGCACTGTGTAAAAGGGAGATCCCACGATGTGAGAAATGTGCAGGAGGGTATAGTCAGAGGGAGTGTACTGTTGGGATAGAGAAAGCATTATGTGTCAACTGTGGGGGTGTCCATACAGCTGGGGATCCGAAGTGCCATGTGAGAGTGAGACAGGTTGAGATTGCGAGAGTTTGAGTGGTACAGAACGTTTCCTATGCTGAGGCAGTGAAGAGAGTAGAGGATAGTCCAAGGGCAGTGGCGGCTCCTGAAAAAATTCTCAGGAGGGGCAATTTTTCTGATGATTTAGGTGACCTACACACATTTTAAAAAAGATATGTCCAGCAACAACATGAAGACAGGGGCAGCATATAAGTCAATACCAGAAGCATTTATTGACTGATCTGGGGAGATGGATTCCAGTTTCTGTGACAGATTATAAATAATCTCTGATGCCTTTGTTATATTAGCTTTTGGTTGAATGTACTGTCGTAGTAAATATATAATGTTATAGCTTGGTCTGACTAAAATCTTGTGCATGACCCATTTTGTGTTGGGCGTTTGTTTTCAATCAATGCTGTTCCTATCCTATAACAATGGACAAAAGAGTCCTATCTTGTCAGCCTTGTCAGCAGATGGCCAAGGACAACACCCCCGCCATAGGTCTCTCAGTTCTTCCAACTCACGAGTTCTTGCTCTGAGGACACACACACACACACACACACACACACACACACACACACACACACACACATCATCACTGATAACACACACACACACATCATCACTGTTAAACACACACACACACACACACACACACAAATCCCCTCTCTTTAGGCTGAACATTTGAAGACAGAGAACCCGACTCAGAGCCAATGCAACAGTGGAGGGGACCTCGCCCAACTCATCAGGACCAATCAGAAGATCAGAACTACTAGATTCAACCTACATCATTTATTGTATAAAATGTCTGCACACAATGTTTTCGGGGCTCTCTTCAGATAGCTCCCTAAGAGTTTGACGAACGAGTCCGTGCACGCGATTCCAGATATCTTTACCTCTGAATAAACTGCCTTTATTATACCATATCCACCCTGTCCAAAGTCTCTACTTGGTCTCAGTTCTCCAGTAAACTTGTGATTATCAACAGTACACAACGGTAACAAACAATTGGGGGAACTCACGGCGCAGATAGTAAGGTCGCAGTGACACAGAAAGCAGTTCAATGTCGGGGGTACAGAGTCGCTCTCTTACCAGGATCGATTTTCCCTGTGACTGTCAGACCGGCCGGCTCCACTTCTCTGTCCGGGACTCTGTCATCCAGCCAAGTCTCCCAGCTGTATTGGATTCCGCTGCCAGCAGCGTTTTCATTATTTAGTCCGTTCGTAGCGGGTATGTACACGATCAACAAGATCAGTCCAAAACCCACCACTGGAAATCCATGGTTGGCAGAATGTTTGTAAACTAAGTGTACAAATTAAAAACATAAAATAACGCCACACTGCAGGTCGCAACAGAGACGCTGCTAGCCGCTATTTTCTTAGTTACGTTCATGGTTACGTCACGTATGACGAAAGCGCGTAAGTGCAAGCCCACAGAAGCCCATAGAGATTGTATTGAAAGCTTTGAAATTTGAAAAAAATAGATTTTACATGACAGGCTATGAGAGACTTCTGGGCGATTTTCAACCTGACTGAAATCGCCCCAAAAACGGGCGGGGCCATTTGAAGCACGACTTTAGCCTGATTTGACATTTAGTGGCAGTCAGATCAGATTAGAACACTGATAACTACTGTTGCCGTGATATAATTGATTCGAAAAAAAATCCCTTCCTTTTCCCGTTTGGCAGTGCGTCGCCCATATCGCCCTATTGAACAGGCCGTCCCTGTCCAAGGGTGACTGAGTCGACTGGGAGCCTCCCAGTGAGTAGCCCTGAAGAGAGAAATCCAGAGAGGTTGAGTTTTAATAAGGTTTGATTTCTTGTGTTTATAGCCATTGTGATCAGCTGCACTGCACTGATGGAGCGGAAATCACAGAAGATAGATGTGGTAGTAGCAGCAGCAGATAAAGATTTGGGTATGAGAGATTTTATTGCAGAAGATCTACAGGATGTTTCGAGAGAAGGGGTTCCATCCATTCCAAGCCGACCGGATGGGGTGGGGGGTTTTGGGGGATAGTATATAGGTTGAGGGTTAGATGGGGGTGCAATCCGCACTCTGACCTGCGAACGGCAGCAATCCGCGTCTAGTCTGCTTTTTTTTTTTTTTTTTTTTTTTTAGCAGACGCTCTTATCCAGAGCGACTTACAGTTAGTGAGTGCATACATTTTTATTTGTCATACTGGCCCCCTGTGGGAATCGAACCCACAACCCTGCATTCTGTATTAATGTTGGCATGTTTACATGCCTACAATACCCACTTAAGTGTGTGTAGATCGCAAACCCATAGTAAGTCAATCGGGCGAACTGGCAAGCTACTACTGTTTGCTAGCTAGCTACATAGCAACAATGAATTGGTAGCTAGCTACCCACAAAGAATTGGCATCTACCTTACATAACATTATTTTTAGGTCATTTTTGACTGTTTAACTAGCTGGCTAGCTAGATTATTACGATTATGCAATAAAACGCTTACTTTGTCTATATATTGTTATGTCTCTATTGTTGCCATTGTCCTGGCTTGAAGAAGGTTCAGTGAATGGGGTGGTGGAGCGTGCGTGAGATAATACAGTAGGGGGAGTGCGAGTGTTTCTCAAATGTAATGTTTTATGCGTTCTCCAAACTCTTATCCTCACAAGAAAATACTCAAGAGAACGTCCTCTGAGAATGCACTCTAAGCATGAAAGTGTGGAGCACGGTAGTATGCATATTGAGAATCACCCAGGGTGTCATGTAAAAATCTTTCCAGCGTGAAATAGTTCCCAATCATTTTGCATATTTGTGGGAAAGCCAAATCAACTATCAACACTACCACCAAAGATTTTTAGAACTAATCCATGGTTCTGCAATTTCTCTAAAAGCATCTATTTTTGCTGTAATTTTTGCCACTTGAGGGACCTCTACTGTAGTAATGTGGATCTGAAGACTCGACTGCGTTGCAAGTGTGTCTATCGAATCTATCTTGATAATATTTGTATTTGTATTTATTATGGATCCCCATTAGCTGCTGCCAAGGCATTCAGAGATTTCTCAACACACTGTGTGCCCTCAGGCCCCTACTCCACCACTACCAAATATCTACAGTATAAATTCCATGTGTACGTTTGTGTGCATGTTATCGTGTGTGTGTGTATGCATGTGTCTGTGTCTATGTTGCTTCGC
Source organism: Coregonus lavaretus (assembly GCF_964263955.1). Classification (NCBI taxonomy): domain Eukaryota; kingdom Metazoa; phylum Chordata; class Actinopteri; order Salmoniformes; family Salmonidae; genus Coregonus; species Coregonus lavaretus. The sequence continues at coordinate 12,499,038 of NC_140026.1, read as the reverse complement.
GGTCCCCGCTGTTCCATAAGGTGTTTTTTAAATCTGTTTTGTAAATCAAATTCTACTGCTTGCATCAGTTACTTGATGTGGAAGAGTTCCATATAGTAATGGCTCTATGTAGTACTGCGCGCCTCCCATAGTCTGTTCTGGACTTGGGGACTGTGAAGAGACCTCTTGTGGCATGTCTTGTGGGGTACGACTGGGTGTCCGAGCTGTGGGCCAGTAGTTCAAACATAATATTGCCAAGGAGAAAGCAAGTTCTTGATGTCATTTATGGCCATATGCTTAATTGGTAGGTTGATGACAGAAATTGACAGTTAAATATTTGATTGAACATATTTTATTTTGGTGTATTAGAGGAAGAGACATTACAGGCTATCCAAAATAAACCTTTCTTCATCCTCCCCACTGGCAGGTACCAGACCAAATATCTAATCATATTGTATTCATCACATGCTTCGGTAACAACAGGTGTAGACTAACATTGAAATGCTTACGGGAACCTTCCCAACAATGGAGAAATAATAGAAAAGTAATAACACGTAATATTAAATTAATAATAAATACACAATGAGTAATGCTAACTTAGCTATATACACAGGATACCAGGACTGAGTCGATGTGCAGGTGTACAAGGTAGTTGATGTAGTGTCACGGTTTCGGCCGAGGCTGCTCCTCCTCCTTGTTCGGGCAGGCTTCGGCGGTCGTCGTCTCCGGAGTACTAGCTATCACCGTTTGATGTTTTCGATGTCTGTTTGGTTTTGTCTGATTGTGTACACCTGTTTCCTGTTTGGTTGATTATGTCTCCTATAAGTTTCTCGTTTGGTTAGTCTTGTGTTGTGTGTTATTGTTCCGCCTGTCAGCAGGTGCTGTGATTGTTTTGCTCCTCTGTTTGGAGAGTTTTCGCACTTGTGTGCGCGCTATTTGTATTTTTGTAGTTTACGCCCTGTGTGCGTAATCGCTCGCCTCCGGGCTCTTTTGAGGCCCGTTTGTATTTTTCGTCTACTAAAGTCTGTTGGACGAAGCTTCTGTGTCCTGCGCCTGATTCCTGCACCACATCCACATTCAGCAGTTCTGACAGAATAACACACCCCAGATGGAATCAGCAGGAGCAGCAGCAGCGCCCGAGACATTGGAGGAGCGCGTCCACGGTGTCACGGTTTCGGCCGAGGCTGCCTCTCTTCCTTGCTCGGGCAGGCTTCGGCGTTCGTCGTCTCCGGAATACTAGCTGCCACCGTTGAATGTTTCTATGTTCGTTTGCTTTTGTCTGATTGTTGTACACCTGTTTCTCGTTTAGTGTAATTAGTGTCCTATAAGTTCTCGTTGTGTTTTGTCTAGTGTTGTGTGTTATTGTTTTCACTGTCGTGGTTGTTGCTAGACGTATTTTGCATTTTGCTCGGTTGAGCTGTTCCTCCATAGTTTGGAGTGTTTTTGTCGCACCTGTTTGTGTGCGCGTATTTGTTTTGCCTGCGTGCGGAGTTTCGCCTTCGGGCTATTTAGTGTTTGCACTGTGAGTATTCACTAAAGTCTTTGGAATATACTTCTGCGTCCTGCGCCTGATTCCACCACCACACCCACCTACTACATCCCTGACACACGGACAGGACGAGAGGATCCAGCGTATCGGGACCGCCCTTCAGGAGGTGATCAATACTCTGCACCGATGGGAGAACAGAGGTGCACCCACACCTGCACCTACCTCACCATCACCATCGGCCAGTCTGTCCCTCCAAGCTCCAGAACCCAGTGGGATTCGGCTCTCGCTCCCGAGGGCGTATGATGGCACCGCTGCCGGCGCCCTCGGGACACGAGAGCGTTTCCGCCCTCATCTCCTGTCTCACCGGCAAGGCGTTGGAATGGGCCAACGCCGAATGGAGGAGGATAGACGCCGCCACGATCACCTACGCAGAGTTCTCCCGCCGCTTCAAGGCCGTGTTCGACCATCCACCTGAGGGGAAAGCGGTGGGGGAGCGTCTATTCTACCTCCGGCAGGGGAAGAGGAGCGCCCAGGAGTTCGCCTTGGAATTCCGGACTCTAGCGGCGGATGCAGGGTGGAATGAGCGGGCCCTCATCGACCACTACCGTTGTAGTCTACGGGAGGACGTCCATCGAGAGCTGGCCTGCAGGGATACCAACCTCACGTTCGACCAGTTAGTGGACATGTCCATCCGGCTGGACACCCTGCTGGCTACCCGCGGACGTTCCGAGTGGGGGTCGTCCATTCCACCCTCCAGCACCTCCGAGCCGAGCCCTATGGAGCTCGGAGGTGCTGGCGCTAGAGAGAGGAGGAGGATTAGCCCGAGGGGGGCTGTCCCCTGCACCAACTGTGGCCGTGGAGGGCACACTGCGGCCAGGTGCTGGGGAGGGTCTCCTAGGGGAGAGGACGACAGGCCACGCACTGGGGAGTCATTCCAGGTGAGTAGGCGTCCCACTTACCCAGAGCTCTCTGTTGTGCACGTCTGTTTACCTGTACATTTTCCACAGGTTGCACCTCATTCCCAGCATAAGGCGCTAGTAGATTCAGGCGCAGCTGGGAATTTTGTTGATCGACATTTTTGTTTAAAACTGGGAATTCCCCTTCTTCCAGTCGACGCCCCATTTCCTGTCCATGCTTTAGACAGCCGTCCCTTGGGATCGGGGTTGATTATGGAGGTCACAGCGCCACTTAGGATGAGGACGCAGGGGGGTCATGAGGAAACTATTCAGCTATATCTTATTGACTCTCCTGCGTATCCGGTGGTGTTGGGGCTTCCCTGGTTGATTACCCATAATCCTTCTATTTCGTGGCAACAGAGGGCTCATAAGGAGTGGTCTGCCCAGTGTGTGGGGCGATGTCTAGGTGTTTCCGTGGGAGCGACCTCGGTGGAGAGTCCAAACCAGGTGCCCGCACTGCACATTCCCCCCGAATATGAGGATTTGGCAATCGTGTTCAGTAAATCGAGGGCGACGCAGTTGCCTCCTCATAGGCAGGGAGATTGTGCGATAGACCTCCAGGCAGGAGCAGCGCTTCCACGGAGCCATGTGTATCCTCTGTCTCAAGAGGAGAAGAGAGCTATGGAGACTTACATAGCCGAATCTCTGAGACAAGGATACATACGGCCATCCACTTCCCCTGCGTCCTCGAGCTTCTTTTTTGTGAAGAAGAAGGATGGAGGTTTGCGCCCGTGCATTGATTACCATAGTCTCAATCAGATCACGGTGAAATACAGTTATCCACTCCCTCTGATTGCGACTATGACGGAGTCATTGCACGGGGCGCGTTTCTTCACAAAACTAGATCTCAGGAGCGCATACAACTTGGTGCGCATTAGAGGGGGCGATGAATGGAAGACAGCATTTAGTACCACCTCAGGTCATTACGAGTATCTCGTCATGCCATACGGGTTGATGAACGCTCCTTCAGTCTTCCAATCCTTCGTAGATGAGATCTTCAGGGACATGCAGGGGCAGGGAGTCGATCTCCTTTTTGGGTTATCAGTTGTCTGCGTCAGGGGTGAAGATGGAGGTTGACCGAGTGTCAGCCGTGCGTAATTGGCAAACTCCAACCACTGTTAAAGAGGTGCAGCGGTTTTGGGGGTTTGCAAATTACTACCGGAGGTTTATCCGGGGTTTTGGACAGGTGGCAGCTCCCATAACGTCTCTGTTGAAGGGGGGTCCGGTGCGTTTGCAGTGGTCAGCTGAGGCGGACAGGGCCTTTGGGAGACTGAAGGACCTGTTTACTTCGGCTCCGGTGCTGGCGCATCCGGATCCCGCTTTACCATTTCAGGTAGAGGTTGACGCGTCTGAGGCCGGTATTGGGGCCGTACTTTCGCAACGGTCCGGCACGCCACCCAAACTCCGCCCCTGTGCTTTTTACTCCAAAAAGCTCAGCCCGGCGGAGCGAAATTATGACGTAGGGGACAGGGAGCTGTTAGCCGTGGTACAGGCCCTAAAGGTGTGGAGGCATTGGCTTGAGGGGGCTCAACACCCTTTTCTCATTTTTGACTGACCACCGTAACCTGGAGTACATCCGGGAAGCTAGGAGATTGAACCCTCGCCAGGCGCGGTGGAACATGTTTTTAGCCCGGTTCGTATTTAAGATCACGCACTGTCTCGGCGGTATGACACGGAGGAGAGGTCCGTTGAGCCCACTCCCATACTGCCGGAGTCTTGTCTGGTGGCACCGGTAGTGTGGGAGGTCGATGCTGAAATCGAGCGGGCGTTGCGTACCGACCCTAGTCCTCCACAGTGCCCGGTGGGTCGGACGTACGTTCCGCTCGAGGTTCAGGATCGACTGATATATTGGCCTCACACTTCACCCTCCTCTGGACATCCTGGTATTGGCCGGACTGTGCACTGCCTTAGCGCTAAGTACTGGTGGCCAACGTTAGCCAGGGATGTGAGGGTTTATGTCTCCTCCTGCTCGGTGTGCGCCCAGTGTAAGGCGCCTAGACACCTGCCCAGGGGAATGTTACAACCCCTGCCCGTTCCACAACGACCATGGTCTCACCTCTCGGTGGATTTCGTCACAGACCTTCCCCTCTCACAGGGGAACACTACTATACTGGTCGTTGTGGATCGGTTCTCTAAGGCCTGTCGTCTGCTCCCAATGCCGGGTCTTCCTACTGCCCTACAGACCGCCGAAGCACTATTCACCCACGTGTTCCGGCACTACGGGGTACCCGAGGATATAGTGTCTGATCGAGGTCCCCAGTTTACCTCCAGAGTCTGGAGGGCGTTTATGGAGCGTTTGGGGGTCTCGGTGAGCCTGACCTCGGGTTACCACCCGGAGAGTAATGGGCAGGTGGAACGTGTGAACCAGGATGTGGGTAGGTTTCTTAGATCGTATTGCCAGGGCCGGCCGGAGGAGTGGGCGAGGTATGTCCCCTTGGCAGAGATGGCCCAGAACTCTCTCCGCCACTCCTCAACCAATCTAACCCCTTTCCAATGTGTGTTAGGTTACTAGCCGGTTCTGGCACCGTGGCAGCAGAGCCAGATCGAGGCTCCTGCGGTGGATGAGTGGGTGCGGCGCTCGGAGGAGACGTGGAACGCTGCACACGTCCACTTGCAGCGGGCCATCCGCCGTCAGAAAGCAAGCGCCGATCTCCACCGCAGTGAGGGGCCGGTGTACGCACCTGGTGATCGAGTCTGGCTCTCTACCAGAAATCTACCCCTCCGCCTGCCCTGCCGGAAACTGGGTCGGCGGTTTGTGGGGCCTTTTAAAGTCCTGAGAAGATTGAACGAGGTGTGTTACAGGTTACAACTGCCTATTGATTATAAGAATATTAACCCCTCGTTCCATGTGTCTCTTCTCAGGCCGGTGGTAGCTGGTCCACTCCAGGACGATGAGATAAGAGAGACTCCTCCGCCCCCACTGGACATCGAGGGGGCTCCGGCGTACACAGTTCGGTCCATCCTGGATTCAAGACGTCGGATGGGGGGTCTCCAATATCTCGTGGAGTGGGAGGGGTACGGTCCGGAGGAACGGTGCTGGGTGCCGAGGAGAGACATCCTAGACCCGTCTCTCCTGACGGAGTTCCACCGTGGACACCCTACGCACCCTGCTCCGCGTCCTCCTGGTCGTCCCCGAGGCCGGGGTCGGCGCACGACTGGGGCCGCGCGTCAAGGGGGGGGGGTACTGTCACGGTTTCGGCCAAGGCTGCTCCTCCTCCTTGTTCGGGCAGGCTTCGGCGGTCGTCGTCTCCGGAGTACTAGCTATCACCGTTTGATGTTTTCGATGTCTGTTTGGTTTTGTCTGATTGTGTACACCTGTTTCCTGTTTGGTTGATTATGTCTCCTATAAGTTTCTCGTTTGGTTAGTCTTGTGTTGTGTGTTATTGTTCCGCCTGTTTGGAGAGTTTTCGCACTTGTGTGGGCGTTATTTGTATTTTTGTAGTTTACGCCCTGTGTGCGTAATCGCTCGCCTCCGGGCTCTTTTGAGGCCCGTTTGTATTTTTCGTCTACTAAAGTCTGTTGGACGAAGCTTCTGTGTCCTGCGCCTGATTCCTGCACCACATCCACATTCAGCAGTTCTGACACGTAGGTATGTACATACAACTAGGAATAGAGTGACTAGGTAACAGAATAGATAATAAACAGTAGCAGCAGCATATGTGATGAGTCAAAATAGTTCAATACAAATAGTCTGGGTAGCTATTTGGTTAACTATTTACCTAACTATTTAGCAGTCTTATTGCTTGGGGTAGAAGCTGTTCAAGGTCCTATCGGTTCCAGACTTGGTGAATCAATGCCGCCTGCCATAAGGTAGCAGAGAGAACAGTCTATGACTTGGGCGGCTGGAGTCTTTGACTATTTTTAGGGCCTTTCTCTGTCACCATCTGGTATAGAGGTCCTGGAAGGCAGGGAGCTCAGCCCCAGTGATGTACTGCGTTGTACGCATTACCCTCTGTAGCACCTTGCGTTCGAATGCCAAGAAGTTGCCATACCAAGCGGTGATGCAGCCAGTCAGGATGATGTCAATGGTGCAGGTGAAGAACTTTGATGAGATTAACTTGACATGATGAGAGAGACGTAATAATAGTGTGCTGTTGTTACAATATGTGATGGTGGCATTTCATACATGTGGAAAAAGAAGCATACATGTTAATTAAATAAAATGTTTGATATTGTGGTAGTCAGACGTGAAGGTGGATGTTTTTTTCCAGAGGGAAGCAAAAACCAGTAGCAAATATTGGGGAAAAACTGGCAAAAGTCTTGCCTGACCTCTTTTTACAAGTCGATCGAGAAAGCTCCTGGAAAATATACAGAAACTAAAGATTACTAGTGTGTGTGTGTGTTACTTTGAGGTAAGTGTTATGTATGGTACGACGTGCTGTACGTCGTACTGTACGTTGTTATGGTTTGCGACAGTGTGCTGCTTTACGTATGAATGGGTTGTCAGAATGAGTGGCACATGTCATTAAACGTCAGAGTGACGTACAATGTGAAACCATGCAGATGTGCGTTCTTCTACAGCTAAGCTAGATACACTAAGAATTAGTGCAAACAAAGTAACAAGAAGCAAGAGGACAATAAAGAAAGGCAGGCTATATTGAAGAAAACAAATTAGTTATGAAATTATATGTGCAACTTGACATGAGAGATATAAGAACAGTGTGCTGGTGTTACAATATGATGGTGGCGTTGCATACATACAAAATAAAAAGCATACATGTTAACCTCTTAAGGATCAGACCCTTCTTTTCAATTTCCGGCTAAAATGACATACCCAAATCTAACTGCCTGTAGCTCAGGACCTGAAGCAAGGATATGCATATTCTTGATACCATTTGAAAGGAAACACTTTGAAGTTTGTGGAAATGTGAAATTAATGTAGGAGAACATAACACAATAGATCTGGTAAAAGATAAAACAAACAAAAAAACATACGTTTTCTGTTTGTATTTTTGTTGCGTCATCTTTGACATGAAAAATAAAAGCCATACATTCAGCTAGGACGCTGCAGGTAATTTATATGTTGTCTACAAGATTGTTTCAGACTGATACCTTCAAGAATGAGGGAGCTACATAACATTTAGTATGAAGTCACCCAGGTGTCCCTCACGACTTTGACTAAATGTACCCAAGTGGCCTCCAAGTGGCCGAATTGGTAAATTGATACATTTTCAAGTACATAACTATAGAGAACATACAAAAATGCTATGGTAATAACAAATACAAGTTTACATTTACATTTACATTTATGACATTTAGCAGACACTCTTATCCAGAGCGACTTACAAATTGGTGCATTCACCTTATGATAGCCAGTGGGACAACCACTTTACAATTATTAAATATTATTATTATTTTATTTATTTTATTTATTTTATTTATTTTATTTATTTTATTTATTTTATTATTATTATTATTATTATAATTATTATTATTATTATTATTATTATTATTATTATTATTATTATTATTATTATTGTTATTATTTTATATATTTTGTGGGGGTGGGGGGGGGGGGGTAGAAGGATTACTTTTATACTATCCCAGGTATTCCTTAAAGAGGTAGGGTTTCAAGTGTCTCCGGAAGGTGGTCAGTGAATCCGCTGTCCTGGCGTCATGAGGGAGCTTGTTCCACCATTGGGGTGCCAGAGCAGCGAACAGTTTTGACTGGGCTGAGCGGGAACTGTGCTTCCGCAGAGGTAGGGGGACCAGCAGGCCAGAGGTGGAAGAACGCAATGTCCTCGTTTGGGTGTAGGGACTGATCAGAGCCTGAAGGTAAGGAGGTGCCGTTCGCCTCACAGCTCCATAGGCAAGGACCATGGTCTTGTAGCAGATGCAAGCTTCAACTGGAAGCCAGTGGAGTGTGCGGAGGAGCGGGGTGACGTGAGAGAACTTGGGAAGGTTGAACACCAGACAGGCTGCAGCGTTCTGGATGAGTTGTAGGGGTTTAATGGCACAGGCAGGGAGCCCAGCCAACAGCGAGTTGCAGTAATCCAAACGGGAGATGACAAGTGCCTGGATTAGGACCTGTGCCGCTTCCTGTGTAAGGTAGGGTCATACTCTGCGAATGTTGTAGAGCATGAACCTACAGGATCGGGTCACCGCTTTGCTGTTAGCAGAGAACGACAGGGTGTTGTCCAGGGTCACGCCAAGGTTCTTTGCACTGTGTGAGGAGGACACAATGGAGTTGTCAACCGTGATGGTGAGATCATGGAGCGGGCAGTCCTTCCCTGGGAGGAAGAGCAGCTCCGTCTTGCCGAGGTTCAGCTTGAGGTGGTGATCCAACATCCACACTGATATGTCTGCCAGACATGCAGAGATGCGATTCGCCACCTGGTTATCAGAAGGGGGAAAGGAGAAGATGAATTGTGTGTCGTCTGCGTAGAAATGATAGGAGAAACCATGTGAGGATATGACAGAGCCAAGTGACTTGGTGTATAGAGAGAATAGGAGAGGGCCTAGAACTGAGCCCTGGGGGACACCAGTGGTGAGAGAACGTGGTGCGGAGACAGATTCTCGCCACGCCACCTGGTAGGAGCGACCTGTCAGGTAGGACACAATAGTTTACACACTCCCAGGAATGTCATACATGATGGATCATTAGCTTCCCTACATAAAAGGTACTAACAGGAGACGCAACGAGAATGCTGATCAAATGCCTCCTAACACAGAAGTGAACTATTTAAGATAAAGGCCAAGTTAGCAGCCAACACTGATCTAATGTCATAAGGGAACACACAACAAACAAAGTGGAAAATATATATATACACAGTACCGGTCAAAAGTTTGGACACACCTACTCATTCAAGGTTTTTATTTTATTTTAACTATGTTCTACATTGTAGAATAATAGTGAAGATATCAAAACTATGAAATAACACATATGGAATCATGTAGTAACCAAAAAGTGTTAAACAAATCAAAATATATTTTTATTTGAGATTCTTCAAATAGCCACCCTTTGCCTTTATGACAGCTTTGCACACTTGGCATTCTCTCAACCTGCTTCACCTGGAATGCTTTTCCAACAGTCTTGAAGGAGTTCCCACATATTCTGAGCACTTGTTGGCTGCTTTTCCTTCACTCTGTGGTCCAACTCATCCCAAACCATCTCAATTGGGTTGAGGTCGGGTGATTGTGGAGGCCAGGTCATCTGATGCAGCACTCCATCACTCTCCTTCTTGGTCAAAAAGTCCTTACACAGCCTGGAGGTGTGTTGGGTCATTGTCCTGTTGAAAAACAAATGATAGTCCCACTAAGCGCAAACCACATGGGATGGCGTATCGTTGCAGAATGCTGTGGTAGCCATGCTGGTTAAGTGTGCCTTGAATTCTAAATATATCACAGACAGTGTCACCAGCAAAGCACCCCCACATCATCACACCTCCTCCTCCATGCTTCACCGAGGGAACTAAACATGCGTAGATCATCTGTTCACCTACTCTGCGTCTCACAAAGACACGGCGGTTAGAACCAAAAATCTCAAATTTGGACTCATTAGACCAAAGGACATATTTCCACAGGTCTAATGTCCATTGTTCGTGTTTCTTGGCCCAAGCGTCTTCTTCTTATTGGGGTCCTTTAGTAGTGGTTTCTTTGCAGCAATTCGACCATGGAGGCCTGATTCACGCAGGCTCTTCTGAACAGTTGATGTTGAGATGTTACTTGAACTCTGTGAAGCATTTATTTGGGCTGCCATTTGAACTTATCCTTTGCAGCAGAGGTAACTCTGGGTCTTCCTTTCCTGTGGCGGATTTCATGAGAGCCAGTTTAATCATAGCGCTTGATGGTTTTTGCGACTGCACTTGAAGAAACTTTTTAAAAATTCTTGACATTTTCCGGATTGACTGACCTTCATGTCTTAAAGTAATGATTAACTGTTGTTTCTCTTTGCTTATTTGAGATGTTCTTGCCATAATATGGACTTGGTCTTTTACCAAATAGGGCTATCTTCAGTCTACCACCCCTACCTTGTCACAACACAACTGATTGGCTCAAACACATTAAGAAGGAAAGAAATTCCACAACATGGCACACCTGTTAATTGAAATGCATTCCAGGTGACTACCTTATGAAGCTAGTTGAGAGAAATCCAAGATTGTGCAAAGCTGTCATCAAGGCAAAGGGTGGTTACTACATGATTCCATATGTGTTATTTCATAGTGTTGATGTCTTCACTATTATTCTACAATGTAGAAAATAGTAAAAATAAAGAAAGACCCTGGAATGAGTAGGTGTGTCCAAACGTTTGACTGGTACTGTATGAAAAATAAAAAACGAATGTATCTTGATTAGCTATGCTGTTTTGAATTGTCTATTGTTATATTACTGATACAAACTTGTCTCATGTGACTTAGTCATTAAGTTTGGGAATACAGCTAAGAGCCGTTTGGGTGCGACCGCAGTATGTGACACAGTGGATGCTCGTCAGAGGAGGAAGGGGAGGGCCATCCTCCTCAGTGAACTTCATAAAAATAAAAATTAGTTATCATTTTTAGATAGAACTTTACTAAATATATTCACATTTCACCAAATAATTGATTAAAACACACTGTTTTGCACTGAATGTCTACAGTAGCCTCAACAGTACTCTGTAGGGTAGCACCATGGTGTAGCCGGAGGACAGCTAGCTTCCGTCCTCCTCTTGGTACATTGACTTCAATACAAAACCTAGGAGGCTATTGGTTTTCACCCCCTTCCATAGATTTACACAGTGATTACTTCCGGAGAACGTCCTCCAACCTATCAGAGCTCTTGTAGCATGAACTGACATGTTGTCCACCCAATCAAAGGATCAGAGAATGAATCTAGTTCTGAAAGCATAAGCTACAGCTAGCTAGCACTGCAGTGCATACAATTTGGTGAGTAATTGACTCAAAGAGAGAGAAAGGCAATAGTTTAACAGTTTTCAACAAATTCATTTCTTCAAAAATTAAGGAGAAGCAAGCAAGCGAGAGAAAGAGAGAGATTGTCATTTTTTTTTCACTTTCAGTTTCACTTACTTAGCTAGCAAATGCAGATGGCTAGTTTAGCCTACTCAAACACCCGGCTCAAACAGAGGGATGCTATGTTAGCTAGCTGGCTATGACTATTCAACACAACAATTGAACTCTTCCAAGTCAAGGTAAGCTTTTGGTTTATATTAATTTTCTGCCACCGGGGCCAGCCAGTGTAACTGCTTACTGACTAACCATTGTAACGTTACTGCATGATTGTAGCAGGTTTTCTAATGCATTAGTTCTAAACTCAGCAAAAAAAGAAACGTCCTCTCACTGTCAACTGCGTTTTTTTTCATCAAACTTAACATGTGTAAATATGTTTGAACATAACAAGATTCAACAACTGAGACATAAACTGAACAAGTTCCACAGACATGTGACTAACAGAAATTGAATAATGTGTCCCTGAACAAAGGGGGGGGGGGGGGGGTCAAAATCAAAAGTAACAGTCAGTATCTGGTGTGGCCACCAGCTGCATTAAGTACTGCAGTGCATCTCCTCCTCATGGACTGCACCAGATTTGCCAGTTCTTGCTGTGAGATGTTACACCACTCTTCCACCAAGGCACCTTTAAGTTCCCGGACATTTCTGGGGGGAATGGCCCTAGACGTGCTCAATGGGATTGAGATCCGGGCTCTTCGCTGGCCATGGCAGAACACTGACATTCCTGTCTTGCAGGAAATCACGCACAGAACGAGCAGTATGGCTGGTGGCATTGTCATGCTGGAGGGTCATGTCAGGATGAGCCTGCAGGAAGGGTACCACATGAGGGAGGAGGATGTCTTCCCTGTAACGCACAGCGTTGAGATTGCCTGCAATGACAACAAGCTCAGCCCGATGATGCTGTGACACACCGCCCCAGACCATGACGGACCTTCCACCTCCAAATCGATCCCGCTCCAGAGTACAGGCCTCGGTGTAACGCTCATTCCTTCGAAGATAAACGCGAATCCGACCATCACCTCTGGTGAGGCAAAACCGCAACACGTCAGTGAATAGCACTTTTTGCCAGTCCTGTCTGGTCCAGTGACGGTGGGTTTGTGCCCATGGGCAACGTTGTTGCCGGTGATGTCTGGTGAGGACCTGCCTTACAACAGGCCTACAAGCCCTCAGTCTAGCCTCTCTCAGCCTATTGCGGACAGTCTGAGCACTGATGGAGGGATTGTGCATTCCTGGTGTAACTCGGGCAGTTGTTGTTGCCATCCTGTACCTGTCTCGCAGGTGTGATGTTCGGATGTACCGATCCTGTGCAAGTGTTGTTACACGTGGTCTGCCACTGTGAGGATGATCAGCTGTCCGTCCTGTCTCCCTGTAGCGCTGTCTTAGGCGTCTCACAGTACGGACATTGCAATTTATTGCCCTGGCCACATCTGCAGTCCTCATGCCTCCTTGCAGCATGCCTAAGGCACGTTCACGCAGATGAGCAGGGACCCTGGGCATCTTTCTTTTTATGTTTTTCAGAGTCAGTAGAAAAGCTTCTTTAGTGTCCTAAGTTTTCATAACTGTGACCTTAATTGCCTACCGTCTGTAAGCTGTTAGTGTCTTAACGACCGTTCCACAGGTTCATGTTCATTAATTGTTTATGGTTCATTGAACAAGCATGGGAAACAGTGTTTAAACCCTTTACAATGAAGATCTGTGAAGTTATTTGGATTTTTACTAATTATCTTTGAAAGACAGGGTCCTGAAAAAGGGACGTTTCTTTTTTTGCTGAGTTTATTAGCTATGTTAACTAGAATGTTACTTTAGCTAATATGGGGACAACGATGTAGGCTTTGTGTAGCAGTTATGACATAGGTTGGCTTGGAAAGTTTGTTTCGCCTGGTCACATACAGCTGATGTGTTGTGCATTGAAGTCCACAAAGGAAGGGAAAAGGTGAGAGGAGGAGAGTGCATAGAGGCGAAAATGAATACAACATGGTGTTTACGCGTGATCAGGGGTGTATTCATTCTGCAGATTCTGTTGAAAAATGATTCTTAAACGGAAGCATACGAAACGGGGATAAAAATACCTGAATTTGTCCAATAGAAACTCTCATTTGCAACTGTTGGACTAATGATTACACCCTAGATAAGCTAGATGCATGCAAGAGTGTGCATGGCAGTATTGAATGTGTCACTGTCCATCCATTTGTCACTGTCTGTCAACCTGTATGCACCCATGTGTCACTCTCTCAACCTGTATGCACCTACGTTGTAAACTTTCATTCATAGGCTAGGTTGTAGCAACCTCATGATGAGTATAGGGAAAATGTGAGTAACATGTAGTAGCCTAAACCTATCAATGTTACATTGAGCTGGGTGAATGGAAAATGAATGACAGTCATCCAATATGCTGTAATAGAAATAAGGCCATGCTCATGAAAAAAAATGTTTGTCGTCCCTCATCATAAACAGCACTGACCACCACTGATGTGACACATCCCGTTTTTCACTACCTGCAGGAACTCAGCTGTGTAGAAACTTGCAGAATGGAACAGAGAATAGTGTGAACTGTGGCAACCGCAGTTAGACGGTTGAGCCCTCGTGCTATCTTAAACTGCACAGACAAGCTAATCACCTCTTACACACTATGATTAAAACAAAACACAGGTACAGTATGCTACAGTTTAACACCATCTGCTCTAAAATGTGCTTACTGTACATAATTTGAAACAACCCTGTACATAACTAAGAAGATCTAAATGCAAATTACCATAAAACTGATTGAGATCAAATGGTTGGCATGCAGTTTAACCAGTAAAACTTCAGATCTGCAGCCTCAGCCTATTTATTTATACAGTCTTTTTTGCTTATGTTTATCCAGGGTTCAAATCATTTTGGAGGTGACTGTATACACCCAATGATTCTTGAAGAATATAACACAACTGCCTCATGAGCTTAGTTCAACTGTCATATCCCATCAGCTGAGACCCAGAGTGTTCAAAATGACTTTTTAGGGAAAGGTGTGTGCCTGACGCACGCAAGCACATACAAACAAACAAAACTCACACATACACCAATATATATATATATTTGATTTAGTTAAGCAATAAGGCCTGAGGGGTTGTGATATATTGCCAATATACCATGACTAATGGCTGTTCTTAAGCACGACGCAATGCAGAGTTTCTGGATACAGCCCATAGCCGTGGTATATTGGCCATATACCACAAACTCTGAGGTGCCTTATTGCTATTATAAACTGGTTACCAATGTAATTAGAACAGTAAAAATAAATGTTTTGTCATACACATGGTATACTCACTTATATATCACTGCTGTCAGCTAATAAGCATTCAGAGCTGGAACCACCCAGTTTATAATATGGTTTAATGATAAGATCATTTTATCTTCAACTACAGCAATTGTTTCTGCTTTGTATTGTGTATAAAATTATTGTGTTGTAAAGGTATTGAAAGTATCATCTCTGTCATTCAGATGATAGAATAACATATGCCTAATGCAAAGGTATTGTCAATCTTTTTTTCATCCACCAGATAGCACGTGTGTTTTTTTGTTTTTTTTTACAGTAAATGGATGTTGTCATTATGGTCAATTCTTCCATACAACCAACCTACTTTGGCCAGCCCTCCTTTCAGCCTTTTTAAACCTTTATTTAACTAGGCAAGTCAGTTAAGGACAAATACTTATTTACAATGACGGCCTACCAAAAGGCAAAAGGCCTCCTGCGGTGACGGGGGGATTAAAAATAAATAAATAAATATTTAAAATATAGGACAAAACACACATCACGACAAGAGAGACACCACAACACTACATAAAGAGAGACCTAAGACAACAACATAGCATTGCAGCAACACATGACAACAATATGGTAGCAACACAACATGGCAGCAGCACAACATGGTAGCAGCACAAAACATGTTACAAACATTATTGGGCACAGACAACAGCACAAATGGCAAGAAGGTAGTGACAATAATATAGGCATCTCCTGAGTGGCGCAGTGGTCTAAGGCACTGCATCGCAGTGCAAACTGTGCCACTAGAGATCCTGGTTCGAATCCAGGCTCTGTTGCAGCCGGCCGCGACCGGGAGACCCTTGGGGCGGCGCACAATTGGCCCAACGTAGGGGAGGGAATGGCCGGCAGGGATGTAGCTCAGTTGATAGAGCATGGCGTTTGCAACGCCAGGGTTGTGGGTTGTGGGTTCGATTCCCACGGGGGGCCAGTATAAAATAAAAAAAATAAAAATGTGTTCACTAACTGTAAGTCGCTCTGGATAAGAGCGTCTGCTAAATGACTAAAATGTAAATGTAAAATAATACATCACGCAAAGCAGCCACAAGTGTCCATGAGTGAGTCTTTAAATGAAGATAAAGTTATTGGGCTCCTCAATGTGTGAGTTAAAGGGGCAATATGTGATTGGTACCTACATTTTTTTGACTTTTAAATTAATAATATATACCCATTTAATCTTGAAGAACATAACTTAGAAATGCCTTTATGTCTCCCCTCTGCAGCAGTTCTGAAGAGCTGGTCAGTACTGGTACCATGCATCACTTCCTCTTTAACATTACAGAAAAAGTGCTAGGATGGCAACATTGCAGAGTTTCAACCACATTGCTGATTGCAAAGCTCTAGGCTTGTGGTTGTCTGACTCTGACTGCTATTTTCAATGTCTCTGCATGGTTGGTAAGGCCGTTGTTTCAGTTAGGGGGGTTCTGTGTCTATGTGTTTATGTCTATGTGGTCAGACAGATAGACAGCAGGTTCTCACGGACAGCACCAGACACAGGAAGTGCCATCACCACAAGATGTTACCTGAAATGTGATTCTGACTTTTTCGTAACAGCTAGGAGAATTACGCAGCAAGTTAGTATAATGAACATGACAGGTTAGGAGACTTACGTTAAGGTAAGGAAAAGGGTTAGGGTTAAGGTTAGCTAAAATGATCTCCTAACCTGCTACACGAAGTAGCTGTACTGCCTCAATTCACAACCCTGAAACATGGAAGTATTGATTTAATCTGTTTTTTCAACATACCCAGACTCACTAAAAACTCACTAACATGAGGCAGTAGCTTATAACTGTAAATATTAAATATACTTAGTATGTAGAGTAGATTAACAAATGTTTATCAGCAAGATAAACAGGTTCACAACACATTTGTGAGAACAAACCGTTTCATAAAACACACACACACCGACTTCCCACTGGTTGAATCAACGTTTTTTCCCACTTCTTTTAAACAAAAATATTTGGTAATACTTTATAAAGGCTTTATGAATGCATTAATTAGGACACATGCAGTAAAGTATTTTTTTCAACCAACTTTTAACCTAAATCCAATGATGTGGTTCAAATTATTGTTAATTTCACTTTGAATTCATCTTCCTTGACAACTTCAATAAAATGTAAATCAATGAACTGACATCTGTGCCCAGTGGGTTGTATCGCTTCTTTCTCACCTCTCCATCATGCTTGATTTCTAATCTCATGTGACCGGTCACCCAAGAGTGTAATCTTCCACAGAAGATACGCTGAAAAATCACCTGAAGTGTAGAAAAACTATAACTGTACCACTATACCTTTCAACACTCAATTTGTCATATTACTTTTCAACCTTAAATACAATAAATATTTTCTTTCTCTTTTTCTTTTCCTGTCATATACCTGTCTGTTGAAGTGTCCAAAGATAGTTCTCTGTGACGTTTCCTGTCTACCTGATATGTACTGTACCACAACCTGAGTAAATACCTAAGCATTCACACCAGGACAATGTTAAACAAATCCAGAGGACGATCATAGAACACCTCAGCTTTGCTCAGACAGCTTTGCGTTGCTCCTTGCTGTTCTAGTGTACATTTTTGTACAGTTCAATAAATCAAATCAAATGGTATCTGTCACATGCGCCAAATACAACAGGTGTAGACCTTACAGTGAAATGCTTACTTACAAGCCCTTAACCAACAATGCAGTTTTAAGAAAGAATACAAAAGAAAATCACAAAAATTACTATATATAATAATACGAAATAAAAGTAACAAATCATTAAAGAGCAGCAGTAAAAATAACAATAGTGAGGCTATATACAGGGGGTAAGGGTACCGAGTCGATGTGCGGGGGCACCGGTTAGTCAAGGTAATTGGGGTAATATTTACATGTAGGTAGAGTTATTAAAGTGACTATGCATAGATAATAAACAGAGAGTAGCAGCAGCGTAAAAGAGGGGGGGGGGGCAATGCAAATAGTCTGGGTAGCCATTTGATTAGATGTTCAGGAGTCTCATGGCTTAGGGGTAGAAGCTGTTTAGACCTAGACTTGGCACTCCGGTACCACTTGCCATGCGGTAGCAGAGAGAACAGTCTATGACTAGGGTGGCTGGAGTCTTTGACAATTTTTAGGGCCTTCCTCTGACACCGCCTGGTATAGAGGTCCTGGATGGCAGGAAGCTTGGCCCCAGTGATGTACTGGTCCGTACGCACTACCCTCTGTAGTGCCTTGCGGTCAGAGGCCGAGCAGTTGCCGTACCAGGCAGTGATGCAACCAGTCAGAATGCTCTCGATGGTGAAGCTGTAGAACCCTTTGAGGATCTGAGGACCCATGCCAAATCTTTTCAGTCTCCTTAGGGGGAATAGGTTTTGTCGTGCCCTCTTCATGACTGTTTTGGTGTGCTTGGATCATGTTAGTTTGTTGGTGATGTGGACACCAAGGAACTTGAAGCTCTCAACCTGCTCCATTAAAGCCCCGTCAATGAGAATGGGGGCATGCTCGGTCCTCTTCTTTTTTCTGTAGTCCACAATCATCTCCTTTGTCTTGATCACATTGATGGAGAGGTTGTTATCCTGGCACCACACGGCCTGGTCCCTGACGTCCTCCCTATAGGCTGTCTCGTCGTTGTCGGTGATCAGGTCAACCACTGTTGTATCATCTGCAAACTTAATGATGGTGTTGGAGTCGTGCCTGGAAGTCCAGGATCCAGTTGCAGAGGGAGGTGTTTAGTCCCAGGGTCCTTAGCTTAGTGATGAGCTTTGAGGGCACTATGGTGTTGAACGCTGAGCTGTAGTCAATTAATAGCATTCTGACATAGGTGTCTGGCCCTGCGGCCTCGTGAATGTTGACCTGTTTAAAGGTCTTACTCACATCGGCTACGGAGAGCGTGATCACACAGTCATCCGGAACAGCTGATGCTCTCATGCATGTTTCAGTGTTACTTGCCTCGAAGCAAACATAGAAGTAATTCAGCTTGTCTGGTAGGCTCGTGTCACTGGGCAGCTCGCGGCTGTGCTTCCCTTTGTAGTCTGTAACAGTTTGCAAGCCCTGCCACATCCGACGAGTGTCGGAGCCGATGTAGTACGATTCGATCTTAGTCCTGTATTGACGCTTTGCCTGTTTGATGGTTCGTCTGAGGGCATAGCAGGATTTCTTATAAGCTTCCGAGTCACTGGTGCTTCCTGCTTTAGTTTTTGCTTGTAAGCAGGAATCAGGAGGATAGAAATATGGTCAGATTTTCCAAATAGAGGGCGAGGGAGAGTACTGTGTGTGGAGTAAAGGTGGTCTAGAGTTTTTTTTCCCTCTGGTTGCACATTTAACATGCTGGTAGAAATTAGGTAAAACGGATTTAAGTTTCCCTGCATTAAAGTCCCCGGCCACTAGGAGCGCCGCCTCTGGATGAGCGTTTTCCTGTTTGCTTATGGCCGTATACAGTTCATTGAGTGCGGTCTTAGTGCCAGCATCAGTTTGTGGTGGTAAATAGACAGCTACGAAGAATATAGATGAAAACTCTCTTGGTTGATAGTGTGGTCTACAGCTTATCATGAGATGCTCTAACTCAGGCGAGTAAAACCTTGAGACTTCCTTAGATATCGTGCACCAGCTGTTGTTTACAAATATACATAGACCGCCACCCCTTGTCTTACCAGAGGTTGCTGTTCTATCCTGCCGATACAGTGTATAACTCGCCAGCTGTATGTTATTCATGTCATTGTTCAGCCACTACTCGGTGAAACATAAGATATTACAGTTTTTAATGTCCCGTTGGTAGGGTATTCGTGCCTGTAGTTCATCCATTTTATTATCAAGCGATTGTAAATTGGCCAATAGTATCGATGGCAAAGGCAGATTAGCCACTCGTCGCCGGCTCCTTACCAAGCACCCCGATCGCCTTCCGCGATATCTCCTTTTCTTTCTACTGCGAATGATGGGGATGAGGGCCCTGTCGGGTGTCTGGAGCAAATTCCTCTCATCCGACTCATAAAATAAAAATTATTCATCCAGTTCAAGGTGAGTAATCGCTGTTCTGATGTCCAGAAGCTATTTTCGGTCATAAGAGACGCTAGCAGCAACATTATGTACAAAATAAGTTACAAACAATGCAAAAAAAACACACAAAATAGCACGGTTGGTTAAGAGTCCATAAAACGGCAGCCATCCCCTCCAGCGCCATCATAATCAATAGTTAATGGATAGTCAATTTACATTTTAGTCATTTAGCAGACGCTCTTATCCAGAGCGACTTACAGTTAGTGAGTGCATACATTTTCATACTGGCCCCCCGTGGGAAACAAACCCACAACCCTGGCGTTGCAAGCGCCATGCTCTACCAATTGAGCCACAGGGGACCATTTAAATAATATACAAACAGCACCTACTTGATAAAGAAACCATTTACGAAAGACTGTGCCATAATGGACACCAAGTTCGAATCACATTGGGTGGAGTGCAACTGCAGAACACTGGAAACCTCAGGGGCAGCATACACCCTGACTCTGGAGGAGTGGTACCTCCTGTAGGCCACCATCAGAGCAGCCAGGAGACAGACAGCAGCACTGACCCCCAGGACTGCAGCCACATTGGGATCTGTACTGACCCCCTGTACTGGAGAGAGTGGGGCCGGGCCCAACGTCAAGCTCGGGTCAGGGGTTGTGTTCTGATGTAACAGGGAATCACGGAAGGAGAGATGAGAAGAAACACTTTATTTATACTGAATATATGTATTACATTGCAAAGATGTATTGTTCTGTAAGTAAGAGACAGATACTGTAACTCCACTTCCTACTCGGCTATACTCACTTCTCAGTGATCACTGGCTCTGTAGTAGAGGCAGCTGGAGAGTGAAGGACATGGTTGTTGTTGGTGGTCGGATCGATGTCAGGATTATAACACAACCTCTTGTCAGGACAGAACACTAAACCCCTGTAACATGTCACCTGGATGAATGAATGAATTAATAATTGAATGAATGAACGAGAAATAGAATAGAATCAGGTTAGAAAGGTTGTATATGGAGAGGTATTGGGTAATAGAGTCATTCAAGCTCATCAAACTCAAAGTGACCTCAATGGCACCTCCTACTGGGCAGTCCATCTAGTCAGAGCCAGACAATGTTCCCTGGTACCTGTTCAGCCCAGTACCTGCAGCAGCACCCCACCAAAGAGTTACTGACACAGGGATGCATTCTGACAGAGTGGTAGGTGGAGAGAAACTAAAATAATGGGTATGTGTCACTTTCATATACTTTTCCACCAAAAATATGCTGCACAGAAACATTAAACACACACCACACACACACTGACCTCTCTGCTCAGGTTAGAGAAGAAGTAGTGGCTGTCTAAACAGTACATCTCTACACTCCAGTCCTCTGTCACAGTATCTCTCTCTCATTCTCCCTTTTCCAGAACTAACTCTACAGGCAAACACAGTGAAAAGAGTAAGGGAAGAGAAAGAGGAGAGAGAGGAGTAAATGGGATTGAATGTTAAAGGTAGAGAAAGTGAATAGAAGGAAGCGTGTTTGAAGTAGTGTTTTGTCATGGAGTACAGAGGATACGATAAAAGTCAAATAAGTGAAGAAGAGCAGAAGATTCACCATGTTTATCAGAGGTTTATAAATGAGACACCATCCAGGTAAGGGTCAGTCTGGCACTCCCCCTTGTGGAGGTGGAGATAATGACACCCTAAACCAAAGAGACAGAACACAAGTCAGACAGAGAACACAAGTCAGACAGAGAACACAAGTCAGACAGAGAACACAAGTCAGACAAAGAACACAAGTCAGACCGAGAACACAAGTCAGACCGAGAACACAAGTCAGACAGAGAACACAAGTCAGACAGAGAACACAAGTCAGACAGAGAACACAAGTCAGACAGAGAACACAAGTCAGACAGAGAACACAAGTCAGACAGAGAACACAAGTCAGACAAAGAACACAAGTCAGACCGAGAACACAAGTCAGACCGAGAACACAAGTCAGACCGAGAACACAAGTCAGACAGAGAACACAAGTCAGACAGAGAACACAAGTCAGACAGATAACACAAGTCAGACAGAACACAAGGATGGTTAAGAGTGGGATATTCAGTTAAACTCACATCTCACTCTCCCTTACTTACATTTCACTCTCCCCTCAGTCCCAGGCTCTGTGTCAGAATACACAACCTGCCCGTCCAGAAGAAAGAGGAGGAGATGTCATGGCAGGTTGACAGTGATCCAAACATTCCTCCCTCACCAACAAAAGATGCACCCACTAAATCACTATGACCACTAAGCAGGTACACAAAGATAACTC
Organism: Coregonus lavaretus; assembly: GCF_964263955.1. Lineage (NCBI taxonomy): Eukaryota > Metazoa > Chordata > Actinopteri > Salmoniformes > Salmonidae > Coregonus > Coregonus lavaretus. The sequence continues at coordinate 12,477,105 of NC_140026.1, read as the reverse complement.
CTACTATACCACACTCCTTATCTTTTACAGATATTCTAACTACTGTATCTGTTTGGTTCATTTATGAAAAGTTGTTATAAGCCGTAACAATGTACTGGCACAAATAATATATCCCTTATCCTCTCCCAACACCAGGCTCTGTGCTCGGCAGTGGTTGACAGAGTACCAGTCTGTGACCTGGAGGGGAGCCAGGGTGACCGGGTCGACCCGCACCACAGCTGGCTCTCCCAGGGCAGCAGCCATGATGGAACCCTGCAGCACCCTATAAGACCACAGAAACATATTGGGAGCGACTCTGATATGAGGATTTCAAGAGTGTGTCTGCAGGGTTCTGATCACTGATTGGCTGTAGATCCTCACCTGACCTGTCTCATCTGTGTTGGTCACCTGACCCCGGGGGGAGCAGCCCACCCCAGCTACACAACACTGATGACTCAACTACACAACAACACATCACTGATGACTCAGCTACAAAACACAACAACATATCACTGATGACTCAACTATACAATAACACATCACTGATCACTCAGCTACACAACACATCAGTGATGACTCAACTACACAACACAATAACATATCACTGATGACTCAGCTACACAACACAACATATCACTGAAGACTCAGCTACACAACACATCACTGATGACTCAACTACACAACAACATAACACTGATGACTCAGCTACACAACAACACACAGCAACACAACATAACAACAAAACTGTAATGAAAATCAAATAGACCTACCATCCCATGGCCAAAAAAATAAGCCTCATACCATAGCCTCATAATACAGTATAACAAATATGTTATAACACATGACAAAACAAGCAAGGTTACTGATGTTGGGAGGAGTAGGAACAGTCCCTCACACACACAATGTATGCATGTACACACGCACACACACGCACGCACACACATCCCAGGAGAATGCTGAGTAAGTGGGTAAGGTGCAATACCGAACTCATATTCAGTTCCTATTTTCGTCTGAGCTTCATTTGAATATGTGGTAAACTAGCAACCCGGTCAATGTACTTTATTCATACTGATAATGTATTCATACTGTTACCATCTCTAAAAGGCAGTACCAAGACAATTGGCTTATCATGCTCTTTTAAACATGGCCTGTATAATTTACTGTAGGTAGGATTCTAGCTGGCTGTAGTTACAGTGTGTCTATCATCTTACCTAGGACAACAAGGACTAACACAAGGACTATTAAATGTTCTATGTCAGTTAGGTACAGATGTAGGATCTTAATTTGAGCCAGTTTGCTGGCATTTTTTTGTTAGGGCAAATCAACCAAGGAAGACTGGAGGTTGCTGAGGCTGCTGAGTGGAGGACGGCTCATAATAATGTCTGGAATGGAGCAAATGGAATGTCATGTATTTAATACCGTTCCACTAATTCCCCTCCAGCCATTACCACGAGCCCGTCCTCCCCAATTAAGGTGCCACCAACCTCCTGTGGACTATGGTAGTCGAAACGTGTTGCAGTTGTGCGTCCTGATGTTTATTTTTTATTTTATTTTATTTCACCTTTATTTAACCAGGTAAGCCAGTTGAGAACAAGTTCTCATTTACAACTGCGACCTGGCCAAGATAAAGCAAAGCAGTGCGTTAAAAACAACAACACAGAGTTACATATGGGGTAAACAAAACATAAAGTCAAAAATACAACAGAAAATATATATACAGTGTGTGCAAATGTAGCAAGTTATGGAGGTAAGGCAATAAATAGGCTATAGTGCAAAATAATTACAATAGTATTAACACTGGAATGCTAGATGTGCAAGAGATTATGTGCAAATAGAGATACTGGGGTGCAAAAGAGCAAAATAAATAACAATATAGGGATGAGGTAGTTGGGTGGGCTAATTTCAGATGGGCTGTGTACAGGTGCAGTGATCGGTAAGGTGCTCTGACAACTGATGCTTAAAGTTATTGAGGGAGATAAGAGTCTCCAGCTTCAGAGATTTTTGCAATTCGTTCCGGTCATTGGCAGCAGAGAACTGGAAGGAATGGCGGCCAAAGGAGGTGTTGGCTTTGGGAATGACCAGTGAGATATACCTGCTGGAGCGCAGACTACGGGTGGGTGCTGCTATGGTGACCAATGAGCTAAGATAAGGCGGGGATTTGCCTAGCAGTGATTTATAGATGGCCTGGAGCCAGTGGGTTTGACGACGAACATGTATTGAGGACCAGCCAACAAGAGCGTACAGGTCACAGTGGTGGGTAGTGTATGGGGCTTTGGAGACAAAACGGATGGCACTGTGATAGACTACATCCAATTTGCTGAGTAGAGTGTTGGAGGCTATTTTGTAAATGACATCGCCGAAGTCAAGGATCGGTAGGATAGTCAGTTTTACGAGGGCATGTTTGGCAGCATGAGTGAAGGAGGCTTTGTTGCGAAATAGGAAGCCGATTCTAGATTTAACTTTGGATTGGAGATTCTTTATGTGAGTCTGGAAGTTGAGTTTACAGTCTAACCAGACACCTAGGTATTTGTAGTTGTCCACATACTCTAGGTTAGACCCGTCGAGAGTGGTGATTCTAGTCGGGTGGGCGGGTGCCAGCAGCGTTCGATTGAAAAGCATGCATTTAGTTTTACTAGTGTTTAAGAGCAGTTGGAGGCTACTGAAGGAGTGTTGTATGGCATTGAAGCTCGTTTGGAGGTTTGTTAACACAGTGTCCAATGAAGGGCCAGATGTATACAAAATGGTGTCGTCTGCGTAGAGGTGGATCTGAGAGTCACCAGCAGCAAGAGCGACATCATTGATATACACGGAGAAAAGTGTCGGCCCAATAATTGAACCCTGTGGCACCCCCATAGAGACTGCCATAGGTCCAGACAACAGGCCCTCCGATTTGACACACTGAACTCTATCTGAGAAGTAGTTGGTGAACCAGGCGAGGCAGTCATTTGAGAAACCAAGGCTATTTAGTCTGCCAATAAGAATGCGGTGGTTGACAGAGTCGAAAGCCTTGGCCAGGTCGATGAAGACGGCTGCACAGTACTGTCTATTATCAATCGCGGTTATAATATCGTTTAGGACCTTGAGCGTGGCTGAAGTGCACCCATGACCAGCTCGGAAACCGGATTGCATAGCGGAGAAGGTACGGTGGTATTCGAAATGGTCGGTGATCTGTTTGTTAACTTGGCTTTCAAATACTTTCGAAAGGCAGGGCAGGATGGATATAGGTCTGTAGCAGTTTGGATCTAGAGTGTCACCCCCTTTGAAGAGGGGGATGACCGCGGCAGCTTTCCAATCTCTGGGGATCTCAGACGTTATGAAAGAGAGGTTGAACAGACTAGTAATAGGGGTTGCGACAATTTCGGCGGCTAGTTTTAGAAAGAAAGGGTCCAGATTGTCTAGCCCAGCTGATTTGTAGGGGTCCAGATTTTGCAGCGCTTTCAAAACATCAGCTGTCTGAATTTGTGTGAAGGAGAAGCGGGGGGGGGGTGCATGGGCAAGTTGCAGCAGAGGTTGCAGATTTGGTGGCCGGGGTAGTGGTAGCCAGATGGAAAGCATGGCCAGCTGTAGCAAAATGCTTGTTGAAATTCTCGATTATTGTAGATTTATCAGTGGTGATAGTGTTTCCTAGCCTCAGTGCAGTGGGCAGCTGGGAGGAAGTGCTCTTATTCTCCATGGACTTTACAGTGTCCCAAAACTTTTTGGAGTTAGTGCTACAGGATGCACATTTCTGTTTGAAAAAGTTAGCCTTTGCTTTCCTGACTGCTTGTGTATATTGGTTCCTAACTTCCTTGAAAAGTTGCATATCGCGGGGGCTATTTGATGCTAATGCTGTACGCCACAGGATGTTTTTTTGCTGGTCAAGGGCAGTCAAGTCTGAGGAGAACCAGGGGCTATATCGGTTCTTAGTTCTGTATTTTTTGAATGGGGCATGTTTATTTAAGATTGAGAGGAAATTACTTTTAAGGAACAACCAGGCATCCTCTACTGATGGAATGAGATCTATATCCATCCAGGATACCTGGGCCAGGTCAATTAGGAAGGCCTGCTCGCTAAAGTGTTTTAGGGAGCGTTTGACAGTGATGAGGGGTGGTGGTTTGACCGCGGACCCGTTACGGACGCAGGCAATAAGGCAGTGATCGCTGAGATCCTGGTTGAAGACAGCTGAGGTGTATTTAGAGGGTATGTTAGTCAGGATGATATCTATGAGGGTACCCATGTTTACGGATTTAGGGTTGTACCTGGTAGGTTCGTTGATAATTTGCGTGAGGTTGAGGGCATCTAGTTTGGATTGTAGGATGGCTGGGGGATTAAGCATATCCCAATTTAGGTCACCAAGCAGTACGAACTCTGAGGATAAATGGGGGGCAATCAATTCACATATGGTGTCCAGGGCACAGCTGGGGGCTGAGGGGGGTCTGTAGCAAGCGGCAACAGTGAGAGACTTATTTCTGGAAAGGTGGATTTTTAGAAGTAGAAGCTCAAACTGTTTGGGCACAGACCTCGATAGTATGATAGAGCTCTGCAGGCTATCTCTACAGTAGATTGCAACTCCACCCCCTTTGGCAGTTCTATCTAGACAGAAAATGTTATAGTTGGGGATGGAAATTTCAGAATTTTTGGTGGCCTTCCTGAGCCAGGATTCAGACACTGCTAGAACATCAGGGTTGGCGGAGTGTGCTAACGCAGTGAATAACTCAAACTTAGGAAGTAGACTTCTGATATTTATGTGCAAGAAACCAAGACTTTTGTGATTACAGAAGTCAGCAAATGATAGCGCCTGGGGAGTAGGAGTGATACTGAGGGCTGCAGGGCCTGGGTTAGCCTCTACATCACCAGAGGAACAGAGGAGGACTAGAATAAGGATACGGCTAAAGGCTTTAAGAACTGGTCTTCTAGTGCGTTGGGTACATAGAATAAAGGGGGCAGATTTCCGGGTGTTATAGAAAAGATTCAGGGCATTATGTACAGACAAGGATATGGAAGGATATGAGTAAAGTGGAGGTAAACCTAAGCGTTGGGTAACAATGAAAGAGATAGCATCGCTGGAGGCATCAATTGAGTCGGTCTCCGCGTGTATAGGGGGTGGGACAAAGGAGCTATCTAAGGCAGGTTTAGCTGGGCTGGGGGGTCTACAGTGAAATAGTACAATTAGAAATAACCGAAACAACAATAAGCTCACATGTTTGGGCTGAGGCTAAACATAAACAGGATGTAGTACCGTAAAAAGGAACAGTCCAGCAGACATCAGCTGTATAGCTGAGTTATCATAAGGTCCGGTGAAGAGCAATAGGATAGTTCGAGTAAGAGGCCACGGCTAGCGTGTGCTAGCGGGCCGGGGCTAGCAGATGGAATCTTCGTGGTTAACGTCGTAACCACATCAGACGATTTCGTCGGCAGACCAGTCGTGTAGGATCGGCGGGGCTCCGTGTCAACACTAGGTGGTCCCGTCCGGTTGACAGAGAGGTAGATAGCCGGGAGATGGGCCTAGCTCAGGATGATTAGCCAGACCACAGCGTCCATTCCGTTGCAGCTAGCTGGTAGCGATGAATCCGGAGTTAAAGGTCCAGTGATTCAGTGATTCCGGCGGAAAAACCGATATGTTCTGGGTCGACAACGCGCTGTGCAGACTGGCCGAATATCCAGTGATTAATGTCCAGTGACCAAATCAATCCCGCAGAAAAAAAATCCAATGCTCTGGGTGAAATACCGCCAGCTGTGGCTAATAGCAAGTAGCCAGTCAGCTGGCTAGCTAGTTTCAACTGGAGACTCCAGATAAAGGTAAGTCAATAATAGAATCGTACTATGCTGACTGCTCCTATATGTATTCTTTTGTAAATATATTCTGCTAATAGTTCACTAAAGTTTATTGCAACGTGCTGGCCACCTACTCGTCTTCTTTCTTGGATTACTCTCCATTTAGGGGCCTACCTTCCCACTGCCCTCATCTACCCGGCAAATCAAGACTACAATTTTATAGAGAAAATTACAAACTTTAGGAGCCCTTTTAAACCTCGAATACACAAGTTTCCTTTCCTGATTTGCAAAAACAGGATGGTCAAATTAAGGTATGGCATCTGTATCATTCATGATAGATGGTTAAATAGAGCAAGCATTATTTTCATAATATAATAACATAATACATAATCAAATAATTTATTATAATAATACATTTCATAATGACATAATTTGACTCTTATTGTAGGCTCTCTTGTAGGCCGATACTGACAGATGTTTACTTTAGTTTCATTAGTTCTCTCTTCCACCTACAGTAAGACCACAGTGTTGCTGTGTCGACTCCTTTTACAGAACGGAGGAAGTTGAGTCAAGATAAACATGACATCAGATGCTCATTTACTCTGTTTTGTCTTTAAGGATCTGTAGCTTTCTAATTCTGACAAAGCTCTGTTTGTGTCACAGCCACAGGAATTGTAGGGTTCCGCAGGAAATGCTGGTGTCTTCAGTCACTTACCAGCGTCTCAGAATGGAGAACACTTCACTTTATATGCTGCTCTGTGAGTAGTACGTTATGATTAATGTATTTATCTGTATTTATGAATGTTGTTAGCCAACTATTTCCATTATTGGACGAGACATTTTTTAATTTATAGAATATCAAGTATGTCATAAATGCACAATAAATGTGGCAACAGATGATGACGTTGTTTGGTTATACTGTGTTTACCCTTTCTAGAGCATTTACATTGACATTTTAGTCATTTAGCAGATGCTCTTATCCAGAGTGACTTACAGTTAATGCATTCATCTTGAGATCGCTAGATGGGACAACCACATATCACAGTACATTTTTCCTCAGTAAAGTAACTATCAGCTATAGTCAGAGCTAGTAAGAGGGGAGAAAGTTAAGTGAGTGTTGGAGTTGTTGGTTATTGCAGCTTTTAATCAAGTTGTATATGAGTCTAAGAAACATTAGGAATCTGTAGTTTTATACCAGATAGAGTTGAAGTCAGAGGTTAACATACACTTAGCCAAATACATTTAAACTCAGTTTTTCACAATTCCTGACTTTTAATCCTAGTAAAAATTCCCTGTCTTAGGTCAGTTAGGATCACCACTTTATTTTAAGAATGTGAAATGTCAGAATAATAGTGGAGATTATTATTTCTTTCTTTCATCACATTCCCAGTGGGTCAGAAGTTTACATACACTCAATTAGTATTTGGTAGCATTGCCTTTAAATGTTTAACTTGGGTCAAATGTTTCGGGTAGCCTTCTGCAAGCTTCCCACAATAAGTTGGGTGAATTTTGGCCCATTCCTCCTGACAGAGCTGGTGTATCGGAGTCAGGTTTGTAGTCCTCCTTGCTCGCACACGCTTTTTCAGTTCTGCCCACAAATGTTCTATCGTCAGGGTCCCCTCTATTGAGGTCAGGGCTTTGTGATGGCCGCTCCCATACCTTGACTTTGTTGTCCTTAAGCCATTTTGCCACAACTTTGGAAGTATGCTTGGGGTCATTGTCCATTTGGAAGACCCATTTGCGACCAAGCTTTGCATTTCCTGACTAATGTCATGAGATGTTGCTTCAATATATCCACATAATTGTCCTTCCTCATGATGCCATCTATTTTGTGAAGTGCACCAGTCCCTCCTGCAGCAAAGCACCCCCACAGCATGATGCTGCCACCCCTGTGCTTCACGGTTGGGATGGTGTTCTTCAGCTTGCAAGTCTCCCTTTTCCTCCAAACATAACAATGGTCATTATGGCCAAACAGTTCTATTTTTGTTTCATCAGACCAGAGGACATTTCTCCAAAAAGTATGATCTTTGTCCCCATGTGCAGTTGTAAACCATAGTCTGGCTTTTTTTATGGCGGTTTTGGAGCAGTGGCTTCTTCCTTGCTGAACGGCCTTTCAGGTTATGTCAATAGAGGACTCGTTTTACTGTGGATATAGATACTTTTGTACCTGTTTCCTCCAGCATCTTCACAAGGTCCTTTGCTGTTGTTCTGGGATTGATTTGCACTTTTTGCACCAAAGTACGTTAATCTCTAGGAAACAGAATGCGTCTCCTTCCTGAGCGGTATGACGGCTGCGTGGTCCCATGGTGTTTATACTTGCGTACTATTGTTTGTACAGATGAACGTGGTACCTTCAGGCGTTTGGAAATCGCTCCCAAGGATGAACCAGACTTGTGGAGGTCTACAATTTTTTCTGAGGTCTTGGCTGATTTCTTTTGATTTTCCCATGATGTCAAGCAAAGAGGCACAGAGTTTGAAGGTAGGCCTTGAAATATATCCACAGGTACACCTCCAATTGACTCAAATAATGACATCATTTTCTGGAATTTTACAAGCTGTTTAAAGGCACAGTCAACTTAGTGTATGTAAACTTCTGACCCACTGGAATTGTGATACAGTGAATTATAAAGGAAATAATCTGTCTATAAACAATTGTTGGAAAAATTACTTGTGTCATGCACAAAGTAGATGTCCTAACCGACTTACCAAAACTATAGTTTGTTAACAAGAAATTTGTGGAGTGGTTGAAAAATGAGTTTTAATGACTCCAACCTAAGTGTATGTAAACTTCCGACTTCTACTGTATGTACACCAGTGGTGGTCGGTGCCATTTAAGATGAGGGAGGATAATCTTTTTTTTTTTTTACGAACATGGCCTTATTTCTATTACAGCATATTGGATGACTGTCATTCATATTCCACTCACCCAGCTCAATGTAACATTGATAGGTTTAGGCTACTACGTGATACTCTAATTTTCCCTGTACCCATCATGAGGTTGCTACAACCTAGCCTATGAATTAAAGTTTACAACGAAGGTGCACAGTTCGAGAGAACTTCGAGTAATCAAGGTGACAGACAGTGACACATTCAATACTGCCTAGCACACGCTTGCCTGCATCTAGCTGATGTAGGGTGTAATTATTAGTCCAACAGTTGCAAACAAGCGCTGCTATTGGACAAATTCAGGTATGTTTTTCCCAGTTTTGTTATGTTCAGGAAGCGTTTTTATACAGATTCGGCGCAATGAATACACCCTTAATCACATGCAAAAACAGTTCACTTTCATAGCAGCCACATATAAACAGCTTGTTGTATATATCATGCCTTCTCGCATCTATCTACGCACTCTCCTCCTCTCACCTTTTCCCTTCGCTTGTGGACTTCAGTGCAAAACACATCAGCTGTCTGTGATGCGGCGATAAACACCTTTCCAATCCAAACCTTCATATCATGACCGCTAACCGCTACACACAGCCTACATCATGCAGTACAGTGTACAGTCAGCAGCAAGCAGTTTAGCAATTACACCGGCGGGTCCCGTTTGCAATAAATGAATAAAACCAAAAGCTTACCTTAACTTGGAAGAGTTCCAGTGTTGGATAGCCATAGCCAGCTAGATAACATATCATCCCTATCTGTTTGAGCTGGGTGTTTGAGTAGGCTTAACTAGCTAGCTGCATTCGATGTTAGCTAAGTAAGTGAAAAATATATATACTATGAAATATATACTGAACAAAAATATAAATGCAACATGCGACAATTTCAAAGATTTTACTGAGTTACTGTTCATATGAGGAAATCAGTCATTTGAAATCAATTCATTAGGCCCTAATCTATGGATTTCACATGACTGGGAATTCATAAATGCATCTGTCTGTCACATATATCTTAAAATAAAAATGGGCCTCACAATTGGCCTCAGGATCTTGTCACGGTATCTCCGCGCATTCAAATTGCCATCGATAAAATCCAATTGTGTTCATTGTCAGTAGCTTATGTCTGCCCATACCATAACCCCACCGCTACCATGGGGCACTCTGTTCACAATGTTGACATCAGCAAACCACTCACCCACATGACGCCATACACGTGGTCTTCCGTTGTGAGGCCGGTTGGAAATACTGCCAGATTCTCTAAAATGATGTTGGAGGTGGCTTATGGTAGAGAAATGAACATTCAATTCTCTCGCAACAGCTGTGGTGGACATTCCTGCAGTCAGCATGCCAATTGCACGCTCCCTCAAAACTTGAGACATCTGTGGCATTATGTTGTGTGACAAAATTGCACATTTTAGAGTGGCAACTGTGTAATGATCATGCTGTTTAATCAGCTTCTTGATATGCCACACCTGTCAGGTGGATGGATTTTCTTGGCAAAGGAGAAATGCTCACTAACAGGGATGTAAACGAATTTGTGCACAACATTTAAGAGAAATAAGCTTTTTTTGTGTATGGAAAATTTCTGGGATATTTTATTTCAGCTCATGAAACATGGGAGCAACACTTTACATGTTGCGTTAATATTTTTGTTCAGTGTAGCTCTCGCTCGCTCTTCTCCATAACATTGGAATAAATTAATTTGTTCAAAACTGTCTCTCTCTTTGAGTCAACTACTCACCACATTTTATGCACTGCAGTGCTAGCTAGCTGTAGCTTATGCTTAGAGTACAGACCAGTACGGACAAATGCGAAAATGAATGCACTCACTACTATAACTCGTTCTGGATAAGAGCGTCTGCAAAATAACTTAAATGTAAAAAATGTAAATGTAAGTACTAGATTCATTTTCTGATCCTTTGATTTGGTGGAGAACATGTCAGTTCATGCTGCAAGAGCAAGATCTCTGCTAGTTTGAAGGACATCCTATGGATGTTGTCATAATTATTTTGTAAGTCTATGGAAAGGGGTGAGAACCATGAGCCTCCTCGGTTTTGTGTTGAAGTCAATGTACCCAGAGGAGGACAGAAGCTAGCTGTCCTTCGGCTACACCATGGTGCTAACCTACAGCGTGCTGCTCAGGCTACTGTAGACCTTCATTGCAGAACAGTCTGTTTTAATCAATTATTTGGTGACGTGAATATATTTAGTATAGTTGTATCTAAAAAAAATCTATTTTCATTTTTATGAAATTCACTGTGGATGGTTCTACCCTTCCTCCTCTGAGGAGTCTCCACTGATGTACACCTAAAATGTACTTTTATCAAAACTCTCCAAAAGCTAAATCGTTAGAAATGTATCCACATGATGTGTATCAAATAATGTTCAAATAATCATATTCATTTTGTGCTCTTCTCTCAAAGCCCTGCCCAAAGCTGAATGTAGAGCCAAACCCTGTGTACCCTGGAGAGACAGTTACTATGACGTGTTCAGTAGGGTCTGACAGTAGCTGGAGCTATCAGTGGTACAAAGACAGGAATGATAATGTAGTATCCCAGTCTGGCAGACACACTATAACAGGAGACACCCTCACCATCAGTAGTGTTGCTGAGTCTGACCAGGATCTCTACTGGTGTCAGGGAGAGATCCGGTCCAGATCCATATCATCAATCATCAGTGATCCTGTCACCATCACCCTGAATGGTGAGTAAATGTGTTATGTGTGTCCCTTCTTAGTTTTACACTGTTTATATTGAGTCATTCATGATATATGTGTCAGTATTAATGTCGAAATCAGAGTTGCTGTTTGATAGCAATAACAGATTCCTCCATTATCTCACTCTAATTTCATTTAATAATAAAAAAAATATGGTGATCATACTTTGGAATTATTGGCAAACTAACTGCATTTGTCTTAATATTTAACTGTGTTTCCACAGGTCTACCTATGGCCACAGTGAGTATCTCTCCTCAGAGTCTCCTCCACTCTGGAGAGACAGTCAGGATGCAGTGTGACATTTCAGACTACACAGACTGGGATTACCACTGGTTCAGAAATAAACAAAAACAGAGTCCTGGTAAAACCATCACCACACTGTCTAACCAGGCTGGTCAGTACATATGTGTTGGGGTGAGGACAGGTCGGCCCCAGTGGTCTCAACTCAGTGTTTCCCTCCCCATCAGATTCACTGTTGAGTTCACTATTCATACGCCATCACTAACTTGTTGTTGTTGTTCTCATCGTAGTGTGTGTCAGGACACTGGAGCTTCCCACTCAATCCTATTGCAATACCAACAGATTATCAGCCCTCGACTACACTGACTTCAGACAAAGAGGACGTATTCACAGGAGACAGTGTGACACTGACCTGTACTGTAGAGTCTTATGGATGGAAGTTTTACTGGTACAGACACAGACCAGACTCTACACCAGTAACCTCAACCTCTGGATACTCCTACACACTCAGCTGGGTCAGTGTCTCTGATGGAGGACAGTACTGGTGCAGAGCTGGGAGAGGAGACCCAGTCTACTACACCCTGTACAGTGACCCAGTCCAGATACATGTTACTGGTGAGTTAATACTTTTTAGGATAGTGGGTTCCTATGTGGATTAATAATATGTAGTCTACTTGTTATCCATATGTTACTGAATACCTTTCATATCTTCAGGCTCTATTGTTGTGAGTATTGATGAATGTAATTTGTATTCTGATGTGTGCAACATATTCACTATGTGTTGTGTGTTGTGTCTGTGCAGAGAGACCGGTAGCTGTTCTGACCCTCCAACCCAACTGGACCCAGATATTCAGAGGAGAGACTGTCACTATGAGATGTGACATCCAGGGAGGAGGAGACTCTGACTGGAACTACAGATGGAATAAGAATAGTCAGTTAGTGATCCCCTTTAACACAAAGCCACAGTACAGAATCAGTCCTGTCTACGTGTCTAGCAGTGGTTCATATACCTGTGAGGGTATAAAGGGAAACAAGCTCTCCAAGACCAGTGATGCTGTACAACTGACTGTGTCATGTAAGTCTATTTAAGTCTATACATGTCATGATGGTTACCTAGAATATTTTTAAGATTAAAAGTTTAAAAACTGCCTTCTCCTTCATAACAGATAAACCCAAGTCTGTCCTGAGTATCTCTCCTCAGTGGCTGAACCCTGGAGACTCAGTGTCTCTCAGCTGTGAAGTTGACAAGACGTCTACAGGCTGGAGGTTCTCCTGGTACAGAACTGTTCCCTACAGAGCTGGGTTACCCTCCCTATTGGACAAGTCCTACTCTGTAGAGCCCCTATCTGACAGGAGTACTGGAACTACAGAGAGCTTCTACACCCTGAGTCCTGCTGGTCCTACTCACACAGGAGGATATGTGTGTAGAGCTGGGAGAGGAGACCCAGTCTATGACACACTCTACAGTGAACCTCAGTTTCTCTGGTCAGGAGGTAACTAACTGCATTGAAACTGTATTGAATCATATTTAAGTCACCCTCATGTGTATAATATATATTATTTTACTATAGGTTTGACTCTGTCTCTCTTTGTTTCAGATCTGCAGGAGAGTACAGTAATGCTGTCAACATCACAGTGGATGGTATGTCTGTTGTACGACATTCACACACAAAAAACAACAACATTTCAATGTTTGACAGGATGTTCAAATCTGTAATGAATTGCATCTCTTATAAAATACCAGTTCATAATATTTTGAGGGTGATGACTCCAGTATGCAGATTTACAGTATTATTTATATATTATGTTACACAGATGGTGATGTGATCCTGGAGAGCCCTGTCCATCCCGTGACTGAAGGAGACTCTGTGACTCTGCGCTACAAATACTGGACAACTAGCTCAAACATCAAGGCTGATTTCTACAAAGATGGAGTTCTCATCAAGAATGAGACAACATGAGAGATAACCATCCCTACAGTATCCAAGTCAGATGAAGGATTCTACAAATGCAAATACCCTGACAAGGGAGAATCACCAAAGAGCTGGATGACAGTGAGAGGTGAGAAAACGATTATGATCTCAAGTTACCTTTTCATCATCTATGTGATAAACATGTGATTTTAGTGTTGATGTTAACATATGTTTGGATTTGTACTTCCATAGAAAATATGATATGTCAACTAAATTATCAAAAGATACAGACCAGTCTATACTCCTATATTACCTCTCTCAGAGTCTGATGGTGTTGTGCTGTTCTCTCTCCAGTCTCTCCAGTCATAGCTCCTGGATCCTCTACATCAGTCCTAGTAGGAGTGGTTGTGGGTCTGGTTGTTGCTGGTGTTCTACTGGTCATTCTCCTGGTCCTGCTGTGGAGATTTAAAAACTCCAAAGGTAAGATTATTATTATTACTAATTTAACTTTTCATTTCATGTTTAGTTAGATATATTTCTAATTACCATACTTTAAAACAGACATTACCCGATATTATAGTATGCATTTCTCGTTACAGGTTCCTGTTTTAACAGAATATTATTGTGAGTACACCGGTCTCTCAGTTATGTTAATTCAGTAACATATCATCTTAGTTCTTCATTAGTATCTCTCTCCCTGTAGGCCCCCTCAGCCCCAGAGCACCAACCAGGACCCCCAACAGGACCAAGGATCTACCCAGGGCCAGGCTCCTGATACTGGGTATACACATCTGCAGCATGGTCAGTCTCTCAGCCCAGACCTCTACCACTCTCCTCTCTCTGTAACCTCATACACTGGCTCATCAACATCCACTTTGTATAACAACATGTTACTGTACTCTCTGTCCCTAGGGAAGCTGAGGGATAACCAACATAACTAACCTTTCTCTCTCTTCAGTGACCAACAGGTGGTGGTAACATCTACGATACGATCAATCCCTCAGACAACAATGATAATGGTACTGTACACTGCATGTTATGTTTAGTATGAATACAGTATAGAGTTAGTGCTGCTGCTGTTCTTCATGTGTTTATTATGACTAACACATTAAGACTAAGGGCTCTATTCAGTCCGTATCGCGGAAGTTCAGCGTTACAGCGTGATTTAAATTGAAAGCAATGTTCCCACGTTAGCGGAGACAGCATTCAAGGTAAACGCTGCATATGTCAGCTCAATCGGAAATTACCTTTACTTTTCTATCATGTAATCTGTAACCCTTCAGCAATACAGATTGAATAGAGTCCTAAGTAGAGATATTAGTGTATTACCTGTATGTTTCAGATGGTGCTGCTGCTGGAACAAGTCATGTGACATACGCCCAGATTCAACTCAAAAAGTTGGACAAGAAAAAGAAAGGTGACTCAACTGTGACATCAATTAATAATGTGCAGTGTATCAAATATTAGTTAAAACATACGCTTGTAACAGGCAAGTAGAATTAAGCAACAGTCTCTTTGCTAAATGCAATTGGTAATCCCTTCAGATGTTAAAGTTTTAAGTTCAACAACGATAGCGTCCATCTCAGTTCTTCTCATCTCTCGAGCAGCATCACCCCTTCCAGTATTAAAGTTCAGTTAAAACATTTACAATATTTAAAAATAAAACAAAATTTACAAATTCTCTGCTATTCTTCCTCCTCCTCAGAAAAGCCAGCTGATCCAAAAGAAAATCCAGTCTACTCTGAGGTGAAGACAGGGAAAGCCACAGGTAAGACCTATTCTACAAGTTGGCAGTTAGTCACTAAATTCACAATTTGGGAGTTTTGATGAAGAGGCAGAATATGCAATAAGCTAATAAGTTGTAAGTTCAACAACGATAGTGTCCGTGTCAGTTCTCCTCATGTCTCGAGCAGCATCACCCCTTCCAGTGCCTCAAAAGTCCAGTGTTCATGCGATAGGCCCATTTAGTTTATGATAATGCCCTTTTAGTTTAAGAGCTGTTTTGAAAAGACTGATAGAAATTTCTGCCTGGAGTTTTGGCCTTCCATGGTGACAACACCATGTGGAAAATGTGTTGATAGACCAATAAGAAAGAGAGTTCCAAACCGCTCGATTTTCAGTTTTCCCCTCCCCACTCAGACCACTCCCAGAGAGTCCTATCAAAATTCTTGATTGAGAAATTACCCTTGGCTAATGTCACACCCTGGCTCTGGGACTCATTATGTTGAGCCAGGGTGTGTTCATTTCTATGTGTGTATTTCTATGTTGGTGTTCATTCTAGTTTGTTGTATTCTATGTTTGCCTGAGTGACTCCCAATCAGAGGCAACGAGTGTCAGCTGTTGGCTGGTTGTCTCTGATTGGGAGCCATATTTAAACTGTATGTTTTCCCTTTGTGGTTGTGGATTTTTGTTCCGTGTTCGGTCATTGTCACCGTGGACTTCACGAGTCGTTTCTTGTTTTGTATCTTGTTTACACTTCAACTAATTAAAGTATGTTTGTTCATCACGCTGCGCATTGGTCTCTCCCTGACGATCGTGACAGAAAAACCCACCATGCAACGACCAAGCAGCGTGTCCAGGGGCAGCCCTTGGGGTGGACATGGGAGGAAGCGCCGGGAAAAGCCCTGGCGAAAGAGGAGCAGAGTGTCCAGGAGCAGGCAGCCTGGACATGGGAGGAGATATTGGACGGTAAAGGGTCCTGGACTTGGGGGGAAATCCTGGCCGGGATGGATCGCCGGCCATGGAGTGAGACGCAAATACGGCGCACTGGAGAAAACAAGGCACACGGGTGAAATCCCGGCGATACAAAATACAATATAGCTCCACCGAGCTATAATAGCCTCCACAATAAACAATCACACACAAAGACAAGGGGGGCAGAGTACATGTATAATACTTATACATGTACTGATGAGGGTATATGAACCAGGTGTGTGTAATAAACAAGACAAAACAATGGAATGATTAGATGAGGAGCGGCAGTGGCTAGAAGGCCGGTGACGACTAACGCCGAAGCCTGCCCGAACAAGGAGAGGAGGCAGCTTCGGAGGAAGTCGTGACAAAAACAATACATAACAACACATTATTACACACTACTCTACCATAACATATTTAATATACAAAAATCAATAATACAGCAAAATAACAATATTAAATTGTGTGTGTGTAGAGTGCATGTGTTAGCATGTGTTTGCGAATGCTGTGTGTGTGCCTGTGTGTGTGTCTCTTCACAGTCCACGCTGTTACATAAAGTGTCGTTTTATCTGTTTTTTAAATCTGATTTTACTGCTTGACTGAGTTGCATGATGTGGAATAGAGTTCCATGTAGTCATGGCTCTATGTAGTACTGTGCGTTTCCCGTAGTCTGTTCTGGACTTGGGGACTGTGAAGAAACCTCTGGTGGCATGTCTCGTGGGGTATGCATGGGTGTCCGAGCTGTGTGCCAGCATTCCAAACAGACAGCTCGGTACATTCAGCTTGTCAACACCTCTTAAAAAAACAAGCAGTGATGAAGTCAATCTCTCTTCCACTCTAAGCCAGGAGAGACTAACATGCATGTCACTAATGTTAGCTCTCCGTTTACTTTTAAGGGCCAGCCATGCTGCCCTGTTCTAATCCAACAGCAATTTTCCCAAGTCCCTCCTTGTGGCACCTGACCACACTACTGAAAAGCAGTCTAGGTGCGACAAAACTAGGGCCTGTAGGACCTGCCTTGTTGATAGTATTGTTAAGAAGGCAGAGCAGCGCTTAACTATGGACATACAGTGGGGGAAAAAAAGTATTTAGTCAGCCACCAATTGTGCAAGTTCTCCCACTTAAAAAGATGAGAGAGGCCTGTAATTTTCATCATAGGTACACGTCAACTATGACAGACAAATTGAGAATTTTTTTTCCAGAAAATCACATTGTAGGATTTTTTATGAATTTATTAGCAAATTATGGTGGAAAATAAGTATTTGGTCACCTACAAACAAGCAAGATTTCTGGCTCTCACAGACTTGTAACTTCTTCTTTAAGAGGCTCCTCTGTCCTCCACTCGTTACCTGTATTAATGGCACCTGTTGGAACTTGTTATCAGTATAAAAGACACCTGTCCACAACCTCAAACAGTCACACTCCAAACTCCACTATGGCCAAGACCAAAGAGCTGTCAAAGGACACCAGAAACAAAATTGTAGACCTGCACCAGGCTGGGAAGACTGAATCTGCAATAGGTAAGCAGCTTGGTTTGAAGAAATCAACTGTGGGAGCAATTATTAGGAAATGGAAGACATACAAGACCACTGATAATCTCCCTCGATCTGGGGCTCCACGCAAGATCTCACCCCGTGGGGTCAAAATGATCACAAGAACGGTGAGCAAAAATCACAGAACCACACGGGGGGACCTAGGGAATGACCTGCAGAGAGCTGGGACCAAAGTAACAAAGCCTACCATCAGTAACACACTACGCCACCAGGGACTCAAATCCTGCAGTGCCAGACGTGTCCCCCTGCTTAAGCCAGTACATGTCCAGGCCCGTCTGAAGTTTGCTAGAGTGCATTTGGATGATCCAGAAGAGGATTGGGAGAATGTCATATGGTCAGATGAAACCAAAATAGAACTTGTTGGTAAAAACTCAACTCGTCGTGTTTGGAGGACAAAGAATGCTGAGTTGCATCCAAAGAACACCATACCTACTGTGAAGCATGGGGGTGGAAACATCATGCTTTGGGGCTATTTTTCTGCAAAGGGACCAGGACAACTGATCCGTGTAAAGGAAAGAATGAATGGGGCCATGTATCATGAGATTTTGAGTGAAAACCTCCTTCCATCAGCAAGGGCATTGAAGATGAAACGTGGCTGGGTCTTTCAGCATGACAATGATCCCAAACACACCGCCCGGGCAACGAAGGAGTGGCTTCGTAAGAAGCATTTCAAGGTCCTGGAGTGGCCTAGCCAGTCTCCAGATCTCAACCCCATAGAAAATCTTTGGAGGGAGTTGAAAGTCCGTGTTGCCCAGCGACAGCCCCAAAACATCACTGCTCTAGAGGAGATCTGCATGGAGGAATGGGTCAAAATACCAGCAACAGTGTGTGAAAACCTTGTGAAGACTTACAGAAATCGTTTGACCTGTGTCATTGCCAACAAAGGGTATATAACAAAGTATTGAGAAACTTTTGTTATTGACCAAATACTTATTTTCCACCATAATTTGCAAATAAATTCATTAAAAATCCTACAATGTGATCTTCTGGAGAGAAAAAAATCTCATTTTGTCTGTCATAGTTGACGTGTACCTATGATGAAAATTACAGGCCTCTCTCATCTTTTTAAGTGGGAGAACTTGCACAATTGGTGGCTGACTAAATACTTTTTCCCCCACTGTACTTCTCCCCATCTTAGCTACTGTTGTATCAATATGCTTTGACCATGACAGTTTACAATCCAGGGTTACTCCAAGCAGTTTAGTCACCTCAACTTGCTCAATTTCCACATTATTCATTACGAGATGTAGTTGAGGTTCAGGGTTTAGTGAATGATTTGACCCAAATAAAATGCTTTTAGTTTTGGAAATATTTAGGACTAAGTTATTCCTTGTCACCCATTCCGAAACTAACTGCAACTCTTTGTTAAGTGTTGCAGTTATTTCAGTTGCTGTAGCAGCTGATGTGTATAGTGTTGAGTCATCCACATACATAGACACACTGGCTTTACTCAAAGCCAGTGGCATGTCGTTAGTAAAGATGGAAAAAAGTAAGGGGCCTAAACAGCTAACCTGGGGAATTCCTGATTCTACTTGGATTAAGTTTGAGAGGCTTCCATTAAAGAACACCCTCTGTGTTCTGTTAGACAAGTAACTCTTTATCCACATTATAGCAGGGGGTGTAAAGCCATAACACATACGTTTTTACAGCAGCAGACTATGATCGATAATGTCAAAAGCCGCACTGAAGTCTAACAAAACAGCCCCCACAATATTTTTATCATCAATTTCTCTCAGCCAATCATCAGTCATTTGTGTAAGTGCTGTGCTTGTTGAATGTCCTTCTCTATAAGTATGCTGAAAGTTCGTTGTCAATTTGTTTACTGTAAAATAGCATTGTATCTGGTCAAACACAATTTTTTCAAATTGTTTACAAAGGGTTGGTAACAGGCTAATTGATCGGCTATTTGATCGTCTCGCTCTCTCTCTCTCTCTCTCTCTCTCTCTCACGCTCTCGCTCTCGCTCTCGCTCTCGCTCTCGCTCTCGCTCTCGCTCTCGCTCTCGCTCTCTCTCTCTCACTCTCTCTCTCGCTCTCTCTCTCTCACCCTCCTTTCCTCCTGAGTGGTCTGCTCATAAAGTTCCTAAGCTACCAGTATTTGTAAAATACCATTACCATTAAACACAACCAGCAGCTAGGAAACACATGCTCCAAAACTACCACCATCAGACACAGTGACAGACCCTGAACACACCCACTCCTCATCATCTAACTCTCAAGACGAGCAAAGGAGGTATTTTCAGAGAGCAACTATAGACTGTGACTTCCTTTTATACAACAGCGCTTCCTGTTCTCTACTCTCTCTGTTATCTGTGTGTTTTGGTGAGTCAAATGCTAGCTACTAGTCAGAGATAGATGAGGGGAATTTACAGCCAGAGGAAACAGACATACAACACCTAACAGAGATGTCTGTTGGTCCCCTCTACTGTTTCTCCAAACAGGGAATACTCCTTCTCTCTATCCTCCACTATGGTATGTACTGTATCGATTCTTTCCTTTCTCATGCTTATGTTTTGTACAGTATGTATTACATGTGTTTGCTTGCATGATAAAGTTAGCAATGCAGTTAGCTTTCTCTAACCTCCTAGTTGGTTTTTGAATGGTGTGTGTTGAATGTGGAGTGCCTTGTCAGTGATTGGTTGGAGACACTTACTTTATTACTGTGCGATAACACCTCTGCCTATATTCAGATAAACATGTATGGTGTTTTTTAATTAAACACATTCTGTATGTGCTGGTGTGGTTGGGTCAATAGATTTTCAAATCAAATCAAATCAAAAGTTATTTGTCACATGGCCAAATGAAAATGGTGTAGACCTTACCATGAAATGCTTACGTAATCAACAATGCAGAGTTTTTAAAAAGGAAGTAAGAAAATAATTGCTAAATGAACAAAAGGGAAAATAGTAACACAATAAAATAACAATAACGAGGATATATTCAAGGGTACCGAGTCAATGTGCTGGGGTACAGGTTAGTCGAGGTAATGTACAGTACCAGTCAAAGGTTTGGACACACCTACTCATTCAAGGGTTTTCTTTAATTGTATTATTTTCTATATTGTAGAATAATAGTGAAGACACCAACACTATGAATCATGTAGTAACCACATTTTTTTTAAACAAATCAAAATATATTTTAGATTCTTAAAAGTAGTCGTCCTTTGCCAGGATGAAAGGTTTGCACACTCTTGGCATTCTCTCAACCAGCTTCACCTGGAATGATTTTTAAACAGTCTGGAAGGAGTTCACTCTGCGGCCCAATTCATCCCAAACCATCTCAATTAGGTTGAGGTTGGGTGATTGTGAAGGCCAGGTCATCTGATGCAGCACTTCATCACTCTCCTTATTGGTCAAATAGCCCTTACACAGCCTGGAGGTGTGTTGGGTCATTGTCCTGTTGAAAAACAAATGATAGACCCACTAAGCGCAAACCAGATGGGATGGTGTATTGCTGCAGAATGCTTTGGTAGCCATGCTGGTTAAGTGTTCCTTGAATTCTATATAAATCTCAGACAGTGTCACCTGCAAAGCACCTCCACACAATCACACCTCCTCCTCCATGCTTCAGTGAGAACCACACATGTGGAGATCATCCATTCACCTACTCTACGTCTCACAAAGACATGGCGGTTGTAACCAAAAATCTCAAATTTGAACTCATCAGACCAAAGGACAGATTTCCACCTGTCTAATGTCCATTGCTCGTGTTTCTTGGCCAAGGCACGTCTCTTCTTCTTATTGGTGGCCTTTAGTAGTGGTTTATTTGCAGCAATTTGACCATGAAGGCCTGATTCACACAGTCTCCTCTGAACAGTTGATGTTAAGATGTGTCTGTTACTTGAACTCTGTGAAGCATTTATTTGGGCTGCAATTTCTGAGGCTGGTAACTCTAATGAACTTATCCTCTGCAGCAAAGGTAACTCTGGGTCTTCCTTTCCTGTGGCGGTCCCCATGAGAGCCAGTTTCATCATACCGCTTGATGGTTTTTGCGACTGCACTTGAAGAGACTTTCAAAGTTCTTGAATTTTTCCATATTGACTGACCTTCATGTCTTAAAGTAATGATGGACTGTTGTTTCTCTTTGCTTATTTGAGCTGTTCTTGCCATAATATGGACTTGGTATTTTACCATATATGGCTATCTTCTGTATACCACCCCTACCTTGTCACAACACAACTGATTGGCTCAAACGCATTAAGAAGGAAAGACATTCCACAAAATAACTTTTAACAAAGCACACCTGTTATTTGAAATGCATTCCAGGTGACTACCTCAGGAAGCTGGTTGAGAGAACTCCAAGAGTGTGCAAAACTGTCATCAAGGCAAAGGGTGGCTGCTTTGAAGATTCTCAAATATACAATTTTTGATTTGTTTAACACGTTATTGCTTACTAAATTATTCCATATGTGTTATTTCATAGTTTTGATATCTTCACAATTGTAGAAAATAGTAAAAATAAAGAAAAACCATTGAATAAGTAGGTGTGTCCAAAGTTTTGACTGGAACTGTAACACCCCAAGACATATGTACTGACCAGCCTGGTTACACAGTGTGGTGATGGTTTTTCCAGGACTCTGTTTTTATTTATTTCTGAACCAGTGGTAATCCCAGTCTGTGTAGTCTGAAATGTCACACTGCATCCATTATTTGATCATGTGGATACAGTTCCAAAGGTTTAGCTTTTGGAGAGTTTTGATAAAAGTACATTTTAGGTTTACATCAGTGGAGACTCCTCAGAGGAGGAAGGGTAGAATCATCCTCAGTGAATTTCATAAAAATACAAATAGGGAAACATTAAAGTTATCCTTTTTAGATTCAACTACAGTGGCAAAGAAGTATTTAGTCAGCCACCAATTGTGCAAGTTCTCCCACTTAAAAAGATGGGAGAGGCCTGTAATTGTCATCATAGGTACACATCAACTATGACAGACAAAATGAGAATAAAAAATCCAGAAAATCACATTGTAGGATTTTTAATGAATTTATTTGCAGATTATGGTGGAAAATAAGAATTTGGTCAATAACAAAAGTTTCTCAATACTTTGTTATATACCCTTTGTTGGCAATGACACAGGTCAAACGTTTTCTGTAAGTCTTCATACTTTATCCTGGGATAGGATAAAGTATTCCTTCTAACCCCCCCCCCCCCCCCCCCCCAAATTGTAAAGTGGTTATCCCACTGGCTATAGGGTGAACGCACCAATTTGTGAGTCGCTCTGGCTAAGAGCGTCTGCTAAATGACGTTAATGTGCCCTTGAGCAAGGCACTTAACCCTAATTGCTCCTGTAAGTCGCTCTGGATAAGAGCGTCTGCTAAATGACTAAAATGTAAATGTAAAATGTTCACAAGGTTTTCACACACTGTTGCTGGTATTTTGGCCCATTCCTCCATGCAGATCTCCTCTAGAGCAGTGATGTTTTGGGGCTGTCGCTGGGCAACACAGACTTTCAACTCCCTCCAAAGATTTTCTATGGGGTTGAGATCTGGAGACTGGCTAGGCCACTCCAGGACATTGAAATGCTTCTTACGAAGCCACTCCTTCGTTGTCCGGGCGGTGTGTTTGGGATCATTGTCATGCTGAAAGACCCAGCCATGTTTCATCTTCAATGCCCTTGCTGATGGAAGGAGGTTTTCACTCAAAATCTCACGATACATGGCCCCATTCATTCTTTCCTTTACACGGATCAGTTGTCCTGGTCCCTTTGCAGAAAAACAGCCCCAAAGCATGATGTTTCCACCCCCATGCTTCACAGTAGGTATGGTGTTCTTTGGATGCAACTCAGAATTCTTTGTCCTCCAAACACGACGAGTTGAGTTTTTACCAAAAAGTTCTATTTTGGTTTCATTTGACCATATGACATTCTCCCAATCCTCTTCTGGATCATCCAAATGCACTCTAGCAAACTTCAGACAGGCCTGGACATGTACTGGCTTAAGCAGGGGGACACGTCTGGCACTGCAGGATTTGAGTCCCTGGCGGCGTAGTGTGTTACTGATTGTAGGCTTTGTTACTTTGGTCCCAGCTCTCTGCAGGTCATTCACTAGGTTCCCCTATGTGGTTCTGGGATTTTTGCTCACCGTTCTTGTGATCATTTTGACCCCACTGGGTGAGATCTTGCGTGGAGCCCCAGATCGAGGGAGATTATCAGTGGTCTTGTATGTCTTCCATTTCCTAATAATTGCTCCCACAGTTGATTTCTTCAAACCAAGCTGCTTACCTATTGCAGATTCAGTCTTCCCAGCCTGGTGCAGGTCTACAATTTTGTTTCTGGTGTCCTTTGACAGCTCTTTGGTCTTGGCCATAATGGAGTTTGGAGTGTGACTGTTTGAGGTTGTGGACAGGTGTCTTTTATACTGATAACAAGTTCAAACAGGTGCCATTAATACAGGTAACGAGTGGAGGACAGAGGAGCCTCTTAAAGAAGAAGTTACAGGTCTGTGAGAGACAGAAATCTTGCTTGTTTGTAGGTGACCAAATACTTATTTTCCACCATAATTTGCAAATAAATTCATAAAAAATCCTACAATGTGATTTTCTGGAGAATATTTTTTTCAATTTGTCTGTCATAGTTGACGTGTAGCTATGATGAAAATTACAGGCCTCTCTCATCTTTTAAGTAGGAGAACTTGCACAATTGGTGGCTGACTAAATACTTTTTTCCCCCACTGTATGTAGGGGTATAGTGACTATGCATAGATAATAAACAGATAGTACCAACAGCATAATGGAGGAGTGTGAGGGAATGTGAATATATGTACAGTTTGTGTGTGTGTGTGTGTGTGTGTGTGTGTGTGTGTGTGTGTGTGTGTGTGTGTGTGTGTGTGTGTGTGTGTGTGTGTGTGTGTGTGTGTGTGTGTGTGTGTGTGCGTGCGTGCGTGCGTGCGTGCGTGCGTGCGTGCGTGCGTGCGTGTGTGTGTCTGTGTGTGTCTGTGAGTGTTGGAGTGTCAGTGTAGTACGTGTGAGTGTGTGGTTAGAGTCCAGTGAGTGTACATCGAGGCTGTGCAAGAGAGTCAGTGCAAAACAAATAAGAATAAATAAGAATACAATAAGGGGGTCAATGCAAATAGTCCGGGTAGTCATTTGATTAACTGTTCAGCAGTCTTACAGTGAGGGAAAAAAGAATTTGATCCCCTGCTGATTTTGTACGTTTGCCCACTGACAAAGAAATGATTAGTCTATAATTTTAATGGTAGGTTTATTTGAACAGTGAGAGACAGAATAACAACTACAAAAAAAACAGAAAAACGCATGTCAAAAATGTTATAAATTGATTTGCATTTTAATGAGGGAAATAAGTATTTGACCCCCTCTCAATCAGAAAGATTTCTGGCTCCCAGGTGTCTTTTATACAGGTAGCAAGCTGAGATTAGGAGTACACTCTTAAAGGAATTGGCCCAGCGTCGTCCGGGTTTGGCCGGTGTAGGCCGTCATTGTAAATAAGAATGTATTCTTAACTGACTTGCCTAGTTAAATAAAGGTAAAATAAATAAATGTAGTAGCCTAAACCTATCGCTGTTACATTTAACTGGGTCAATGGAATATGAATGACAGTTATCCAATATGCTGTAATAGAAATAAGGCAATGCTCATAAAAAAAAAAAAACACTCCCTCATCTGAAACGGCACAGACCGCCACTGGTACACACTGGTATTGTGCTGGAGATCATAAAAATGAGATATTATAAAATAAAAATATCTAAATTATTTTTAAAGAACCTAAATCTACCCGAGACACAAAAAAGCATTTAGTTGCAAAATGTCTATCAACCTGGACATGATTCAGTTCCATTTACATGTTATAATATATCTGGGCCTGAAAAAGTTGATGATTTCTTGCCATGGAAATACAGTGATTCAGATATAGAGCACCTTCACACTTGAGAACTTCAAACACTTATTCTCAGCACAGAACTCAGTCAACAGGAAGTGGTTTTCAGTTTCTTGTCACACTCATTGTCAGAACGCTGCGTGTGGATGTGGTGCAGGGAATCAAGCGCAGGAACAAGGGTGTTCGTCAACAGACTTTAGTATATCCAAACAGGAATGAGTCGCCAACACAACCGGGTGGCACGAACAAATTACGCACAACAACAACAGTGCGAAAACAAGAAAAAAGCGCACGCAGTGCGAACTCTCAAATACAACGATATGAGAGAGGAAACTCCTCAATGGCAACAGCTGACAATAATAATCACACATAACACCTGACCCAACACACGATAACTAAATAGGAAACAAAATCAAACACTAAAAAGGGACAGGTGTACAACCAGACAAAACCAAACAAACATGAAACATCGAACGGTGGTAGCTAGTACTCCGGGGACGACGACCGCCGAAGCCTGCCCGAACAAGGAGAAGGAGCAGCCTCGGCCGAAACCGTGACAGTACCCCCCCCTTGACGCACGGCCCCAGCCGTGCGCCGATCCCGGCCTCGGGAACGACCAGGACGACGCGGAGCAGGGCGCGTAGGATGACCCCGATGGAACTCGGTCAGCAGGGACAGGTCTAATATGTCCCTCCTCGGCACCCAGCACCGCTCCTCCGGGCCATACCCCTCCCACTCCACGAGATATTGGAGACCCCCCATCCGGCGTCTCGAATCAAGGATGGACCTCACAGTGTACGCCGGAGCCCCCTCGATGTCCAACGGGGGCGGAGGACTCTCCTCTATCTCACAATCCTGGAGTGGACCAGCTACCACCGGCCTGAGGAGAGACACATGAAACGAGGGGTTAATATTCCTGTAATCAATAGGCAGTTCTAACCTGTAACACACCTCGTTCAACCTCCTCAGGACTTTAAATGGCCCCACAAACCGCCGACCCAGCTTCCGGCAGGGCAGGCGGAGGGGCAGGTTTCTGGTCGAGAGCCAGACTCGATCTCCAGGTGCATACACAGGCCCCTCACTGCGGTGGAGATCGGCGCTCGTCTTATGCCGACGGATGGCCCGCTGCAGATGAACGTGGGCAGCGTTCCACGTCTCCTCCGAGCGCCGCACCCACTCATCCACCGCAGGGGCCTCGATCTGGCTCTCGTGCCAAGGTGCCAGAACCGGCTAGTACCCTAACACACACTGGAAAAGGGTTAGTTGGGTGGAGGAGTGGAGGAGTGGCGGAGAGAGTTCTGCGCCATCTCGGCCCACGGAACGTATCTCGCCCACTCCTCCGGCCGGTCCTGGCAATAAGACCTCAGAAACCTCCCCACATCCTGGTTGACCCGTTCAACCTGCCCATTACTCTCCGGGTGGTAACCCGAGGTAAGGCTCACCGAAACCCCCAACCGTTCCATAAACGCTCTCCACACTCTGGAGGTGAACTGGGGGCCTCGATCAGACACTATATCCTCGGGTACCCCGTAATGCCGGAAGACATGGGTAAACAGAGCCTCAGCGGTCTGTAGGGCAGTAGGTAGACCCGGCATGGGTAGGAGACGACAGGCCTTCGAGAACCGATCCACAACGACCAGGATGGTAGTATTCCCCTGTGAGAGGGGAAGGTCTGTAACAAAATCCACCAAGAGGTGGGACCAGGGTCGTTGTGGAACGGGCAGGGTTGTAGCTTACCCCTGGGCAAATGTCTGGGCGCCTTACACTGGGCACACACCGAACAGGAGGAGACATAAATCCTCACATCCCTGGCTAACATTGGCCACCAGTACTTAGTGCTAAGGCAGTGAACTGTCCGGCCGATACCTGGATGTCCAGAGGAGGGGGACGTATGAGCCCAATAAATGAGGCGATCGCGTACCTCGAGCGGAACGTACGTCCGACCCACAGGACACTGGGGAGGACTTGGGTCGGTGCGTAACGCCCGCTCGATCTCAGCATCGACCTCCCATACCACCGGTGCAACCAGACAAGACTTCGGTAGTATGGGAGGGGGCTCAACGGACCTCTCCTCCGTGTCATATCGCCGAGACAGGGCATCTGCCTTCCCGTTCTCGGACCCAGGGATGTAAGTGATTTTAAACACAAACCGGGCTAGAAACATAGTCCAGTTGGCCTGGCGAGGATTCAGTCTCCTAGCTGCCCGGATGTATTCCAGGTTACGGTGGTCAGTTAGAATGAGGAAAGGGTGTTGAGCCCCCTCAAGCCAATGCCTCCACACCTTTAGGGCCTGTACCACGGCTAACAGCTCCCTGTCCCCTACGTCATAATTCCGCTCCGCCGGACTGAGCTTCTTAGAATAAAAAGCACAGGGGCGGAGTTTAGGTGGTGTGCCAGACCATTGTGAGAGAACGGCCCCAATACCAGCCTCGGACGCGTCTACCTCTACCTGGAAAGGTAAAGCGGGATCCGGATGCGCCAACACCGGCGCTGAGGTAAACAGGTCCTTCAGTCTCCCAAAAGCCCTGTCCGCCTCAGCTGACCACTGCAAGCGCACTGGACCCCCCTTCAACAGAGACGTAATGGGAGCTGCCACCTGTCCAAACCCCGGATAAACCTCCGGTAATAATTCGCAAAGCCCAAGAACTGTTGCACCTCTTTCACAGTGGTTGGGGTTTGCCAATTACGCACAGCTGACACCCGGTCAACCTCCATCTTCACCCCTGACGCAGACAACTGATAACCCAAAAAGGAGACCGACTTCTGAAAGAACAGACATTTCTCTGCCTTGACATATAGGTCATGCTCCAACAGCCTCCTCAACACTCGGCGCACCAGGGCTACATGCTCAGCTCGGGTAGAACTGTACACCAGAATATCGTCTATGTACACGACTACTCCCTGCCCCTGCATGTCCCGGAAAATCTCATCTACAAAGGATTGGAAGACTGAGGGAGCTTTCATTAACCCATATGGCATGACGAGATACTCGTAATGACCGGAGGTCGTGCTAAATGCTGTCTTCCATTCATCGCCCTCTCTAATGCGCACCAAGTTATATGCGCTCCTAAGATCCAATTTTGTGAAGAACTGAGCACCGTGTAATGACTCCGTCATAGTCGCAATCAGAGGAAGTGGATAGCTGTACTTCACTGTAATCTGATTGAGACCGCGTTAATCAATACATGGGCGCAGACCTCCATCTTTTTTCTTCACAAAAAAGAAGCTTGAGGAAGCGGGTGAAGTGGAGGCCCGTATGTATCCCTGTCTCAGAGACTCGGCGATGTAAGTTTCCATTGCCTTCCTCTCCTCTTGGGACAAGGGATACACATGGCTCCGCGGGAGGGCTGCTCCTGACTGGAGATCTATCGCACAATCCCCCTGTCTATGAGGCGGCAGCTGCGCTGCCCTAGTCTTACTGAACACCAGTTTCAAATCCTCATACTCAGGGGGAATCTGCAGTGCTGGCATTAGATTCGGACTCTCCACCGAGGTCGCCCCTATGGAAACACCCAGACACAGCCCCACACACTGAGCAGACCACCCTGTAAGAGCTTTCTCTCGCCACGAAATAGTAGGGTCATGGGTAATTAACCAGGGAAGCCCCAGCACCACCGGATACGCAGGAGAGTCAATCAGATAGAGCTGAATCGTCTCCTCATGACCCCCCTGCGTCACCATCTTAAGAGGCGCTGTGACCTCCCTAATCAACCCAGATCCTAACGGACGGCTATCTAGGGCATGTACAGGGAAAGGCTTATCAACGGGAAGGAGGGGAATCCCTAACTTTACACAGAACTGGCGATCTACAAAATTCCCAGCTGCGCCTGAATCTACCAGCGCCTTATGCTGGGAACGAGGTGCAACCTGTGGAAAACAAACAGGCAAGGTTAGGTGAACGACAGAAAGCTCTGGGTAAGTAGGGCGCCTACTCACCTGGGAAGACTCCCCAATGCCTGGCCTGACCTCACCTCCACCAGGGGACCTTCCCCAACACCTAGCCGCGGTGTGCCCTCCACGGCCACAGTTGGTGCAGGGAACGGCCCCCCTCGGTTTCCTACTCCTCCGTTCCCTAGCGCCAGCACCTCCGAGCTCCATAGGGCTCGGCTCGGAGGTGCTAGAAGGTGGAATGGGCAACCCCCACCCGGGACGTCCACGGGTAGCGAGCAGGGTGTCCAGCCGAATGGCCATGTCGACCAGTTGGTCAAACGACAACGTGGTATCCCTGCACGCCAACTCTCTCTGGACGTCCTCCCGGAGGCTGCAGCGGAAGTGGTCTATGCGGGCCTGCTCATTCCACCCTGCATCTGCCGCTAGAGTCCGGAACTCCAACGCAAAAGCCTGTGCGCTCCTCATCCCCTGTCAGAGGTAGAACAGACGCTCCCCCGCCGCCTTCCCCTCCGGTGGATGGTCAAACACGGCACGGAAGCGGCGGGAGAACTCTGCATAGGTAACAGTAGCGGTGTCTATTCTCCTCCATTCGGCGTTGGCCCACTCCAACGCCTTGCCGGTGAGACAGGAGATGAGGGCGGAGACGCTCTCGTGTCCCGAGGGAGCCGGGTGTACGGTGGCGAGGTAGAGTTCCACTTGCAGCAAGAACCCTTGACACCCAGCAGCGGAGCCGTCGTACGCCCTCGGGAGGGAGAGCCGAATCCCGCTGGGTTCCGGAAGGGGGACAGGAGGACTGACCGATGGGGATGGTCCGGTAGGTGGGGGCTGGGTACCCCGCTGGTCTCCCATCGGTGGAGAGTGTTCATCACCTGATCCAGGGCGTGACCGATCTGGTTGATCCTGTCCTCCTGCCCACGAAGACGGTCCTCCATAATGTCCGTTGGCGCGGCTGCTCCTGCTGATTCCATAGTGTGATGTGTGATTCTGTCAGAACGCTGCATGTGGATGTGGTGCAGGGAATCAAGCGCAGGAACAAGGGTGTTCGTCAACAGACTTTAGTATATCCAAACAGGAATGAGTCGCCAACCCAACCGGGTGGCACGAACAAATTACGCACAACAACAACAGTGCGAAAACAAGAGAGGTTATGAGAGAGGAAACGATATGAGAGAGGAAACTCCTCAATGGCAACAGCTGACAATAATAATCACACATAACACCTGACCCAACACACGATAACTAAATAGGAAACAAAATCAAACACTAACAAGGGACAGGTGTACAACCAGACAAAACCAAACAAACATGAAACATCGAACGGTGGTAGCTAGTACTCCGGGGACGACGACCGCCGAAGCCTGCCCGAACAAGGAGAAGGAGCAGCCTCGGCCGAAACCGTGACAGTCATGCTCACACACATAGAGATTTATTGAGGACCCTGCACACCCACATGCACACATGCGAACATCCGCACACAATCGCTGCGCAAATGTAGTCTGTCATTACAGCCATAAATAGTGATGCATTTTTTTCAAAAGTCAGTAGACTACAGAAATACTGCGTTTTACACCTGCATTTGGAGCTGAAAGTCATTCATGTAAGCAGCCAATATCAACTAGGAATATAGGCTATCATGTCACTTCTCTGGCGTCCAGAGCAAGCGAAATCATAAGGCCTACTTTTAGCTGAGGATGCAGGATCCGATGGACAGCAGAGCACAATATATAATGACAAGATGCTAATGTAGCCCTAACAATGGGAGTCGACCGAAAGGCGGGAAGGCTTTAGGTACAAAATAATAATCCTGGTGCTGAGCTAGTGTGTAGCAGGCAGTTAATTCCTGTATGACATTATGACATGTTTTTGTAGAATGTTAAGTCCCCCATTGACTGAGGTGAATGAAGCTACAGCAACAAGGTGATAATGGCTGGAGTCAATATTGCTGTTCTGCAAATTGCATTTTAGAGTTTTTAAATTTTTAGAAATGCAGTAGATTAGCTTAATTTCTTTTTATATCCTTTGCCATACCCTAGGTTTAGCTGAAACGATGCCACTGTGATAGCTTCTTCAGGAAATCAATGATCATAAGGAATCTCTGATCTCTTGCATGTCCTCAATGACAAACATAATGCTCTTAAAGAAACAGTGTACACTTTTCAATGTAATGCATCTCAATAGACGGGTTGGTCGTTAGCAACAAAACCGAGGTGTGCACAACTATAGGGTAAAACAGACGGGCTTGGCTTAGATTGTTGACAATCTATTTAGTCTCCTATGTTACATTTTAGCAGACGCTCTTATCCAGAGGGACTTACAGGAGCATTAGGGTTAAGTGCCTTGCTTAAGGGCACATCGACAGATTTTTCACCTAGTCGGCTCGGGGATTAGAACCAGCGACCTTTCGGTTACTGGCACAACGCTCTTACCCACTAAGCTACCTGCCGCCCTATGTTCATTGAAAACATAAATAAATTTGAACAATGAGCACTTGTTGTCTCTCAAATTCATAGTTACCAGTGCTGTAGTGGAGTCAGTGGCGATTTTAGCATGTAAATCTTGGTGGGGCAAACAAACAAAAAAAGTGGGATGCATGCCAGCAAAGTCACTACACAGCACAACACTAAACAATACATGAATTGCACTATAACGGTGCCAAACGGTGCCCACAAACTGTTTGGGCCTACATAAAGCTGTCCCAATACCTTACACCTTACCACTGCTACACCTGGCTATCAGCGGAGCCTTGTTCCTCTGCGAAACAGTCAATTCATCTTCATTTACTGCCTTTAAAAAAACATAGCTGATAAGGCTGACTTGCTTAAACAAATGTGGTTTCTACTGACATTTGAGATGTACAAACTATGGCATAAAGGGACGACAAGTGGATAAGAGGCAATCCGTAATTTCGATAAAGACATTAATGAGCGAGCTACGACGGACGTAGTCAATATAACTATTTGTTCAGCACTTTTGAAATGTACAGTGACAGAATTCAGAACATGGCCCGTTCTTACAGTGTTTTCCCTGAACACCAAGTCAGAACCGTAGGATAAATAAAGGGGGCATATAAGCAGACAATGAAAGCTCTTACAATATTCGATGATTACATTTCTCTAAAACAGGTTATAGGGTACATGTGCACCACCAAGTCAAAATAGTAGGTGAAATTAAGAGGTGAAAACAGACCAAATTATTAGGGTGAGGCACATGGGCTACTAACAGCTTACTACACAACATACACTTACAGTATACATATCTCCCTGGCATATTACATAATTTATGCAGCAGCATACAATACATTTTTGGACACACCTTGTTGTGCTGTGCTCACTTGAACAGGAAGGTGGCGTGGCGGTCCTTCGTGGGCAAATTTTATCATCAAAGAAAGAGAAAGAGGCCGGATTTACAATTCAGAGTTGGATGACCATTCCAGACTTATTTTCCCAGTCAGAGCTAATTTATTCCCGACTTCCCAGTTGCAATGCTTGCAGTTAGCCACTGTCACCGATTCCCTCCAAACCACTAATTGTTGAATTTGCGATTTCCAACTTGTTGTGTAATGTTTATGTCCAATTATGTCCAACATTTTATCTATAATTTCTCTTCATTATTTCTCTTCATGCCAGTAGATTGTCAACTGGATTCATGATGATGACTGCTAGCTATGATTTTGAAAGTAAGATGTTGACATGATCAGTCCAATCAAAGCTACTGTACATATAACGTGATTTGACATCATTTTATCTGTGGCCAATGACCTTGAGCCTTATTGGAAGGGCACTTCTAATGCAACTCTATGGAGCACCCAAAGGGCTTGAATTGTCAATGTCTACTCTTAGACTTGGCGTTGACGTGGTGTCCCCATGAGTGACAGAACACTGAGCCAATCAAGGCGCAAGGCTCCATATTTTCTGCTGGCTTGCCCCACCACAGAAAGCACTGAGCTAGGCTGAAACACCTTATTATTATTTTAAAAATGTTTGCTACAAATGTGGGGCTCACCACCTGCCCTGAATGACGGGTCGCCAGGTATACAGTGTATACCCACAGATTTTTCAGTGGGCATTGCATATACTCACTTCTTCATCCTCACTGTATCAAAGTAGTGTAGTGGAGGTATATGCTGTATCAATTAATAAACCTAAGATAGATGTCCGCACCCCCGCGGAAATATAATTAGCCTAATAAAAAAATCCCCACAGAAATCCGTCAGTTTAAGATAAAGATATGTTTTTTGCATCGGATGCAACTCAATCCACCTCATCCGCCTATGTCACACTTCCGCATCTGCAATGAAAGGTGACAGAGCCAGAGCAGTGTTTGTCAGACTATGAGACATCCCGAAAATCGGTCTTCTCACAAAATCGTCTGTAGAGTCTGAACTGTTTTGCCTAAAAACTGTTGTGACCCCTATATGAGACTCTCATGAACATGATGGTGTTCTCAGTTTTGCTCCACAAGCATCTTCCATCTGAACAGTTTGGGATACACACTTAAATGACCCATCTGTGGAAAAGTGAGACTCTCACGAACATGTCAATTGTTTTACTCTAGGCCGCCCACAGGCCTCACAAGACTCGTCTGAAGGTCCCCAGTACCAGTTGAAAAAAGTAATGGAAGTAAACAGTACAGTGAGGGAAAAAAGTATTTGATCCCCTGCTGATTTTGTACGTTTGCCCACTGACAAAGAAATGATCAGTCTATAATTTTAATGGTAGGTTTATTTGAGTGAGAGACAGAATAACAACCAAAAAATCCAGAAAAACACATGTCAAAAATGTTATAAATTGATTTGCATTTTAATGAGAGAAATAAGTATTTGACCCCCTCTAAATCAGAAAGATTTCTGGCTCCCAGGTGTCTTTTTTATACAGGTAACGAGCTGAGATTAGGAGCACACTCTTAAAGGGAGTGCTCCTAATCTCAGTTTGTTACCTGTATAAAAGACACCTGTCCACAGAAGCAATCAATCAATCAGATTCCAAACTCTCCACCATGGCCAAGACCAAAGAGCTCTCCAAGGATGTCAGGGACAAGATTGTAGACCTACACAAGGCTGGAATGGGCTACAAGACCATCGCCAAGCAGCTTGGTGAGAAGGTGACAACAGTTGGTGCGATTATTCGCAAATGGAAGAAACACAAAATAACTGTCAATCTCCCTTGGCCTGGGGCTCCATGCAAGATCTCACCTCGTGGAGTTGCAATGATCATGAGAACGGTGAGGAATCAGCCCAGAACTACACGGGAGGATCTTGTCAATGATCTCAAGGCAGCTGGGACCATAGTCACCAAGAAAACAATTGGTAACACACTACGCCGTGAAGGACTGAAAACCTGCAGCGCCCGCACGGTCCCCCTGCTCAAGAAAGCACATATACATGCTCGTCTAAAGTTTGCCAATGAACATCTGAATGATTCAGAGGAGAACTGGGTGAAAGTGTTGTGGTCAGATGAGACCAAAATGGAGCTCTTTGGCATCAACTCAACTCGCCGTGTTTGGAGGAGGAAGAATGCTGCCTATGACCCCAAGAACACCATCCCCACCGTCAAACATGGAGGTGGAAACATTATGCTTTGGGGGTGTTTTTCTGCTAAGGGGACAGGACAACTTCACCCCATCAAAGGGACGATGGACAGGGTCATGTACCGTCAAATCTTGTGTGAGAACCTCCTTCCATCAGCCAGGGCATTGAAAATGGGTTGTGGATGGGTATTCCAGCATGACAATGACCCAAAACACACGGCCAAGGCAACAAAGGAGTGGCTCAAGAAGAAGCACATTAAGGTCCTGGAGTGGCCTAGCCAGTCTCCAGACCTTAATCCCATAGAAAATATGTGGAGGGGGCTGAAGGTTTGAGTTGCCAAACGTCAGCCTTGAAACCTTAATGACTTGGAGAACCAAAGAGGAGTGGGACAAAATCCCTCCTGAGATGTGTGCAAACCTTGTGGCCAACTACAAGAAACTAAATCAAGTACTAAATCATGCTTTGCAGAGGGGTCTAATACTTATTTCCATCATTAAAATGCAAATCAATTTATAACATTTTTGACATGCGTTTTTCTGGATTTTTTTGTTGTTATTCTGTCTCTCACTGTTCAAATAAACCTACCTTTAAAATTATAGACTGATAATTTCTTTGTCAGTGGGCAAACGTACAAAATCAGCAGGGGATCAAATACTTTTTTCCCTCACTTGTATATGGAGACTGTTTAGTGCCAAAAATAAGTGGTTAAATACATGTCCCAAAAAAATAACAAATGTTTCCTGATCTTTCTTATATCTCTCAGGGCTTAGACTCTTATAACAATAGAGCTGATGGAACAGATTGGAATGTTTAGCTTACAATGTTGATAAACTCTTATTTCTTAATATTTTAGCCGCAGCAAAGGCCTACTTGTGAATGTTTCAAAATGCAATTTGTGGGAAAACACTGTTCTAAAATGCACATGCAAGCGGTTTCATGGACAGAGATGGAAATATCCCTTAAAAAGAGGGGGGATTTAAAGATGCAACAACTATCATGGGTTGCTAATATGACTAGGATAATGCCTTTGGCTGCTAGACAATGAAATAAAGTTGAAAGAAAAACAATAGAACAGGAGAATGCATTTGACTATGTCTTTATAAAAATAATTGCCTCACCGTTTCTATGGCGGTTTTTGGCTATAGGATACTTTGAAGCAAGGTAAGACATGCCTCATAATATGATGTAAAACATCCAGAATCTAAACAATTCAGGAACAGGAAAATTATTGCGATGCTAATGATAGGCATAATTATCTTCTGGTAGATGGAAAGGCTTTCCCAAAAAACCTTCTCTATTAAATGTTAACTAGCTACGTGATTATTTGTGTCAATCCAGTGGCCATTTCTTTTGCAAACTTAATCTCATGTGCTACAGAAACACCTTTAATCAAACAGTAGTGCTAGGTGCCTGCACACTTTAATTAAAGTATAACTACTCTCAAAAATCTATATTTCTTAGATTTTTCCCAGACCTCAAAAGTGGTCTCCTGATGTGGTTTAAGCATTGTTATGGACATAGAACATACAATTGTGTTGTTTTTCCATGTAAAAAAAAGTGTGACTTTGAAAACGAAACCCTGAAATATCAGGGGTTAATCTGAAACCTGTGAATTTCTGATGTCATTTTTCTGTTTCATTAGTAGGCCTACTATTATCCTACTGCACAGTACAGCTTGGGTTGGCTTGACTGTGAAAGACCAATATGGGATTCATAATGTTAGGTCATTCAGAGTGTATTTCACTGTTTCTCATATCATTTTTTCTTTCCTTTGTAGACCAACACAAAAAATGTTGGAAAAATGTTGGAAATATTAGAGTATACCCACTTCCCCAGGCACTACTACACCACTGATAGTTACCACAGACAGAAGGCAAAACCCCGACACATCACAGAGGCTATGAAGCTGAAGCATCTGTTTAGAACATTTTCTCACCACCAAATAATATTTGTAGTGAGAGGAAGTCAGTGGAGGCTGCTGAGGGGAGGATGGCTCATAATAATGGCTGGAACGGAGCAAATGGCATGGCATCAAACCATGTGTTTGATGTATTTGATAACATTCCACCTCATCCGCTCCAGCCATTACCGCTAGGCCGTCCTCCCCAATAAAGGTGCCACCAAACCTCCTGTGGAGTAAGTCCAGTCACAGGTAGTGGGAGAGGATGGAACTAGGTTAAACTGGGCCGACATTCTGCAAGTTTTCTCATAGATATAATATCTGATCTCAATCAAATTTCCCTGTTCCCAAAACTAGAATCTATTACGAACAAAATGAACTAAATTTTATAGACTTGACACCAAGTTTATTTTTAAATGGCGTTGTTTAGAAGGAGTGCAAGGTCGAATTGAGTTTGTGCAGTGCACAATTACACATGTCCATCTATGAGTTCATCCGACTCTAAGTAAGTACAAGCGCTGTCTTCATTGCCAAAATCTCATAATGTGGTTGTTATCAGCTGTGTACAAGCAACTGAGCGCTGAGCAGCAGCCAAACGGTGAAGTTGCTATGGCTACTCACAAGCAGAGCGGCTGTATCGCATTAATGGAAACCAAGACTGTTCTCACAGGGCATCTGCCCGTTTTGACTAGCAGAAGTGACTTTTCGACGTATTACGCAGGTTAGGAAAATTAACCTGGCAGGTTAGGAGAATTAACTTGGCAGTTCAGGATTATTCGGTTAGGGTTAGGAATAGGGTTAGGGTTAGCTAAAATGCAAAAATTGTCCCCGACGCTACTCGAACATATCGAGCTACAACAAGGCTTGCCCTGAGTCTTGGATTCCACTAATGCGATGCTGCAGCAGAGCAGGGACAGACATAGTAGCAGCAAGGATTCAGTTATTTCTGCCTGTTAAAATGAGCATGAGACTGGAGTGATTTTTATCAGGATGAGACAGGAAAGTTCCGGGGTTATAGAAAAGTTGCGGGATCAGGACAGTAAGGGAAAAAATATTGACAGGACAAGACAGGACTGGAATTAATATTCACTCCCGCTCAACCTCTACTGTGCACACATGGACTTCAAAGTGGAGGCGTTCCCTAACGG
The DNA here is from genome assembly GCF_964263955.1 of Coregonus lavaretus. Taxonomy (NCBI): domain Eukaryota; kingdom Metazoa; phylum Chordata; class Actinopteri; order Salmoniformes; family Salmonidae; genus Coregonus; species Coregonus lavaretus. The sequence goes on along the minus strand of NC_140026.1, from coordinate 12,439,082 downwards.
AAATATACAAATACATTTACATTTAAGTCATTTAGCAGACGCTCTTATCCAGAGCGACTTACAAATTAGTGCATTCAACTTAGGATAGCCAGTGGGACAACCACATCTTGATCACAGTAAGTACACTTCTTCAAACAAGCAGCTGTGAGCAAAGTCAGTGCAATCAGGGACAACTACATCTCGATCACAATAAGTACATTTCTTCAAACAAGTCAGTGCTAGCAGGTGAAATAAGTCAGGTGTTAGTTTAGACAAAAGACAGTGGTAGAAAAGGGGGGGTAGAAGGATTACTATTATACTATTCCAGGTATTCCTTAAAGATGTAGGGTTTCAAGTGTCTCCGGAAGGTGGTCAGTGACTCCGCTGTCCTGGCGTCGTGGGGGAGCTTGTTTCACCATTGGGGTGCCGGAGCAGCGAATAGCTTTGACTGGGCTGAGCGGGAACTGTGCTTCCGTAGAGGTAGGGGGGCTAGCAGGCCAGAGGTGGATGAACGTAGTGCCCTCGTTTGGGTGTAGGGTCTGATCAGAGCCTGAAGGTAAGGAGGTGCCGTTCCCCTCACAGCTCCGTAGGCAACCACCATGGTTTTGTAGTAAATGCGAGCTTCAACTGGAAGCCAGTGGAGTGTGCAGAGGAGCGGGGTGACGTGAGAGAACTTGGGAAAGTTGAACACCAGACGGGCTGCAGCATTCTGGATAAATTGCAGGGGTTTAATGGCACAAACAGGGAGCCCAGCCAACAGCGAGTTGCAGTAATCCAGACGGGAGATGACAAGTGCCTGGATTAGGACCTGTGCCGCTTTCTGTGTAAAATAGGGTCGCAGTCTGCGAATGTTGTAGAGCATGAACCTGCAGAATCGGGTCACCGCTTTGAAGTTAGCGGAGAGCGACAGGGTGTTGTCCAGGGTCATGCCAAGGTTCTTTGCACTCTGGGAGGAGGACACAATGGAGTTGTCAACCGTGATGGCGAGATCATAGAGCAGGCAGTCCTTCCCTGGGAGGAAGAGCAGCTCCGTCTTGCCGAGGTTCAGCTTGAGGTGGTGATCCGACATCCACACTGATATGTCTCACAGACATGCAGAGATGCGATTCACCACCTGGTTATCAGAAGGGGGAAAGGAGAAAATTAATTGTGTGTCGTCTGCTTAGCAATGATAGGAGAGACCATGTGAGGATATGACAGAGCCAAGTGACATGGTGTATAGAGAGAATAGGAGAGGGCCTAGAACTGAGCCCTGGGGGACACCAGTGGTGAGAGCACGTGGTGCGGAGACAGATTCTCGCCACGCCACCTGGTAGGAGCGACTTGTCAGGTAGGACGCAATCCAAGAGTGAGCAGCGCCAGAGATGCCCAACTCAGAGAGGGTGGAGAGGAGGATCTGATGGTTTACAGTATCAAAGGCAGCAGATAGGTCTAGAAGGATAAGAGCAGAGGAGAGAGAGTTAGCTTTGGCAATGTGGAGAGCCTCCGTGACACAGAGAAGAGCAGTCTCAGTTGAATGACCAGTCTTGAAACCTGACTGGTTAGGATCAAGAAGGTCATTCTGAGAGATATAGCAGGAGAGTTGGCTAGAGACAGCACGCTCAAGAGTTTTGGAGAGAAAAGAAAGAAGGGATACTGCTCTGTAGTTGTTGACAACGGAGGGATCGAGTGTAGGTTTTTTGAGGAGGGGTGCAACTCTCGCCCTCTTGAAGACGGAAGGGACATAGCCAGCGGTCAAGGATGAGTTGATGAGCTAGGTGAGGTAAGGGAGAATGTCTCCGGAAATGGTCTGGAGAAGAGAGGAGGGGATAGGGTCAAGCGGGTAGATTCTTGGGCGGCCAGCTGTCACAAGTCGCAAGATTTCATCTGGAGAGAGAGGGGAGAAAGAAGTCAAAGCATAGGGTAGGGCAGTGTGAGCAGGACCAGCGGTGTCATTTGACTTAGTAAATGAGGATCGGATGTCGTCAACCTTCTTTTCAAAATGGTTGACGAAGTCATCCACAGAGAGGGAGGAGGGAGGGGGAGGAGGAGGAGGATTCAGCAGGGAGGAGAAGTTGGCAAAGAGCTTCCTAGGGTTAGAGGCAGAGGCTTGAAATTTAGAGTGGTAGAAAGTGGCTTTAGCAGCAGAAACATAGGAAGAAAAGGTAGAGAGGAGGGAGTGAAAAGATGACAGGTCCGCAGGGAGTCTAGTTTTCCTCAATTTCCGCTCGGCTGCCCGGAGCCCTGTTCTGTGAGCTCGCAATGAGTCGTCAAGCCACGGAGCAGGAGGGGAGGACCGAGCCGGCCGGAAGGATAGGGTACATAGAGAGTCAAAAGATGCAGAAAGGGAGGAGAGGAGGGTCGAGGAGGCAGAATCAGGAGACCGGAGGGAGAAGGATTTAGCAGAGGGAAGAGATGATAGGATGGAAGAGGAGAGAGTAGCGGGAGAGAGAGAGCGAAGGTTACCATCTGAGTAGGGGCAGAGTGAGTAGTGTTGGAGGAGAGCGAGAGAGAAAAGGATACAATGTAGTGGTCGGAGACTTGGAGGGGAGTTGCAGTGAGATTAGTGGAAGAATAGCATCTAGTAAAGATGAGGTCAAGCGTATTGCCTGCCTTGTGAGTAGGGGGGGATGTTGAGAGGGTAAGGTCAAAAGAGGAAAGGAGTGGAAAGAAGGAGGCAGAGAGAAATGAGTCGAAGGCAGACGTCGGCAGGTTAAAGTCACCCAGAACTGTGAGGGGTGAGCCATCCTCAGGAAAGGAACTTATCAAGGCGTCAAGCTCATTGATGAACTCTCCAAGGGAACCTGGAGGCCGATAAATGACAAGGATGTTATGCTTGAATGGGCTAATGACTTTGACAGCATGGAATTCAAATGAGGAGATAGACAGATGGGTCAGGGGGAAAAGAGAGAATGTCCACTTGGGAGAGATGAGGATCCCTGTGCCACCGCCGCGCTGACCAGATGCTCTCGGGGTATGCGAGAACACATGATCAGACGAGGAAAGAGCAGTAGGAGTAGCAGTTTATTCTGTGGTAATCCATGTTTCCGTCAGTGTCAAGAAATCGAGAGACTGGAGGGTAGCATAGGCTGAGATGAACTCTGCCTTGTTGGCCGCAGAACGGCAGTTCCAGAGGCTGCCGGAGACCTGGAACTCCACGTGGGTCATGCGCGCAGGGACCACCAGATTAGAGTGGTAGCAGCCACGCGGTGTGAAGCGTTTGTATGGCCTGTGCAGAGAGGAGAGAACAGGTCTAGACAGACACATAGTTGACAGGCTACAGAAAAGGCTACAATAATGCAAAATCTGGGGAAGCGAGAGAGCGGGGCCTCCCTCGACTAACTCCCGCAGAACAACTTGGCAGAACTGTCTTTGTTTCAGGGACAGTCTTCGTTTTGGGGACAGCTGCCGCAGACAGCTGCCGCTGAACAAAGAGGTTGTGGTAATAACACTAAGCTAATTGCCTAGAACAAGTGTAGCCACTTCCCCTCCTATTGAGTTGTAATCTGCAGAGAACAAAATAAGTGGCTGGCCCTGCGTCCAGTGTGAATGGGTAGCAATCGCTTTTTAAGCAGACTGGGTAGCTTACTAACTATGACAGACAGACAGAACCAACACAGTTTACAAGTTAAAACAATTCTACTTACAGAATCAAGCAGGATCCATCCAAGACTATTATTTGACACTAAATACATGCTCCTTGCTTGTTCTCCCACTATGCTTCATCTGTAAACGGCACAGATTAACCATCTTTGGCTAGTTATAAATACCTTTGTCAATACAGTTATTTGTTAGCTAGGGAATTTGAGCCTTATTAGCATAGAAGTGACATGAGTCAAAACACTTCAAAACATGACATGTTATAAAGAACAAGATAAAACTAGCTGAAATGAGCCATCCAGAATCACATCAACACACAGACTTTCTGACCCATTGAAGTGTGTGCATCGTTTTCATGACTGTCAGCTAACCTGTCTATAGGCAGTGCTTTTACACAATGTAGAAACCTAATATTCCACAAATAACTTTGTTATTTCCAATGACAGGTTTTTGTATCAACATTTTAGCTTTTTATAATAAACTAGTGTCTTTACAGGGTTAAATATTAGTTATTATGGGAAGTGTCCGCAATAAGGTAACACAGGGGGCCGCTTATGGATTTGAAACTCTAATGCTCCACCTCAGCTCCACCTCCGATAAAGTGAAATCAACCACTGTACAGCAACAGCTAGTGCGGTTCCGGATTCAATCTAGACCCTAACGTTTAGTAAACTGAGGGGGCGAGGAAGTGTTGAGGATCATATTGAAGTGTTGTGGGGAAAACTGCTACAGTCACTTACTTAGATTTTTTTTTGTCACTCTTTGACAGAGATCAGGGAACAATGCCAGACTGCATCTCTTACACTTCTAAAGTGAACATTCTGTGGTTTCAACTCATCCTCACAGGCAATGTTCCCTCTAAGCTGCAATGTTACCTCTAACCTACAATGTTCCCTCTAAACTGCAATGTTCCCTCTAAACTGCAATGTTCCCTCTAAGCTGAAATGTTCCCTCTAAACTGCAATGTTCCCTCTAAACTGCAATGTTCCCTCTAAGCTGCAATGTTCCCTCTAAACTGCAATGTTCCCTCTAAGCTGCAGTGTTCCCTCTAAACTGCAGTGTTCCCTCTAAGCTGCAATGTTCCCTCTAAGATGCAATGTTCCCTATAAACTGCAATGTTCGCTCTAAACTGCAATGTTCCCTCTAAACTGCAATGTTCACTCTAAGCTGCAATGTTCCCTCTAAACTGCAATGTTCCCTCTAAACTGCAATGTTCCCTCTACGCTGCAATGTTCCCTCTAAACTGCAATGTATCCTCTAAGCTGCAATGTTCCCTCTAAACTGCAATGTTCCCTCTAAACTGCAATGTTCCCTCTAAGCTGAAATGTTCCCTCTAAACTGCAATGTTCCCTCTAAACTGCAATGTTCCCTCTAAGCTGCAATGTTCCCCCTAAACTGTGTGCGTATGTGGCCGCGCTACTGCCACACAGAATAAATATCAGTCCATTTATACATAATTTGTAGTCAGCAATACGGGAGTGACTGTTTCCTACAAGAGCACAAAATGTGTACATTTTTAGACATCTTTGAAAAGCGAGTCAGGTAAAGAGATTTTTTTTGTCTTAAAAGGGCAGTGTTGTATTTTGAGACAGGCTTGAATAAGCTAAGTAGCCGATAGGGAGAGGGTAGCATAATCTGTCTTATTCTCTGTAACAATGTTATGGGAATAATAATTCATTGTATTTTGTAATGCGAAAACAGGTTTTTAGAAATGTTTACACATTTATTTATGTAAGTATTCATACCCTTTGCTATGAGACTCTAAATTGAGCTCAGGTGCATCCTGTTTACATTGATCATCCTTGAGATATTTCTACAACTTGATTGGCGTCCACCTGTAGTAAATTTAATTGACACGACATGATTTGGAAAGGCACACACCTGTCTATATAAAGTCCCACAGTTGACAGTGCATGTCAGAGCAAAAACCAAACCATGAGGTCGAAGAAATTGTCCATAGAGTTCAGAGACAGGATTGTGTCGAGCCACAAATCTGGGGAATGGTACCAAAAAAATTCTGCAGCATTGAAGGTCCTCAAGAACACAGTGGCCTCCATAATTCTTAAATGGAATAAGTTTGAAACCACCAAGACTCTTCTTAGAGATGGCCGCCCAGCCAAACTGAGCAATCGGGATAGCAGGGCCTTGGTCAGGGAAGTGACCAAGAACCCAATGGTCACTCTGACAGACCTCCAGAGTTCCACTGTGGAGATGGGACAACCTTCCAGAAGGACAACCATCTCTGCAGCACTCCACCAATCAGGTCTTTATGGTAGAGTGGCCAGATGGAGCCACTCCTCTGTAAAAGGCACATGACAGCCTGCTTGGAGTTTGCCAAAAGGCACCTAAAGACTCTCAGACCATGAGAAACAAGATTCTCTGGTCTGATGAAACCAAGATTGAACTCTTTGGCCTGAAGCCAAGCGTCACGTCTGGAGGAAACCTGGCACCATCCCTACTGTGAAGCATGGTGGTGCCAGCATCATGCTGTGGGGATGTAATTCAGCGGAAGGGACTGGGAGACTAGGCAGGATTGAGGGAAAGATGAACAGAGCAAGGTACAGAGAGATCCTTGATGACAACCTGCTCCAGAGTGCTCAGGACCTCAAACTGGGGCAAAGGTTCACCTTCCAACAGGACAACAACCCTAAGCACAAAGGCAACACAACGCAGGAGTAGCTTCGGGACAAGTCTCTGAATGTCCTTGAGTGGCCCATCCAGAGCCCGGACATGAACCTGATCGAACATCTCTGGAGAGACCTGAAAATAGCTGTGCAGCGACGCTCCCCATCCAACCTGACAGAGCTTGAGAGGATCTGCAGAGAAGAATGGGAGACTCTCCCCCAAACATAGGTGTGCTAAGCTTGTAGCATCATACCCAAGAAGACTTGAGGCTGTAAGCACTGCCAAAGGTGCTTCAACAAAGTACTGATTTAAAGGGTCTGAATACTTATGTAAATGTCATATTTCCGTTTTTGTATTTTTAATAAACTTCAATTTCTAAACCTGTTTTTGCTTTGTCATTATGGGGTATTGTGTGTAAAATAACGGTTTTGAGAAATAATACATTGGAACACAGTTTCATGTCTTAGCCTGGTTTGTTTTTGTTGTTTTATCCCTCACTGAAAAAACTGGTGCAAACTATTCCTCTCTCTTTAGGGATCTGGGCTGAAGTCCCAAAGGAGAAGTATGGATTGAAGGGGGGTTCGGTGTGCCTGCCTGTAGAAGAACCACCGGAGGAGCTTGTAAGACTACGTTGGAAGGTCAATAGTACAATAATAGTAACTGACAAAAAGGTCTCTCCTAAATACAAGGAGAAAGTGGAATATAATCCAGTGAACCACTCTCTGTGCATTAATAATCTGAGTGAAAAAGACAGGGGAATTTACATTGCAACCTATGAGAGAAATTGGGAAGAGTCAACTACTACATACAGACTAACAGTTCAGGGTGAGTTTGATGCACTAAGGTCCATGATAGGCAGCTATCAGCTTTTTTCTCATTGTTTGATTTAATTCTCTGTGACTGTAGTGTTATTGACAACATCTTACTTTTTACATTTGATATTTTATCATCTGCTAGACGGTGGAGAATGATTATAACTCTCTCTTTCTCTCTCCTGGTTGGTCAGAGCCTATATCCAAGATGGTTATCCAGACGGACATCAAGCTATTGGCCAACCAGTCCTGTTCAGTGTGGCTGCTGTGTAACGTGTCAGTCTTCTCCAACATCTCCTACATCTGGGAGAGAGGGAATGAGACGTACAGGGACAACCAGCAGATACACTTCTCTCTGTCACCATCAGACGGAGACATCAGTGTAACCTGCACTGCCTCCAACCTAGTCAGTGAGAAATCTGCCTCTACAACAGTGAAGTGTGGTAATGACACAACCACCCCAGGTAAGTAGATATCATAATAATCCACTCCATACACTTCAGTGTGCTGATATGCTTATGTTGTCAAATATCATATATAATGTAATATTCTCTTAACATTCTGTTAGACATGTTTTAGAGCTTCATTTACAGTCACCTCCAAAAGTATTGGCACCCTTGATCAAGATGAGCAAAAAAGACTGCAGAATAAATACTTCAAATACTGAGCTTTAGTGTATGCTCAAAAAAAGGGGAAATTATATTATTTTATTCTAACACAATAGCTCAGAGAAAGAGATTTTGTTTAACAATTAATGATTTAGTTTCTCAAAAAGATACTTTAGGTGTCAAAATTATTGGCACCCCTTTTTCCAATACTCCAGCACCCTCCCTTGCGAGGATGTTATGTTGCCTACCCTCACCACCTGGGTTTGGCCCGTCAGGAAGTCCATGATCCAGTTGCAGAGGGAGGTGTTAAGTCCCAGGGTCCCAAGCTTGGTGACGATTTTATGAGGGGACTATGGTGTTGAACGCTGAGCTGTAGTCAATGAACAGTATCGTATCTGAAGATTATGCCTTTGTTAAATGTTTTTCATGACGAAATGGAATGTTGGTTGTTCAGGCCAAAGGGGGGATGTTTTATGATGTTATTTGAAATGTGCCGCTTGGAGGGTGACGCCCGAGGGGAGACTGGTGATTGGCCAGAAGAGGGAGTAGCCCCTCCCTTTGCATTGTTTATAAATAGGGGTTAAACGATGAGACGGCAGAACGGCCATAGCAATCTGGGAGCCGTTCTCCGGACATCGCGAGTCTGTATCTATGCTGTAAATTCATGATTTTAATAAAAGCCTCTAACACGATGCAGCATAGCGAACTCTTTGTTGACGGCAATAATGACCACCATTCATCATATACGACAACAGCATTCTCACATAAGTATTCGTTTTATCTAGGTGGGTGAGGGAAGTGTGGAGTGAAATTGAAATTGCATCATCTATGGATCTATTGGGGCGGTATGCAAATTGGAGTGGGTCTAGTGTGTCTGGAATGATGGTGATGTGTGCCATAACCAGCCTTTCAAAGTACTTCATGATTAAAACCTGGTTGCCTCTGCCAGGAAATTTACCAAAAAATCAACATTTTGCAATGGCCATCTCAGTCTCTGAACCCCATTGAAAACCTGTGGTTTGAATTGAAGAGGGCAGTCCATAGGCACAGACGAAGGATATCAAGGATCTGGAAAGATTCTGTATGGAGGAATGGTCTAAGATCCCTCACAGTGTGTTATCCAATCTCATAAAACATTTGCTTATCTTTACCAAGAGTGTACATCATTTTGGCAGGGACTGTAGTTATCCTGTATGGTCTAATAGCATAACATTGACATGGGTGATATTATTGACTATCTTACAGGGCGGGTGTGGTATAGCATCTGCATCGCAGTGTCAGTGAGTGGCGCAGGGGTGCTGATCCTCATTGTAGCTGTGGCAGTGTATAAGTGCAGGGGCCGCCGTAACACAGGTATGCACAGCATAGGGGTCTCAACTATATAAAGTCACATTTCAGGTGGCTCTGCAAGTATTCTTAAGATGATTATGATGTTGCATAAGCATAATTAGAGGCTTTTTTTAATGTTGGCTTTGGAATATTATGAACATTTGAAAAGGAGAGAGGAGCCTCATAATTGTCTCATTTATTAATTCCTGGTTATGTTTGTGGATATCCTGTTTAGTATCTATCTGATTGGTTGATATTTTGTTATTGTCAAACACAGAATATCAAACTGACAACACAATATATGTGGATGTTATGGGCAACACAACAATTAAAGATGTAAGTATGCATTGCCATTATTATGTATCTGAATGTGTGTAAGCCAATGTATGTGTAGCCTACTGTAATTTCTGATTGCTGTGTATTTTGATGTTTTTGTGCAATGTTCATCCATTGTGTTTATGGGTTTAAGTATCTATTTCTGTTTTTATTCCAGACAAGAGGGACTGTGGATGACCTGGCTGACCCAAGACTGAACAAGGTGAGAGCGAGACATGAATGGTCATACCTGATGTCTTTGAACAAAACATTTAATAAAACAGTCTATGAGTGAATGGCAGACCATGTAGTCTACATTGGAAATTGTCTACCTTTCATGATGCTGAAACAGTTTCTTCTTGGTTGTCTGTCACATTTAGCCGCAGACTCTGTATGACACGATCAAACTTGGACGCCCAAAAGCGCCGTCTTCTGCCAACCAGAAAGTACTGTGAGCTGAGCAGGATGTGGTCATGGGATGGGCCTTATATCTCTGCATCATCTGCACCCTTGGCTACATTCTGTAGATAGATGTTAATGTTCAATTTTATCACGACCTGCACATTTATGAAATAGTTTTGCTTATTTTTTTCTTGATTGCAATCTTCTCCCTTTGTTGTTCCTCATATATACAGTACCTTCAGAAAGTATTCACACCCCTTTAATTTTTCCACATTTTGTTGTGTTACAACCTGAATTTAAAATTGATTTTGTCACTGATCTACACCATAATGTCAAAAGTGGAATTTAGTTTTTAGACATTTTTTCAAATTAATAATAAATGAAAAGCTGAAATGTCTTGAGTCAATAAGTATTCAACCCCTTTGTAATGGGAAGCCTTAAGTTCAGGACACAAAAATGTGCTTAACAAATCACATATTAAGTTGCATGGATTCTGTGTTCAATAATAGTGGTTAACAGGATTTTTTAAATGACTACGTCATCTCTGTACCCCACACATACTGTACAATTATCTGTAAGGTCCCTCAATCGAGTAGTGAATTTCAAGCACAGATTCAATCACATAGACCAAGGAGGTTTTTCAAAGCCTCGCAAATAAGGGCACTGATTGGTAGATGTGAAAAAAATAAGCTAAATATCCCTTTGAGCAAGTTATTAATTAGGCTTTGGATGGTGTATAAATACACCCAGTAACTACAAAGACACAGGTGTCCTTCCTAACTCAGTTGCCAGAGAGGAAGGAAATTGCTCAGGGATTTCACCATGCCGGTGGTGATTTTAAAACTCTTACAGAGTTTAATGGTTGTGATATGAGAGAACTGAGGATGGATTGACAACATTGTAGTTATTCCACAATACTAACCTAAATGACAAAGTGAAAAAAGGAAGCCTGTACAGAATACAAATATTCCAAAACATGCATCCAGTTTGCAACATGGAACTTAAGTAAGCAATACTACAAAACATTTAGCAAATACATTTTTGTCCTGAATACAAAGCATTATGTTTGGGGAAAATCCAACACAACACTTCTTTGAGTACCATTCTTCATATTTTCAAGCATGGTGGTGGCTGCATCATGTTATGGGTATGCTTGTCATCAGCAAGGAGTTTGTTAGGATACAAATAAATGGAATACAGCTAAGCACAGGCAAAAGCCTATAAGAAAACCTGGTTCAGTCTGCTTTCCCACAGACACTGGGAGACAAATTCACCTAAAACACAAGGCCAAATCTACACTGGAGTTGCTTACCAAGACAACATTGAATGTTCCTGAGTGACCTAGTTACAGTTTTGACTTAAATTGGCTTGAAAACCTATGGCAAGACATAAAAATGGCTGTCTAGCAATGATCAACAGCCAAGTTGACAGAGCTTGAAGAATTTTAAAAATAAAAAGGGCAAATATTGTACAATTCAGGTGTGCAAAGATCTTAGAGACTTACCCAAAAAGACTCACAGCTGTAATCATTGCCAAAGGTGTTTCTAACATGTATTGACTCAGGGGGATGAATACTTATCTAATCAAGATACTGTATATCAGTGTTTTATTTTCATTAATTTGTAATAAATGTTAGAATTTTTCTAACACTTCGACATTACAGAGTATTTTGTGTAGATCGTTTACCAAAAATTTGAAATAAATCCATATTAATCCCACTTTGTAACACAACAAAATCTGGAAAAAAGTAAAGGGTGTGAATATCTTTTATTTTCAAAAGATTCAGGATTAACTTACTTTTTGATTTAGTTATAGTGTATTCTATTGTTGCATTGACTGTTTATATTAGTGTAATAACAACTAATTTATGTCCAAAAATATATTCTGAAAGAGTAGTGCTGATTCTGTGCAACTGCCACTATGGGGGGGGGGGGGGGGGGGGGGGGGGGGGGCATTGCCTACCTAAATGTAATATTCAAGCAACAGTTGAATAAAGTTATATGTTACTCATAATTCATTATCTTATCATCAATATTGATCTAAATATTTTTTGTAAATCATTTCCAAATGAATTCATGGGTTAAAATTACAGATGATACAATCCTGGCCAGACCAGCAAATGCGCATTTAATAAAGTTAGATCAAAGCTAAATCAATTTGTGCAAGATCACATGGTGATAGTATTGTACATAACAGAATCAAATATAATAAACAATATAATGTTACAGTAAAACAAAAAAATAAACAAATGTTTCTTGTGAGATTTTAGGATGCACGTGCCACTAGGCAAAATATGTCCTTTGATTGAAACAAAACAAAGGTATTGTCACGATCGTCTTGACGAGAAGTAGACCAAGGCGCAGCGTGCGATACCAACATGACTTTAATAGGTAAAGTACACGAAACAAAACAAAACACGATCGTAAAGTCCACAGTGACAATGACTGACAAGGAACAAAAACCCACAACCCCAAGGTGAAAACACACAGTTTAAATATGGCTCCCAATCAGAGATAACGAGCCAACAGCTGACACTCGTTACCTCCGATTGGGAGTCAATTGACCAAACAAGGAACACACAACCAAATAGACAACCCAACCAAACAGAACACAACGAAACGAACACACCCTGACTCAACATACAAAGTCCCGGAGCCAGAGCGTGACAGTACCCCCCCCCCCTAAAGGCGCGGACTGCGACCGCGCCTCAAAAACCCCAAACAGGGGAGGGCTGGGTGGGCATACTCCTCGGAGGCGGCTCCGGCTCCGGGCTTGACCACCACCCTTCTTCAACCCCCCCGTAGCGCCCCCGGTCCGATCTGACCCAGCTGGTAGGATCTGGACTGACGACGCGCACCCCTGGCTTGGCGCGTGAGGCAGGAACGGACCGGACCTGGCTGACGATACGCACCCTCGGCTTGATGCGTGGAGCCGGAACGGACCTCACCAGGCTGACGACTCGCATCCCTGGCTTGGTGCGAGTAGCAGGAGTGGGCTGGATCAGGCTGACGGCTCGCACCCTTGGCTTGGTGCGAGTAGCAGGGACGAGCTGAACCAGGCTGACGACTCGCACCCTTGGCTTGATGCGAGTAGCAGGAACGGGCTGGACCAGGCTGACGACTCGTACCCCTGGCTTGGTGCGAGTAGCAGGAACGGGCTGGACCAGGCCGATGACTCGCACCCCTGGCTTGGTGCGAGTAGCAGGAACAGGCTGGACCAGGCTGACGACTCGCACCCTTGTCTTGGTGCGAGTAGCAGGAACGGGCTGGACCAGGCTGGCGACTCGCACCCCTGGTTTGGTGCGAGTGGCAGGAACAGGCCGGGCTGGGCTGGCGACGCACACCGTAGGCTTTGTGCGTTGAGCAGGAACAGGCCGGGCTGGGCTGGCGACGCACACCGTAGGCTTTGTGCGTTGAGCAGGAACAGGCCGGGCTGGGCTGGCGACGCACACCGTAGGTTTTGTGCGTGGAGCAGGAACAGGCCGGACTGGGCTGGCGACGCACACCGTAGGCTTTGTGCGTTGAGCAGGAACAGGCCGGGCTGGGCTGGAGACGCACACCGTAGGTTTTGTGCGTTGAGCAGGAACAGGCCGGGCTGGGCTGGCGACGCACACCGTAGGCTTTGTGCGTTGAGCAGGAACAGGCCGGGCTGGGCTGGCGACGCACACCCTAGGCTTTGTGCGTGGAGCAGGAACAGGCCTCACCGGACTGGCGACGCACACCGTAGGCTTTGTGCGTTGAGCAGGAACAGGCCGGGCTGGGCTGGCGACGCACACCGTAGGCTTTGTGCGTTGAGCAGGAACAGGCCGGGCTGGGCTGGCGACGCACACCGTAGGTTTTGTGCGTGGAGCAGGAACAGGCCGGGCTGGGCTGGCGACGCACACCGTAGGCTTTGTGCGTTGAGCAGGAACAGGCCGGGCTGGGCTGGCGACGCACACCGTAGGTTTTGTGCGTGGAGCAGGAACAGGCCGGGCTGGGCTGGCGATGCACACCCTAGGCTTTGTGCGTGGAGCAGGAACAGGCCTCACCGGACTGGCGACGCACACCGTAGGCTTCGTACGTGGAGCAGGAACAGGCCGGGCTGGGCTGGCGACGCACACCGTAGGCTTCGTACGTGGAGCAGGAACAGGCCGGGCTGGGCTGGCGACGCACACCGTAGGTTTCGTACGTGGAGCAGGAACAGGCCGCACTGGACTGTGGAGACGGATAGGAGACCTGGAATGAAGAGCGGCTGAATGCCTACCTGCACACACTCTGTGTGAGGCATCCGCACAGGACGTACAGGGCTGTGTACCCGTACCGACATGACAGCACGTGATACTGGAGCAGGATATCCGGGACCGCGGAGAGGCATAGGAGACCACGAGCGTTGAGCCGGCACACTCCGTCCTGGCTGCATACCCCCCTTCGCACGACACGTGCGGGGTGCTCGCACAGGACGTACAGGACTGTGCCGGACCACTCGTGGCACCGTACGCTGCTCCGCATACCGCGGAACCTGCCCCGTCCCATGCTGCCATGCCTGAGTACGGGAAGTTGGTTCCGCTCTCCATCCCGGCCTCGCCAACCTGCCTTCTGGCCCCCAAAACCCGGTGGCCTCCTCTCCAAAATGCCCTGTGGCAGCCTCCTGCTGCCCAGCCGCCCAAGCCATGTGCCCCCCCAAAAATTTTTTTTGGGGTTGCCTCTCTTCCATCCGACGATGGCCCTGCAGATGCCGTTGCTCCTCTCCATCCTGGGTCTCCCCCTTCATCGCCCTCCGGTACCGGACGGCCTCCTCCTCGGTAATCTGCCCCCAACCGAGGAGGACATCCACCAGAGTCACCTCCTGCCTGTGTTCCTGGACACGCTGCTTGGTCCTTTGGTGGTGGGTTTTTCTGTCACGATCGTCTTGACGAGAAGTAGACCAAGGCGCAGCGTGCGATACGAACATGACTTTAATAGGTAAAGTACACGAAACAAAACAAAACACGATCGTAAAGTCCACAGTGACAATGACTGACAAGGAACAAAAACCCACAACCCCAAGGTGAAAACACACAGTTTAAATATGGCTCCCAATCAGAGATAACGAGCCGACAGCTGACACTCGTTACCTCCGATTGGGAGTCAATTGACCAAACAAGGAACACACAACCAAATAGACAACCCAACCAAACAGAACACAACGAAACGAACACACCCTGACTCAACATACAAAGTCCCGGAGCCAGAGCGTGACAGGTATGCTACAGTTTAACACCATATTGTCTAGAATTTGCTTACTGTACATAATTCGAAACAACCCTGTACATAACTAAGAAGATTTAAATGAAACTGATTGAGATGAAATGGTTGGCATGCAGTATTACCAGTAAAACTACAGATCCGCAGCCTCTGCCTTTTCATTTGATATTGTCTTTTTTCCAGGGTTCAAATCATTTAGGATGGGTGACTGAATACAAACAATGAATCTTGAAGAATATAACATAATTGCTTCATGAGCTTAGTTCAACTGCTATATCCTATTAGCTGAGACACATCGTTTTCAAACTGACTTTTTAGGGAAGGGTGTGTCTGATGCACGCAAGCACACAAACAAAAACACACAACATATATTCAGGTGTAGCTCAGTTGGTAGAGCATGGCGTTTGCAACGCCAGGGTTGTGGGTTCGATTCCCACGGGGGGCCAGTATGATAAATGTATGCACTCACTAACTGTAAGTCGCTCTGGATAAGAGCATCTTCTAAATGTATAAAAAAAGTAAATATTATTTATTGAATCATGGTTTAATTGTATAACAGCTTAAATAAATTATTTTGTGTAATGATGATGGATCTTATCTGCAGTTACAGCAATTGTATCTGCTTTGTATTGTGTATTGAATTATTTACTCCTGAGTGGCGCAGTGGTCTAAGGCACCGCATCGCAGTTCTAACTGTGCCACTAGATCCTGGTTCGAATCCAGGCTCTGTCGCAGCCGGCCGCGACCGGGAGACTCATGGGCGGCGCATAATTGGCCCAGCGTCGTCCGGTGTAGGGGAGGGAATGGCCGGCAGGGATGTAGCTCAGTTGATAGAGCGTGGTGTTTGCAATGCCAGGGTTGTGGGTTCGATTCCCACGGGGGGCCAGTATAAAAAAATATGTATTCACTAACTGTAAGTCGCTCTGGATACGAGTGTCTGCTAAATGACTAAAATGTAAATGTATTGTCTGTTGTAAATGTATTGTCTTTGATTAATTATTTCTGTCATTCAGATGATAGTGTGATGGACATTTTTAATGTTAGTGCTTTTCTATTCTATACATTTCTATGTTCTATTCATATGCTGTTCTAATAACCAATTTCTGTGTTCATGCAAGTGACTGATTGGATGAATCCTCACTTTTTAGGATCTGCAATTTGGCAGTACGCCCAGACCTTGTTTTGAGAACGAAAGATATCTCCGTTTCAAGGTCTCAGCTTAGAGAGAAGAAGCCTCGTGAGGTGTTGGTCTGTTACATGTTATGAACCAGTATTTGTCGGTCACATGAATTAAACAAAACGGTAATGATTAATTAATTATGCTAAATCATGCAAATATAACTTGTCTGTGCATAGCCATATATAATGACCGGGACCAGGAGACCCATGGGGCGGCGCACAATTGGCCCAGCGTCGTCCAGGGTAGGGGAGGGAATGGCCGGCAGGGATGTAGTTCAGTTGGTAGAGCATGGCGTTTGCAATGCCAGGGTTGTGGGTTCGATTCCCACGGGGGGACAGTATAAAAAAATAAAATAATGTATGTACTCACTAACTGTAAGTCGCTCTGGATAAGAGCATCTGCTAAATGACTAAAATGAAATTAAATGAAATAATACAATTACTGGGACTGCCCCAGCAGAGCTCCTGATTGACATATGTAGTATAGTGCATTGAGTTGGTTGGAACCTCTCCAGTGCGCTGACAATAAACAATGATTAATTTAAGATTGACTTAGAGTGTCCCAGTGTAAGAATTTCCACAACAATTTGGCGTCAATGAACAGGATGATTGATTCTGCCTGCGGAGCTTTCCAGTGGGGGTCTGCGAGGAAAACCGGTGGCGCATTTTATGAAGCGTGAGGGAAATTCCAGTCTGACCAAAAGACGACGAGACCCGTCCAGACCCTTACTGTGAGCTGCCCAGGTGGAGACACATCATCCGTGAACAATTGAGGGACGGGAACTGATTTCAGTAGATCAATTTAAATTAATCTGTATAAAATAATATTTTAAAATAGTTAAAGAATGAAATCAAGGCGAGTAACACATAAAAAGGTACCCATAGTCTTATATAGAGAAGATTATTCACTAGTTTTATGAGAAAACTAGAGCGAGGGCGTAACGGTACCATGGAAAGCCTCGCTGACAGCTGTCTGTAGGCATTTATAAGAAACTACGTCTACGTGGTCTACAGCCACTACAAAATAACACAAGGTATTTTTGAATATGGGGTGTTATTTATATGTATAGCAAGTAGCGGCAAGAGAATCGTTGACGATGCACGTGGGGTAATGAGGAGATTACCGAGTGTGTTGGGAATAGTACTAAGTTGTGTGATTGTGAGATATGACATATTAAGCTGATTGAAATGTGGATTGAAATGTGGACATTAAACTGATTTGAATTTGGATAACATTGAAATATGGATAAGAAGCTGATTGAAATGTGGATAATAAGATAAAAAATTAGCTATAAATTACTGAGTGAATGAGAGCTGTCAGGGGACTAGCTCACGTGTGAAAGAGGTGAATGAATACCCAACCAGTTCAGTATGAGCTGAGTTTTTCGATCTGTAACGTTATCTAGGGTTCTGTCCACCAACGCCGTTGGATCTACAGGTAGAAGATAACATGTCTCAGAAATCTCATATGTAACATGTCTCGATTAATAACGAGATAATGTCTCATTACTAGCGAGGATAACATGTCTCTGAGGATAACATGACTCATCAGTGAGTTTGATGTATAAAGTTATTATGTGTGTGGAGATATGAAAGAAGGGAGTATTATTCCTGAATATGCTGTTAAATAGAACAACTAGTGTAAATATCTAAACCCCTGTATAAATAGAACAATAGTCTAAAATAGAAATTTGTGATGTAACACAAATGTATAATGGGTTACTAGAGATAAAGTAACATAATATTTGTATAATGGGTTATTATGAAGATCTGATGAAGTAAGAATATAAAAATAATAATATACAACTTACACACCCACACGCACAAGTACGTAAGTGGTGGAGTGGCTCCTTTTTATTGATCATTTTAGGTATGATACGGTTAAAGCATTGTACGGGACTTGACTTACCCCTAACCAATAGAACTACCGTTGAAGTCGGAAGTTTACGTACACCTTAGGCAAAAACATTTAAACTCCGTTTTTCACAATTCCTGACATTTAATCCTAGTAAATATTCCCTGTCTTAGGTCAGTTGGGATCACCACTTTATTTTAAGAATGTGAAATGTCCGAATAATAGTAGAGAGAATTATTTATTTCAGCTTGTATTTCTTTCATCACATTCCCAGTGGGTCAGAAGTTTACATACAGTCAATTAGTATTTGGTAGCATTGCCTTTAAATTGTTTAACTTGGGTCAAACGTTTCGGGTAGCCTTCCACAAGCTTCCCACAATAAGTTGGGTGAATTTTGGCCCATTCCTCCTGACAGAGCTGGTGTAACTGAGTCAGGTTTGTAGGCCTCCTTGCTCGCACACGCTTTTTCACTTCTGCCCACAAATGTTCTATAGGATTGAGGTCAGGGCTTTGTGATGGCCACTCCAATACCTTGACTTTGTTGTCCTTAAGCCATTTTGCCACAACTTTGGAAGTATGCTTGGGGTCATTGTCCATTTGGAAGAACATTTGCGACCAAGCTTTAACTTCCTGACTGATGTCTTGAGATGTCCTCATGATGCCATCTATTTTGTGAAGTGCACCAGTCCCTCCTGCAGCAAATCACCCCCACAGTATGATCCTGCCACCCCCGTGCTTCACGGTTGTGATGGTGTTCTTCGGCTTGCAAGCAGCCCCCTTTTTCCTCCAAACATAACGATGGTCATTATGGCCAAACAGTTCTATTTTTGTTTCATCAGACCAGAGGACATGTTTCCAAAAAGTATGATCTATTCCCCATGTGCAGTTGCAAACTGTAGTCTGGCTTTTTTATGGCGGTTTTGGAGCAGTGGCTTCTTCCTTGCTGTGCGGCCTTTCAGGTTATGTCAATATAGGACTTGTTTTACTGTGGATATAGATACTTTTGTACCTGTTTCCTCCAGCATCTTCACAAGGTCCTTTGCTGTTGTTCTGGGATTGATTTGCACTTTTCACACCAAAGTACGTTCATCTCTAGGAGACAGAACGCGTCTCCTTCCTGAGCTGTATGATGGCTGCATGGTCCCATGGTGTTTATACTTGCATACTATTGTTTGTACAGATGAACGTGGTACCTTCAGGCATTTGGAAATTGCTCCCAAGGATGAACCAGACTTGTGGAAGTCTACAATTTTTTTTCTGAGGTCTTGGCTGATTTCTTTTGATTGTTCCATGATGTCAAGCAAAGAGGCACTGAGATTGAAGGTAGGCCTTGAAATACATCCACAGGTACACCTGCAATTGACTCGAATGATGTCAATTAGCCTATCAGAAGCTTCTAAAGCCATGACATCATTTTCTGGAATTTTCCAAGCTGTTTAAAGACACAGTCAACTTAGTGTATGTAAACTTCTGACCCACTGGAATTGTGAACAGCGCCGGAAGAAGATGGCTGCCGTTTTACAGCCCTCTAACCAATTGTACTATTATGTGTGTTTTTCCGCGTTATTTGTAATTTATTTTGTACATAATGTTTCTGCCATCGTCTCTTATAACCAAAGAGAGCTTCTGGATATCAGGACAGCGATTACTCACCTGGTATTGGACGAAGACTTTTTCTTCAACGAGGCGTTCGCGAAGGATATTCTACAGACTCCCGACAAGGCCCAGATCCCCGTCATTCGCGTGAGGAAGAGACGGAGATATCGTGGACGCAGATCCGGGTGCCTTGTAAGGATCCGACGGCGAACGAGTAAACTGCCTCTCCCATCAATCCTATTAGCCAACGTTCAAGCTTTGGAGAATAAAATGGCCGATTTAAGATTACGGTTATCCTACCAACGGGACATTAAAAACTGTAATATCTTATGTTTCACGGAGTCGTGGCTGAACGACAACAATGACAACATTCAGCTAGCAGGCTATACGCTACATCGGCAGGACAGAACGGCAGACTCGGGTAAGACGAGGGGCGGCGGTCTGTGTATATTTGTAAACAACAGCTGGTGCACAAAATCAAATACTAAGGAAGTCTCAAGGTTTTGCTCGCCTGAGGTAGAGTATCTTATGATAAGCTGTAGACCACACTATTTACCAAGAGAGTTTTCATCTATATTTTTCATAGCTGTCTATTTACCACCACAAACCAATGCTGGCATTAAGATTGCACTGAATGAGTTGTACAAGGCCATTAATCAACAGGAAAACGCTCATCCAGATGCAGCGCTCCTAGTAGCCGGGGACATTAATGCAGGGAAACTTAAATCCATTCTACCTCATTTCTACCAGCATGTTAAATGTGCAACCAGAGGGGAAAAAACTCTAGACCACCTTTACTCCACACACACAGACGCATACAAAGCTCTCCCTCGCCCTCCATTTGGCAAATTTGACCATAACTCTATCCTCCTGATTCCTGCTTATAAGCAAAAACTGAAGCAGGAAGCACCAGTGATTCGGCTAATAAAAAAGTGGTCAGATGACGCAGATGCTAAGCTACAGGACTGTTTTGCTAGCAGAGACTGGAACATGTTCCGGGATTCTGCAGACAGCATTGAGGAGTACACCACATCAGTCACTGGCTTCATTAATAAGTGCATCGATGATGTCGTCCCCACAGTGACCGTACGTACATACCCCAACCAGAAGCCATGGATTACAGGAAACATCCGCACTGAGCTAAAGGGTAGAGCTGCCGCTTTCAAGGAACGGGACTCTAACCCGGACGCTTATAAGAAATCCCGCTATGACCTCCGACGAACCATCAAACAGGCAAAGAGTCAATACAGGTCTAAGATTGAATCATACTACACTGGCTCTGACGCTCGTCGGATGTGGCAGGGCTTGAAAACTATTACAGACTACAAAGGGAAGCACAGCCGCGAGCTGCCCAGTGACACAAGCCTACCAGACGAGCTAAACCACTTCTATGCTCGCTTCGAGGCAAGCAACACTGAAGCATGCATGAGAGCACCAGCTGTTCCGGACGACTATGTGATCACGCTCTCCGTAGCCGATGTGAGTAAGACTTTTAAGCAGGTCAACATTCACAAGGCCGCAGGGCCAGACGGATTACCAGGACGTGTACTCCAAGCATGTGCTGACCAACTGGCAAGTGTCTTCACTGACATTTTCAACATGTCCCTGACTGAGTCTGTAATACCAACATGTTTCAAGCAGACCACCATAGTCCCTGTGCCCAAGAACTCTAAGATAACCTGCCTAAATGACTACCGACCCGTAGCACTGACGTCTGTAGCCATGAAGTGCTTTGAAAGACTGGTCATGGCTCACATCAACAGCATAATCCCAGAAACCCTAGACCCACTCCAATTTGCATACCGCCCCAACAGATCCACAGATGATGCAATCTCTATCGCACTCCACACTGCCCTTTCCCACCTGGACAAGAGGAACACCTACGTGAGAATGCTATTCATTGACTACAGCTCAGCATTCAACACCATAGTGCCCTCAAAGCTCATCACTAAGCTAAGGATCCTGGGACTAAATCCCTCCCTCTGCAACTGGATCCTGGACTTCCTGACGGGCCGCCCCCAGGTGGTAAGGGTAGGTAACAACACATCTGCCACACTGATCCTCAACACGGGGGCCCCTCAGGGGTGCGTGCTCAGTCCCCTCCTGTACTCTCTGTTCACCCATGACTGCATGGCCAGGCACGACTCCAACACCATCATTAAGTTTGCCGACGACACAACAGTGGTAGGCCTGATCACCGACAACGATGAGACAGCCTATAGGGAGGAGGTCAGAGATCTGGCCGTGTGGTGCCAGGACAACAACCTCTCCCTCAACGTGACCAAGACAAAGGAGATGATTGTGGACTACAGGAAAAAAAAGAGGACTGAGCACGCCCCCATTCTCATCGACGGGGCTGTAGTGGAACAGGTTGAGAGCTTCAAGTTCCTTGGTGTCCACATCACCAACGAACTATCATGGTCCAAACACACCAAGACAGTCGTGAAGAGGGCACGACAAAGCCTATTCCCCCTCAGGAGACTAAAAAGATTTGGCATGGGTCCTCAGATCCTCAAAAAATTATACAGCTGCACCATCGAGAGCATCCTGACTGGTTGCATCACCGCCTGGTATGGCAACTGCTTGGCCTCTGACCGCAAGGCACTACAGAGGGTAGTGCGTACGGCCCAGTACATCACTGGGGCAAAGCTCCCTGCCATCCAGGACCTCTATACCAGGCGGTGTCAGAGGAAGGCCCTCAAAATTGTCAAAGACTCCAGTCACCCTAGTCATAGACTGTTCTCTCTGCTACCGCACGGCAAGCGGTACCGGAGTGCCAAGTCTAGGTCCAAAAGACTTCCCAACAGCTTCTACCCCCAAGCCATAAGACTCCTGAACAGCTAATCATGGCTACCCGGACTATTTGCACTGCCCCCCCACCCCATCCTTTTTACGCTGCTGCTACTCTGTTAAGTATTTATGCATAGTCACTTTAACTCTACCCACATGTACATATTACCTCAACTACCTCAACTAGCCGGTGCCCCCGCACATTGACTATGCAACGGTACCCCCCTGTATATATAGCCTCCCTACTGTCACTTTATTCTATTGTATATATAGCCTCCCTACTGTCACTTTATTTTACTTCTGCTCTTTTTTTCTCAACACTTTTTTGTTGTTGTTTTATTCTTACTTTTTTGTTTAAAATAAATGCACTGTTGGTTAAGGGCTGTAAGTAAGCATTTCACTGTAATGTCTGCACCTGTTGTATTCGGCGCATGTGACCAATACAATTGGATTTGATTTGATTTGATTTGATACAGTGAATTATAAGTGAAATAATCTGTCTGCAAACAATTGTTGGAAAAATTACTTGTGTCATGCACAAAGTAGATGTCCTAACCAACTTGCCAAAACTATAGTTTGTTAACAAGACATTTGTGGAGTGGTTGAAAAACAAGTTTTAATGACTCCAACCTAAGTGTATGTAAACTTCTGACTTCAACTGTATATATAGTGGTCCCTTCATGGCTCATTTGAGAAAAATAAGGTTAAAACATTGTACCCCTAACCAATAAAAATGTAAACGCTTAGAAGTTTTCCTCCACCCTGGTAATACATTTTGAAATAAGCCCATACCCTGTTACATAGAACCAATGATTTTCTGCATTCACCTACTCAACCGTTTAACGTGCTAGGTAGAGACTTATTATGGATAGAGCATTCATCTACTGGGGACTGATAGACAGTGCAACCCAGTTAATACATATTGATCCCTCCAAAGCATTACATATGAATCTTAAAATAATAGACATTTACTAAATATTGAAGCAGAAAGTGAATATCAAACAGAGATTGGTAATAAAAATATAGAGTAACTTTTTTGAAGGTATACTAAAATGAAAACAATGCCTTCCAATATGGGGAAAGTTATCATGTTTGTTTTATTTTGTTTTAAACCTTGCAATAGGGGAAAAAGCAGAATGTTGTTTGAGAGTGATCCGTCTGTATTAGGAGTAGTAGATTGAGAAGGTCTTCCTATTGGGAAGAAGGGAGTCCTAGTTGAAGGAAACCGATATGGAGACTAGTGAAAGTAACAAAGTGAATGGTAATTTGCTTTCAGATAGCATTCTAATAATGCAATATCTTAGTAATTTGAAGAAGTAAGACAGAGGGATTGAACATTGAGACTGATATTAAATTAGAGGCTGCTCACTCTTCAAGGCCTGGTCCACTGCTCTCATGTTTAAGTCATCTGTTGTTTGTGATTTAAGATAAGCTTCCTGTAGAACAATAGATAACCGCCAGTACACTCTGAACTCAAACAGGCTGTGAGAGACACAGTTGGGAAATTAGGGACAATTTGTACAGAATTGTATGTCAATGCAACAGGTCAAAAAGATTAAGAGTACAAGAGAGTTGTTTACTTTAGAAGGTGCCCAATTCAGCTTTACAGGACACCGTCTCATCTGATATATCTGAAGTATAAATGTGTCTGAAGTATAATTCTGTATAGGCATGGGTTTATTAATACTTCCTGCCCGAGATGCACTAAACTCGATTAATGATTAAGAATTTTTAGGACTGATTAAAATGTGGCATAGTGAAAACTAAGTACTTTCTTCCAGGACTGATGGAATGTCCGCTACCAAGTTATTTTTAATGTTTATCAATGATTCTGTATCTCTCCATTTGAAAGGCTTCCTGAGGCAGTTGCCTTAGGAGAGCAGTTAAAAGTACCCGGATCCAGCTGTTAAGGGACCTCCCAAATTAAGCAAGGCCTGGCCATTTTGTTTGTGTTTACCCTACGGTTTTTGCTACACATACGCCAGCACCCACACACAACCCACCTGTTAATGTATATTTGTTAGTGGTTAATACTCTGATTTAGAAGTGTGGGGTCTTTTTATTTTTGTTTTAGTGGGTTTTTCACAGGTTAGAAAGGATGCTGTACACAAAGGAAAGTTTATATTGTCAGAGTTTTGGGTGCACACATGTAATTTCTCTTGATTAGAAGAAATTTACTGAAAAACCCAATGTAAATAATGTCTGAGGTACAGGAAAACAAACACTCACTTAATAGGGCTGACTGACCTCTGACCTTTGTTCTGACATCCTGGTGAGGCCTGATCACCCTCACTAGAAAGACAGGAGACATTGTTTTTGTAATGGGCTATGCAAGCACAAATAATTAAGAAGAAGTTTATAATTTATCAATAGTCCTATGTGTGATTCGGACCACGAGAAGGACAGAGAGAGAGAGCGCTTATGGGATACAATTATTTCAAGAGTTCTTAGTAATTCTAATTTGATTTATTCTAATTTGTTTATTTTTTATTTAGCAGGCAGTGTTGTTGTTTGGTTTTTTCGGACGCATGAATCCCGATGTGAGTCATGTGTCCAAAGGGGGAATTACCAGTCCCCTGGGGCCCTTCAGTAAATATGCTAATTAATTGTATTCACATGCCTGCCTGTAAAAGGAAAAAATATATGTTGTTAATGGTTGACAGTTACTACAAATGGATTGAAGTTTTCCCCACCTCTAGTTTTATATGAATTTGTATTGCTGTTGTGTCGTTTGTTTTTGTCTTGCAGATTGGGTCTGCTGGATGGTCGAAATTTCTCCCTAAGGATTATCCCTCTAACTCCCTGAACTGTAACTCTGCAGTGAGATCGCCAATATGATAGGGTAGTATAAGCCAATTTGGAGAGGGAAAAAACTGCTTTCAACTGTGTGTTGTTATTCTCTTTGACATTTGTTTTAGAAATCTGGATTTCCTGAATCAGGTAGTAGTAATAATTTGTCATAAAATAAATCATTTGTCTGGATTTCCTGAATCAGAAATGCCCTAAACTAAACTGTAGCTCAGTTGATAGAGCATGGCGTTTGCAACGCCAGGGTTGTGGGTTCAATTCCCACGGGGGGCCAGTATAAAAAAATATGTATTCACTAACTGTAAGTCGCTCTGGATAAGAGCGTCAGCTAAATGACTAAAATGTAAATGTTCTGGTCTGTCCTCTCTCTAAGTTATGGTGAAGGTGACCACAGATGGTATCTAGATGCATGAAGGGATAATTCGGCCCGAAAACAGTGTGAACCTCAACCTCCCTGAACCGGTTGAAGCAATGGCAAAAATGGCTTTTAGTATTGTCCTTCACCACTTCTACCGTGATACCTGAGTCTGAGCCAGCAACCTGTACACAGCATCCAGTCGAAGCTATCAACTGCCTTTTCTCTCAGAGTGCGACATGAGTCCATGTGGAGTGAGCATGGAGAGAGATCCCATCCAAGCTGCTGGTGTACTGGTAGGAAAATGGCCAAAGACATAATGGACTGAAAGGACAGTGGTGGCTCAGGTGAGATACATTATCAAGGGCCATCCACTTTGAACATGTGCCAGTAAAAGGACGAACTGAAACACTACCTGAAGAAGAACATGAAGAAACGGCAGGAAAGGAAGAATGAGTGCCGTGAAGGAGGGGGGGTGGTCAACCATGCCCGTAAATGATTTAGGCTTATCCAAAATTGTTTATTTGGGGTAGAATTAGAGGGAGCATACTTAAATTCACACAGGACTCCAGATAAGACAGGAGAATAACACCAGCTATAACAGACTGACCCTAGCCCCCCGGCACAGAGAGTATTGCAGCATAGATACTGGAGGCTGAGACGGGGGGGTCGGGAGACACTGTGGCCCTGTCCAACGCTATCCCCGGACAGGGCCAAACAGGCAGGATATAACCCCACCCACTTTGCCAAAGCACAGCCCCCACACCACCAGAGGGATATCAACAGACCACCAACCTACTACCCTGAGACAAGGCTGAGTATAGCACATGAAGATCTCCTCCCTGCACGAGCCCGAGGGGGCGACAAACCGGACAGGAAGATCACGTCAGTGACTGAACCCACTCAAGTGACGCACCCCTCCTAGGGACGGCATGGAAAGCACCAGTAAGCCAGTGACTCAGCCCCTGCAATAGAGTCAGAGGCAGATAATCCCAATGGAGAGACGGGAGCTGGCCAGGCAGAGACAGCAAGGGTGGTTCGTCGCTCCAGTGCCTTTCCGTTCACCTTCACACCCCTGGGCCACACCACACTCAATCATAGGATCTACTGAAGAGATGAGTCTTCAGTAAAGACTTAAAGGTCGAGACCAAGTCTGCGTCTCTCACATAGATATGCAGACCATTCCATAAACATGTAGCTCTATAGGAGAAAGCCCTGCCTCTAGCTGTTTGCTTAGAAATTCTAGGGACAATAAGGAGGCCTGAGTCTTGTGACCGTAGCATACGTGTAGGTATGTACGGCAGGACCAAATCAGAGAGATAGGTAGGAGCAAGCCCATGTAATACTTTGTAGGTTAGCAGTAAAACCTTAAAATCAGCCCTAGCCTTAACAGGAAGCCAGAGGCTAGCACTGGAGTAACATGATCAGATTTGTTGGTTCTAGTCAAGATTCTAGCAGCCGTGTTTAGCACTAGCTGAAGTTTATTTAGTGCTTTATCCGGGTAGCCGGAGAGTAGAGCATTGCAGTAGTCTAATCTAGAAGTGACAAAAGCATGGATGGACAAAAGTTTTTGGACAAAAAGTTTCAGATTCAGATGTTACAAAGATGGAAAAAAGCTGTCCCTGAAATATTCTTCAAAAGAGAGCTCAGGGTCCAGAGTAACGCCGAGGTCCTTCACAGTTTTTTTTAAACGACTGTACAACCATCAAGATTGATTGTCAGATCGAACAGAAGATCTCTTTGTTTCTTGGGACCTAGAACTAGCATCTCTGTTTTGTCCGAGTTTTAAGGTTTTAAAAAATCCGCCATCCACTTCCTTATGTCTTAAACATAGGATTCCAGGGTAGGCAATTTTGGGCCTTCACCATGTTTAATCTAAATATATAATATGATATAATATAATATGCCATTTAGCAGACCCTTTTATCCAAAGCGACTCACAGTCAAGTGTGCATACATTTTTACGTTTGGGTGGTCCCGGGGATCGAACCCACTACCCTGGCGTTACAAGCGCCATGCTCTACCAATTGAGCTACAGAGGACCATATACAGCTGTGTGTCATCCGCATAGCAATGAAAGTTAACATTGTGTTTCCGAATGACATCACCAAGAGGTAAAATATATAGTGAAAACAATAGAGGTCCTAAAACAGAACCTTGAGGAACACCGAAACGTACAATTGATTTGACAGAGGACAAACCATCCACAGAGACAAACTGATATCTTTCTGACAGATAAGATCTAAACCAGGCAAGAACTTGTCCGTGTAGACCAAATAAGGTTTCCAATCTCTCCAAAAGAATGTGGTGATCGATGGTGTCAAAAGCAGCACAAAGGTCTAGGAGCACGAGGACAGATGCAGAGCCTTGGTCTGACACCATTAAAAGGTAAGTTACCACCTTCACGAGTGCAGTCTCAGTGCTATGATGGGGTCTGAAACCAGACTGAATCGTTTCGTATACATTATTTGTCGTCAGGAAGGCAGTGAGTTGCTGCACAACAGCTTTTTCTAAAAATGTTGAGAGGAATGGGAGATTTGATAGTTAACTTGCCGTTCGTGTAGTCAGACAAGCTGGCTACCGTTAGGCCGGCACCATGGCAAGGATAGTTGGTTAGCTAGCATGTCACCACTTAGAAAAATCTGACTACACGAATGGTGAGCTAATGTTAACAATCTAGCTAAATATTGCCTGGTGGGATAGCTAGTCAGGCACCTTGGTTGGCTAGTTAGCTACATTAGCTCAAGTTGGCTAGCTAGCTCACGAAGGACCTGTGGGCTCAATGTTTTCCCGGTACAAAACACCGAAATGGTTTTGTTCCAGGAGTGCATCTGTTGTACATGACTAATCAAATTACCTGTGAAGTCCGTTAGAAATGTAATCAGGGATTGAAATTAAGCTAGCCCGAGGCTTGTACTGTTCAGACTGGGCTAGTAGACAAGTTGCCAAACTAGCCTGACACAGCAGTGAAATGTTGCCTTTACAAACATCACATGCCACAGATTTAGGACCTGAATGTAGAAATCATGGTCTGCTGGCCAGTGCCTAAAATCCTTATGTTACATCCCTGCATGTCAGTCCCTTTCAGACAATCGCTGTTGGTCCTCGCGGCTGAGTGACCTTATGGCTGAGGGTATTAACTTTCCTCTTGAGAATTAGAATCAGAAGTACAGTCGTATAGCTCATCGCAATACTTCACCTCTTCAGGCAAATAGTACCCTAGACTGTCCTGATCATCTAGTTGAGCATTCCAGATAATTCCTCCATCTCATCAGAAATGTTCCATCCACATAATAGGATTTTAGATGTGCAGATAGACCAAAGCCAAGTCTATTTTACCGTTACCATAGTAAAGTCTGTGGGTTATGGTATTTTAATATAGATGTTACCATTTTAGTAATCAACTTAGCTAGCTAGTAAAATAAACTATTTTTTTTGTCTTTCATGGGGGCGGACTGAAAACCCAGTGACAACACTCGGGTCTGCAGCTGCCATTTTCCGGTGGGAAAGAGAAATGGCCGTGTGTTTACCAGACAAGGTAGCTCATCCACCATGACAGAAGAGGAAGATCCAGACTGTTGATTGAGAAACATGAACAAACAATGAGACATGAGGATTGGGTGTTGAGAGACCACTTGTCACATTGTCCAAGGTGGGTTTGAGTTATGATAAACAATGCATTTTCTGTCCAGATAAAGATATTGATACGGCATTGAAAAAGACCCACCACTGACTAAATGTGTATTTTATTTTCCAGTCCAACAGGAGTGCATCCCTCAGGCCATCTGGCGCATGGACATCCTGTGCCAGTGTGATCTGAGTGCATGCATCCACTAGTAGAGATTACAGCAGATCAAGCCTGTGGACGAACAGGTCAGTAACTCATCAAATATGATACAATATTGTGTAAAACATTGAATCTGTAGCTGCATCGACATTTAGGCTTTATGACCCCTTTCCCCATGTTTTAGACATGAGGTGTGATGTGAACATCAGGCTCACCCCACGAGAAGCAGTGCATGATCAACGCCACCCTCAGCAAGGAGATCTGCTGGAAGTCATGTACTCTCTTTCTTACTCTGAGCATAAGACATAATTTAAACATCACAGGTATAAATTGCCCATGATAAAATGCAATGTGAATTGTGTTGTACTACTGAATGAAACTGAGGAGATGCACTCAGACCAGCCTTTGTGATTGAACTTACGTTAACTACAATACTTTAGTTGGCTGCTTTGAGCAAAACTTGTATGTAATATAACCTATTTAATTATTGTTCACTTGTGTTTCAACAATGTCAGGTTCAGGCAGGGATGACTGGGGCCTTCAGCAAGTAAGACACAGGGGTTAAGAAATATCACAGATGTCAATTCCCACTGTGCCCATGATAAAGTGAACTACATTACTTTAGTTGGCTGCTTTGAGCAAAACTTGTATTTTTAAATAACCTATTCTGGGAGCCTAGTGTGTGTGTATGAACTATGTGCAATATTTTTGGACCATTGGCTTCCCTGAAAACAGGTACTGACAGGAGGACCAATATGAGTCTGTCAGAGGTCATCACGCTGGATGGGGATGGTGGTGGAGGCTTTGGTGGTCCACACAACGAAGAAGCAGATGTCCCTTCCAGTGATGTGGAGCTGACCTTGGACCTGGTGCCAGTAAGGATGGTCTTCACGGAGGCGGTAAGACCCTCCCTCCTTGATATAGAAATCCTTCGACTTCACTGCCTCTTCAATGGTAAGGTCCCTTGCACCATAGGGACACTTGACCTCCACCACTGCTGTGGTGCCACCAGACCATCCGGTGAAGCACCCAGGATCCCAGACCCCATGACCCAAAGCCCTGACTCCTGCACATCCATCCCTGTTGCCATTTTGAATGCCTTGATGCCCTCCTCTTCGTTATCTGTGTCCCACTTTACAGACAACACCCCATCCAACGACTGATCTGAATACATTTTTTAACAGCGACGGAGTAACGCGCTTGGCCCTGACCACTGCTCCATAATTGCTGGCCATCAACCTCCCTCTCCTCATGGTCTGCCAGTTGGGGTAGGTGCGATGTCCAACTGTTGCCTGCCGTATAGCCTCCTGCTGCTCCACCGACAGCACCATGCCAGCCAGGATGCCTATGCCCCGGGTGCCCTTGATTTTTAACAATGGCCGGTACAGACAGGGGTGACAGGGATGACAGGGAGGGTAGCGGTTACTATGGCTCAGGTTCAAGGAGACATGCTATTCCACTGAACGTGCCCCGGAAACAGTTCCTTAGCCACTGAAGATCTTCCTTTGTGGGATCTCGGGACAGAGGATTATAGTCTTCGGCCGGGTGCAGGTCCTCCACTGACTGCACCTGGTTGGGCACGGCTGGCTTCCTCCACTCGCATTCCACATCCATACGGCCGATATTGTAAACCGCCAAAATAGGCTCCATGGCTCCACTTATGAGCTCCACAGAGGCGTTCGCGTGTGGTAGAGAGAATCCCCTGGTCACCTATAGAGACCTGCCAAGAGGAAGGATGTTAAGTGCCACATGCCTTTCAATGCATGACTTTGAACACCTTGAAATGCATTCGTTGTAAGAAATGTGCTATATAAATAAAGTTTGATTTGATTGATGACATTACAGCTGTAGAATATTTAATAAACAAATTTTCATGAGAACAAGTGCAGTTTTTCCATTAACTTTTAATTGATAACTTGGAATTTTATCATTTGACATATCAATCATATAGTGGGAAGGATCCTATTAATCAAGACTGTGTGAATGCTTGTACAACTCCGAATAAATAAATACTGTGCCTTTTAAGATTTGTCTCTGGTCATGAAACTACAATACAGGCAATTTTGAATGTTAATAGATTTTTAGATTAATTCTCATCAATAACAACATTCTAGATCTGAATGATCACTCATCGAAGTCTGGTATCCGGAGTAAGGCCTGTGTAGCTCAGTTGGTAGAGCATGGTGTTTGCAACGCCAGGGTTGTGGGTTCGATTCCCACGGGGGGCCAGTATGAAAAATGTATGCACTCACTAACTGTAAGTCGCTCTGGATAAGAGCATCTGCTAAATGACTAAAATGTAAATGTAATCTGGTTAATGGTTCTATACTTAACTGATTAAGTGGCTCTTTCCTTGTAGAATGAAGCTATAGAAAACATTGTATTACTAAGATGCTAAAACTTAACTTAATAGCTACACTCACCGACCCAGGATACATTTTATCCCTCATGCTTGCCCTGACCAAAACAGTAAATTGCCCCTCACTATAACTACACTTTTCCACATGGCCAGACTTATAGTGGTCTTCTCCCCTTTTAGTGCTCTGGTGCTCATCCTTGAAAAAGGCCATAAGGTCTGAAATAGACACAAAAGTCAACATACTGTACAAACAATTATCTAGGCTAAGTAAAACAAAATATGTGTTGATCTACTGCTCTGCTAACTAGCTAGCTAAAGTGTAGTCAGTGGCTAGCAAAGACAGAGAAAGGGGACGTAAATTAATGAATTAGGCACCAAAGGTCTCTGATCGCGCTGGTGAATGGTAGCTGACAGTGTCAGCTAGAGATGACAGGCAGGAGCTTCCTGCAGGAATTTGTTTTTGTCTTCCTGAGGTCTTCTCTGTTGCTAATTAACATTTCAATTTTTTTTGAGTAAATTGAGGCAAATATAATGAGAAAACTCACTTTGTCAGAAAGAGAATTACATGGCTATCAAAACATCACGCCAGGGTAAGCCTACACGAAACACAGACCTTATATGACGTAGTTCAAAAGTTTCAGACGCAAAAATAATGGCGAAAAAACTATTGGAACCATTACCGGGTTTTACCGCTAGAATGTAAAGGTATTATGAAGTGTCCACTGTGCATACTATTGCATAATCTGTCTACTGACATAATCAGTTTCATATTGAATTATTACTGTGCATGTAAACGTACTTCATGAGACATCCCGAAAATCGGTCTTCTCACGAAAACGTCTGTAGTGTCCGAATGGTTTGGCCTACAAACTAATATGACCGCTCTATAGAAAGATGAGACTCTCATGAACACAATGGTGTTCTCCTCACGGAACTCGTCTGAAGTCGGTACCGCCGATCTGCCAAACTTCTGTCTGTAGCGTCCAAACAGTTTGGGCTACACACTAATACACGATGACCCCTCTATGGAAAGGTTAGATGTCTAGGATGCCCACAAGCCTCAAAAGACTTGTCTGAAAGTAGCCCGGTACCTGTTAAAAAAAATAATGGAAGTATATATGGAAGTAGCTTAGTGCCCCCCAAGAACTTTCCTATATCTCTCATATAGACACTTTAAAACAAACTGTTTGTTTTGTTTTTGACTATCTGTTTTTCCATGAATGAATCTGTTATTCAATGCATTTCTATGCGCTAATAGCAGTAAGGCCAAATTCAATGTTTCATCAAATCATGTTTTCGATACACTACCGGTCAAAGGTTTTAGAACACCTACTCATTCAAGGGTTTTTCTTTATTTTTACTATTTTCTACATTGTAGAATAATTAACAGGTGTGGGGGGGGGGGGGGGGGGATGGGTATACAGAAGATCAAGTCCATATTATGGCAAGAACAGCTCAAATAAGCAAAGAGAAACGACAGTCCATCATTACTTTAAGACATGAAGGTCAGTCAATAGTGCAGTCACAACAACCATCAGGCGCTACGATGAAACTGGCTCTCATGAGGACTGCCACAGCAATGGAAGACCCAGAGTTACCTCTGCTGCAGAGGATAAGTTCATCAGAGTTACCAACCTCAGAAATTGCAGCCCAAATAAATGCTTCACAGAGTTCAAGTAAGACATACAGTGGGGGAAAAAAGTATTTAGTCAGCCACCAATTGTGCAAGTTCTCCCACTTAAAAAGATGAGAGAGGCCTGTAATTTTCATCATAGGTACATGTCAACTATGACAGACAAAATTAGAAAAAAAATCCAGAAAATCACATTGTAGGATTTTTAATGAATTTATTTGCAAATTATGGTGGGAAATAAGTATTTGGTCAATAACAAAAGTTTCTCAATACTTTGTTATATACCCTTTGTTGGCAATGACACAGGTCAAACGTTTTCTGTAAGTCTTCACAAGGTTTTCACACACTGTTGCTGGTATTTTGGCCCATTCCTCCATGCAGATCTCCTCTAGAGCAGTGATGTTTTGGGGCTGTCGCTGGGCAACACGGACTTTCAACTCCCTCCAAAGATTTTCTATGGGCTTGAGATCTGGAGACTGGCTAGGCCACTCCAGGACCTTGAAATGCTTCTTACGAAGCCACTCCTTCGTTGCCCGGGCGGTGTGTTTGGGATCATTGTCATGCTGAAAGACCCAGCCACGTTTCATCTTCAATGCCCTTGCTGATGGATGGAGGTTTTCACTCAAAATCTCACGATACATGGCCCCATTCATTCTTTCCTTTACACGGATCAGTCGTCCTGGTCCCTTTGCAGAAAAACAGCCCCAAAGCATGATGTTTCCACCCCCATGCTTCACAGTAGGTATGGTGTTCTTTGGATGCAACTCAGCATTCTTTGTCCTCCAAACACGACGAGTTGAGTTTTTACCAAAAAGTTATGTTTTGGTTTCATCTGACCATATGACATTCTGCCAATCCTCTTCTGGATCATCCAAATGCACTCTAGCAAACTTCAGATGGGCCTGGACATGTACTGGCTTAAGCAGGGGGACACGTCTTGCACTGCAGGATTTGAGTCCCTGGCGGCGTAGTGTGTTACTGATGGTAGGCTTTGTTACTTTGGTCCCAGCTATCTGCAGGTCATTCACTAGGTCCCCCCGTGTGGTTCTGGGATTTTTGCTCACCGTTCTTGTGATCATTTTGACCCTACGGGGTGAGATCTTGCGTGGAGCCCCAGATCGAGGGAGATTATCAGTGGTCTTGTATGTCTTCCATTTCCTAATAATTGCTCCCACAGTTGATTTCTTCAAACCAAGCGGCTTACCTATTGCAGATTCAGTCTTCCCAGCCTGGTGCAGGTCTACAATTTTGTTTCTGGTGTCCTTTGACAGCTCTTTGGTCTTGACAGCTCTTGTGGTCCTCTGTAGCTCAGCTGGTAGAGCACGGCGCTTGTAACGCCAAGGTAGTGGGTTCGATCCCCGGGACCACCCATACACACACAAAAAAAAATAATAATAATGAATGCACGCATGACTGTAAGTCGCTTTGGATAAAAGCGTCTGCTAAATGGCATATTATTATTATTATTATTATTGGCCATAGTGGAGTTTGGAGTGTGATTGTTTGAGGTTGTGGACAGGTGTCTTTTATACTGATAACAAGTTCAAACAGGTGCCATTAATACAGGTAATGAGTGGAGGACAGAGGAGCCTCTTAAAGAAGAAGTTACAGGTCTGTGAGAGCCAGAAATCTTGCTTGTTTGTAGGTGACCAAATACTTATTTTCCACCATAATTTGCAAGTAAATTCATTAAAAATCCTACAATGTGATTTTCTGGAGAAAAAAAATCTCAATTTGTCTGTCATAGTTGACGTGTACCTATGATGAAAATTACAGGCCTCTCTCATCTTTTTAAGTGGGAGAACTTGCACAATTGGTGGCTGACTAAATACTTTTTTTCCCCACTGTATCTCAACATCAACTGTTCAGAGGGGACTGTGTGAATCAGGCCTTCATGGTCGAATTGCTGCAAAGAAACCAGCAATAAAGGATACCAATAAGAAGAAACGACTTGCTTGGGCCAAGAAACAGGAGCAATGGACATTAGACCGGTAGAAATGTGTCCTTTGGTCTGGAGTCCAAATTTGAGATTTTTGGTTCCAACTGCCATGTCCTTGTGAGACGCGGTGCGGGTGAACGGATGATCTCCGCATGTGTATTTCCCACCGTAAAGCATGGAGGAGGAGGTGTTATGGTGTGGGTGTGCTTTGCTGGTGACACTGTCTGTGATTTATTTAGAATTCAAGGCACACTTAACCAGCCTGGCTACCACAGCATTCTGCAGCGATATGCCGTCCCATCTGGTTTGGGCTTAGTGGGACTATCATTTGTTTTTCAACAGGACAATGACCCAACACACCTCCAGGCTGTGTAAGGGCTATTTACCAAGAAGGAGAGTGATGGAGTCCTGTATCAGATTACCTGCCCTCCACAATCCCCCGACCTCAACCCAATTGAGATGGTTTGGGATGAGTTGGACGGCAGAGTGAAGGAAAAGCAGCCAACAAGTTCTCAGCATATGTGGGAATTCCTTCAAGACTGTTGGAAAAGCATTCAAGGTGAAGCTGGTTGAGAGAATGCCAAGAGTGTGCAAAGCTGTCATCAAGGCAAAGGGTGGCTATTTGAAGAATATCAAATATAACATTTGTTTAACACTTTTTTGGTTACTACATGACTCCATATGTGTTATTTCATAGTTTTGATATCTTCACTATTATTCTACAATGTAGAAAATAGTAAAAATAAAGAAAAACCCTTGAATAAGTAGGTGTGTCCAAACTTTTGACTGGTACTGTATATATATATTTACTACTGCTCTAGGGATATAATTATTGTTTGGATAACTTGATTTACTATTATGTATTATTATTTTATTATTTTAATCACTCTTTATGCAATGCGCACTGCAGAGAACACCGGAAGAAGAATGATTGTAATGTGTGTTTATGTGTCAATTAATCCCATAAGGGATGGGTTGCCAACTGGCGATGTGACACAAAAATACAAGTTCATTCATTCATTCATTCATTCATTCATTCATTCATTCATTCATACTATGCTACTAGTACTATAGCATCTCTGGAATGTAAGAGTAAGAATAACAATAACGTCCAGACTCAGTCCTGTAGTTCTCATTGGCTCGGCCACACATATGGAAATGGAAAGCTTTGATTGGTTGAGATCATTCAGTGGCCAATAGAGCCCCACAGTGGAGGTGTCATAATACCCATAAATCCTAGCAATCAAACAGGGAAATGGTTCCAATCGTTTTTCCACCATTCATTTTTCCAATAGGGAATTTTACAAACACTTAAAATAAGGGCTGTGTTTTGTGTAGGTTTACCCTGGCTTGATGTTTTGATAACCATGTAAATCTCTCTCGGACAAGGTGACTTTTATCAATATATTTACTGTCAGATTTGGAAATGCTAATTAGCATTGAAGTAGACATCATGCAAGACTACAAATCCCAGCAAGCTCCTGCATGTCATCTCCAGCTGACACCTTTTCTAAAAGGTATTGTGTCAATTTAAAACTTGCACAAGACAGTTCACAGAATTGTCAATTTAAAGAAATGTTGCCAACTTATTCATTACTAAATTTAGCTAACATTAGATAGTTCATCCAGAGATTCTTACCTTTGCGTTGATTCGGCAGTCTCTTCCAGATCATCATGGCATTTGTAGTTCTTTATGATAGCCACATTAGCAGCTATTTGTGTTTCATTTTGGGGGGGGGGTAAATACAGCTGAATACATTGATCACCTTTTCCTAGAGAGATTTACATGGTTATCAAAACGTCACGCCAGGGTAAGCCTACACGAAACACAACCATTCTTTACATTGTTTCTAAAATCCCTTATGGGAAAAATGAATAGTGGAAAAACGATTAGAACCATTTCATTGTTTGACCGCAAGGTTGTATGGGTATTATGACTCATACTGTGGTAATCTTTAGCAGTAGATAAGCAGATATACAGTACATAATTCTTAGACTTTAATTATATATAAGTCAGACCTATTGGCAGCACTGGCGTTGCTCCAGATGAATTCACAGTACTTGTTGATGTTTCTGATGAGCAACAGACGACCAGGGACTCTGTTCACTGTAGGAACAGATATTTTAGAAATTATCACTACCATTAACACATAAACAAATATGCAGTGACACAAAATAGCCCTAACATTCACTAACAAACCAATCATACACATAATAAATTCATACAGTAATTTTTTTTTTTTTTTTTTAAACACAGCTAAAAAAGAAAGACACTCATGTCTTGTTTACCTGACAGTAAGCTGGACACGATGCCGACAGCCTTCCTAACTGCTGGCTTGTCTCTCTCTCTCCACCTGAGACAGGGCAGGGCTCTCCCGCTGAACCCAGGTGTGGATCCTGATTGCTTGTTGAGGGTTTGCGGGTGGAGCCAGCTCTCTGAGCTTTCTGTTGTGTCTCTGGGATGGAGGGTGTTGAGGTGAAGTTATGTCTCCAGGGTGAGTCTGACTTCTAGATTCATCTGTATCCTCTGAACTTCTGAGTTTGTGGCCCAGTGTTTTAGGGTGAGGTCCATGTTGATCAGTGGGTGTGGTGACCACTGTGACTGACTGCTGAACCTCATCAAAGATACATTTCTCCAGAGCACCAGGGAGCCATTTGACCATCACCACCACCGTCATCCACACCCATGGCCTGCCGAGGGAGGGGTGTGAAGCCATAATCATAGCCCCTCCACAGGAGTCACATCTGGGGGAGAGATAAAAGAGATGGGATCTATAGGAGTGACATCAGTATGACATCACATACAGGAGGTTGGTGGCACCTTAATTTGGGAGGACAGGCTTGTGGTAATGGCTGGAGTGGAATAGGTGGCATGGTATCAAATACATCAATCAAATCAAATCAAATCAAATTGTATTGGCCACATGCGCCGAATACAACAGGTGCAGACATTACAGTGAAATGCTTACTTACAGCCCTTAACCAACAGGTTTCCATGTGTTTGATGCCATTCCATTTGCTCCGTTCCGACCATTATTATGAGCCATCCTCCCCTCAGCAGCCTCCTGTGACATCAGCTGTAGATATATGACAGGCTACAAGAGAATCGCAAATTAATTGGGAGAAAAGATGTTCAAACTTGGTTGAGAGATGATTTTGGAGAGAAATCCTTATATCTCCGGACAACTAGTGCTTTTTTAACATATTATGAAGGAGCATTGAGAGGGTCTATGAGAGGTTCTCTCCTCTCCCGTTAGAGTAGGATGAGGTTGCCCCTGGACACTGATCTAAGTATAGTATTTTTTATTTTTTTGGGGGGGGGAATGGATCAGCTTAATATTGCAGATAGATTGTATCTTCTATCAATGTAATTGTCTGCATCACTTCCAATCCCCCATGTTTTTTTAATTTTTTATATATATGCTCCCCTTTATTACTTTTCAACCCCACCATCCTTTCCCTACTTGGAGTAAATTAGTGAACAACAATGCCCAGGCCTCTACTTCCGGTCTATACTTACTATCTACACCTTATGGACAGAGTTAATTTTACAATGATTATATTATATATATATATATATATATATTTTTTTTTTGCTCCTTAACTTCTTCTACTCTCAACCTCTCCGATCATTTTCATGGTGTCCATCCGGTTTGCTTCTATATGGCATATCTTTCTAACTGTGCTCCTTCCCAAAAGCTCCCAACATACAACCTATATTCTTATTATGGACACAATATGCTTACATTATTAGCTATCTTTGTTATTATTTGTTGTTATTTGTTATTAGTCCCATCCTTCAACTCTATTCAATACCTCCCATCTATCTCTTAACACCATCCATATAGGATTTCTATTTGCCATATATATTTCAACCGTACTGTGATGTTTTACAAAAATTCTGAACCTTTCTATTCTCATTGCTTCTACAGATTGTGAATTAAAAATAAACATTTTTGCTAAAAGTATTATTATATTATTGATTGATTGACTATGACTTTTCAGATCCCCCAGTAATGCTATCTGCAAGGTTAGTTCCAGGTAAATATTGCAATCCTTTAGCCATTCCTGGACCTGTGTCCAAAAACAAGCTACAAATGGACAGAACCAAAACAAATGATCTAATGATTCTGTCTCTTCACAGCAAAACCTGCAGAGCTGGGAAGATTGTATCCCCCATACAAATAACATTCTATTGGTAGCAAGAATTTTATATAATAATTTAAATTGAAAGATTCACATTTTTGAATCTAAGTATAGTATTTATGTAGTAGTGTATGCTGGCGCCATACTAAAGCCTGATGATAATGGAGTCATTCATTGATTTTGGAGAGACATCCATATCTCCGGGCAACTACTGCATTTTCACAGTCCACTTGGTCACTAATGCACAGTTGCCTCAGCCTCGCGCCGATGCCGTCGAAAACCGAGAGCTCAATGTTCTACATTTCAACATCTTTATCAGTAAATTGCATCCCTTCACCCTCTTCTAGTTCTTCAAAAGTCCCAACCATTCCACTGCACCTGTCTATCCCTCCTCTTCCTTTGACACCCAGGTATTTAATCCACTTTAATTGTCATGGCAATCCGGGGATCTTCTGGAGAGACTGATGTGACGTGTCTTTGATACATTCCCAGAAGACCGAGAACAAAGGAGCTCTCTCTCTCTCTCTCTCTCTCTCGCTCTCTCACGCTCTCTCACGTTCTCTCTCGCTCTCTCACGCTCTCTCTCACTCTCTCTCGCTCTCTCTCAATAAAGGCTAGAGTCCAAGTAAAAGTGCAAATTGTTTAATCTCTGTGGATTTGTCCACATCTTTGCTATGTACAGTGAAATAGACCCTAGTAAAATCACTCTCTCCAACCTTATCATTACATTGCAAGTTTTAAACATATCATCCTCCTCCAACCACTATGTTTAATTGAATACATTCAGTACAACCCAGGTAAACAGAACAACAATTTACCCAAAAAAATTTGTAAGTACATTTCTGGAGAATAAAAGCGAAAAACTAAAAAATGATATGATGTAAAAATGGCACACTAAAAAGTATCTTCATTTGCTATATGTTCATTGTGTCAAAGCGTGGTAGAGTGGATTGGATTCACAAAGGGGTGAGAATTTAAGTCAGGGTTGTTGTGACTGTGGCCCCTGGGGGGCCTCGTCTTTCTGTGTGCGGTTGTGCACTGCACAGGTCTAACCCAACCTCAGGCACCAAGAGAGATTGTCTTGTCTTGTGAGCCGAGACACAATTTGTCTACTAGAGAACTACATTATAAACATTCATACATCACACTTGCAAGTGCATACACAAACTACACGTCAGCTATGCCATACGTACACTAACCAGGAGTCCCCAAAAATTATTGCCATCTTGCAGAATTGACATGCAATTTATCCATTATAAAAGCAATATAAACGCAGTCTGTGTGTGAGAAGGTGGATGTTCCTTTTAGTCTACATATTTGGGACAGTATGTACAATATGTAGGTCGGCATCATTCAAATTCATCATCTGTAGCAAGCTTCTGAAAAGGCACTTCAAATGGGGGATATCATGTCTAATAGTTTGAGAACTATACATGGGACAGCGTCTACACAGGACATTTACCATATCCTTACACTGCCCCCCATATACTCACCCTCACAATACTAAAACTCCCATGATGCATTCACACACATGCTGTCACATAAAGACATGAACTCTTTCATGTGTTAAAACAAATCATTCATTTGACAGTAAATTATATATTATAAACTGGGTGGTTCGAGCCCTGAATGCTGATTGGCTGAAAGCCATGGTATATCATGGGTATGACAAAACATTTATTTTTACTGCTGTAAAATAAACATTGGTAACCAGTTTATAATAGCAAAAGGCACCTTGGGGGTTTGTGGTATATGGCCAATATACCATGGCTAAGGGCTGTATCCAGGTACTCTGCGTTGCGTCCTGCGTAAGAACAGCACTTAGCCGTGGTATATTGGTCATATACCACACCCCCTCGGGCCTTATTGCTAAATTAGATCATGAGGGTCGGGGGGGGAGATTTTCTGTGCAAAGTTCACCTCTTTCAGACTATATCTGGATAAGTGCACATCCAATACACTACTACACACACATACACACTTTCTCTAGGAGGTCCCACACTCAATAACATAAAAAGCATTGAATACTAGATTCCTTTAGTCAGTTAAAACCATCCAACCCAATGCAATTCCAAGGCACCAGACCAGCACCGAGAGAGAGAGACAGAGAGAGAGAGAGAGAGAGAGAGAGAGAGAGAGAGAGAGAGAGAGAGAGAGAGAGAGAGAGAGAGAGAGCGCCTTGCAGTGCTCCTGTGCTTGAGTCATAATTTAGGGAAGGGGTGTTGGTGGGGTTTGGATAAGGTCAGGGGTCAAGTGTAAGCAGGGGCACGTCGTCCTCTGAGGTTGTGTCCTCAGAGAGGGGGATAAGCAGCACCTCGTCCTCCGAAGAGGAGGAAGAGAAAGAGGGGGATGTGGAGAGGGGCAGTGAGTTGGTGGGGGAGGAGGAGGAAGGGGAGGAGCGGAAGCGAGAGATACTGCGCCCCAGAGAGAGGAAGAGAGAGGCTAGGGAGGGGCTGCTGGGGGTGGGGGGGACAGCCACGGGTGGGCTCTGTGGGGAGGCTGGGGTAGAGACAAGGGGTGGAGGGAGTAGAGAGGGTGGAGGAAGGAAGGGGGGAGGTGGTGGTGGCTGGTACTGCACTGTCTGTGGGAGCAAGCCTAGTTTCTGTGGCAATGGCAGATTGACGGCTTCCACAGCCAATGAGGTGGTGGCAGGAGTTGATTGACTGGGATCCACACCAGTGGATGGGGCCTCTGTCTGCTGGGGGGCAGAGCTGGATGGCTGGGAGGGCCTGGAGGCGGGTCTGGGGATTAGGCCCCATCTCCGCATGCGACGGACAGCCCGGCGGACGAATCGGGGATGGCGTCGGCGACGTGGAGAGTTAGAAGTATCCTGTCTGAGAAGCTGGAGAAAACCTCTCAGAGAAAGAGAGGAAGACTGAGAGAGAGAGAGAGAGAGAGAGAGAGAGAGAGAGAGAGAGAGAGAGAGAGAGAGAGAGAGAGAGAGAGAGAGAGAGAGAGAGAGAAAGAAGACAGAGCACAAGAAAAAAAGATGAATACCTTGACATTTCAGTTGTATTTAAAGAGTGCTATACTAATAAAAGTACTTACTATCATGAAATTATCATGAGTTTCTGATTTGAATTAGATCACTCCTGGCTTTGAGGGGACCATTAAACAAAGCTACACCACTGAACACAGAGAGCATATTGTCTTACCCTCCCTCAGCTGTCTACAGCAGCTAATCAGACTAGGGCTTAGTGAGGGGCTCCATTGTGTTGTCTGGTCTAACTCAATCTATCAGACCACGCTCCTGCTGTTGCTGTCACACAGCTCTAGGATCAGGTCCCCCCTGGCCGTATAATACCATTCATTATGATCTAAAAGGCTAGACTGATCCTAGATCAGCACTCCTACGGGCCCCGGTGTAACTAAAACCTATGAGACCACCCTCCTCCTGCTCCTGCCATACTACAGCCCGATGATAATGGAGTCATTCAGGAGGGTCCGACTGAACCTTCTGAGACAACAGCAGAAATGCTTCTGGTAAGTAAGAGATACAAGTCTAATGAAGAGCCAGAGGAGTAATACCTTCCAATCTACTGTAGGTTAACGGGATGCCCTTGTAAAGCAACCAATGGAGTGAAGTAATTTCATTTCTAAATCCAATACAAATCCAATTTGAATATGCACCGGCTATTCATATTATGAAGGAGCATTTTTCCCCATTAATGGTTAGGGTGAGGATTGGGAGAGGGTTAGCTGATTCTAGACCTGTGCTCTCACCTCGTTGGGGTTCTCTGTGGGGA
Organism: Coregonus lavaretus; assembly: GCF_964263955.1. Lineage (NCBI taxonomy): Eukaryota > Metazoa > Chordata > Actinopteri > Salmoniformes > Salmonidae > Coregonus > Coregonus lavaretus. Next base: position 12,396,018 of record NC_140026.1, on the reverse strand, counting down.
AGTCCTCCACTGGAGGGATGATGCCCTGGGCGATCAGTTGACCATAGGAGGGCGGTGCCTGCTGCTGGATTAGCTCCGCCTCCTGTCGGCTGATTGGAGCAAACATACTGCAGGAGAGAAACAAGGCAGAAACGTTTCAATACATATATGGGGGTCCGGTCCAACACAATAAATGTTGGTTTGGACAGATATCATTCTTTGTATTCTGGACACAGATCAAGATAATTTGTTGTGATTTTTGTTGTGTATTTTGATGAAGCATCAACATGCGTAAACCTGAGGTGTGAGGTGAATAAGGGGTACCTGTATTCTCGGGTCCGCAGTGAGTAGAGCTTGCAGGTGCAGCCCATAGCGATGACCAGAAGCAGCCCACAGACCAGGCTGCCCACGGTTGCCGCGGTGATGACCTTTCGAGGCAGAGTCATGGTGCAGTTCAGCTCGTCTGTCCCGTCCTTACAGTCCACCTGGCCATCACAACTCCAGCTCTCAAACACACACCTGGGGCAGACACACACACAGTCAGGGTGGTGATTTCTCACACACACCCAAATACCAAAACACACACATATCAAACCAAAGTATCATACAGTAATGCCTCCACACACACACCCCTATTCCCTACCTGTTGCTGTCGCAGTGGAAGGTCCCAGGTTGACATATGGTACAGTCTTTTTCGTCACTCCCATCAGCACAGTACAGCTGGTAGTTACACCTCTCCTTGGCAGGGAAGCACACCGGACGCCCTATGAAGTTATGACCCGCCAGCACCGCCCGCTGCCCCACCCCTCCGCAGGCAAACTGGTCCCTGGGACACCCCCTGCATCCCGCCTCGTCACGCCCCGTCTCAGGACAGTCCCAGCGCCCGTCACACTTCTGTTCCTGGGTGTAGCAGCCCCCCGCGTCACCCCCACATTTACCCTCCCAGGGGGGGCAGTAGCCCCCGACACGGTAGGTGGCGTTGAAGCCCAGCCCCTCTGAGCCAGGGAGCGTGTGATAGGTCAGGGAGAGAAGGCCGGTCCGGGACTCGACCTGGATGGCCTTGTAACTGGACTCGCTGGTGATCTGTCAGGGAGGAAAAGGGACAGGGTGATTAGATTGAGTAAATGAACTTGGGTAAATGATAGAAGTTGCCCCTAACAGACTGATACAGGGTCATATATTTTTAATTCCCCTAGGATTGGGAGTAGTGTAGTCTGATCCTAGATCTGTGGATAAAACCAACTTCTACCTCTGGAATTTGTCATCTGTCACAATACTGTCCAGTTCAAACTCCTAGCAGATCCACTAACACTTACAGTTTTGATGAGTTCCCCGGTGCCCTGCTGTCTGTTGGTGATGGTGACCGTGTCTCCAGGCCCCAGCTCCAGCAGCTGCAGGTCCAGCTTCAGAGGCCTGGAGTCCTGGGGGTCCAGGGTCCACACACAGAACAAAGGGGGGCCCTTGATTGAAGGAGGGGCGAACGTCCCATAGAAGGTCTGGAGGAGGCCGCCACAGGGCCACTCGATGGGGGCCCGGGTCACACCGGGGCTGGGGTGGGCTCTGTGTGGCTGGGGGCTGGGGAATTGACGAGGCTGGAACTCCCAGTAGTCCTCTATAGGATTATCTGGCTCCTTTTCCTTGGTGTAGTCCATATCCTCTACTTCTTTCTCCTCTTTCTCCACCTCGACCGGTGCTGTTTCCCAATCCCTCCCTCCGCTGTTCCTCCCCCCGTTCTTCTCTCTTCCTGTCTCCCCCTCTCTCTCTATGTAGGACTCTGGTGTGGTGGTGGTCGCCACTACTTTGTCGTGTTCAGGATCCAGGTTCAGGATCTCGATCTCTCCGTCACAGTCCTGCTCGTCTGTTCCCAGCCCCATCCCTTCACCCAGACACTCCGTCCGGCCGTTACAGCGCCAGGACAGGGGCAGGCAGCGCCCACCCAAACACTCAAAGTCCACCACCGGACATTCACCAGAGTCTAGAGAGAGAGAGGGGAGTGGGGAGAGATCAAGAGGGAACGGGAGATAAACAGGGGGGAATGGTGGGAGAGGGAGTAGAGTTTATATTCCTTTTAGCTATATTGTAATTATTCTCCTCAAATATGGTTAAAACTACTTTACTATGTTCTTTCTCGTGATTAACAAGTGATATAAAATCCTGCCACCATACCTCTAACGTAGCCCAGGCAGAACGCAGAGACGGGGAATAAGTGTGGCAGGAAGTGGTGCGTCACTGTAATGTTTCCTCCCATCAACTCCATGGGCTTTGGCAGGTCGGAACCACAAAAGGTAATGGGCTTGCCAGTTGATGATGTCACCGAGACCCATTCCTTCTTACAGCGTGTAGAAAACTGGGAGAAACTAAAAGAACGATGGGAAAAAGAGATACAAACAAGCAAACGATCAAAAACTAAATGATTTGACTATGAAGCCATGTTCTTCACATGATGTGACGTTTCTGAGGTCCAGTCCAGACACAACCCCTGCCCCCCAGGAACTTCATGTCAATCTGAAGGTATTGGATAAGTATAATTAAACAACATATTAGTAGCATCACCTTGTATACTGAGAGTCTGGGTGGAATCTCCATCCTATTTCTAACACCTACCCAATCCCTTCAGATCTAACCAAGTGCCAAGAGGGCTGAAGACTGGAGGTAGTTTAGGGACAAACGTTGCACCCTGACCCCACTGAATAAGCCCCTGGGGGGATAAGACAGTGAGTGGGCAGACATTACCTGAGGATAACGGGCTCTCCTACGTGTGCCTTGATAATCCAACTACAGTTGAACGGCCGTGGGCGGTAAGACCAGCTGTGGTGGGCGGAGCTTCTGATCTCTCCCCTCGGGGCTTCCAGGACTTGGGGAGATCGTCCACAATGAGCTGGAAGAGAGAAGGACAGTGCAATATTTTAGACTCCTAGTTTGTGTTCATTAGGGAGAAAACAGGAGTGAAATAGGGAGGTGCTACCTAAACTTGACCAATAAACATTTTAGTTTTCCGTTTCAAAACGTTTTGCTATGGTGTGCCCTACTAAAACTGTTGAGACACCGTGCACTAAACCACAACATGTACACTAAACCAAAACCCCATCAGGCACAGCTAAAAAGAATGGAGCTGTGGTGCACTTCAACAGAGTTTGCACTTATTCGAAGTGCACTTAACAGGAGTCAACTGTAACAGAATATTAGCAGGATTTTCTCTTCATAACCTTGATTTAGTCAACTCATAACATTGGTATATGCACTGTCTAGAGGAATCCCAGCAGTATCAACAAGACAAAACGCATTTCAATATTTGAGCGTCACAAAAATGTGCCTGAACCGGATGTGCCACAACTGATTGTTACAATTACAGTTTAGACTCCCACACCTACTTATATTGATCAGACATATCTATGAAGTAGTATGAGACTGGTGTGAGACAGACAGGTCCCTTTGATAAAATGTATAGAGGCATTTGTAATGGGGGGGTTAATTATCTTACCAGTACTGGAGGCCAGCTCCAGGCTGCTGTAGGCTGTGAATCCACAGGAAAAACTGAGTTATACATGTCTGAACAGGGCATTACTAAAGATCTGACTGGTATTTGCATATGGTGCAGATGACAGTGGAGACGATGTTTGTAATAGTTGTACCATGCTGTCTTGACATCTTCACAGACAGACACATTCATAATAAAACTCACCAGTTACAAACAAAATGTTGAGGACACAAAGGTTGAAAGAGACAGTCATTCTGATGATAGTGCTCCTCTGAAATACAGGTACTCATGAAAGAGAAAGAAAAGTTGAAGAGAAAGAAAAGTAGAATAGAAAAACATCTAGGTCAGATCCCTCAGTCCTCCTTGCAGAATGACCCCATCGTCGCTGATGTGTCTTTCAGGAAGACAATCTAAGAAATTAAACAGATAAAACCTATTCAACATAAAGGGTTATTTTTGACTAGCCTGGTCCCAGATCTGTTTGTGATGTCTTGTCAACTCCTATGGTCATTGTCACACACCCCCGAAAAATTACCATAAGAGTTGTCAAGACAACACAAATAGATCTGGGACCAGGCTACATTGTTACAGGAGCAGGAGGGAATTATTTACAGACAACATATAGAAATGCACTTGCTTTAGCCTTTAGATATGACAGCAAGGAAATTTAAGGTAGTTCAGCTTAGGTAACTAAGCATTGTGTTTAAGGTTGAGGTTATGCCGATCTATTTGTTTCGAGAACACATACACAGCAATGTCCTGCCTCGCTAGCTAATGACGTTATGTTGTAGCGAGGACTTACCAGCAAGCCAATCCTTATCCTAACCACAAAAATGCTTGAGGTTTTCAATAAAGTTATTTTCTATTAACCAGATTAGCTGAAATAATTCACAGCAGACTTATCGAGGCCTTCTGAATCCTCGCCCCCGCAAACTTCCTTGAAGAGGAAGGGTGCAGCAGCAGCTGCTTCGCTCTCTCGCCTTGTCTGTGTTGTGGCTAGCATGCTAATGCTAATGCTGGCTTAACTACTTTACCTCTTCCTTGTCACGTTTTTCTGAACGTGCCACGCGTTAAAAAGCATTCAAAAATACCTACAAACACTCTGGTGAACATATACATTACAAACGGCGATAAATGTTGTATATAAATACCTGTAACAACTAAATTAGCAACCTTACCCTTTCTGTCGTCTTTCTTGTTGACAGGCAGAGTTCTGTGCAACTTCCGTATTGTTTTAGTTGAATGACATGAGAGTGGGTAGCCCAGCTGACGGCAGATGGCGCTATTATTCCTTACGGCATTTGTCACTAGCGGCTGTCCAGGCGAGAGAGGGGGTGGGGCGAGAGGCTTGGGCTGTCACAGCAGCGCCCCAAAATCCAAACAATCAAATCATTGTTACGAGTATTTTCTCTGATGTATATTTAACCATCATTGTTTGTTACTTGGTCCCTCTATTCACAATTTCGTTGCTAAGGTGTTAATGGTGTGAATTAACGGTATCATGTTTTACCACCAGGTGTCAGAATAGAGTAGGTTAATGAGATCATCCCTCAAATCTTAGGGGTATTTTATTATAGCAGACGGCCTTGCATCTGATACAATGTAACATTATTTGCATTAATATAATCAGCAAGGAAACATGCTGAATTTATTTTTTATGCATTTTGGCAAGGGACTGAGACAAAGGGGATTTAAATTAAACGAATAGTGAATTGTCTGCCTAACTTCTTGTAGTTCTTTTTGACAGTTTACATTATCCTGGGCTGTTGTTTTCATTTATTATGTTAACGAATGTTCATATTTATACAGCCGCAGCGTCTACAGCTGTTCCTTTACCTCACTGAAATAGGCGTCACATCTGGAAGAGGGAGGAACTTCCTCTCTCTCTCTCGGCTGAGAGCTATGGGGGGTAATATGCGCCAGAATTAAGCCTAGGCAACCGTAGCACCTTGTGGCTGTCCCCTACAATTGAACATCTGACTGACATGACATGATACCAACGCCTTACTAATGTCTGCGTGACGCCTGCGTGTAAGTAACATGTCATCATACCAACGCCTTACTAACGTCTGCGTGACGCCTGCGTGTTAATGGAAGTCCTAAGTTTATATTTATATTAATTAAATCTCAACCATAAATGTTAAAAACCTACCGTTTTTCCCTTGCAAGCCCACATTCCGAAGTCGCCGCCTTGAGCTATAGTGTAGCCTACTGGCTTGTGGATTTTCGAGAGTCTGCCCCAGAATTAGAAAAAGTATTATCAAGATGTCCTTGATCTGATTGAGGAGTAAGTAGGCTATATTTAAGTAGGCTATATTTAAGTTGTGATATCATTAGGAAATATTTAGGCCTACTGTGTTGATAAGGTACATTTGGTTTATTTGAAAATAATTACTTTTTGTTGATAATGTATTGTCGAAAACACGTAGGCAATATATTTACTGTGTCGATAGGGGAGTAGGCTTGTGTACAATAATAACGTAATTTGATGTGCTAGTATTATTTATTTAATGGATTAATTAAATTGTAAATGAAAACATACACACGTGGTGCTATAGGATATATACATATTTTACATTGTAATACACTACCCCTACATGCCATAATGTGATGGAGCTATGGGTTTCTTTTTCCACTGTCACTAGGCCTACACATTCACACTCGAACTGAATTGAATGGGAGATGCATAACTACTTTTCACTGAAGAAGGAAACGATGAAATCATAACGGTATCCTAATATAGTGTGGATACAGGAGTAGCCTATTCTACAATAATGTAACTGTATATGCTAGTATTATTTATTTAATTGATTAATTAAATTGTAAATGGGGATGGTAGGCTACTTCATCCAGTGAATACGGAATGTCTTGCTATCTCTGGGAGTATGTTAATGAAGGCTTTTCAGCTGTTGAACTGTGGCATTGTCAAACTAATTTCGAAATCTATCTTTCTTTTAGTCAAGAAGTAATGGGCCAGAGCAACCAATCAGCGACACTAGCTGTTCTACCCACCACCCACACTGCTCTCCCTCCACAAGCAACCACATCCTCTTCTCCTGTTCAACTAATTTGCCGCCACACTGAAAAGGACTGTACATACATACCTCTGTGCCCATCTCATTGCAACATGATCCATCCAAGGCCAAAGCTGGATGCCTAAAATGTGAGAAATGTAAACAAGATGCTACAGTAGTGTGTGTGTATGGGTGGAGTTCCAAGAAAAGACATGAGAAGATGGCAAAGGAGATAGTGATGAGAGTGAGAGCATACAGTATGAAAATAAAGACCCCTTGGGATCTAAAATGAGTGTGGGGTGCCCTCTTGTCTCCTTTTTGTCAGTTTGAGGATACTACAGTCACCCCTGGTCGAGGTTCTTGGAACACTGCTATTTAAGTCTGAGCAGAGGTTGAGAAAAACCTTCAAAGGTGGTGGTGCTATGTTGCGTGTTATCTTGAATACCAGGCAGATATTTGAGTACAGAATGAAATGGTGTAAACTTAACAGGCTAAACTTGTTGAGTACACTCTTTGAGAAAGAGGTTCCAACAGAGTTTTTTGGCTGTCACCAAAGGAGAACCCTTTTAGGTTCCAGGTAGAAGTATTTTTGGTTCTACCTAAACACAGAAGGGGTTCTACCTGGAACCAAAAAGGGTTCTCCTATGGGGACTTTTTAATCTGAGTGTAGGCCTATATTGCAATGGTGGTTATGTGGTTTTCTGTTTTAAAAAAAGTTAAGGGAGTTAAGATAATCAGAAAAACTATGAAACATCCCCACTTTTAGCACACATTTGCAAGCAGGCAAAGTAACCTATGTGTGCTGAGGCATGTGTGATCACTCAACATTGACAGGACCAAAAAATGACATGCTCACATGCAAACAAAAGATAACGTGTCTAACTTGCACCGTTATGCAATTATTAGGAGACTAGATACAGAGTTTGTGTGGTTATTTCTGAAGGACGCACACTGGCCTTGGCTAAAACAAAGAATGCTAACTAAAGGTAATCACAGGAGATGGCTGGTACTTATCACGGCTTGTGTACTTTCTCTAGTTACTTCCTTCTCCTCAGAGATCGCCCAGCATGCTCTGCTCTACATCACCAGTGGGCGGAGCTACAGCTCTCCTATGATGAACTAATATTTACTCTCAATAGGCTTTCGTTCGTATGGTCATATTTTTTATGTTTTATTTTGTTTGTTATTTTATGGAGCCCTACCTTGTATCATTTTCTAGGCCTCCCAGGTATTTACATGTAATGTATGTATATGATTACTGCCGCTAGGGAGAGCTGTGACGTCAATGGAGTGCGTTAGTGAGATCGTGAAGTGTTGGTGGTTTCTTTAATCTTGGAGAATGACTACTACTGAAAACTAACATTATATATAATGTGAATGTGTAGACGTATGGTGGCAAATCCCTTGACGGGTACCAGGAATGGTAGGAGGACAACCTGAAGGTAATTATCTTTGCACACAACAGCAGCGTCCAGGCCTCCCGAGTACTCACCCTATCGCCTGGGACGGGAGCCGCAGCTGTTTATTGAGGTAAACAATGCAATTCTATATAAAATTATTGCATATACTGTAGTATAAAAAATGTGTTATTTACTTAGTGTTTGTGTATTGCTATTTTTGTGTAACGTACTTTTAGATCACTGAAACTCCACCTGATGTGGTGGAAGTTGTCGAACCAGATCAGAACGCCTTCGAGGACCACCTTCAGGCATGGGCTGAGAAGGATGTGGAGGTTTTTGACCAGGTAAAAATGATTGTCCGCTGTTCATTTATTTTCTGGCCCTCCAAGAGATATTTAAGAGATGTATTTGTAATAATATGAAATATAATTGCATGTATTTCTATTATCAATCAAGGTGAGACAACATGGACAAGGCGCAGGAGAAACAGAAGGAGAGCCACTTGAGGAGACTCAAGGGGACCAAGTGCTTCGATATCCGGGCGAATGACTTGGCTTGGAAGAATGACGAAAGGAAGGCGAGACCAAGGAAACCTTGCTGCTCTTTCACTTCTAGCTGGGGTCACCATCCGTTAAGGTGAATATAAAAATCTCAGATTATAACTATTTGCGTTTGCCTCCTCGTGGTGGGTGGCATCGCCATGCTGTCAGCAGTACCAACACTGGCCCAGGAGTTTCTCCAAATAGTCAATCTCAAGGCTAACCACTGGGTCACATTAAGTAACCGCCGCTTCCAGGTAGGTACTGTTAAGGTGTATGACTCCAGTGGTCATGACACCACCCTCGAGTTTCTCTCACAACTCATCTCTCTCATCTTTTCCAGGGACCATCCCTTACCTACCTCATCAACCCCACTGACATACATTTTTTTGACAGGTATCCTTTCCTTTCTGTATGCCATTAACATTATTGCAGGTCTAATCAAACATTTAAATTAAATCATTCAATAACTGTATTTCTACATACCTGATCATCCCGGATACCCTAGACCAGGATTGCCCATCCCTGTTCCTGGAGAGCTACCCTCCTGTAGGTTTTCGCTCCAACCCCAGGTGTTACTAACCTGATTCATCTTATCAACCTGCTAATTATTAGAATCAGGTGTGCTAGATTAGGGTTGGAGCAAAAACGTACAGGATGGTAGCTCTCCAGGGACAGGGTTGGGCAGTCCTACCCTAGACCCACTCCAATTCGCATACCGCCCCAACAGATCCACTGATGACGCAATCTCAATCGCACTCCACACTGCCCTTTCCTACCTGGAGAAAAGGAACACCTATGTGAGAATGCTGTTCATGGACTACAGCTCAGCGTTCAACACCATAGTGCCCAAAAAGCTCATCACTAAGCTAAGGACCCTGGGACTAAACACATCCCTCTGCAACTGGATCCTGGACTTCCTGACGGGCCGCCCCAGGTGGAAAGGGTAGGTAACAACACATCTGCCACGCTGATTCTCAACAGTGGGGCCCCTCAGGGGTGCGTGCTTAGTCCCCTCCTGTACTCCCTGTTCACCTACGACTGCGAGGCCAAACACGACTCCAACACCATCATTAAGTTTGCTGACGACACAACAGTGGTAGGCCTGACCACCGACCATGATGAGACAGCCTATAGGGAGGAGGTCAGAGACCTGGCAGTGTGGTGCCAGGACAACAACCTCTCCCTCAATGTGAGCAAGACAAAGGAGCTGATCATGGACTACAGGAAAAGGCGGGCTGAACACGCCCCCATTAACATCAACAGGGATGTAGTGGAGCGGGTCGAGAGTTTCAAGTTCCTTGGTGTCCACATCACCAACAAACTATCATGGTCCAAACACACCAAGACAGTCGTGAAGAGGGCACGACAACACCTTTTCCCCCTCAGGAGACTGAAAAGATTTGGCATGGGTCCCCAGATCCTCAAAAGGTTCTACAGCTGCACCATTGAGAGCATTCTGACCGGTTGCATCACCGCCTGGTATGGCAACTGCTCAGCATCTGACCAGAAGGCTCTACAGAGGGTACTGCGTATGGCTCAGTACATCACTGAGGCCAAGCTTCCTGCCATCCAGAACCTATATACTAGGCGGTGTCAGAGGAAGGCCCTAAAATTTGCCAAAGATTCCAGCCATCCAAGTCATAGACTGTTCTCTCTGCTACCGCACGGCAAGCGGTACCGGAGCGCCAAGTCTAGGACCAAAAGGCTCCTTAACAGCTTCTACCCCCAAGCCATAAGACTGCTGAACAATTAATCAAATGGCCACCCGGACTATTTATATTGAGCCCCCCCCCCCTGCTGCTACCCACTGTCTATTATCTATGTATAGTTACTTTACCCCTACCTACATGTACAAATTACCTCGACTAACCTGTACCCCCGCACATTGACTCGGTACCGGTACCCCCTGTATATAGCCTCGTCAATGTTATTTTATTGTGTTACTTTTTATAATTTTTTACTTTAGTTTATTTGGTAAATATTTTCTTAACTCTTTCTTGAACTGCATTGTTAGTTAAGGGCTTGTAAGTAAGCATTTCACGGTAAGGTCTACACCTGTTGTATTTGGCGCATGTGACAAATAAAGTTTGATTTAATTTTATTAATGGGGGGGGGGGGGGGCATCGAAATGATATAATGTTTTACCCCGATGCCTGTTTATTCATAAAAAGCAGAAGATTGTAAATAACATTAATCGCAATGGTTAGCCTATGCAAATTAATAGGAATACAATTAGCCTAATTTGTACTTACAAGCAAACTGACAAGTGAAGTCAGTGCCACATGACGTGAACACCTTGGCAGTTTGACACCTTAGAAAAAAACTTGTCTCCATTGACAGTCCATGTTAATTCATGGCGGTATTTTATGGCGCTAGGAAGACCTTAGGTGACTTGGTGAGAGGTATCAGTAGCTTCACGCGGCTTAATTCTGGCAGTTATCACCCCACATATGAATTTACAAGCAAACTGACACATTAAGTTTCAGTGCCACTTTACACAACGTGAACACTACCTCTACATGGCACGACGTGAACAATAGGTCTACATGACGTGTACGTGTCACGTGATGTGAACGCGTCGGCAGTTTGATGCCTTAGAAAAAAACGTGTCTCCATTGACAGTCCATGTTAATTCATAGGGGTATTTAATGGCACTTGGAAGACATTAGGTGACTTGGTGAGAGGTATCAGTAGCTTCACTAGGCTTAATTCTGGCAGTTATCACCCTCCATAGAGCGCATTGACCAACCTCGTCCACACGTCAGAGAGCGATGTCAATATAGTCAGACAGTGAGAAAGAAAGAAAATATCTTGTGGAGACAAAGGAGTGAGGAACTATGAAGCACTGAGATTGCAACGATTTTTTCACCCAACATCTAGACTTTAGTTTTTGGATAGATTTGTAGGATGCTTTTGTTTTTTTACATTTAGTTATGATTTTTCGTACCACAAAAGATTTGTTGTGCAGAACTTGAAGTGTGGCAAGAAAGTATCCATGAGAACAGGTTAAAGTGCAATATTGTTTTTGTTTTTAAAGGTAATTACTAAGGATAATAATTGATAAAAACGTGGAAAGCCAGTAGAAGCAGTCCCGTTGTGAGGCTCTATATCTCCTATTTTTTGCCTACTCGCACATATAGAGGAATGTTGCCCCAGCTCGAAAAGGTGATCCAGCTCCTGACGCTGGTGTGCGGACTATTCTTTGGAGTTGTATCAACGGAAAACGAAGTAAAAGCAGAGGTAAGTCATTTTGGCGATAAGCAGACACTCAGAAACACTATTAAAACTATTTAACAAGTATAATAAGATACTTTTAAAGATAATTTGGTTAAGGTTTATAGGAGAAGGGGTGTGAGTCTACCAACTACAGTGTGTGTAATAGGCCTAGTGTGGTCTCTTGTTTCTGTGCTAGTCTGTATAATTGGCACTATTTTCTTTATTTGTTTTTCATGATGGTTGATCTCTTCTCAATTGATGGTAGTAAAAAATAAAATACAAATTGAAAGGTGACAGCGGTAGCCTCGAGGTTAGAGAGCCTGCGAGCAACCGGAGGGTTGTCGGTTCTAATCCAAGTGCTGACCGGGGGATGTGGCACGGATTGAGCTCGTAACCAGATGGTTGCTGGCATCAATATTAGGTGCCACCTACTGAGGGTCCCTTGAGGAAGGAACTTACCCCCCCCCATCAGAAGAAACATTTCCATCTCACGTGGACTAATAAAGTATATTTTAGCAGTAGCATCAAAGGGTGAGAGGTCATGTAGTCATTTCAGTAGAAGCAGAAAAAGAGATGTAACTGCAAATAATAGTCAGAAAAATATCATGACTTATTTTGTGGTTTAAAAGAGGAGGGGTGAGGAGGGTTGGGGGAGTACAGAGTTGTGAAAACTCAAGTCGGTTTCTTTATTATAAGAAACTGGGGATTTTTTGTGTGTGTGTGTGTGTGTGGGAGGGGGGTTAGGGTAATGGTTTTAATCTGTACTGAGTTGTGGTAGAGACTGGAGAGGAAGCTGTTCTCTGTTTTATGCAAACTGAACATGAAGGTACTGTCTGGAGCAACAGGTCCCATTGTAACTGATGTGACACTACTAACATAAACACTATATTTTGTCCCGCTATATTGTGTCATAGTGTCCCTTCAAAATCATTAGGTGCATGTCATGACGCCTCTAGCCTGTCCTCCTCAGGAATTCCAGATCTCTCTATCCATCCCAGCGTACTTTTGGATACAACCCAACCCATCAAGAATAACCATTATCTGCCATGACTGCAATAGCCAATGGCCAAGTCAACGGTATCCAATGGTGCTCCAGTCTTCCTCAATGCAGGCCTGGTCTACATATAAAGGTCGTTCTTATTAAGAAAGACAGGATGCTTGGAGGAACTCAGGTTCTGACTCAGTAACCACAAACAGCTGCTGTCTTAGTCAGCCAGACATGATGGATGTCCGAAATGGCACCCTATTCTAAAGTGCATTACTTTTAGGGAATCAGGTACCATTGTGTCAGCCAGACATGGTCAATCATTGCACTGTCAGTCAGAAATGGCTGGGGGACACAATACAACATCTATGATCTATAACATTGTGATAATATTGTAACAACTGCAAACACAGCACTGAGACAGTAATAAAACATACACAGTGTCACAATAAGACTGCAAATGTTGGTGCTGGGTCCATGAAAGATCTAGGATCAGTTAACCCATCCCAAATCCTACCCATAATGTCTCCTGAAGGCCCATCAAATTTTCCCATGCTCCAATGGGAGTAGGCAGAAGATGCCCCTAACCACACGATCAGATTCCCCAACCCCAAATCTCAAGCAATGCCATAAAGAAGATATAATTCCACCATCCAAACAGTGCACTGTGCACTCGCGTCATTTGATGAATAAAAAAAGACATCTGTTACAAAACACCAAAAAGTGTAATGACATTTGGTGATTGCCATCTTGCAGCCTAAAGTAATTGATGCGTCTTGCTGACAAAAGGACCATTATGTCGAAAGAAAAGTTGGGACACCTGAAAAGGGGCTGAGATACGTGACTGTCCCGGGACGACAAGTGCAGCCACATGGGGAATTTTATTTTAATGACACAGAGGTGGGAGTGTTCGTTTAATTTTGAATAATCTTTTATTTTAATATTTACCACTGTAGCTAGCAGTACAAATTGCATTTTAAACAAATAGGAGAAAGGTTCAAATAGCATTATTTAGAGTCCCCCCCCCCCCAAATTTTTATTTTTTATAACAGATCCAACTTGATAGGCCAGGGAGGCTAAGCCTACGATTTAACTTGAAGCTGTGAGGAGACTGGATGAGCAAATATTCACAGTCATAGGGCTATCATAAGATCAGGCTTGAAATGGAACAAGAAGAGCTACATGTCACAAAATATAGGCCTAACTTCACTTTGTGAATCATTTTGTCTTTATGCACATACTATAAACCCAATAGAGGTTTCCTTTATTTAGTTATATTTGTGTTTATTCACAAAAAACACCCTGTCTCACTTTTATAAAATTGCTGGTTGGACTTTATCTTAGCCAAAGGAAGTGGAAAGGAATGAAAACGATCCGTTCCACAGATCTTCACAACATATCTGTCTGAATCTGAAAGTCCTTGAAGTTCTCTTCAAACATGATAATAGCAGACATCTGGAGGCAAGGTGACTAGCATGTCTTAGGATCACAGGGAGGGAGGAGGTCATGACAGGTCAAATCCCATATGGGTTGGGCCCATGGAAATATAAATACTAGAACGGAAATATATTCTCAGACCACAGCAATTAGACAGTATGTGTACATTCAAAAAGTCTACATCCAGTTCACCCATCACAGAACATTAACTTGAATGGGAATGTCTGTTCTAGTCATTCTATTTCTATGGTTGGCCTTGGGCTCTCCCACTGGGTCCTGAGGAGTCTTGGTTGTTTTTGTACAGTTGCAGCACGCTGTTGGAAACCTTTGGTGAAGTGCTGGTGCATGCTGCTCATACAAGTGCTCGCTGTCACTTAAAAATGTTCAGGGAGGACAATATTCAGTTAATCTGATCTGCCACATGGCAAACATACCAACCCGATGAATGTCTATGGAGAGATGGTGTGTTTAGCCATTCCACTCAAGTACTATCACTGCAGGTTCCATCCTAGAACCCAGGGCCGGCTTAATGCAGGGGCTTACCTGGGCTGAAGCCCCTGGGCCCAGGCCCTGTGGGGGGCCCAAGAGGAAGCAAAAAAATATATATCTATAATAGTATTTTTTTTCTTTTAAAAAATAATAATAATAAAGGAAATATATGTAGTATATATTATATATGTAGTATATGTTTTGTATTTTTTTTTACTGCAACCACCAACCACAGGAGGACTCAGGAGCCCGCTCTCAATGAGCGTAGACAGCCTGCTGCTGCCGCTCTGCTGATCGTCAGATGGGGGAGGAAAGCACTTTGTGACATCTGCATATGTAAAAAGGGCTTTATAAATACATTTGATTTAAGGAGCCCACGTGGGTAACTGGGGGGGCCTGCCTTGATTGGGTAACTGATTAATAAAAAATAAAAAATAAACTGTATAATAAATACATGTGACTTGTCAATTGTGTGAGTCGGGCTGGGCATGGTTAAGGGATTTTTTGCCAAGAGGAAAAATAAATATACAGTACTAGTCAAAAGTTTGGACACACCTACTCATTCCAGGGTTTTTCTTTATTATTACTATTTTTTACATTGTAGAATAATAGTGAAGACATCAACACTATGAAATAACACATATGGAATCATGTAGTAACCAAAAAAGTGTTAAAACAAATCAAAATATATTTTATATTTGAGATTCTTCAAATAGCCATTTGCCTTGATGACAGCTTTGCACACTCTTGGCATTCTCTCAACCAGCTTCACCTGGAATGCTTTTCCAACAGTCTTGAAGGAGTTCCCACATATGCTGAGCACTTGTCGGCTGCTTTTCCTTCCCTCTGCCGTCCGACTCATCCCAAGCCATCGCAATTGGGTTGAGGTCGGGGGATTATGGAGGCCAGGTCATCTGATGCAGCACTCCATCACTGTCCTTCTTGGTAAAATAGCCCTTACACAGCCTAGAGGTGTGTTGGATCATTGTCCTGTTGAAAAACAAATGATAGTCCCACTAAGCCCAAACCAGATGGGATGGGGTATCGCTGCAGAATGCTGTGGTAGCAATGCTGGTTAAGTGTGCCCTGAATTCTAAATAAATCACAGACAGCGTCACCAGCAAAGCACCCCCACACCATAACTCCTCCTCCTCCATGCTTTATGGTGGGAACTACACATGCAGAGATCATCCGTTCACCCACACTGCGTCTCACAAAGACACAGCGGTTTCAACCAAACATTTTCCAATTTGGACTCCAGACCAAAGGACATATTTCCACCGGTCAAATGTCCATTGCTCGTGTTTCTTGGCCCAAGCAGGTCTCTTCTTATTATTGGTGTCCTTTAGTAGTGGGTTTTTTGCAGCAATTCGACCATGAAGGCCTGACTCACACAGTCCCCTCTGAACAGTTGATGTTGAGATGTGTCTGTTACTTGAACTCTGTGAAGCATTTATTTGGGCTGCAATTTCTGAGGCTGGTAACTCGAATGAACTTATCCTCTGCAGCAGAGGTAACTCTGGGTCTTCCATTCCTGTGGCAGTCCTCATGAGAGTCAGTTTCATCATAGTGCTTGATGGTTTTTGCAACTGCACTTGAAGAAACGTTCAAAGTTCTTGAAATGTTCCGTATTGACTGACCTTCATGTCTTAGAGTAATAATGGACTGTCGTTTCTCTTTGCTTATTTGAGCTGTCTTTGCCATAATATGGACTTGGTCTTTTACCAAATAGGGCTATCTTCTGTATCTACCTTCTGTCACAACACAACTGATTGGCTCAAACGCATTAAGACTGAAATAAATTCCACAAATTAACTTTTAAGAAGGCACACCTGTTAATTGAAATGCATTCCAGGTGACTACCTCATGAAGCTGGTTGAGAGAATGCCAAGAGTGTACAAAGCTGTCATCAAGGCAATGGCTATTTGATGAATATCAAATATCAAATATATTTTGATTTGTTTTAACACTTTTTTGGTTATTACATGATTCCATGTGTTATTTCATAGTTTTGATGTCTTCACTATTATTCTACAATGTAGAAAATAGTAAAAATAAAGAAAAACCCTTGAATGAGTAGGTGTTCTATAACTTTTGACTGGTAGTGTATATATATATTACGTAATTTTCTTTGTTATTATATTTTTTTATCCAACCACAGGAGCCCACTCTCAATGTTGAAAATACAACTAAGAGAATCATTTAGCCACAGAGGATAAATAATTTATTTAAAAAATAGCTGTGGATTAAGTTTTTATCACAAGCACCTATATGTGTCTGCCAAAATAAAGGAAACACAAACATAAAGCGTCTTAAAAGGGTGTTGTTGGGCCACCACGAGCTGCCAGAACAGCTTCAATGCGCCTTGGCATAGATTCTACAAGTGGACCTAAACCATGCCAGGTAAATACACCCCCACACCATAACATATACTTTGTATCCCCGTTTACTGAAGTGTTTCCTTTATTTTGGCAGTTGCCGATATGCCTACAGTCTTGAAGGCCGCAGTTTGGCCAGCATGCGCGCCAAACATACAGCTTGTTGCGTTGTGGCCATAGAAAAATAATCCATAGAAGGGTATTGTAACATCTTACCCTGGTAATTTGACTGTTAAACTCATGGGTACACTAGCAATGGATGCCAGTCCTGACTTGAATGGGAACTACCATCTATGGATTATATTTCTATGGTTGGTTGCGGCTGTCGGTTTGCAGATTTCAAAATACATTAGCGGGAAAAACGTACAGTTTGAAAAGCAAATGCCTACTGCTGAAAAAATAAGACTAATCTGTCTGTAGAACCAATATAAACATTTTTTTCTCAACAACTCGCAATTGTTAGCTAACAGCAGCACTGTTTTTCAAAGTAGCTCATCTTGAGATAGGATATTGCCAAGACGAGCGCATCGGCCATCACCGTGATTAGGCTTCATCTTCATCATTAAGTGAGTCAGTGTACCACTAGAAATTCTATTTAGTAGCCTACTGTAGCCTATGATATATATATATATATATATATATATATATATATATACTGTATATATATTTCCTCCTAATATTGTACAATATGTGAGTCGCTTCATTGGCCTGGGCTATTGTTTGTTTGAATTCAAGACCAGATTGATCTCAGTTTGTCAGTGAGAGTAGCCACCCATTTCGGTCATTTGTGTGGTATTAAAAAAGATTTAGCTAATGTCTTCTGTCATCTAAATGACGTAGAATTGCTAGAACCGCTCATTATTTGTAGAACAGTAGACATATTAGCATTTAGCCTTCGTGGCCCAGATTATTAATTACATGTATGAACCCAAGTTAGGACATTTGAGGCTCACAAATTGAACTCATAATGTCTTCAATAATAGGTATAGAACATCTTTGTTGGGTTGGGTGTTATTGTGCAGATTGGAGCCACATGCACGCTAGTACCCAGTGTTGGCTTGGCTTGCTCAGAATACTTGAAGGGGTTAGAGTAGCCAAGTGTATTATCATATTATAAATGAACACTCCTTTAACATAGCATGCATGTGTTCTGCATTGTGTTAAGCCTATATATACTGCAACAGTACTTTAGTTAGCATTAGCATGTATCTCCTGTGTCGGTGTAAGTGGATGAGAGATGTGGGACGCCACGCTAAGAGGCTAATGTTTGTCTCAGACTCCAAACTCGCTTATGACCAAACTCTGGTCTCTGTTTTTTTCCGTTGGCACCGTCCGAGGGGAACAACTGACTCAGTCTCTACTCTGTCTCCCTCAATTTTAAATTCAGCTTTAATACTTCTGTCCCCTTCTTTTCTACCATCTACTTTGTCATTCCATACGTCAATCCCTTTTAACATTTTATTTAACATTTCTTTCTTTCCTTTTTATTCACTCTTCCACTCTCAGCCTCAGTGATTAAAAACGAGGGACAGGAGGAAGATACCAATAATTCCTCTGCCTAAAGAAAGCCAGATCCACTATAAAAGACGTGTGGACTGAGAGGGCTGAAGACTGCTTCTCTTTTAGCAGGTTGCTTGAAACCCAAATATCTGCAGTATATCCAATACCTTAACACTTGGCAGAGTTGCTAAATATATTATTGTATAGGTTGGTATGCAGCTTATATAAACAAATGAGTACAGAGGTTTTCAAACTGGAGTACTGCAGGGGGTCCGTGATATTTGTTATTTTTATTTTTTTGAAAACATGTTTTTATGTGAAAAATATTGTATTTTTATGAAAATCGCTAGCTACAACAGAATACTATTGTGGATACAATTTTTATGTCTCTGTGTCCAGTATGAAGTAAGTTAGAGGTCGTTTCACGAGCCAATGCTAACTACCTAACTAGTCTACAGGAACAGTTAACATGCTAGCTGTTCCTGTTCATCCAACTCTGGGGAAGTAGATAAATGGCTTCATTGACAAAATCTCAAACTATCCCTTTAATATAGAGGAAATTACAGTCATTGGAGCTAATGACAGGGTTTTTTCTGTATGGAAAATTCTTAGGCGGGCCATCTGGTAATGTTCGAGATGGAAAAACTGTTTCAGTGTACATTTAAACGACCAAAACCAGATAGAAAGCTTGCAGAAACGATATTGAACTATATACATTTTTAAATAATGCTAAATGGCATATTATATAATATTATAAATAACATCATCTTTGAGAAATATTCTCCCAGTCAGGGAGAATCAAAAATGTAAAAAAATTCAGGGCATATGCCCATTGATTTTATTATAATGTTTGAGCAGAGGAACACAGCATTAACCATGGCAAAATGCATATAATTGCAGGAAATTGGCTTTAAATCTGCAAAATATTCTCTCAGCTCAATGGAAATTGTTTTAGAATTGCAGAAATCTTCCTTTACAACAGCAAAATGTTCTCTCCGCCGCTAAGATACAGTACCTTTCTAGTTTATAGGCTATTCTTACAGTGAGGGAAAAAAGTATTTGATCCCCTGCTGATTTTGTACGTTTGCCTACTGACAAATAAATTATCAGTCTATAATTTTAATGGTAGGTTTATTTGAACAGTGAGAGACAGAATAACAACAAAAAAATCCAGAAAAACGCATGTCAAAAATGTTATGAATTGATTTGCATTTTAATGAGGGAAATAATTATTTGACCCCCTCTCAATCAGAAAGATTTCTGGCTCCCAGGTGTCATTTATACAGGTAACGAGCTGAGATTATGAGCACACTCTTAAAGGGAGTGCTCCTAATCTCAGTTTATTACCTGTATAAAAGACACCTGTCCACAGAAGCAATCAATCAATCAGATTCCAAACACCCCACCATGGCTAAGACCGAAGAGCTCTCCAAGGATGTCAGGGACAAGATTGGAATGGGCTACAAGACCATCGCCAAGCAGCTTGGTGAGAAGGTGACAACAGTTGGTGCGATTATTCGCAAATGGAAGAAACACAAAATAACTGTCAATCTCCCTCGACCTGGGGCTCCATGCAAGATCTCACCTCGTGGAGTTGCAATGATCATGAGAACGGTGAGGAGTCAGCCCAGAACTACACGGGAGGATCTTGTCAATGATCTCAAGGCAGCTGGGACCGTAGTCACCAAGAAAACAATTGGTAACACACTACGCCGTGAAGGACTGAAATCCTGCAGCACCCGCAAGGTCCCCCTGCTCAAGAAAGCACATATACAGGCCCGTCTGAAGTTTGCCAATGAACATCTTGAATGATTCAAAGGAGAACTGGGTGAAAGTGTTGTGGTCAGATGAGACCAAAATCGAGCTCTTTGGCATCAACTCAACTCGCCGTGTTTGGAGGAGGAGGAATGCTGCCTATGACCCCAAGAAATTCATCCCCACCGTCAAACATGGAGGTGGAAACATTATGCTTTGGGGGTGTTTTTCTGCTAAGGGGACAGGACAACTTCACCGCATCAAAGGGACGATGGACGGGGCCATGTACCGTCAAATCTTGGGTGAGAACCTCCTTCCCTCAGCCAGGGCATTGAAAATGGGTCGTGGATGGGTATTCCAGCATGACAATGACCCAAAACACACGGCCAAGGCAACAAAGGAGTGGCTCAAGAAGAAGCACATTAAGGTCCTGGAGTGGCCTAGCCAGTCTCCAGACCTTAATCCCATAGAAAATCTGTGGAGGGAGCTGAAGGTTCGAGTTGCCAAACGTCAGCCTCGAAACCTTAATGACTTGGAGAAGATCTGCAAAGAGGAGTGGAACAAAATCCCTCCTGAGATGTGTGCAAACCTGGTGGCCAACTACAAGAAATGTCTGACCTCTGTGATTGCCAACAAGGGTTTTGCCACCAAGTACTAAGTCATGTTTTGCAGAGGGGTCAAATACTTATTTCCCTCATTAAAATGCAAATCAATTTATAACATTTTTGACATGCGTTTTTCTGGATTTTTGTTGTTGTTATTCTGTCTCTCACTGTTCAAATAAACCTACCATTAAAATTATAGACCGATCATGTCTTTGTCAGTGGGCAAACGTACAAAATCAGCAGGGGATCAAATACTTTTTTTCCCTCACTGTATATATATTAGAGTTTATACTTCCTCTTCCAAAGAACTGGGGAGGTGAAAAAATTGGATGACTTCTACTTTCCATTATCATTCACCTGATGATAAGACAAGATATTCATTTTTTTTTTGCTAACATATGATGGGGGTCCCTGGGTCGCCAGTTTGCCTGAGCGGTTTGAGAAACCCCTACATTAGTACACCACTAAGTGCATGTCATGCATGTTTAAATCTGTGTATAAACCCAACTGACCCATCTTTCTGTCAACACAACCTTTCAATTGAATATGTTGTTGCCAGTCACAGTGTTATAAATCTGTTATTATTTCTATGACTATTATCAAACAGTAATGCCTAGGTACTAGCATATTATCCGACCACTTTATCCTCAGGGTGTCTTAGCAGTCTCTCATGAGTGTCCGACCGTTAGTTGCACCTGATGTCACCGTCATTTCATACGTTTATACGACATTATTAGTCACATCTGCTGTTCCTGGAACTTCCTGCTGGTTTTAGTTCATGACCGACATATTGGACAGGATCTATCTGCCATATATGTCATCATTCTACTCAATTTTGCTGATATACACACGTCACACTGCCTGTCTCTGTTGAAATGCATTTCCTTAGAATACATGAATCACTGCAAAAATGCCTAGCTTATATGGGCTTGCGTATATTTACAAAAAATGCATTCACATGGACCCTAGACTATGACCACACACATGGGTTTGTAGTTACCCCCAAGGCCAACAATAAGCAACGTCGAATTCCTACTAAATAGAACCTTTGACTGTGAGTGCCTGCTGGGAGTTCCACAGAAGAGGTGCATGTTGGGATAGCTGGCGTTGTCAGGGGGAATAGCAGCGAGAGAGAGGAGAGAGCATAGAGGGGTGGGGGGGTGAATGGGGAGAGAGAGAAAGAGAGAGGAGAGAGGGAGAGAGGAGAGAGAGAGAGCAAGAAAAGGGGAGAGATATAGACGGAGAGAGAAGGAGAGAGAGAGCAGAGTCTTCTCAGTGTGGGGGAAACTTTTCATCCTGACGGAGCTGAGAGTGGTTTCACAGAGTCAGACGCGTCACCACAGTGGAGCCACAGCACACACTAGGAGCAGTCAGATAGAGACAAGGAGAGAGAGAGAGAGAGAGAGAGATAGACAAGGAGAGAGAGAGAGAGAGAGAGAGAGAGAGAGATGGCGAGAAGTTGGGGGATGGGGGGGTGAAGAAATGTGCGGCAGGATAAGAAAGATGGAGGAAAACCAGAAGGGTTATGATACTGTGCATACACACCATATCACATAGGTCATTGCTGAAAGAAGGGGCAGGCATTGACATGACTGGAGTGAGAGAGTTTACCTCACTGTGCAGCCCACAACTGAACCTGGTTTCTTGTCCCTCTCTGCCTGCTGTGGCTGTGTGTGGTCATATCTCTGGCCAGGTACAAGCCAGACGTTTCCTGTTTCTCACATACACTCCTCTCTTTTTCTCCCTCATTTCAATTGCTGTTGATATGAAAAAAAGACCTCTCCACTAAACGACATGAGATAGAGACATTGTAAGAAAGAGGAAGAATGACTATATTCACCAAACTAACTATAAAATGACTACTATTGCGTAGACAGACAGGGTTGGGGGTTTTAAGAGAAAAGGAGATGGAGGGAGGGAGAGAGAGAGAGAGAGAGAGAGAGAGAGAGAGAGAGTTGGGGTTTTCTGGGATGACAGAAGAATTCTCTGTAATTCCACTGACTGAATTTGTGGTAAAGATGATGACACTCACTGGCTGACTGTCTGTGCAGCACACACACACACACACACACACACACACACACACACACACACACACACACACACACACACACTACATGAGGTTGGTGGCACCTTAATTGGGGAGGATGGGCTCGTTGTAACGGAATTAGTGGAATGGTATTAAATACATCAGACACATGGTTTCCAGGTGTTTGATGCCATTCCATTAGCTCTGTTCCAGACATTATTTTGAGCCTCAACAGTCTCCTTTGACACACACACACACACACACGTATATAGTCATATTGTCTCTCACCCCACCCACTTGTCTCGTATATACTCATCTTGTCACTGACCCACCCACAC